>NC_140198.1:8717010-9373992 GCF_965226575.1 Pagrus pagrus
CCATTTAAAAGATCTTAATTAAAAAGGTCAAAGTCAGAACAGAGCACAGTAAACACCGCTCCTGAAACGCCTCGTCAGTAGTCCCACCTTTAATTCTGTTACTTTGTGACATCACACTACGTCACCATGTCACACATTTGCATAATTTATGCCTAGTGGCTAGTTTGACACGTAAGAATTAATTTAGCACAGCCGCTCTGTTGTTGTTCAGGCGTTTCTGAGCTGACCAATCAGAGCAGACCGGATATTTCGGGAGGGCGGGTCTTTAAGAGACAGGAGCTAAAACAGAGCGTTTCAGACAGAGGGGGGATACAGAGCTGCTGCACTGGATAGTTTGAGAAAACTGATGTGTTTTTTGAGCATTTAAACATGTAAACATATTCTAGTAGTTACATGAAATAAAATTATGAAACTGAAAATGAGCATAATGTCTCCTTTAATACGTTTGTTTTGCAATGCATTTGTTTAATCCGTACACAGACAGAAATGTTGAGGTTGTGGTTTTAGAAAAAGTTATGTGCTGGAACTGTTTCTCAACAGTTACAGACTTGAGGTCGCCAAGTTTGGTAGAAACAAAGACCGAAATTTGGCAAAGAAGCACTCAGCGGTCAAAAAATAGTTTCAACACAAAACAAAGATTTCATATTCATATTTCTGTTTATGTCCAACTAAACACATGACATACACTGTCAGCATTAGCGGTTCTGGGAAAACAAACAAAAACTGTTTTGCTGAAATGCAAAATGAGTCGGTAATGTTGAATTAACATTATTCTAAAAGCAAATGATGTTTCATTAGTGATGTCGCTGTGAACCCACAACATCTACAGTTTGTAATGTGGATATCAGACTATTTCTTTAAGAGTAGTTGTACCATAAACCTCTTTTACCAAATATGCTGTCAGACAAAAAAAAAATAAAAATCAAGCTGTATTGGGCGCCACAGGAGAACAAGTTTTCTCCAAACATTAGTGGAGATTCAAAGTGTCAGACTTCGAATGGGCCTCTGTTCGTTGTTTGACTTTTAGAAAATTACTTCCACTTAAACACAGAGACACACACATAGACTCATGGTCTCAGTCAACACTCTCACCACTGTGTGTTTGACTGCAGCTCCTGGACTCTACCGGAGTCGTTTCATCACTGTCAGGGCCAGTTTGAAAACGTCCTCTGTCAGGCCACACTGGCTGGAGACGCAGGCTGCTTGAAAGGAGCCACAGACCTGAAGACATGCTGAAAGAGACCCTTGGTATATCAATGGAGCGCTCACTGGGAGAGGAGAGAGGGAAAGATGGAGGGAAGGTGTATATGTATGTAAACGCTGAGAGACGTCAGTAAATCACTTTGATAACATCTGAAGTATTCACCCAGGGAAGAAAACAGCATAAATGTGAACTTTTCTGATTTTTTTTTTTTTCATCTGTTTACTAAAAAATACTCTGATTAATGATGTCTTGTTGAAAAAGATTGTTGTACTTGATCTCTGCTACATCTCCAGGGGACGCTGTTATGAAAACCAAACCTGTTCAGGTTGCTTCCTGCATGGAGTGACTATTTTCTTTTGGATTTTAGCTTGTTAATGGTGAGTTTTAAAGGTAACCACATTCGTTTCAGTCATTTCAAAGGACTAATTGAACAAAGTCTTAGAACTTTGAAATATTTCTGAGAAACGTTCTCAACCAATCAGTTGAAATGTCCATTTATTCTTGGTCATTTTGCTAACTTTGGTTTTCTTCCCAAAAGTGCATTTTTCCATTTTGCCAAGCCAGGCTTTATTTTTTTCTATGTGTTATTATTCGTAAACTTTTGATAGTTTGGTAAAACATGATTTTTTTCTGGAAAACACAGTTCATCCCATTTCTTTTCACTTTTTTCTCGTCAAATTGGTTTCAAACAATGTTGAAACAATCCCCCATCCCTCTGTGTGATACTGGTGTCCCACAAGGCAGTATACTGGGTCCTTTACTATTTTCTCTGTAGCTTATGAAAAGGGTTTAAAACGTCTATAATGGCTTCCCAGAGAGCAAAATTATCGTGGCCCGGATCTGGTCCACACCAGAAATTAACAGTTCATTCCATAACCAGAATTAACAGTTCATTTCTATTCTGGTGAGCTGGTTCAGGAGTGGACCACCAAGTGCTACAAAACTTATAATTTTAGACAAATCCATGTCAGTGTGGTGTAAAATAATAAAAAGCACGATTTAATTGTCTTTAACGAGCCCTCATGGATTCTGCCGCCACAGAAACTCGAGTAGAGTTGCTGCTTGTAAAACTCAGAACATTAATACATCTCAACTCCCTGCAGCTGTGGGACAGTCGTGTCTCATTTTTTAAGTTAGTGTTACGATTAAAGTTTGTGGTGCAGTGTGACAGTATGTCAAAAACTAGATTTTACTGCTGAGGAACTAAGTACAAAATATTTATTTCAACCTGCTTGAGTTAATTTTAGGGTGTTTTAATGTATTATGTTTTAATGTTATCTTTGTTATCTTGAGTGTGTATTGTCTATAGTTTTACAAGTAAAGCTACACGCCACTGAATTCAGCAGATTTTTATTCGGCATCACTGTTGAAAACTGTACAAATACAGATTTCTGATAAAGCTCATGTATCCTTTTTTGTGTAGTTAAGTTGTTCAGCCCATCCTGACTCAAACTGACAGTTAGATTAAGAATTAGGATTAGGGTGAGTTTAAGTATTATAACCTGATGTTTTAATGACCCTCACCCACCTCTTGTCCGTCCCACAGCCTCTCCCCCGTCCCTCGACCGCACACGCTTAGATCTCAGTGTGGTGCTGCTGCGTCAGCCCAGGCCCGTATGGCGTCCTGCATACCGTTGGTTCAGACCACAAAACACACACTCTTCAATGGCTGCCCTTTAATCGAACGACCAACACACACCCACTGGGCTCCGGGCCCGGGCCTTTAATGATCAAAATAGCCTCTGAACACTGAGGGGAGAAGAGGCTGGTGGTGGAAGACGAGCTCTAAAGTTGTGTTTTCACTGTCCGGTTTGGTCAAACCAGGGAAAACATTTGCCTGTCTTCACTTTTATGGGTTTGATCTTATTAAGATTAAAGCCAATCAGCCGCCTGTACACGTCACAGCATTTCTGCGTAGATTGAGATGGTTATATACGTCCTAGAAATGTTTTATAATCAGAAAAGTCATTGAAATCTTACTTTCTACAATATGGGACCTTAAAAGTTTAATAAATAAACATCACAGAATTGTAAGAAATGACATTAAAAATCAGTAAGAATCAGAAAACAGAGTCTTTTCTCTGGATCTCTTAGCTGAAGTAGGGTCTCTGTGCATACTGACCGTCCCTGTTTCCTCTTAAAGCAAACTGCGAGGTGTCAGAGGTCGTTAAGGGCAGTCTGGAGTACAGCTGAATCTCTGTGGCGCTGACACATCCACAAATATTAGAGGAAGATTTGTAGGTCAAACCTGAAAGCCTCGCTGTCTGTGTGGCTTTCACGGAGGGGTAACCTGCTATTTTTCAACGTCTCACAGCTGGATGAATGACATTACTGTGGATACAACACAGTTATCTACCTATCTATCTGTCTATCTATGAAGCAGAGAGGGCAGGGACGTGATTGGAAGGAGGGATTGAAAATACTGAGGGTTTAGAGGAGGGAGCGATGAGGGGGAAGACGTCTGGGTCTAATTTATGGTCCTAATAAATCCCCACTCTTTACCCTCTAACCCCTGAACCAGCCAGGCAGCTCCCTAAAATCTTAATCACTCCCTTGCCGCCGCCCCCTCTGTATCCTCATGGGGCGAGAGAGAAAGGGAAAGAGGGCGAACAGTGGCCATATTATTCTGCTGTAAAACCAAATGGCGTCCTTGTAATCACCTGACTGCCTCGTCAGCCAGACAGTCGCTGAAGCAGTCAGCCAATAAGACAGTTGGTTATTCAGTGGCTGGAGGCCTCACTGGATGACTTATAGAGGCGCTTCTAGCTTCAGTACACACACACATTTTTTTTTATCCCAGGTCCATTCCTGCTAGTCTTAATGTGACTAATCAGATTTTACCAGTCAAGTTTGCTCTGTAATTCACAGAGAGTTGCTGGTTTTCTTCCTGATTTGGCGATATTTGTCGTCTATTTTATTCTAAATGGGATCATAATTTACTAAACTAACACCATGCTGTGTTGAAGAAGACTTGAAACTGGAGATTGAGACCATAAACTCATTAGGAAAGTGTTTACTGAGGTAATAAATCAAGTGAGAAGAGGGGTCATTTTTTCATATGCTTACATACAATCTGACTTCTTTTTGAAACCAGTTGAGTCGCCCACTTTTCAGACGTGGAGCCTCCATCTCCAAAATACAATCAGCTGTTATTTTGTCTGTTATCGAAGAAACATGACAATCAGCACGAAAGAAGAACCGGACTGTCTCTGGACTCGACGGACAGTTTAACAATTAATAACCTTGTGTTTTTTGGGCCATCCTGCTCTGCTGATGCTGACGGTGTGAAAGCCCCCCGACTGGTTAACATCACTCCCTCATAAACACTCTTTCTGGCTGTTTATCTGACTGACTGCGACACTAACTGACCGGCCGGCGTCCTGGATCCTGCTCGTCTGGCCGCCGAGCGGGCCAACCTGTCTGGTTTGCTGCCAGCTTGGCTGACTAACGGGACTCGCTGACTGAGTGACTGACTTGTTTCCTGGCTGGCAGAGTGGCCGTGTCAGAGTAGATTTATGTTGCCTGGCCCTGGTGATAACTCATGTCAGACACACTGAGCTCCCCATGGGGGAGCAATAAAAACCACTCACTGTGTTAACCTGTTTTTCCCCTGAATTCAGTCAAAACGCTCAGTTGACTGCCGAGGCTTTGTTGATGTTTACGTTGTCTTTTTTTTTTCATTTTGCTTTTATCCATAGCGACCCGAACACAAAGGTGCAATAAGCTTCAAATTCCTCACTGCTGACATGTCAGACTGAGTTAAACCAGCCAACACTCGACACATTTTCTTGTTGATGATGCTCTGAGATCTGATTCAACCAACAAGTTCGCTCCAGTGAGGGAGGAGCCACATTTCTCAACCACATGCAAATCAGTGGGTAAATGGTTGGCAAACAAAATAAGGCCGAAATGATATATGACCATTATTTGCACAGATTTATTTTTTTTAAATTATTTGTTAAGCATTACAAAAATGGAGAAAAATACATGACATCCTGAAATATTAAGTTTTGCCCAACGAACAGCCCAAAGACATTCACTTTAAAATGATTAGACCAAAAGAAACAGCAAATCCTCACGCTGGAGAGGTAAGAAACAAAAAGATTTGATTTTGTGTTTGAATGTAACCCAATTGCCAGAATCTTTTTGTTTTTGTAAACCACAAATCTGTTAAAACTTTATGTTTCTTTATATTCAGATTTTCAGTTGTTGCTGTGCTTATGGTCTGGTTAAGTTTGAGGCACAACAACCTCTTGGTTAGGGTGAGGAAAAGATTGTGTTTTGGTTTAAAATATTCTCTTCTCTTGCAACAAACACGGCTGGAAGATCTCCAAACATCTCCGTAAATATATCCAGTTTTGTTGACATAACCTCGGATGGAAAAATGTCCTGATGTCTCATTAAAAATACCTGGTTTCGTTGGTTGAATTGGGAAGTGAATGGTGGTCTCTTGCTTGGCAAACGACAACTACTGTAGGCTCTATTTTTTAACGAGGCATCAGGACACATTTTCCAGCTTTGTTTGAGGTTTCTCTCTTGGTCACTGCTTCACGTTGCTTCCACCATTTCCTCCTCTTCCTAATGAGAAAGTCGGCTCATATACATGTAATCAGAACGAGTAGATGAAACGTATTGTAGAAATGTTGATATAATATGGATGAAACAAATTTAACGTATCTGTGGTTTGCAGAAATATTCAGTAGCAACACTTTTATTCTGGCGAGTTACAAATTAGTCATATGCTGTGTGAGCATCATTTCTAGTTGACCTGGTTTGTTGGTGAAAAATTGTGAATCAAGTGTTTCCCAAAGCCCAAGACGAAGTTCTCAAATGTGTTGTTTTGTCAACAACCCAAAGATATTTAGTTTGTCTTCATAGAGGGGTGAAGAAGCAAGAAAATACTCACATTTAAGTAGCTAGAATCACAAATCTTTTACTTTTTGTCTTCAAAAATGACAAAAATAGTTGCAAATCAATTTAAAGTTAACAACTAATAGATCTAGATCTAACTTCTCTAGCTTCTTAGCGTTGTTCTGCGATAACTTTGGTGGTTTCATGGCTTGTTGACTCTTAACAATCCAGGCATTTTACTTTGTTGCACCAAAAGCCTTAAATTTAAATGTTCAAAGTAAAAACATCCAGCGCGAGGAGCAGCAGGTGGTACGATGTGTTCAGTGTCCGGGCTACTTTGTCCCGGTTCAGCAGGTTTAAGTCTCAACATTCAAGGACAAAAATACAAAGGACGCGTTTTTAAGAGTGTGGTGTCTGAGAGTCGTGAGGAAACTGCAGCTGTAAAGACAAAAGAGGAACCCAGAGGTCTCATAAATCACTTTTCAAAAATGCAGCACTCACACCCACTTTGAACAACAATGACAACCACTTCCTTCAAGGAAACCACACGCGCCAAATAACAAGCTCGGAGGAGGATTCTTTAAAAAAAAAAGGGTCGGATGTTTGTCTCCACCACGATCGTCCGCTGAAGACGGAGCGAGACACCAACACATGCGGGGTTGGAGGTTTGATACCTCTCAGTGTGAGGCGTTTTTCAAGGGCTGTAAATTATTTTGTGTTAAAATGTTCGTGTTTACAGGAAGTTTTCATTCTTCCTGTCGTTTTTAATTACTGTAATGTGCAAAAAAAATAATAAAAAGCATATCGTTGGTTTGGTTTTGGTCTATCTTTAAATCACATACAGTATATTTGACATTATTGCACGTCAGACTGCTTCACTGTCTTGAGAACAGATGTTGGTTTAAGATGTTTTCATTGTGAGAATCAACTTACAAACACATTAAACTTGCCTGAGAAACTTAACTAACGACTAAAAAATTTTTGTTTGTTTATTTATTTACAAATTCTACTTGATGTAATATTAAACATACACTATATAGTTTGAGACATATCTTTTATCGTTTATTTATCAGCACTGGTTTTTGTGGAAGGTGTAGGTGCATGTATTCAGCGGAGGATTTTGGGGTCCTCCCCTAAGAAAATCTTACGTTTTTCAATAAAAAATGTTACAACATCACATCCATTTAGACCATTATTATTATCATTATTACCAAAAGGGTGTACAAAAAGTTGAAAAAACTAGAGCAGATAATAAATAAACAAAACCCCAAAAAGCATGATGATAAAACTTCCACCAAGGACTAGCTACACCCATTGTTAGCTCTGATGCTCTCCTCTGATGCTCGTCTTGTGTCTATGTGTACTTTTTTGTATTTATTATAAAGCTATATATTTCAAAACGTAAAATAAAAAGTCCAAAACCTATGAGGTAAAGTGAAATGTCATTGTTCAGTTCTTGTCATAGCATTTCGGACCCTTGCAGCCTCAGTCTCACTTAAACTCTCACTTGGTGACTATGGCTCAGGGTTGAAGGCCGTAGGGGAAACATCTTGTAACGTCAGCTAATGTAACCAGTTCTTGAAGGAGAAAAAGATTTTTAGACTGAATTTATGTACAATCTCACTGAAAATTCGAAAAGAGGCAACAGCTGGTATGTGCTAAACGAGGTGAACATGCAGGCCAGCACCTAGAAATCCATGAAAAATGGTAAGCTAATCTTAATTATGTCATTTTTGGAGAATAAAATTCAAAGTCATTACAATGTTACTGAGGCAATAACACAAACTCAGCTTACAGACAGACACTTTTATTAGTAATACACAAAGGTGTCATCTGATAACAACAGGGTTTTCTGGGCTTTTAAAGAGTCGTTACTCAGCTGATGTGAACGATTACCGTCCGCTGCAGCCAAGCAGGCCTGTAATTGTTCGTGTATGGAGCCCCGAGGATGTGACTGATTGGATGTCATTAAGTCGAAATGTGCGTCAACAGACATGAAGCGAGCTTATTACAGTCGAACTGTAACTCTCTCAACCCTACACTTTCTCCTCAGAGGGCAGCTAATGACCCAGAAGGTCCAGGTGGCAATTTAGGCCTCTGAAGTTTTAAATGTTTCCTAGTGTAACACACACACACACACACACACATAATACTGAGAGGGTTTTATTCTCACACAAACCGTTGTTGGGTTTGGAGTACTTCCTCAAGTAGGTTTAGATGTTTTATTTATTTTGTTTTTTAGTAAACAGCTCTGTTGTCTTATAAGAGGATCAACGCTCATTGTTTGTCTCCACAGGGAGTCAGACAGCTTCATTTTGGACAATAAATCCCATCTGGAGGAATAAACCGTCTGGAGTTTAGATTCATAACTTGGAAAATATTGGTGAGAAGACAGACAAGAGCTTCAAGTTTTGCTGTTGGGGACCAGAAGATAAATTCAGCTGTGTCAGTAGTGCTGTTAGAGGACCCAAAACACTTATATAAACAAAATATTACAGCTGTCAGTGACTTCTCATCAGCAGCCATGAATTTGAACCTAAATTGATTCGAGAAAATCAAGAAAAAAAAGTGTGATTTAATGAATATTTCCATGCACTTCAATTATGCAATTATTAGGAGTTGCTTCATCGAGGTGGCGCCAAGTCTCCAAATGGAAACATGACATTTCTATTTGTTTCATATATTCATGTGAGTAAGGTAACATCAGGTCTGTGAGGAGACTGTTTTCATCTGCCGCTGCTTTTCATCTCTACTTCTCTAAAATGACTTGTATAAAGAACAAATATGTTATAATTAGTGTGTGAAAAGCAGAAAGATGTTAAAAACTTATGCTGACCAGACATGAGAAGACACCTGAAACATAAATCAGGATCAGTCCATTAATAAAACATAAAATAATTCTAGATTTCCAACATGTTGGAACTAAATAACTGAGAAGGATCCAGCTCAAAGTGCTTTGGGGTGTTCAGTGCAGCCTTTCGGACTTGTTACGTGACGTTCGGGCAGATTGTGGCAGCAGTTTTCTTCTTTGCCGTGATGTGTTTAGGTTTTATGAAGCATGAAGAGTTCTCACAGTCTGACCCAAAAACCTTCACTTCAAGCACAGAGTCCTGTAGACCATAAAACCGATTGCAAGGCACCAAACACAGATGATCCTGTTCACTGGATATATAAAAGACATAATCAGTCACAGAAATAAACCTCTGGATCATCCTGCAGTGACTTTAATAGTGAGAAGGTAAAAATATTTGCACTTCTGTTTTTGAAAGTTAACTTTAATTAGTTTTCTCTGTTCAAAGAGCATCTTCAGCTCCTCACTGGTCTCATTTGTTGACATTTTTAACAGCCGGGTGGTGTCGAGCTGCGTGTGGGGATTAAAAACATGTTCAAAGACAACTGACTTCTGCAGGATTTTATAACACTGCGATTTCATGAGACTGTTTTATGGGTGAACTTTACAGCATGTACAGAACACAACAAAGAGAAAAGGGTGTTGCCGTATATGAACGAACAAAATATAACAAATCCTTTGTGTCTGTAAGTTGTAACACTGTCTAAATCTGCCACGTAAGGATTATCCAGCTTTTAATTTGTTACATGAATAAGACTGAGCGGTCGCTCTGTGAGGCTGTACTTCAGCAGAACACTGTTTTAGGCTTAATGCTAGCATCAGCATGCTAACATGTTGATTTTTAGCATGTATACAGTATGTTGACTATCTTATTGGTGTTAGCATGCTAATATACTTAAAGTTGTTGACAAGGACAGGACTTTCATGACCGTGACCGCTGTTCGTGTCCAGTGTGAAACCAGGAGTCAACGGTGAGTTTTTTTTATCCAACTAACATAGTGAAGTAATGTCACGTACATAATGTAACTTAAGTTACTTAAGTAAAGTAGGTATGTTTGTAATGGAAGTTATAGAAGTAATGTAGTGATTTGAAACCCGAACCATGATGTTTTCCTAAACCTAACCAAACAGTTTTCTTTCACCTATATCTAACCAAATAGTTTTTTGCCTAAACTAAACAAAGTTGTTTTTTTTACCTAAACCTAACCAATTAGTTTTCTTGGGTTAGGGTTACCTTCGCACTTCTCCTGCCTGTTTTACACTTTGGTGCTGCGCTTAATCCAAGTTTAGTGTGCAGCCCTTGAGAATACGTCACAGATAATGTTGAACTTTGAACAATGTAGTCCTTAAAGATGCTCGTCAAATAATGACACTCTGGGTTTCCTGACTAGTCAAAACCTGACCAAATAGCACCTTTAACACATCACTGCTATGACATCTTAAATAACATTTATAAAAAAATACAATATGTGGTTACAGTTTCAAGTAACTGAACACCCTGTACAGACAAGAGCGGCTATTAAGACTGGAAGTTAAACCAAAGCATAACAATCAAATCAACTGAATACTGCAGCGAATGTTTTTTATTAGTTGTTCTGAGAGCCGGACAGTTATAAGAGTTATGAGTACGAGTTATGCGTGAAATGCCCCTTTAAGCCCCTGGGAGTCTCTGTGGGCATGTGAAGCGCATGGAAAAATAAGAAAGAATGTAAAGAAAAAACAAAGACGAAGAAGAAGAAGGCTGTCATCACCCCGCGATTCATTCTTCATCAGTGAAATATGTAATTATCAGTCCGGAAGAGCAGCACTCCTCCTCCTGTTTATATTCTGCTCTTTCCTCTGTGAATGTGTGTGTGTTTGTTTTCTCAGCCGCCTTAAAATCTCGCTCTCTCTTTCACACACACACGCACACACACACACACACACACACAGTTCATAAACAGAGACCTCTGATCCTCTGCTGTGGCATCAAGAAATCTCACCACCACGGCCTTTTTTTCTATTTTACCTCCCACATTTAACAACAATCTGATGTAATTATGGAAACTGACTCAGATCTGGAATTGTGGGAGACCTCACATAACTTATTTTTGCCACATTAGCAGCATGGCTCTAGGGATGCTAATGCCAGTCTGTCGGTCCACCACTTCGGTCCAGACTGTTGCATCTCAACAACTGCTGGATTGATGGCCATGTGATTATGTATGAAGATTCATGTTCCTCCCAGGATGAACTGTAAAACTGTTGGTGGTCCCTCCATTTTTAATCTAGTGCCATCATCGGGAAAATGACCATATCTTAAAAACATATCTTAAAGATTGCCCAGAGGATAAATCCCACTGACTTTTGTCATGGGTTAGAGATGTACAGACATTCGTTCCTCTTGGACAAGGTTTTGTGCTGCGTTGGAGCTCACTAAATTTATGAGGAAAAACCCAGAACGTGTTGGACCAATTTATTCTGCCTCATCCACCCATGTCGCTTTAACTTAGCATTTAGGTCAAAACATGCCTGTGGCTGAGTGTAGCCTCAGACCTGCTAGCATAGCTGTGGACTGTTAATAACATGTGATCTGCATCTGGATGCTTAATCTGTATAATTACATCCAATCCATGGGGCCTTTGCATTTACACCTAAAAAGCGTTTGTCATTTTAAAATCAAGTCTTGCTCACTAATGCTACTTTCTGTAGCTTCTCCCAGGCTAACTTTAGCAAGGTGAACTTTGCTGGGTGAGTTTTCTTACAGTAAGTGTGTGGTTTAATGGATTGCATTAATATAGTGCTTTTTCTCATCTACCAACCAATCACAGCACCACATACATCCATATGTGAATGTGGTCCAATCTTATATGTCTAAATGACAAAAAGCCATGTCTTTCAACAGGTAGATAAAGACAACAATGTTAAGTCGATCCGATCTATCATCCTGACGGGAAACTCTTTCGGAAAGTTGTTTGTTTGCCTCTTTGCTCAAACAAACTAGTTTAACAGTTACCATTGTTGAATGTAAAGACTTCAAGTCAACATTTTGTTTACATGCCCTCAGTCAGTCAAACATGTTACAGAGGACTCACATGTGTCCCAGCATCCAGGAGATAAGGATTTCCCCGGGAGTCCCGACTCCTGCCGAGAACCAATAGTAGCGTCGAGGAACTGACGGTGACTGAAGGAGAACATTTGCCTTTTCCATCGGCTTATAATCTCATGTTTGAATGTGTGATTCAGTGCCTGGAGCATTGCAGTTTGTGTGTGTCTGTGTTTATTCGGGCACAATCACAGTTTCCCTCTTGTAACAGTGAGGACAGATCCAAACTGGGGCCGTCCCCTCCCCCCTCCTCCTGAGGAGAAGTGGGCAGCAGCAGCTTCTACATTCGAGACCAGAGAGGATCCCAGTAGGAGGTTAATTAAAACAAACTGGCAGCGCTGTCGTACACGCAGATGTAGGTGAAACAACTGGAGCCTTGAAGTCTCTCAGAGGCCATGTCCTGACTCCCATGACTTCATCTCAAATGACTGAATGTTTATGTGGTTCATATCTGTTTGTTAGTGGAGCAGTTTGACATTTTGGTAAAATATGGTGATTTGCTTTCTTGCTAAAAAAGTTCACCCCTTTTCTCCCTTCTCATAAAAAATGACATGTTTCAAAAACTTAAACATGTACATAGTTCAAATAACTTAGAAAATATAACACAATTTAATTTTCTGCACAATTATTTTGGATCAATATTTTTTGTTTATTCACAATAAACAAAAAATACCAATGTAGGCACGGGCAGACCCTCTGTGTTAGCTAGTTTGTTTGTTTGTGGGTGTGTTATTTACTAATTTATCTAATCTGTGTGCAGATTAGATTAAAAAAAACTGATATATTAATAAGTGAACACTAGAGGTGTTGGTAGGCACATTTTGTTTCCTACAGGCTGAGATGATCACCCCTCAACTTACCCAAAGACTAGCAAGAGATGTGTGTTGTACATTTTTTTGGGCCTCTAGAGGGCAGCAAAACAAGTTGTGAACACAACATTTGCATATTACTACCTTTTAATTTATTACGATGAACGTATAAGCTAACAGTTGCACATCTTTTTGCTCCGTTTTTGGTCTCCACCATATCCTGATGGAATATCAGGCTTTAAAACTACTACATGTTTTACTATGTTCACCATTTATTTTTTAGCTGTTTTGCTGAAAACAGTTGCTGATGAGAGTGAGAGTGAAGCAAAACAGTAAAGTTGTGGGCGCGAAAATGAAAACTAGCTAAAAGACACTAAAATGCTCCGTAAATCTGAGGGGAACTGCAGTTTTGTGCGTTTATTCACTGTTGCCCTGAGCTACATTATAATATGATCCATTGTTAATATACAACTATTGATTATAGCAGCTCAGATTTCTTTTGTAAAAGTTTGTCATCAAGTGTCCTTCCAAGGACAATGAGATCCCTGAGACTACATGACAATACAAAGCTTCACTCTTACACAAAACGCTAGTATTTTCAAAGAGATCGACTTTGGATGGTCTGGCTGAGAAACACCAAAACGAACTTTAAACCTGAGAGAAAAGAATGCAGGTTTAAATTGATCAATATTAGTTTGGACATGGACACATTTTGATAACATCAGACAGATGTTTGTGACTCTGATCTCTCTGGTATGTCAGTGATTGTTGTGTTTGTAGCAGTGATGACAAATCAGCACTCCTCCCTCTGTTTGTTTGACTTTGTTTTGCTTTCAACAACAAACGTCCGAGACAAGACGAGGACCAGCTGCTCTGATCAGAGGAAGAGGAGGAGGGCAGGGAAAGTGACCCTCTGCTCTCACCCAAAGGTCAGCCATGAGGTTGGGTTTGTTCCAACGCACTCGCAATTTAAGTTATGAGGACAAGTTGTAAATCAAAACTCTTGCTCCCCTTTTGTTTTCTATGTAAGTCCGAAACCTGGTTCCTCAGAAATGTCATCATACATTAACGTCATTCGATAAATAACTGGACATGTCTTCGTCATAGGTACCAGTAGGCTTTGAACCAACATCCAAAAGTGTGTTGTGGTTCATGTTTCTGCAGGCACCTGTCTGTCTCGAGCGCTGTGGGGTTGAGACAGTCTGGCGAGAGCCCCGTTGACCGGGAGGCTCAAACTGTCACCAGCGTCTGACCACACAGCTACGGGTCAGTCTACACAGAGACAGACAGGGAGACGACCACCGGGGTCTCCTCCAGAAGACGTTAATGATCCAGAGACAAAGAAACGGGCCAGAGATGAAGTGTTAGGCACCAGTGTTATCCATCTGACTGGCATTCGCACAAAAGTACGTGGGTGATATCAGTAAACACAATTACTAGATATGGCGACGTGTTCCCGTGCTCGACAGTCAGCAAGCCGAAAGATTGGCTTTAAAAATGCTGGAGGTACAAACTGAAACATTTTTTTTAATATCGTCTACTTCACATAACTAAAATTAGACACTTTTGGCCGGTGCAGACGTTTCTAAACACATAACTCACAATAGAAATGAACAGAACCGGTAAGTTCCTTCCCCGCTGTTGCTCAGCATGGAAACTGAAGCAGACAGAGGCCTTTCTGTCTGAGCTGTGAGGGAGGGAGCACAGGCGTCACGGAGCGCCGAGACGTCCTGACAGGCCGCCGGCTGCTCCGACCAATTAAAAGGTGAGAGGGGAGGAAGAGCAGGAAGTCAGGAGCCGAGCCTGGAGTCCCCGAAACACTGGGCTCACTGTGATACTCGAACTCACTGTTTCACCGGTACTTGAAACAGTACTTAAACTCAAATTTAGAGTGTGTGCTGCTTAATTAAATGTAAGCTTATTGTAAAAAGCAGGTATAAGGCAAGAGATAATAAGGGTTCTACTACACACGTCAACGCGTCAGTCCTCCATATGTTTTTACACCAATTGTAAACCCAATGTAACGTCACCCATTGGGTGTGGACGACAGTTGTGAGGCCTCGAGTTTGGTATTACGACCACGGCATCTTTTGGGAATTTTTTTTTTTTTCCATATTTGGACAAGAGGGTGCAGCTGGAGAGCATATCCTGACCCGGTCTGACAAATGGTAGCGACTTGTCAATCACAAGGTAGCCATGTCCTAATACATATAGAGAGCTGAAGTCACGCCCCTTCCAGCGGACCGAATGGGACCTTATTTCAGAAAAATACTGTACAGTAGTCAGTGGGGAGAGATAGAAATGTGTTTGATCCCATTTAAATTGTGCCATGAACTTCACATATGATGTTTGTCAGTTTAAAAGATAATTTTTCAAGTCAAGAAAGTCGCAGTTTGTTGTAAATAAAGTTAACCTCTTTTGAAACCAGTGAAGCTACTCCATACTGGTCAGGTTTAAGGCAGTTAAGCATTGGCATAACTTCTCAGACCATGAAGCTCCACCCATATTTTAAAGGTGCACTGTGTAGTTTTTGAGAAGACATTCAAACTCAGAATTTTAATACTTACAACATTAATGAGGTACTAATACAAACATAAATATTTATTCTTTCCTTAACTGAATAAACAAGCTGTTCTCAGAGGAAAATAAGGTTCAGAACACTGTTTGAAGCCAGAAAGGTGGCAGGGTCCGCCACATATAAACAAAGTAAAATGAAATTGTGTTGTCCTTTAAGGTCAATTAGTTTATTCAGTCATGAAAGACAAAGAGATTTTGTTTATTTATTTTGTTTATGAAAAAACAATCTATGGTCTGAAGCAAAGTGGGAAACTGATTTGTGATGAAGAATGAAACACCTGATCAAAACAACCCTGGCTTCCAGACAAACACATCTGAGGTGTGTTTGTGAACATGGACAATTTTATTTGTACTGCCTTTTAAATGTGATGTTTTGCAGTTCGGGGGTTTAGTCAGTTGCTGTGAAGTGATACATCAAACCCACCTCCAGTTCTATAAATATCCTGAAGTAAAAAACATGTTTTGCTTGGTGTTTGAATGTGGTTTGTCCCATTTTACTCATCATCATTTAAAGCTTTTTGCATCACCTGTAAGGCAAGTGACGGCACAAGTTGTTGTTTGATGTTGTTTGTCCCAACAGGTTGGCCTCAGATTTCAACGGACTTCAGATGGACTTCAAACATTTGGGGAGTGTGACAATTTGTTGATAGATGGGTATCAGCTATGAAGCCACATGTGAAAAAACAAAAACATTCGATTTTAAACACAGACTGCAGCCAGCAGTTTTCGAGAGAGATTCAACCAGAACTGCAGACATTTTGCATCTATTTCGGTAACATTTTGCAGGTCAACCACACCTCTAAAGTGCTGCTGTTTGTTGTAAACGTCAGTATTTTGTTCAGGCTGTGGTTGAAGGGAGTGCGTCTAAATCTTGTCCAGACCTTCCTGCCACAACAGATCGACACTGATGTCTAGGATACTTTATAAAATATTATAAGAAACCATCTAAACAAAGTTGTGAGGCAAATAAGTTTTTCGTAACACATAGCCATCAACTGTCAAATGTGTCTAAATTGTTAACTTTAATGCCGGCCTATTGCGCTGTAAGTGGATTCAGATTTTCTTCAATCATTTATTGTGGCAGTAAGAGTACTTGAAACGGTCTGGTGCTGTGAGGTCCAGCTGTAATCTCAGTGTTGATGGTTTTGGTTTTTTCGAGAGAGGAGACAGCAGAGAGACTCACGGCCGTCTTTTGATGAGGCCAGATGAGACCTTCAGCCACATTCCTGGTCAGTCTCCTGGGCTGCAACACGCCACATTACTGCCTGCTGTCCAAACAAATAAGGCCAGTCCCAGAGGGCCTCCTGAGCCGAGTCGTGCCAAGCCGAGCCGGGACAAACCACCCACCTCTGACGGTCCGAAAATATAGACTCTCCATTTTTAACTCCAGTAACAAGAAACTTTTTCAGTAAGTCGCAAACAAAGTCGTTCCACATGTTGTGGTGCAAGCTGTTGTTGTCACTTCTGATGTGTGGACGTCACCAACCGGTGACTGGAATCTGTGTTCCTGAAAGACAGTCATTTAAAATGTCACCAGACTCTCCTGGAGTCTTATTTGTCTTTGTGTTGAAGTAATTACGTTGTAGTGGTGTACACTAAATTGACCATTTGCTCAAAACCTGTATTTGTCTCGTCATAGTTTAGCAACTTTAACTAAAGCTGTAAATTAAATGAGCCTGTAGTAAGAGCTATAATTGGCATTTAAAGAGTTTAGAAAATTGTTTTTTGTAGTTTTTTGCCTTCCCAGAACCAAAAACTAACCTTAAAACTAGAAGGACAAGTGCAAAATGGTACTGTAAGGATCAGACTAAATGTGTTTATCTGCTCAAACACAAGCTACATTCGTTAGCATGTCCACATAGTTAGATTTCTATCTACAGTAGTAACCGTGTGTTACGACCAACGCCATGAGGACATCTTACAGTTTTCACAGCTGGCAGCATTAGCTAGTGCAATCATGAATAATATGAGCAGATAAAGAAAATCAAGACTTAACAATTTAACAAAGAAATGGCTGATGGTTCATATCTAAAACATACATTTCATGACCAACAGCTTGTTTTTGCATGCAGGTCTGTGTACGTGGGCATCTTTATTCCTCCATAAGTGTGTGTGAGGCCCAGAGAGGGGAGGATGAGAGAGGGATGTGTGTGACACGGAGGTCTACTGCTGGAGAAAACACATGCCGCTAGAGTCACCGTAAAAACTTAATTAGACCATTTTCATTTAGCAAGTATTCCTGAAATGTCCTCCCACAGTTTGATTGAGCCAAGACTGAAGAGCAGTTAGTCACCCCTCCTTTGATTCAAGTAATGAAGAGCTTGGTTAAAAAGATACAGCAAGACTTGTTGCAGCAAGGGTGTTGTAAAAGTTAGAGCAAACATTTGAACAAATAACTAATCTGTTTGTTTTTCAGTGTTATGCTTTATGTGGTATCAGAGGGCAAGCTCACCTTGATCCCCCCCCCAAAACAGATCTGTGGAAGTCACCTGGCTGTTTCTGTCTTAATGTTGTACAGTATAAACTAGCCTGCCCCATGCAAATCCCTCCTTCCTCTGTCTCTCCTTCCAGCAGCTCTCTGCAACTTTGAATCTCAAATAGAAAGACTGAATTTTACATTTTAAACAAATTATGTGACAAAATATTTACATGAAACCAGACACAAGCAGACACCAGACGGACGGTTCAGCGAACAGACTTGCAGCAAATGAATGAACACAGGAGCAAAATGGTGTTCTTGTCTCGATGTAGTTCGGCCTGCCATGTCACGGTTACCCGATCCAAATGTGAGCCTTTATTGCAAACCCCGTGGGCCCTTTCTCTCAGCCAACATGTAAAACATGTGGCCTAGACGGAAAATAAACATGAAAACAAGATCTTAAATTTCATCTTACCTCAAATCACCCTAATATCTGGGAGCATTTGAAAGCACCAGTTGTGCATGACATGAGGCTGTCTCACATTCATCTGGTGATCAATCTTTGTTCTTATTCTAAGTGGGATGTGAAGCTAAAAGTCTTTATCACGGTTGTCACATCAGATTGACATGTAACCTTTGAAAGAGAATCTGTCAGGATGCCAGACTCTGACGGGGGTGTGCTGGTATGTGTGTGCGTGTCTTTGTGTCTGCGTCTCGGTGACAGACAGAGACGTCAAGTCATCAAAGAGGACAATGCGTCTGGTCCAGGGCTGAACTCTGGGAGACGGAGACAGACAAAGAGATGGTGTGATAGGTGGAAGGAGGTGACAGGGAACTAAAGGCCAGTGGGTGAAGCTGTTTGTGTCGCCACCTGCCCCCTCGCCGTCTGAAAAACTGCAAATCAAGCAAATGACTCTGCGAGCGAAACATTTAGTTAAGATGCAATCTGTGAATACTCTTTCTGGAACCATTAACTTCGAAGTATTTTGTATTTGGTTTGTTTATGTTCACGTTGCCCTGTTCTGGGTGAAGTAATCACTTAACACTGTTTCTTTTTGGGATTTTCAGACTCAAAGGACTGGAGATATGGAAATCTTAAGAGAGCGTCTCTGCCTTTTTGCCGACGATACGACTCTGTTTGCTTCATTGGACCGTTACCTCCAGGCTTGCAGCTGAGTCTGAGGCCATGGTTTGGGTAACTGGGTCCTGTTCATAATTGGCTGAACACAGTGTCTGAGCAGTGTGTGGCGGAAAGTCTTGCTTTTTATTTCAGCGTCCGTTTAAACATGTTGGAGCAGACCAACTTGATCCATCAAGCAAGGCTGCAGCGGTGCGTCGTCAGGAGATTCGGAGTCTCGCCTATCTTTCCCGCCTCACATGCTCAGTTCTCAGCAAAAATAGACCAGGAAACAAACTGTAGACAGTCATATCGACATCCCACCAGCGTGTCACTACAGCTTTAATGTCTGTATCTGTAGAGTATGTCACAGACATGAAGAGAATACACACAGGTAAAGAGCTGATTAGTGGGTCAGTGAGTGTCTGATGGAACCAGATTGTTGTTGTGAACGGAGGGCTGAGCCTGAAGGTGAAGCTCTTATCTCTCATGTCAATGTACGCTTCAACCCTCAACAATGATCATGAGCTGTGGGCAGTGACCCATACAGATGACAGAGGTGTGAATCTCCAGTGGCCTCCCGATTTGATTTGTTTACAATTTTAGCTGTCAGCAGTTTGAATGCGCAACGACTCAATACATCTTGATGCATCTCAACGTTTGGCGCGATCAATTGCCACAGCAACTTTTTCATCATTTAATGCAAGTAGAAACGAATACAATATCAAAACTGCATCTTTTCAATACCGGTAGCTGTGTGACCCAAGAATGAGCATTTGCACGTTTAATTGATTGCTAGATGATGTGCGTACTTTGCAAATGGTTGTTCAAAATATGCACCAGTATTTTAGAAGTGTCCTTTATTCTATGAGAAGCTGATATTACCTTCTCTACCACCTGTATCTCCAAAGAGTGTCTCCTCGTGTTTAGTCTCCCCCACTGACCGGCGTCCAGTGTCCTGATTGGTCCGGTCCGTCTGCTGCCATGGCGCCACAGGGGGTCGTATTGTGGGCCAGTGGGGGTGTCACTCAAACCCCTCAGAGGAGAAAAGGGAGGGAGGTGATTTAGCATTAGGTCATCCCCACCCCTCCTGCTCTGTCCCCGTGGCTCTCTGACAGGTCTCATCATACAGGGGACCTGCCGGGCAGATTGACAACTCAATGAGTCGACCAGCGCTGGGCTTTTACAAGCACCATTTCACGGCTTCAGTCTTTGTATGACACCACCCAACATCCCCCCCTGATACAAACCCCTAACTCTGTTTTTCTCTCCACTTCTTTCTTTACACAACCCCTCCCTGTCTTATTACTGTCCGGTCTCTTTGAGATGGGACGTAACAGCTTCAGTTATAATGAGTGAAACAGCCAGTAACAGGAAAAACATAGCAGTTAAGTATGTTTCCATCCATCGCCAGAGAGGTTTTTGTCTCTGAGCTACCCCGCTGAGATTTTTGGATAAATCTTCTACTACAATCTTGATTCCAAAAAAGTTGGAACGCTGTTTAAAAAGCGAAATGAAAACAGAAACTCATCATTTGCAAAGGAGCCGTGATCACCGACAACCTTGCTTGTGAACAACTGAGCCTGTTGAGGATGGCCCTTTCATACCAGCTCATGATACTATCACCTGTTACCAATTACCTTGTTTACCTGTGGAGGTGTTTTTGGAGCATTTCACAACTTTCCCAGTCTTTTGTTGCCCCTGTCTCAACTAGTAAGAAACATGTTGTTGGCATCAAATTCAGAATAAGCAGATATTTGTTAAAATCAATGAATCAAAAAAAAAAAAAATCAATCAAGATGATGAGGTAAGACATTAAATATAGTTATATTCTGTTTTAAGATTACCACGATTACTACTCCATGCAACAAAAGCTTCAGGGAGGATTTGAGCCCTGATCTCAACGTCTGTAGTCTAAATGAGACACGTACTTTACCAGGTGAGATATTTATCAGCTTTATTACGTACCATGTTTTGGTTTTCCTAACCTTCATCAAGAAGGCAAATATTTCAAGGCTGGATAATCGAGACGTCTGTGACCGTCCGTGAAGTTAAAAAGAAGTCTCAAATTACATTGTAAAAACTTTAAAAGTGAATACTTGAGTATGTCTATATTATTATCCATTTTCCTAAGATCTGCCTATCTTTCTGTGATACATCCATATTTGTGCACGTTATCTGGAAGCTTACAGGTGCGGATGAAATGGACCAGTAACACCGACAACTTTGGGGGCCAATAGTTGAAGTGAGACGACCACAGGACAGGACGAAGAAGTTTGAACAATGGCCGACATCTGAAAGTGCTGGAAATGATGTCAGTTTCTCTCATCGGTCGTATTAGTGAAGATGATTCTTCGTCCACATGTCACAATGTTTTTAACGGCCTCGCAGATCACCAGCATCTACAGCCTCTTTTTTAACAAGTACATTACGATAACCTCCTCAACCTTCGCCATGTTTGTGATTATCAGAAGCTCTTGACTTTGTGCGGTACAGATTGGGGAACGTTTGCAGTTATGGTTAATAGTAAGTCAAATTAATTTCTGATATAAGCGATCGAAGTTTTACATCCTATCACAAAATCATAGATGCTATCCACCCGTCCACCGCCGCACTGTAACCTTCCACTTTGCTAAATCTTCAGGTGCAGAAGTGTCCGGTGTGAATATAAGATTTGGGGATACTGGGCTGAAATTGACTGGGAGGCAAAAGGATGGAGGGAAAGAGGAGAATGAAAGAAGGAGCCGAGGAAGGGATGGAGTGAGCAAAGGAGGGAAAGTGGGAGGGAGGGGAGGGGATACCGTCACGCTTTGGTGCCTCTCAATTGAAGTCTGAACACCGGCCACAAAACCCGGCTCGCTCCATATACCTCATCTTTGCATGTGAAAGGACGGCTCCATTGTCCGGGCCTAACTGCACATTTAACCTGTCTGGACTGAAAGAAAAGGGAAATTTCTCTCCCTGTCTCTCCCCTCACACCCTCTCTCGTCTTAACAAACCAATTAGCTGGACATTTCTCCCGCAAAGACGACTTCTTTACACTTGTGCTAAATAGTGAACAAGCGGCTCTCGGATGTTGAGTTTTTAGCCGGAGGGAGAAAGCAGTGCTTCTCCAGCTTTTTCTCTCTTGTGTGTTCTGGATTCGGTCCTCGAAGGATCTCCGAGTGGCGTGTTCAGAGGGGTTTGAAGCCTGTGATTTGATGGTCACTGTGTCCACAGAACAGAAATAAAACCTGGTGGTTGTTGTTCGGCTTCACATTCAGACGGCCAGAGTCGGACAGTGGTGCACAGATTTTAATGAGACCCGATTCTTGTGTCATGTTTGGCAGATATTACTTGTTATTAGCCTTTTTAAAAACTGCTGCTTAGTGTTTTTGTTTTGAGCTTCACGTAAAACAGCATATGATATATTTTCATCTTTGCATTTTACTGTTAATGTCTGTAGTGTAGTGACTCTCTGTTAAAACATCACATAAGTCTGATGGAAAGTCAAACAACAGCTTCTTAAGATTTAATCCTAACAGTGGTGAGATGGGGGTGAAGTGCAGCCATCTCTGCTTAATGGTTAAATGAAAGCCTGGTTTTCTTTCACCAGAATAGATGCATAATGATCCCAAGCGATTCTGCGGCCGTGTCCACAGAGAGTCTGCTGCTCACGCTGAGAGCTCGACTGGAGATCTTTTTTTTTTGCCAAAGCCTCCGGCTGTGCTTTGGGTTTAAAAAGGAGGGTTGTTTGTCTGAGCAGTGGCACTGACCAACACAGTCCAGCTCAGAGCCAAGTCTGTGTGTGTGTCTCAAAGCTACTCCAATCCTTATTCAGGTGTTTAAGGTTTCATGGTAATTATTATTAAATCATCTATTAATGTGGCACAAAGAGATTTAAAACTACTACTAAGAGGCGTTAAACTAACACACACAGATGTAAAACTACCACAAAGAGAGAAAAAACTACCAGAAAGAGACATAAAAGTACCACAAAGACACAAGAAAGTAGCAGAAAGGGATATGAAACTACTACAAAGAGACAAGAAAGTACCACAAAGAGATGTAAAACTACCATAAAGAGACACAAAAGTACCAAAAAAAGATGTGAAGCTACCACGAAGAGGAAAGAAAGTACCACAAACAGACGTACAACTACAACAAAAGACACAAGACTACCACAAAGAGACATAAAACTACCACAAAGAGAGATAAAACAAGCCATACTGTGTCTTTTTCAGTCCAGCTGTGCTCCTATCTGTCTGTGGACTGACTCATTTTCTCACAAGATATGAAAGATTGAAAAATACTTTCTAAACTATTTTCTGAAATCTGTAAATACGATAACCTTAACCCTAATACCGACCATCTAAAAGTTGAATCACTCTGAAGTACCCCCGCACACAGGAATCTACTCCATGTTTTGTCTTGGCCGGGTCAACCCAGGCTGAAGCTAAGCCGTGGGCGTGATTGTCAGTTTAACACTAAAGATGTGAATGCAGACATAAATGGCGAAGCGTCCTCTGAGCTGCTCCGCTCCCCTGACGCTCCGTCATGAATACCGGCTTCCTGAGGAGTTGAGTCCTGGCGAGAGGACGCCGTCTCTCTACCTGTGAAGCCGTCAAACGGACGACTGGGGTTTGTTTGTGTCGGCAGCTGAGTCGATCCTCAGCAAGAGCTCTCTCAACACAATGTCCGACGCCCCGACCCCGTAGCTCTGAAGCTCGGCCGAGGGGGCCGGCTGTAAGAGCCGCTCAGCCGGGGGCCCGGGGGCCTGAGCGGGTCCAAAAGGCCTGGTGCTGGGAGGCTCTGACAGGGGCAGCTGAAACCCAGCGGCCCCTCAACGTCCGCCTCATTCTTCTAATTAGACATTTGGAGAATTAACTCCCGCAAGGGTAAGATGAGCGTCCACTCCCCTGCAGCCAGCGGAGAGAGGACTGGAAATAAAGTGTTCACTTCATTAGTTTTCAAATCGAACATTTCACTGAAAGAACAAGAGCGTCTCCCTCTTTATTCTCTGTGGTTTGAGCAGCTCAGGTGGAGTCCAGTTTAAGTGATTTTTTCATATCGTTAAGCAGCATTTTCTATTTGTTGAATCGTCTGATCAAGTTGGTCTAATGAAAGGTTTGGACTACATGACATCAGGCCGAAAGGGAGCCAGATGTGCAGAAATGCGAACTGATTTCTGGGTTTTAGGACTACAGACTACGCCGCTCTATATCGGAGAAATTGGTCGTTTGTTTTCACGTGATAATTTGATACCATTATCATGAGAAGACAATTAACAATAATTATTGCATTCAGTAGGACATTCATTAACCTGTGGTTTGTTTACAAAGCTTAAAACCTGAGGTGGACCAGCCCAGTGTCCTAGAGCTCATGCTCATATGTGAAGATGCTGCAGTGTGGACAAACATGGTGAGCAACTTTTTTAACCACGACCACCACAGTGTGTTCCTGACCTTGACCATAAAAGCACATTGTAGCTGCCAAAAAAAGATATTGTTGAAAAATCCTTTTGTAAAAATGTCATAAAAATTATATCATGAGCACTGACGAGCAACATCGAGAGATAGAGGAGAGTTTACATTTATCATTTTTGTTTTACCTGATTCGTTTTAACCTTTAAAATGAAAGAAAAGCTGCCGTATTTTCACTTGTGTTTAAGTATTATTTGCTTGTGTTTGTTTACATGTGTCTGTGTTTACATCTTGTACATTAGCTCTTCTCTCTGTATAAGCATATTCCTCGTCTGTAACAGCGCTCCTGGAAAAAGTTCTCATTCTGTTCGAATTTTAAAAGCTGTTTACATATTACGCTGGTTTTGGCCCGGAGAATCTGAGCGTTGGCACGTGAAGTGTGTTTTTCTCTGTAGTTCCTGTGTGGGGACATTTTCTCGCTGATGTTGGTGCCTGACACTCATCAGTGTGAATGTAAAGCATCTTAATTAGAGGGGATGGGATGCTCCTCCCTGCTCAAGTCCCACTTTGTGAAGGCAGGTGCAGCTTTAAATGACTTGACATTTTTTGCAGTGTGCAGAAGGTGGCAGGTTGTGATCCTACAACCCACATCTCATATACATAATCCAGCAGGCAGGCGGGCCCCTGCTCTTGTTGAATGGGGGGACTCTCCCTTCCTCTGGGGACGTTTCAGGGCTGAAAGAGAAGCCTCACCACCCGGCTACCGGGGGCCCGTGGGCGCAGTGAGAAAATGAAGACCTCTGCGCCCCTCTAAATCCCCAGGAATTTCTCATTAAGCGAGGGTCCCGGGCTGCCGAGGGCCCTCTGGGCCCTCACCCACCCCCCGTGAGGGGTCTCCCTCTCTGGCAGGGAGAATGGAGCTCTCCACTCCACTTTGTGCTGGCTGCCGGCTACCAGGGCCTGTTATTCACCTTCTCCTTTCTCACCAGCACAAGAGCTTTCTCCCAATCATGCTTTCAAAGCCCTCAGGACTTCCTCTTCCTTTCATTCAGATTTTACATAAGTGTGTGTGTGTGTGTGTGTGTGTGTGTGTGTGTGTGTGTGTGTGATGTCTAATAAGACCAAAAGAGAGAAAGGCATAATTGAATTTGACATTTTTTAATGGTATCCTGAGATATTTTTGTCTGGAGGCGCCAAAGCTGGACTGAAGCGGACTCTCATTTCAAAGAGTGTTTTTTTCTTCTTTTTTCACACGTTGTTCACGAGTACAAGGAGGATTAATGAGGATTATGTATATGAGGAGAGGTAATGAGTTTTGATGAGAGTAGAGAGGATATTTAGTGTTAGATTTCAAAACATCTCAGCGAGTCATCAGATGCTGCTGACTTCTCCTGGTTTTGTCTTGAAGTCAGTTCATCCTCATATTTTACTGAGAATATATAAACAAAATACTAAAAAAGGACAAAACATATGACGGCAGGACAGTGATTATTTTAGATGGAAAAAATGTAGAAGAGAAGAGACAAGTCACCCTGTTTGTGTGTTTCCTGTTAAAGAGAAGCTGTTACCTCCCCTGTGTGGAGAAGAGCTGCTGCTACAACAACACTGACTGACTTCATCACACCAACACATCTCCTGGATACTTCTTATCAAAGGTCTTTAAATACTTTTATCAACAATTTTATCTTTAATGGGGCACTATTTAGTTTTGGAGATGAGATTCAAACTCAGAATTTTAATATTTACAGTATCAATAATGTAATAATACAAACACAGAAATATTCATTTTCCCCATAATAAACAAGCTGTTCTCAGAGGAAAATAAGGTCCAGAACACTGTAGAAAGGTGGCAGGGTCCGCCAAATATAA
Organism: Pagrus pagrus; assembly: GCF_965226575.1. Lineage (NCBI taxonomy): Eukaryota > Metazoa > Chordata > Actinopteri > Spariformes > Sparidae > Pagrus > Pagrus pagrus. The sequence continues at coordinate 8,743,195 of NC_140198.1, forward strand.
ACACAGTAAAACAGTATGAAGTTGTGTTGTCCTTTAAGGTTAGTTTGTTTATTCATGAATTCTGTATTTATTCTTCACTCTTCTTCTTGTTGAAGTCCCTCATAACTTTATTTTAGCTCTATTATCTTTATTTGGTATCAAAAAACAAAAAACGTATAATAATTATAATAAAACTATATCATTGTACCTAATTCTTTGCCAGCCCAGTGCTGTCATTACTGGTGTTGCTGTTACAATATGATGGAAACTTTATTTTATTTCCCAACGGTGCAAGGACCGTCTTGAAATGCAAGTAATTATTGTCTTTCTTTCTTTCTTTCTTTCTTTTTTTCTTTCTTTCAGGGCTAAAGTTGCTCGAAAGCTGCACAAATGTCATATGTGATGAAAATGTAGGTGTTTTATTATTATTATTATTATTATTATTATTATTGTATCTTCACTCTGTTTTCCTTTTCCTCTCTGGTGTTTGACTTCCGTCTTTTGTTTTACTTGGTTTTCCTCTGTGTGCTGTCCAGAACGCAGAGGAAAACAGAAGTTTTTTTGTTCAATGACATTTGCACCAGATGGAAAATTGAGGTTTTGTTGAGTTGCAGGTGAATGACTGATGTGTACGTCCACTCCTCCTCCGGTCACTGCAGAGTCCACGTCGAGACGCTCGGCCTCGACTCATTACCACGACTCTGTCAACGCGTCCGGCAGGAGAGCGGCTCCATGTGTTTCTCTCACTCGCAGCGACCATGTGAAACGCCGCTGTGGATCAGATGATGGACGTCCAGGGTGACGACCTCAAAGGGCTGCTTGCTGTCTCCATGGTGATGAGATGATTCAGCATGTGCAGTTGTTGGTCAGCAGTGACTCAACTCCAGGTGCTGACACTAACCCCGAAAAATGTGTTTCCTCTGGTGGCCTGTCCTCGTTTTGTTGCTGCTTTTGATGATGTGTAAAATATTAACAGCGCTGGTTTTAACACCATTTTCCCCAAAAATATTTTTAGTCACAAGATTATGGGGAACACGGGAGTAGAGGAAAGGAGAACTAATTATAAGAATTGTTTTAAATACCAGGTAGCTACAAAGTGCAGTACCATGAAGTCTAACACAGTTTATATTTTATAAATGTATGAAAAATGTATCAAATATGGACGGAGCTTCTGGATCTGATCGCCAACGCTGCAGTGCCTTAAACCTACTTTATTTCAGTCATGTGAATCATTTATGTGACTGTCATTTGTTGCTGCCAGCTCAGTCGCCAGGATAAAACAAAACATGTCATATATAGTTCACATTACATGTTTATGACCTGACTTTCATATCAGGAGGTGGACGTGATGGTGGGGGAGTTACAGGCCAGAAGCAAGCCAGTGACCACAGTTCAGGACAGCGTTTCAACATTTGTAAGTGTGAAACCACTGAATATTTTAAAGAGAAAGACCTTGGGACGATTTCCAGCCATGTTTGTGTGACAAAACCGGATATTTTATAACTTTTTATATCTATAGCATGTTTTCCTCACCGTAACCAAGTGAGTTTTGTGCCTAAATCTAACCAGACCATAAGTACAGTCTTGTTGTAACATACCATTAAAAACTGAAACTAAAGAAGGGTCATTACATGCCAACTCACCTAGGGATTTTCTGATTTTTTCTTGAAAAAAATCGTGTTGAAACCTCTATTAAATTCATGGGACTTGTAGCTGAACTCCAAATAACTGATGAGGTTTTGAAGTTTGGCCATCTGAGTTAAATTTCAGCATTTTTGTGATTCTTGTGTATGTGTATTCAAAGTCTCACTAATCGCTTATTTCTCACTGGATTGCGTTGAAATTTGTCCTGAACATCTCAGAGACCCTGAGGAAACTTTGCAACATGTTTTCATTTAAACAGTTGTTGCTGAATGGCTACAGTAATCAAAGTTTCAACATGAATTTTTTTCAAGAAAATCCAGGTGGGAAAAGTTCTGGATTTTGGGCAAGTTGATGCATTAAATGACCCAGAAACATAGAGTTGCAACATATGTGTGGTTTGCATAAATGTACATCTCCCGATTGGGTTGTTTTTGCAAGAAATGTCACTTTGTTTAGTTTCTGAATCAAGATGGCCTTGTTGTGTAAAACAAAGAAGCGTTTTGTTCTCTTATAAGAAGTCACAAGTAAAAAAAAATCAGTAAAGAAAAAAAGAGGGAACTGGAGGGTTAATCTTAAGCAGTGTGTTTACGTTTTTAAAGTGAAATCTAACTCTCATATTTCCCTCTGAAATGTGAAGTTAAAGTGTGAATTAGCAGAAAATGGAAATACTCGCGTACAAGTACCTCAAAATTGTACTTAGTTACTTTCCACCACTGTCTGAAACAATAAACGTGAAAGAGAAAGCACTTCAGTGTCGCTGCGGCGGAGGAGAGAGGAGGAGTGAAACTGAGACACAAAGAAAGAAGTCGATAGAGAGAGAGAGAGTTGTCCCATACAGGCCAGGACAGCTGACAGCTGGGTTCAGCCGGGGTCAGAGGTCATGGATTGGCAGCAGTGGGGGAGTGAAGAGGAATCTAAAACAACAGGAAGACACACACACACACACACACACACACACACACACACACACACACACACAAACACACACCTCCGGAAGAGGAGACGAGCGTGGGCCTCTGGGACTCTCTCTCGTGTGACAGACAGTTGACTAAAACTTCATCAGTGTGTGGTGTGAACGCTTCCTCCCACGCATCTGATCCAGGAGCTTTCACTGTGTGTATGTGTGTGTGTGTGTGTGTGTGTGTGTGTGTGCGTCTGCTCTTACATGCTGCTATCTATTCAAGTTTAAGACCTTGGCAGTGACAAGATTGTACTAAAGTGGGGATATTGTTAGCATAAAAGAACAAACCGCCAGTAAGGTAAACAGTCTGTTTTAGGTCTGAAGCCTGGTGGCCTACAGTGGTTAGAGGAGGCGGGCGAGTAGATAATGACTGCATTTTCATTTTTTGGGTGAATTTTTCCTTTGAGAGATGCATAACACATATTCCCAAACTGTTTTTCCTGCAGGGGAGTTTTGTTTCACGTCATCTCTTTATCCACATTTCAAACAAACATACATCAATGGGGATTGAATCCAGGACCTACTGCGTGTAAAGCAGACGTGCTGACCACTACACCACAAAGACGTCATCTATAATATTATAAATAAATCAACCCTTCAGATTTTCTGTTATTTAAAAAAAAAAAGTTCTTCGGGAAAATAGTTCACACAATTCATAATGCCATTTTCTGGGACTATACACAGACAGTAATACTGTGAAGTTACTTATTACTTTTAAATGTTAGTTACTAGTAACCTGCTATACATTACATTCTGGAAGTAGGTTGCATAAAAACAAGATCTCCACCTTCGATTTTACATTGTCCTTTTTCCCTTACAGAGGTTTCATAGTGTAGTGGTTATCACGTCTGCTTTACACGCAGAAGGTCCTGGGTTCAATCCCCAGTGAAACCACTGCTTTATGGTTGAATAAAGGGTTTAACAGAGAGTCTGAATACTCACTTTGTAAAGTTGAGGATTAGACTCACATTCAAGACACAAATCAGCCTTCATATTGTGATTGTGCACATCTACACCAAATTTCACTGTAAATCTTTCAAAAACAAAACAGTATAGGTGGCGCGAGAGCAAAAATTATGGGATCAAAAAGGCCAACAGGGCCCAGACACACCAAACCTACATCAGAGAACTAGTGGTGACGAAAGCTGACTGTGGAGTCGCCTCATGTCACCTGTGTCTCGACCAAAAAGCTGCACTTGAATGCACCGCAAAGACTACAGCCAACGGCCAACGTTCTGCTCCTGAGGGAGAGGAAAAAACTCTCCATACCACCAGACGACTCAGGACTGTGGATATACAACCCGCTGCTGTCATAAAGGGTTTTTTTTGTGCAGGTCACACCACAACAATTAGGGCCGCAGACACTGACAGACTCAACATTAGCCGACATCTGACCGTCAGCCAATGTCAGAGCCCGTAAAATTGATCTTTTTTATATTATTTGTATTTTTTTTAAGACTAAGACTCGTCTAGCACACATTATGTTACATCAGCTGATGTTCTTCTCCTGTGTGGTTCCGTAGTGTAGTAGTCATCACGTCTGCTTTACACGCAGAAGGTCCTGGGTTCAATCCCCAGTGGAACCATGGACTTATTATGTGTTTAACGCTTCGATTCAGTGGCCCTCATCTTACATTTTGTAAGTCAGTATGGCCGTCTGGAAAAACATGTTGCTCAACCAAAAATGGCAGATTTGACAACCTGGGAAACAAAGCTGAACATTGAGCTATCCTTGTCCAGAATAGACCACATCACCTTTTTAGACGGTGAGAGTATAGTTCTCATCTCTACAAAGTGCCTGAAACTCTGTGACCAAACTAATGTATTGATTAACCACAGGACAATGGTTCCACTGGGGATTGAACCCAGGATCTTCTGCGTGTAAAGCAGACGTGCTGACCACTACACCATGGAACCACACAGAAAAAGATCATAACTGGGGAATTTGATTGACTTAAATAAAAATTATACTCAAAAAAAGAAGATCAATATTATGGCTCCAACATTGGTCAGATGTCGGCCAATGTTGAGTCTGCCAGGGAGTGTCTGTGTCCCCAATTGTTTTGGTGTGTCCTGCACAATAAAAAAAAATGCTTTATGACAGCAACAGGTTTTATATCCACAGTCCTGAGTCGTCTGGTGTTTGGTGGTATGGAGAGTTTATTCCTCTCTCTCAGGAGCAGAACGTAGGAGCCAGTCAGCCATTGGTGCATAAAGCCAACAGGGCCCAGACACACCAAGCCTACATCAAAAAACTAGTGGTGACGAAAGCTGATTGTGGTGTCGCCTCACGTCGCCTGTGTCTCGACCAAAAGGCTGCACTTGAACGCACCGCAAAGACTACAGCCAACTGGCTCCTACGTTATGCTCCTGAGAGAGAGAAGTAAACTCTCCGTACCACCAGACGACTCAGGACTGTGGATATACAACCCGCTGCTGTCATAAAGCAATTTTTTTTGTGCAGGACACACCACAACAACTAGGGCCACAGACACTGACAGACTCAACATTAGCCGACATGTGACCAGTAGTGGTTGTGTTTGAAAAGTCAGGGGAGCTCTGTGGAGCATGAATGACTTGTTGGATGTTATTGTCGTTGTGGCTTAGATCAACCAAAAATCTCAGCTTTTGATGAACTGGGAACAAAATGCAACATTCAGCTCTGCTTATCCAGAATACACCACATTACCTTTTTAGACAGTGAGTCTCTACAAAGTGTCTGACACTCTGTGAATGACTTAACTAATGTACTGACTAACCATAATGCAGAGTTTCCTCTGGTAAATGAACAAAGGATCTTCTGTGTGTTGAGCAAACATGCTAACCACTCCACTACAGACTTCAGGTTGTTAACTCAAAGTTGATACAAAACTTTTTTTAAGAAATATAGATATTTCCATTAGATTGTATTCTGCCCAACAAAAAAAAATAGTTGAGAGCATTGGCCATTTTGTCATTTTGGCTGGTCATTGGAGGATTTTTAATTCCTGGGAAAAGAAATCCCAGCAGTGCATCCAATAGTTGATGAGATATTTCAATAGATGTTCAAAATCTCAATACTGAAAGAACTTCCATCATTAGGACATGGTTCCATAGTGTAGTGGTCATCACGTCTGCTTTACACGCAGAAGGTCCTGGGTTCAACCCCCAGTGGAACCAGTCCTTTATGGTTGAATTAAATGATTAACAGTGTTTAGCAGAGAGAGCATAACTATTACACACATAGAAGAAGGCAGGCATTAGACTCTCAAAGTATAAATGCAGTTCAGGCTTCATAAAGCTGAGTACTGTTCTGTGGAGGGAGTTCAATTTAGCTTGCATAGAGTAATCTGGCCTCATTAACCCTAACAATCACACTAAGGTCTTTATCAACTTGATAAGACAGCAGTAGACTAATTTGTATTGATTTATTTTCTTAAAAGAAGCGTATGCAAAAGTGAATCATACCAATGATGTTCTTTATTTTTGTTCAGCCCCTTTACTCATTTTAACTTTGATTTGTGCATTTATTAAAATATATGACCACAGATTGTATGTATGTAAATGAAGATGTCCCAGCTCGAGCTGACAGTCTTCAGTCATGTTGTGAACATATTACAGCAGGTGCTTTGCTGCCCTCTAGTGGACATGACAAGTCCTTACAATGGAAAGTAAAAGTACAGACATGTTATCAGCATGTATGACAAATTACTGTGTTGTAAACACTGATGCATCAATGTTGAGGCAGCATTTGACTGTTGTAGCTGGTTGAGATGGAGCTGCTTATAGACGGTTTGAATCCTGTATGAATCTTCTAAAACTTTACAGAAACAACCGGTCATGTCTGGTCCTGTGGTTTTCACACAAAGTGTTGAGCAGTTGGTGTTATGCCAGTTGATATTAAATAAAAAAATACCTGTACATCCTTCCAAATGACCTAAAAGAGCCTCTGGTGACATACTGCACCTGAGCCAATGAGCTGTCAGCTTCATGAGAAATGTCAGAGAGGGGAGGAGGGAGGCTGCACACGCCTGGAACAGCCCGACTTCTACCAGAAAACTCCCTCCCTCCCTCCGTTCTCCATCCCTGTGCTCTCTGTTCCTCTCCAGCCTTCGACAGGGAGAGTGAAGCCTTGTGCCTGAAGGATTATGTCTTTGTTTAGTATCTTAACACAAACACAACCTGCCGACAAGCTGCACGTTACATCATGAGCCAGAAAGCAGAGATGTCGTCTCTGAATCACTCAACAGAACGGAGAGCTGACAAACGCTGGCAGGTCTTCTACTAATGACTAATGTTCGTCTGTCCTTTTACTGAATGAATAGTCCCAGTGACTTCCTTCAAGTTTAAAAGGAAAGGTTTGAAATTTTGAGAAATACTCAACCCAATCACCAGAATAAATGTTGGCAATGTACACTTCTGCAAACCACTGATACATTAAAACTTATCTTTGTTGCAACTGGTTAGGTTTAGCCACAAAAAACCACTTGGTTAGGGTTAGAAAAAGATCACGTTGTGGCTTAAAATACCTGTTTTGGTCGCCACAGACACAGCTGGAGATGTCACGACTTCTCTGCCAAAGATATGCATTTCTTGTTGCCAGGTCTCCTTGAAAAATATCCGTAGGTTTCACCCTTACAAATGTTGAAACACAGTCTTGAACTGCGGTCACTGGCTTGGCAGCCTCGGCTCCTTAACTCCACCAACATCCCCTCTGTCTTCCTATTTTGGAAGTCAGGTCATAAACACGTAATGTGAACGTGATATGTCATGTATTGTAAAAATGTAAGCTGAGGTATGACAAAGAAATGTTATCTGCCAACATTTTATTCTGGTGACAGGGCCGGTCAGAATACTCCCATAATTATAAGCTAGTATGAAGTGACAGCCAGCTGAGATAGCTTAGCTCAGCAGAAAGACTGCAAACAGGGGGAAGCAGCTAGCCTGGCTCTGTTCAGACAAATCTGTCTACCAGCACCTTTAAAGCTGACTAATTTTCATGTTGCATCTTGGTACAAAACCAAAATGTAAAACACCAATTTGTGGTTTTATGAGGTTCATGTTCTGGACTATTACTACTACTACAGAGCTGCTACAGCTACTAAGAGCCACCTAGTTCTGGAGGAGAAACTCAGGTGCAGAACCAGAACTTCAGGAGGAATAAACACCCAGAGTCACATTGGATTCTGCTCTGATTCAACAGAAAAAGAAGTCAGAGATTACTTTTAAAATTTGGGGGATTGAAAATTGGATTTCTCTTCACTTCTGTTTATCAAACTGCAGCAGTGATCCGTGAATGTGACCACAATTGTCGGGTGTTTATGTTCTGTAATGTTGACTGTTGACTGGAGCTGAAGGGGAAATGTACTTTACTTCATGAAGAAAGTACAGAGAGGAAAGAGGAAAGGAAGAGAGAGAGTCTGAGTCTGTGGTGAGTGCTGATTTAAACAGACACACACACTCTCGTTGGGCCATTGCTTGCTAGTTTACAGCTGATGTGCAGTTAAGTAATCTGGCAGTTTTGGGCGAATAAACACAAATGATCCTGTGGTCAGACTTGCTTCACTGGTGGTGAATACGGCATTAAACGACCACAACTGCTGATGAAATTCTATCTGACGTGACTCAGTCATAAATGTTTTAAAATTGTATTTACGTTAAGTCTCTTTTGCCATCTTTCCTATCGCAGAAGTAGCGACAGGAGACCAAATGAAACGCACCCTTACCATGAGTAAATTGTGGATTTCTCTGGGTTTGAAAATAACATTTAGCATACAGACAGGAGACTGGTATTGTCTTTTCAACTAGGTCTGAGCAAGAATCTAAATAAGCATATTTCCCCAAAAGATTGTCCAACACATTTTTTCTTACTCCGTTATAGATTATCTGCATCGCCCATTAGATACATGCAACATACCTACATTCAAAGATATTTCTAGCTTCCAGCAGTGTTTCAAGAATCCCTCACACGACCAGTCCAGAAGCCATGAACCAGCCGAACTATGTATTTTAACATTACACAGGTTCAAAATCGGTTCCTTGAGCTACTTAAGAGTTAACAGATGTAAAAGTAGGTGAAAGTAGGTTTAGAAACCATTAATGAAAATGTCACTCCTGGACTGCAATGACTGTGAGCTCTCTTAGTCTCATATTACCAGAACAGATACCATCACTTCTCTCAGCTGAGTCATGTTTGTGGTAGAGTCATTAATGCTCTGCGTAGCTTTAGGAACATAAATCGCTCATCATTTGTTATTATTTTTGCATATTTTACACACTGACAGCTTGAACCAACCTGAGGAGGGACTCTCCCAACCCTATACTGGAGCTTAAAACTTTTACTCTACTCTTAAAGTAACAGAAAAATGTCCCCCCGTGGCTGACATTACGTCATCAGATCGTGGTTGCTGATTCATCAATGTGTAAGTAGCATTTTACTGTTGCTATTGAGGTGAAGCTAGTTTTAACTACCAGCCCAGTACTGATCTCTGCTTGTGGAAAGCTGCCTGGTTCCATTGTCGGTAATGTCGGCACCAGGTTTTGACGAAGAAAAAGACAGTATGGAATAAAAGTGGACGTCTTTGGTTCTGCTGTACTGATTTTGATACTTTTTAGTGAGCCTGTCCATCGTGAATCTGACAATTTTATACTGTAGAAGTGCACTCAACACTTCATTGGTGTGGTGAAAGTGGAGTAGAAAATGCTCTACACCTGTCAAATGGATTTTTCCTTTTTTAAATGAACAGGTATTTGATAAAATGAATCAGTGACTGTTTTTGTGAGGATATGTTGTGTATGTTATGTAAATAAATAAAACAATACATAATTGATAATAATATCTCATTCTGAAAGGAGTATTTCTACATAACTTCTACTCTACATAACTTTACTGATACTTTTATTTTGCCATTTTCTGTATTTTAAGTGAAACTTTGAACTTTATTTGTAAATGGAGAATTTTTTGACTCTGAATGCTTCTTCTGTTGGCAGTTTATTATGTACATCTGGCTAAAACTAATGCATTCTTCAGTACTGAAATAAATCATCCCATCCTGAAGGCTAAAACGTTCAGTTTTTATTTAAACAGTTAAGAAAGGAGGCTGTAGTTTACAATGCAGTTGATCTGCATCGCTTTACACTGAGAGGTGTTTCCAATATAGTGTCGATTCTTATTCATATAAATGGGATGGACAATTTATTAGAAACATCTCAAAGTATAATGTACTTTAATACAGTGGTGTAGTTTGCAGTCCTAAAACCCAGAAATGTAGTATTTTTGAGTTTTTTTATTTGTTCTCCGTTAAATGCCAGAAATAAAGTTTCTGGTTACCACAGGCTTAAGATATTTACATGTTTTTCTACGACATAAAATACATCATTAAATGTCCTACAATTTAATTATAAAGCGCTTACGTGTCTTAAAAATGCCAGTTGCCAACAAGTGGCTTAATGAGACTACAGACCTCTGTAGTCGAAGCTAACTTCTGGGTTAGCCTACAAAAATTCATCATCCCTACACTACCACACTATTAGGTCTTCAAAGATTTGTTATTAACAAGATATGAAAGAATCAAACTTGTATTTGAGATGAATTAGATGTACACATTTTGAAATAACATCATGAGAAAACAAAGTTTAGTTATATGTAAGCTAGGCTAGGGCGTGATGCAGCAGTTTTCTAAAAGGAAGATGGAGAGGTGTAGTTTGTAGTTTTAATCATAAAAGTGGTGTTCATCTGTGAAGATTATCTTGCTGAATAAAACGTGTAATTATCATAATCTTGTGTTTGCCACAGAGCTTATTTTCAACGATTTTCAAAAATCCAATTAAAAAATCTCATCGACCTTTTGTGGAGGGGAACCAGGGTGATGCTAACTTCCGGGTTAGCCAACAAAACTATGTCACCACTCTTTTAGGTCTTCAAAGTTTTGTAATTAACAAGATATGAAAGAATCAAACGTGTATTATCGATGAATTAGATGTACATACCTTGAAATAACGTGAAAAAGTTGAGAGTATGTAAGCTAGGCTATAGCACGAAGGACGTTACATTAAAACCGGACGTGACGCAGCTGTTTCATAACCGGAAGTTGTTGGTTAGGAGGCCAATATCACTATTAATAACCTAGTAGTATATATTTTATGTTTTTGTTGTGCCTTGTTTGTATTATAGGCTGTTTTTTTAACACTTTCTCTGGACTTAGAGTCTGAAAATGGCACTGACGTCCCCCTCGGGCCTACTACTTGTGTTTTGCTGCGGTGTCACATCTGTCACATCTCTCCGGGGACTTACCGACGTGTTATCAGAGCTGAAACTCGTTTTAAAAACAGCCGCGGTGCTTCGTCAAAACCAAAACCTGCTTTGACGCGGCAATGGAAAGTCCGATAAGTGGAAACTGCTGCTGACTAACCGGCTCAAATGAGACTTGAGACCACATTAATAGCTGGTAATGACACCGGGACATGCGCAGTGCTGCCTGTCCGCGGCGCTGTTCTGCGCAGCACACAGACCCGCAGCAGGCCCTGTCCTGTCTGCCCGTCTCTCGCTCTCTCTCTCCTTCCTGTCTGTCTCCACAAGTGTCTCTCTCTCTCGTTTTCTCACCAAACGCTTGTCTGAAAGGCAGAAAAATTCACCTCAAACCCTCCGTGTTTCCGTCTCAGCTGAGATGGTGGAGGGGGGGAAAAAAGGAAACACCGGAGGGGAAGTGGACTCACCGAGCGCATTAAAAACCCAACACACTCACATTAAAACAATCCTGCAGAGGCTCGTCCGTTTCTGTGGGAGCACCAGTGACACAAATCGTGCTTCATGCTTGCTGCTTTCTTATTTCTACTTATTCGTTGTTAAATCTTCACAGAGGAAGAGGAAAGGAGGAAGGAGGAGGAGGAGGAGGAGGAGGGTGGCGACCGTGTCGATCATCAGCGACCGATTCCACATCGCCTCCCGGTGACAAGAGAGGAGTGTGTGTTGAGCAGAGGGGGTATTTTTACACCTGAAACAACCCCCCCATGTCCCCATATCCGCCCTCCATGTCCCCACACACCAAATCTGCACCCATAAAAAATCAAAACCCCACCAACAAAAAGGCTGAAATCTCGCCTCAGCCTTCAGCTCGCGGCCGAGAGCTGCAGTTGTTTTTCCCTCTCACCCCTTCGTTTCTGGAAAAACAGACAAAAGCTGACCGTCTTTGTTCCCCCCCCCCCAAACAGTAACCAAACGACGCTTTGAGTGCCATTAAAATGTTTTCTGCTGTCAAGACGCGTTTTTTGGGGGGGCACACACAACAACGCACACACAACGCACACAACTGTGCCTCGGTCTCCCCCCTGTCGTGGCAGAAAAACGCTCATAAGACAGTGACTTTGGGAGGCATAGCATGTCAAGAGAAATGTTCCTGTCGTGGCATGGCTGATTCAAGACTCAGAGCAGCCTCCAGAAGCACATCCAGAGCCCAGCAGAGGTGCGCTTTGAGGCTCAGTTTCTCCGTGGCTGGGTGAACTTTATATCGAGTATGTATTAACACTTTGTGGCCTGTTTTTTTTTTTTTTTTTTTTTTTTTTCCTCCTCTAAGGCTGGAGGACTCCATTTTGAAGGGACCGGGTGTGCAGCCAGAGACTACAGAGCAGCAACTCGTCTCAGGGAAAAAGGAAACCCATCTGTGTTTTTTCCGGGTAGCCTTCTTCTACTGCTGCTGCTGCTGCTGCTGCTGCACCATTTCTTCTCAGGCGTGGTGGACATTTTTCTGAATGACTTCATTTGTTTTGTTTATTCTCGTCTCATCATCTCCAGGCGCAAGTGCGTGTCGGGGTGGGAGGGTGTTTGGTGGAGGAGATGTTGGCACAAGTTTGGCATGTGACATGTCACTGGTGATGGCAGCCCAGGTTTAGGTTAATAATTGATGCTTGTAATTAAGGAGAGGGGCGGGGCGATTCTCTGGAGGTGTCGTGTAGGTCGTTTTCTCCTTTTCCTTTTTCTGTTTTTTTTTTTTGAGGCTGTCACCTAAAGATACATTATTTAATTTTTTTTTCTTGAGGAAGGAGATTTACGGCCCCTTCTGTGCTCCACGCTGTGGACCGGGCTGGGGAGGGAGGCAGTGGTGGTGACGACTGGCAGTGCGCACAGCAAGCAGGCAAAGGGAGAGAGAGAGAGAGAGAGACTTTCAAAGGGGGCAGGCAAGAGAGTCTGCAGGCAGGAAACAGAGCAGAAATCCAAAGACGACGAATTATAAAGTTGCAGTTATCACAAAGCAAAAAGGGGGAGTGTCGCTGGAGGAGCACAACACGCCTGAATATCTGTTCCAGGGGCCGCTGGACCAGGCTTTAGCGCATGTAGAGAGGAGGGAGGAGGAGGGAGGAGGAGAGGGAGGAGGGGGGGAGTGAGTGAGTGAGTACGTTTCACAGGATCCAGGCCTAGTAGTATTGCCGCTGGGACTCTCCTCATCCGCTTTCAAAAAATTGGAAATTGGCACATTTAAACGCCAAAATGAGCGGGTTGAGGGTCACGTTCGCGGTGGCCGACACCGGAATGGTAAGATTCTCGCGACAGATCCCGTGTCATTGTGCGTTTTGTGCGTGATTTTTGCTGTTTGATGCACATAGCCTGGCATCCGTCGGGGAAGGGAAGCCTGTTGGAAGTGTGTGTGTGTGTGCGTCCGTGTGCGTGTCAGTGTGTGGAGGTGAACTTGTTTTTTGCGTCGCCGTCTCGTGTTGTGTTGCGGTTCATGCGTTTTTCGTGCAAATCACGGAGCCACTGTAAGAAAAGAAAAAAAGAAGCGACACACACACACACACACATGCAGTTGCACACACCTACATACACACGCACCCCATGCACACGCGCGCGCACGAGCGGGTCCATTTTAATTCCAGTTGGTGGTCACAGCGCCGGCGTGTTTCCATCCGGTGGATTTTGACGTGACGCGCTGTAATCATCTCTCCGGCTTTAATGTGCGTGTGTGCTGCATGCATGTGTGTGAGTTTACAGGCGGCTGACCTTATCGTACTTGATGTCATTTTCATCATATCGCGATAATCTTTCACCAGAGGCTTTACAGCGAGGCTGCGGTGTTTGCGCAGAGTCTCTTTCTCTCTCCCCCCCCCCCCAAAAAAAACATGTCACATTAGGTCGATCCGCTCGACATCCGTGAGTCTGTTTACGTTTTATTTGACATCATGCGAAGATGGATTGTTGTTGTGTGCACGGATTTGATGCCTGAGCTTCGCCTTTCGCCTCGACACGTTGAAAAAATACCTCATTACCAGCTGCCCGGGACAACTTTAGATAAGCTGCAGCACTGTTGTGACCGATTGTGGGACGATGCAATGCAAAAAACCAAAAACAACAACGTGTAATTCCTCACAGCATTGATATGGTAGGATGATAGAATAAATAATAAAATCACGGCTGACCTCTGCAGACCCACAGGCGTATTATAACGGCGTAATGTAGGAAAATGTGCATTTTTGTGTTTTATAATAATCCAAACTTTGATGTTCTGATCTCAAATTATTTTGGCTCCACACTGATCATTTTCTGCTCATGTTTCAGGGAGGAATCATGCCAGCATGAGTGGGCCTTACACAGGCCCCGGCAGGGAGACTCATCAGTCCAGCTGCCCTTTGACCCCCGGCCGTGACCTCTCCACTCACTCCTGCTCCTCCAGACACAATGACCACAGGATCGGCCTAACCATGTCTGCCGCCTCCACCTACAAGCATGCATCTGTCTACGGATTTGCACAAACGGACCACTCCTCTTCCTCCTCTTCGTCCTCCTACAGTCCTCTCAGGAGGCTGCAACATCTCACCACCATGGTGAGCCAGCCCGACCTGGTGCTGCCTCTGAGGGAGCCAGAGAGGAGCTGGGAGTGGGGGGTGAATAAGAAGGAGAGGGGGAAGGAGACGGAGAGGGAGAGGGACTCCTGGGCTGATTGCACTAGCAGTGATTACTCCGGCACCAAGAACACAAGCAGGGAGGAGAGTTTTGGTAAATCTCCTGCCGGACAAAAACTAGCTAGAAGTCGAGACGCGCCGACAACCAATCGGAGCGATCCTGTCGTCTCAGAGAAAAAGACGGAAAGTTGTTTCTCAGGACCGCCTAGCCCGGCCTTCTCTCTCGACAGCAACAGCCCCTTCGCTAACGGCTTCCTCCACTTTGAATCCTCTTTGTTTGAGGACGACGATGAAGACCGGGAGACCGTCTCACCTGCCGGAGGCTTGCAGGACAAAGACGAGGCGACCAGGAACGTTCTTCAGTCCACTCCTGGAGACTTAAACTCGGACTCAAAGGCCACTCTGTCGTCAGCAAAGGTGGTCACCCGGTCCCAGTCCTCGGGTCAGCGCAGGAGATACTGGGATGGCTCAGACGACGAGTGGGACAGCGACACCGAGCTGTTCCTGCTCGGGGATAGTTCCTTAAAGCATTCAATGGCAAGTTTTACCCTTATTACCCTCAGTTAACTTGCCACAAGAGGCTTTTCAGTTTTTCAACAATAGCAACAGCTTTATTTTCTGGTCTAGAGAGACGTAATAGTAAAATTCAAAAATTGGCCTTAAAGGAGGACCGACACTCACCTGATTAGAAAGTATTTGTTGTGGTGCTGGAATACCTCCTCATACAACTCATACAACACCTCACTCTCACCTGTCATTACAGAACGGCGGTCATTGTAAATAATGGATGGGCGCACACAAGACACAGCTCCACGACTGTAAACTCTGTCGTTGATAAAACTTGACTGTCTTCTGTTTTCAAAGTGGACAAGGTTCACCTACTCCAGAGGGTTTCAGACTGTCAGGAAGTTAATTATTGTGGATTTGCAGGATTCGGCCTGCTCGTCTTCATGGTCAGCAGTTGCAGATGTAGCACTGGCTGCTCATGGAAACCCTTAAAGGAGCAATTTGTAAGATATGGCCAGAATTTAACTTTAAAAATTCAAATTTCTCTGTTTAACCAAACTAAGATGAGTTTAATTGCCGTGTTAACTCAGAAACACACACAAACTCGACATAAACGAGTGGTTTGGTTGAAATAAATCCCCAATTCACAGAGTAAGATGTGAAGATATTCTGGCTGCTGATGCCCGATACTCCTCTACCAATGCACGCCTCTCGTGTCCCTACCTGCCGTGTCTCCTCGTCCCCGAAGTCATAGTCCAGATCCACGGTCAATCACCTCTGTGTTGTATCCCCTGTCTTCAGACTGGCTGTGTTCAGCCCCAGTCTGGTGTCCAACCACGTTCACTCTCAGGCTGCTGACCCCAGTTGAGCTGGGCCCCACCTCCCATTGATGACGTCCCGCGTGATCTGAGATACCAGTCTAGACAAACTCTTGGTCCGCTGGCTCCGTGGCTAACTGAGCCATGAGCTAATTAGCTAACGGTAGCTAGCTACAACCAAGGACGTCTAGCAAAGAGCAGCAGTTGTCAGTTACTATGGTGATACGATGCCCCTATGTTTTTGGAGCTACTTCTGGCCAGATTCTACAAATTATACCTTTTCATGTACAGAAAAAACATTTGCCACAATTTGCGTCAAAAATCAACAAGTACTCCGAGCCATAACTGTCAAATCTGAGTACACAGACATGATACACATGATTGTAGGTTCAGTGTAATCTACACTTCCTGATGATATTATATTATCAAATGTCCATTGCTAATAAATGTCCATTAATCTTATTAGAAATAGTAGAAAGACATGCGCCTATAACTCCAGAACTGGCTTGAGAATCGTCCCAATTTTAAGGTTTCTCAGTGTCTCAGTAATCCAGTGATTGGTGTCTGTACGTCCATGGGTACAATGCAAACAGGAACTGCTAATAGATAATTGGACATACTTTAAACAGATATAGGATAATGAATAGGGGCTGATGTTGTAGCCACAGCTAACTGACTCCATGGCAAAATTATACCTGTTTACATCCCTCCAGAAATCATGGGGACTGTAGTACTTGAATATTTAGCATGATTCTCCTTGTTTCCTGCTTCCTGTTTTAATACTAAGATGAGCTAATTGACTATTAACTGTTGCTTCATATTCAACAGACAGACATAAGACCGAACATTTACAAATAAACATATCCCAATGTTGAACTATTCCTGTAAAATGCTCCAGCATGGGTTACATCATAGCTAACAGCCAGTGTCACCCCTCTGGCTGTTCCTGCTACATGCCAGTCATAACTCAGGCCTGCTCATGTATCCCACCAGTCCACTCAACCTGCTGTGAGCCGTTACTCCCATTTACACAAAGGATATGGTAGTGGTGCCGAGTTGTGATATTTTTTTTTTTTGCAGTGATTTGTGTTGTGGCTGGAATCCTGTTCTGGATCAAGAGAAGACGAGCTAAAATTAGAGCTTATAAAAAGACCCAAGAGAACATTGTCGGTCAGAAACTGAAGGCTTTGAGTCATTATGGACAGAGCATAAAAAGCGACAGGCCTTTTCATTTTCACGCAGTTTTATATGTGTGAATAAACTGCGCACCCACAAATGTGATAAAAGATTCAATTTAGGAATACCTAGAGCAGATGATTTTAAGCAAACAACGGTTCACATTTTGTCTTTGTTCTGTTCAGTCAAGTAAAACTTTGTGATGAAAAGCAAGCCAAAGTATCAGAGCGTGAATTTTCATTTCAAAAGACAATCTAAATTGCTTTCAATCACAGTGTTCAGCACTGAATGCAGAAAGCTATTAAAGGAAATTCAGTCATTATCTACTCAGCCCAATGCTGATGGAAAGTCAAGTGAAGTTTTGTAGTCAATAAAACATTTCTGGAGCTTCACAGCAAAACAGAGTTGCAGCATTCTCCTAAACAACTGAAGTAGATGGGGACTTGTGTAAAAAAACAACAATAAAAACCTTAAATGGCTCCATAAAGCTTGTCCTAAGTGTCCGTAAGTGCTGAGATCTCAAATAGATTTGAAAAGACATTATCATAAACGCACTTGATGCACGGAAAAAGTTGTGCCCTGGCTTCAGACGGGCTGCACACTAACGCTTTTAGCTTAGCAGCTACAGCGAAGATTTCAGCTTTAAAACTGGACTCGGTAACAACTTGTCGAATCAATTTGGGAACTTGGGATTTCTAGAGACTTGGATTATGCTGGAAAAGCTGTCGGGAGCCATTTAATGTTTTTGTAGTCCCTAACTACTTCACTTGTTTAGGAGAAAGCTGAAGTGCTGTTTTGCTGTGAAGCTCCAGAAATGCTTTGTGGACTACGAAACTTCACCAAAATTTCCACGGGCATGGGGGTGAGGAGATACTGATTGAATTTTAATCACAGGTTCACATTTCCTGCCATAATAGCTCAGGCAAACACTAAGCGTAGCCTAGGCAGGTCAAGCAGGGTAAAACAAATCCACTGAGCTGATCAGAAGAAATGCTTGTTACATTGGAGTCAGACGTCGTCTTACCACTCATTTTCATACGTCTCATTGCAGCTTTTTTCTCCATTGTTATGTTGTCAACAACAGAACAGCCTCAAGAAAAAGTCTTTGCCGCCTGTGAAGTTTTCAGAGGGTGAAGTTATTTGGGCAAAGTTCAACCGAAGACCATGGTGGCCCTGCGAGGTGATCGTTGACCCCGTAGAGGGAATCTATCACAGAGTGAAAGGTGGGACTGGAACTGACTTACCTGTTGCTTTCAGCAGTGAGATGTGCTCAAAAGGATTATTTTGGTCATCAGTTAATTGACATCCCCAAATGATAATGGCAGAGCTGCGTTGTATCATAAATTTTGATTAACAGTACATTAAGAAGCTGATTAAAACAGTGTTTGAGAAAATGAATTGGGACGTAAGATAGCATGTTGAGAAAAGAACTGTAAAAATGTGTAGTTATTATGTTGTAAACTGTTTCATTTAGTAAAACATGCCATTACTGACATGACGTATACTGCTTTAGGTCAGTTTACCAAGTGGAGAGAACCATCATAACAGAAAAGTTTACAAAACGTAAGCAAATGAGATAATAGTTTTATTTTTTTTAGAGATAATAGGATTATCCTTGTGTCTCAGCAGGTTGAGTTAAAAGTGTTGGTATTGTGAATTTAAAGGGCAACTATCATGTGTTTACAGGTCTTGGGGAGTACTACTGCATATGTGAAAAAAGTAGTATAAACCCCTTTTTCAAATTGCCTTGTGGGTAATGTAGGTGCCAGGTTTTGAAAAGCAGTCCACTGGTCTGGCAGTGGTGGACTCATTGTGAACTGTTTAAAAACAAATGATCAAAATTGATATAGCAGAACCAGAGATATCACAATTCAACTACTGAGTGACATCACTAGTAGTAATTTACCAGATCACATGCAGCATCCTCTGGAGCCACAAAAGGCTCTATACTATTTTTTCACCTATGCAGTGGTACTCCTCTAGACCTGTAAACACTTTAATGTGTAAAATTGGTGGAGTTACCCTTTAAGTTTCAGTTTTGCAGATTTTCTGCCACTATTAAATCATATATACATTCACTGTAAGAACAAATGCACTGTACAGTCCTCTTATCAGCTGATGATTAGCAGTGATGCAGTCAGAAAGTTCTGTTTTCTGGCATATTAAACTCTGGCTGAGTTGATGGTTTCCTGTACTTCCTGTGCAGGATGATGTGGTTTTAATTTGTATCACATGAGATTGAGGCTGATGTCTGTTGTTGTCTTAGAGCCCAGTGAGCGGCCCGGTCGGCTCTACCATGTCAGGACCTTTGGGGAGCCTGTGGAGCAAACCTGGGTGGAAGAAAAATCCACTCACACTTTTCATGGAGGGTTTGAATTCGAACAGCTCCCCCTGCTGCGCCGGAGGGGGAAGCAAAAGGAGCAGAACCACAAATACACTGTAATTACCATATTTTAAGAGTTTTTTGAGAATTTTCTGAGTTGCTACTTGCATGCCTTAATAAAAAGTGAAATCATCATTGTTGGGTGATCATCATGTTGGACAATAAAAGAAAGTTTGCACGCAACAACAACAACAAAATGTAGTTCTTTCTCTTTAAAACATCCTTGTTCAGCAATTACTGAAGTTACGATGGTGATTTTGAGCAAATTTGTCGGTAAACTAATAAATTTGTCTTTTTCTGCAGATTCCAAAGCGCTTTCAGATCTCTTGGAAATCCAGCGTGGCAGAAGCTGAATCTCTTCTCCCAGAGAGATCCAAAATGGCTTCCTTCATTCCATCATCCATAGATGATGCCTTCCACGGCAATTCCACACCGGAGAGAGTAAACAAGGCTGATCCAATCTTCCCTCCTCCTTCTTCACCAACCTGTCCTGAAACACCACACTTGACAAATGGATCCATTTCATCCCCTGAAGTGTTATCACCAATAACAACTCCAGCAAAGCCAAGCACTTTAAAGAAATCATCTGGCAAGAAGAAACCAAGTAAATCGTCAAAGGACGTGAATAGTAAACACTCTAAAAATACTTTGCATAGTAGCCCTGATCAGTCTGATAGAGACAATGGAGAGTGCCCATATTCTGACCTCGACTCAGTCCCGAAGATTTTGTGTCCTAAAGCGCTGGAACGTCAGTCCAAGGTAGTAACAACTCAGCCATCCGTCACAGTTGTCAAAGAGGTGAAGAAGCAGCCAGAGATTCAGACTGGTCTTTGGTTCAGTAAATCAGGCAAAGACAGACGACCTAAAACAACCAGTCCGATGCCAGACCGCACTCTCTTTAGTAAGGTGTCCTGTAAGAAGAAGAACTCGTCTGTAGTAAGTAAGAAGACACTGGTTCCTGGTGCCTCATCCTCTAGTGGTGGGCCCAGTGACCAGTCAGGGTTGTCAGACAAACATAAGACTCTGGTACCTGCTGAAACAGTTCTGGCATCTGAAGAGTCGGGACATTTGAAGTGTAAAAACAGCTCAGTTGCTAATAGGTCTTTTGGTACAACTGGCTGTCCCACTGGCCAGTCAGGATCGTCAGACAAGCAGAAGTCCCTGGTCTCTGTTGAGGCGGCTGTGCCCTCTGACAGGTGTGGGTATTCAAAAAGTAGACATACAATCAGCGACACAACTGACACTGTGAAGGGCACAGCGTCTGACCAGTTAGGTAGCTCAGATGTTAAAAAGGCTTTAGAGCCCAGCATGACAGTCAACTTCAATGACCAATCCAGGTTTTCAGAGAATGTCAGTCGAAAGGAAAATTCTGACATGAGAGCTAATAAAAAGGTTGATGTAATTGACAGGATTCCGGACAAAGCAGAAAAAAAAGAAAGTAAGTATCTAGCATCCACTACTGACCAATTAGCAAGGCCGGAAAAGCAAACAAGTGTTGTCCCTAAGTGTAGGCTGCCCTTTGTCAAATTAATACGCAAGGACATAAAGGGAAAGAAGTTCCTAAACTCCAGTACCACTGACCAACCTGGATCTACAAAGAATGAAAAAACCCAGGATACTAATGCTTCTAAAATGTCCTCTAAACAATTGGATTGCTTGGACAGCAAGACACGTGTCTCCATAGATAAAGAAGCCAGTTCAGAACCCATAAAGCTCTCCGTCAAGAAGTTAAAAGCAAGTGGTGGGGCTGGTATTCTTCGTCTCTCGTCAGAATCATCACAAGGGAAAACCATCGTTGCCTCCAGTGAGTTGGGTAACCTGGAATCAGAAAGGATACCTGTTTTAAATGTGAACCCAAGCAAGGTGGCTAACTCATCCTCTAACCAATCAGACCAGCCAGAAGGTAAGACGACTCCTGACTCCAAAGTAGCAAGCATTTCTTCTGATCAGTTTGGTAGCTCACAGCAAAAAATTACCACTAGTACAGTTTTTAATACGACTCCTTCGCCTTCTCACCGGCATGGGAATTCAGAATGTAGGAAGGCGCATGTACCCGAAGGCCTGTCTTCTGAGAAATCCAAGAAAGTTCTCCACAAATCAAAGCAAGTTCCAGATAAAGTGAGTAAAATCCGACTACCCGAGCAGCCTGCCCACCTCCCAGCCAGCAATCGGTTGATGACCAGAGCCTTGAAGGCCATGCAGGAGGCAGATCAGAAGAAGCGTGAAAGAGTGCGAAAGGAGGCTGAACAGAAAGAACTCGTGAATCCGCACAGAAAAGCTGAGAACCTTGCGTGCAACAATGCACGTAACTCCACTTGGAATCCTGAGGCCAAACGGGAAAGTTGCACTAAAACAAAATCTCTTAAATCTCCCTGTAAAGACAATGGCAAGTATGATCAGGACACTTCTTCTAGCTGTAGCACCTCTCCCTTGGTATTTTCTGATTCCGCTGACTTTGAGGCTGAAGTCAAGAGCGAAGATGAAGACCTCTCGATATCCTCAACCCCACCAATGGACTTCATACCCCTCACTTCTCGGGTAAAAGCAAAGAATGAAGATCACTCCTCTGACGTATGCTCCTCATCATCACCTTCCTCGCCATTTTCTTTTATGAATGCCTTTAAAAACGTGGAGGAGGTATCCTTCCAGTCCCTGACAAATGAGGGTGATGGTAAACCCGTCTCTTTCAAAGCAGACACCAACTACAAGTTCAGCACTTTTCTCATGATGCTGAAGGACTTGCATGACACTAGAGAGCGGGATGGGACTCCCTTAGAACTGGAAATTGGGCCACCCAGTGCACATGTTAAGGAGGAACCCTTAGTGATGCCTGGGGAAGCTACAACTGCTAGCCAAGATCAACAAATTGAACATATTAAAAACAATTCAAATTCAAGTCCAGACAAAATCACAATCGCACACAGTGGAGTCAGCACAAGTCGAATAACCAAGAGGCCCTACCACAGAAGGGGCAGCTCCACTGGGTTCAAAAAGAAAGCCAACCGCAAAGTGCCTTGTCGTCCTGCTAGGTCTGGACCTGGTTTTCCAGGACTGGAATCCTTGCCAGCAACAGACTCTTCATCAGGATTGGATTCCAGTGTCCAGTCCCTGTTGGAGATACAGACCAGCGGCTGGGAGAGGCAGGCAGGAGGAGGTAGTGAAGGAGTGATTGGCGAGAGGAAGGATCGGAGGTGGAGCAGAGTAAATGAGAATCTACAGAACATGGTGCCTTTGGAGCAGAGGGGATTCAACACTACGCTGCGCCAGGAACAGCCGAACGGCCTTGTTGCAGACTGCACTGAGGTTAACACAAGCTTGATGCGGAGTGCTGGAGAAGGCGACAAGGCTGCAACAGGTAAGAACAGTCTAGTTTAGAGTCTGCCCTAAATAGTGATGCACAGTCTGGTCCAGATCCCCCAAAATTATATATAAAACATGCACAAAGACCAGCTGAAAATGCCAAACTTTCAAGTTGATCATATTTTGTACACGTACAGCATACCAATCATTCAAGTACGTAGGATTAACCAACCAACGAAATACCCCTTGCCTCGCCCTCCCTACGGTGGCTGCTAAATATGCGAAAGGCCCTCTCTAGAGCCATTGTTTGGTTTGTACATTCTGGGCTGCTGTAGAAACATGGCGGTACAACATGGCGGACTCAGTGGAAGAGGACCCGCTTCCTCCTCTAGAAATAAAGGTCTCATTTAAGGTATTTAACTAAAACACAATGTTTCGTGATTTCAGGTGAATGTACACTGATAAAAACATAGATATGAATATTATATTCCATTTCTGCCAGTGGATCCTCCTGAATCCCCCTTAATCCTTCACACTGGACCTTTTAAACACAGACGTAATACATATATTTTTAAGTTACTTGCGACTTCCGAGGATACTATCATCTGTGATGTCCATTGGATTAATAAATGTCAATGAATCCGCTTAGAAAAGAAAAAAGATGCTCCTTATAACAAGTTATCCTTATCCGAAGCAACATAATTTGGTAATAGACGTGTACATCCATGGATACATGGCAAACAGAAACTGCTGATGAAGAATTCGACTTGGTGTCAGATTTTGAAAACCCACGCTGTAGATAAATCTGGAACGATAGCAGTGTGATGACTGGAAAGAGCAGAGGGCATTGGTTTGCTGGAGACACTTTTGAGCCCTCAGTGCAAATAACGAAATTGAGGGCTTTGGCATGCTTCTTCTACTCTTGGTAACAGGTTTTTCTTTACACAAATGAGAAATGTTGCTTCCATCTGCTAAGAGTTTTGCTGTTCAGCATTACCATTACCTCATTCTTACTAGATTAAATATTAAGCATATTTCACCCAACATGACTCTTGGCTCGCAAAGTTGAACAAAAACCAAGTCACACTCTGGAATACTTTAACCAGCTGTATTTTGGCCGATGACTAATCTAAGCAAGGGAAGTGGCAGGGAGAAGGGAAAGCTTTCCTGGGCACAGCTGCTTTGCAGGCCCAAGAAATGCTAATATATGCTAATGCATCTGCTAATATAAGCAATGACAAGCACATTTTATTTAGAACCAAAATACTAACCTTTACTCTTTAAAATGAATACAAAAAAGATAATGTATTTATTGTTGCTTTAATAAAATGTAGCCTGTGTTATAATGAAAACCACCTCTCCTGAAAATGGCATTAAAATGTCAAAAGTGCGCTGTGGTCAGCTGGTCACACAACCCTGCGAAATTTACTGATAGAGGCTGAAGAGACAGCAGTATCCAGGAGGCTAACATTACGGCTAATGTTACAAGCCATGAGTCCGTGCAGGAGCTGCCACCACCTGTGATGCTGATTATAGCCAAGATGTTTATCTAAGGGAGAGACATAAACATGTGTTGACATAACTAAAGCAGATCTGGGCCCATTCACTTGACCTCCTCAGAAGCCCAGCCATTTCTGTTAGTGGACCTGATCCAAGCTAAGAAGTCATATTTACGGCTTGGATAGCCGGATGCATCTCAACAGCTCCGACCTCAAAGACAGCTGCTAGCTGATCAGCAGCTTTTAAAGCACAATATACTGTTTTTTAGCTCTTCAATCTTGTTTTTGTGTTATTAAATTAGTCTTACACACAGTACTGTTCAACTGTGGACATGTTGCTTCTGTGTTTCTATGTGCATTTTACTGGTATCAACTGGTATTGCTAACAGTGGCTAACAGTGGCTACTGGAATGCAGTCAACTCGGGTATAAAGTCATTCCCAGCTCTGACTCATATTTCTGAGGTTATTGTAACAACAATAGCACCGTGGTTGTATACAGATTAACAGCAGATTGTCATGTGGTAAAACCTAGCGCATAAAAGGGAAGCAGGGTCGAAGCGCTGACTGGTTTAATCACTATGAATGTTGGTTATGAACATAGACTACATCACAGCCAGTAATAAATCTGAAAATCAAACAGTTTGAGCATCACTCGTTCGCCTCTGTAGTCGTGTCATCAGTGCAATGTACTCGCAGATAAAAGTTATTTGACAAAGGGCTGTGTAGTTCAGACTAGTGAGTAAACCTGTGTGGAAAGACGCTAGAAATTGTGTGCTACAACTATAAACAACAGAAATTTTAAAAAGCTAGTATTTTCTTACACGTGTTTTTCAGCACATAAGCGAATAAGAAAACCAAGCAAGAGGCTGATTGAATGGACTGAAGAGTACGATCAGATTTTCTCCACGAGGAAGAAAAACAAAAAGCCTCTCCAGTTGATTGGAAAGGTAAAAATGATACAATGTAAGATCTGTTCCAACTTTTTGCATGATACTATGGCATTAAGCATTCAGTGTCACTTTTTTTTAAACCTTGTATTTTGGGATTGGCAGTGAACTGACGTCATTTGTTTTCTCAGGTCACTCAGCCCGTTACCCTCGTGTCTGAGCCCCCGGGATCGGACAAGGACACGCATGAGCACCCGTCCTTGAACTTGCTTCCTGAAATACAGACGCCGCCTCCTGAGGAAATCGCTGCAACGACGCCCTCTGAACTACAAATTCCCAGCACTGAAAACACATCCCCCCAAGATGCACCTGTGCTTTCCATCGACACGCTAACGCCTCCCCCCGAAGCCGATCCTTCGCTGTCAGAAGGCCTCGTCAAAGACACCGGTAAGGACGTGTTTGCGTATCTTTCTTTGCAGCTTAACAGCATTCACAGATAAAAAATGTTAGTCTTCTTGATAAGCGTCAGTAGAGTAAATGTCCAAAAGTATGTGGACACCAGAACAATACATCTTTATGTGAACATAACAGTCTGTACTCTCCTGGGAAGAGTTAAAAAAAAAAAACTTTTCCATCAAGAAATTTACTAAAATGAATTCAATAACAGGCAAATCGAATGAAGATAAACAAAATGATTGATTACCAGCCTACTGCCCAATCAAAAATGAGCTTTCACACTCATCTTTTCCTTTTGTGTTGATTCAAGCAAGCGGCATAAAACTTATTTAACATTTTGCGTTATTTTATGTGATGTTTGATTCACAGGAAACGCTCCTGTGCTGGGGAGGAAGAGGAAGCGGAAACCCACTCAGAAGATCTTGGAGTATTGTCTGGAGGCAGAGGCTTCAACTGGTCCCAAGAAGAAGGTACGACATGGTGTTCTGTGATTGAATCATCCTTTAGGGAAGAGAGGTTTGCATTTAACTAACGAGCAAAACAAAACATAATGTACTTCAAGTCTGCAACAACGTTCAATAACATGCAAGCTGCAGGACAGGATGGCTTGTTGTACAGACAAGTCGCCACCACTGACATCAGTTTGACATGAACAGTTTTTGATTATGTTTCTCTTGCCACAGGTCAAAACACTGAAGAACAATTCAAATCCTGCTCCTCAATCAGGTTGGTGAATCATCTTACAGCAGCGTTTATTATACTGTTGAGTAATTCATTGTGATCGTGTGCTGCACTTTTATTTCTTTGTGACATGTAAAACTAAAGTCCTGCGTCCTGATTTTAGAAAATTAAAGAAAAATTCAGTTGGATTTGCAGTCAGAAAAATGATTGTGAAAAAATATGAGTTAAAATGACCCAGAATCGAAGAGAATTAAATAATTTAGACTTTCATGCAGTGCTGAGACTTCACTTTTTTGCCTGGGGTTTTATTCCAACGTCTTTCTTATTCACAGATTCTGCTGCACCGCCTTTAAAATCAAAGAGTAAGCAGCTCACAGCATCCAGCTCCACACCGACAACAACAGAGATTTCCACCGCTGCCCCAGCGCCCCCCGTCCAGACAGATCCTCCTCCCAGCTCTCCTGCAGCCTCCAGTCCTACGCCCGCCCCACCCGAACCCGAGCAAGTGGAGACACCATCAGCAGACAAAGAAGCTCCTGAAGCCGAGAACAATAAATCTGAAGAGGTCAAAAAGGACGCAGCAGATTCAGAGGTCAGCCATCTTTGCTTTTTCTGTTCATTCTGTATAGACCCATATTTATCAGCCCTATCCGAAGAGGAAATCAGTCTCTAACTGGCCATAACTTTGGAAATTAGTCCTCCATCAGCCAATATTTGTGTCCAAACCTGTCAGGAGTCACCAGAAGATGGCGTTCAAACAAAGATAGTGTACAAGAAAAGACATGTTGATGACTAATGAGCTTATTAAAAGATAATTTTTATGACACAAACAGTGTCAGGGACGATGCTGATTTGAAACAGCGATGATTCCTTTACAACCAATAGCTTTTTCATCAATAATCAAACTAAGAGGGGTCCTGCAGCCCTGGAGGTCATTATGGAAAACTGCAAATAAACAAGCTTGTATGAAATCACCAATTGTGGAGCTATATTGAAGACACACCGTGGATGGTCACACAGCTGAATCTATTTATGGTTAAAGCCACAAGTATCTCTCCAGCACGGCTGTTATTTACCATTATTTTTATTGTCGATTCTATTCTTGATTGAATAATTAGTTGTTTGGTCAATAAATTGTCCGAAATGATGAAATTAGTGTTTGATCAGTGTTTCCCAAAGCCCAAGATGACATCTGCAAATGACTTGTTTTGTCCACACTGCAAAAATATTCAATTTACTGTCTCAGAGGAGTAAAAGCTACAGAAAATATTCACATTTAAGAAGCTGGAAGCAAATAAATCTGAACATGCTTTCCTTTCCAAAAAGTTACTCAAACAGAGAAATTGATTTTGTTTGTATAATATCTGAAGCAGCAGTTGTCAGAAAACTACAGAAGGCTCCTTCATTACTCTCAGTCTTCTCTGAGGGAGTGTTTTAGGTTACACTGGGGACGCTTGATAAGCACAGGCACAGGTCTGTTTACTTATTTCATCATGACTTCTTCCTTCGTCTCTTCAGGGCGACCAGTCCAGCCTGGATCAAAGCTTCTCCTCCATGAAAGACGACTTGTCGCTGTGTGATGACCTACTTTTACCTTCGAGGAAGATCATCGGGGACCGAGGAGGCCCTGCCTCCATGAAGGAGAACATATGTCAGGTGAGCTCCACTGGAAGGTCCAGTTTACAGTCAGAGAAAGGTTTTTTACTTTCAGAAGCTTTCTGAGCTTTCAAGATAACTTTAGCAGTGATCTAGCAGGAAGTTTATCTTTAGGATGCTGGACTGCTGGTGACACTGTGGGTTTGTTAATGATTTAACTCCTCATGGGAACGTTGGAAACAGCCAGACTGTTATTTGTTTATGTAATATTAGAAGTATTAAAACACATTTTCCAGAATGGCTTTCTCCTGAATTGGTCGTTTATTTTGTTTTCATTGGGTTTGTCGTAATTCTTACTTTGCTTGTGTTGTTATTATTATTAATCGTGTCATCATCATATCATGTTTTTTAAAGCAGGTTGTGTTTGTTTGTTCCAGGTGTGTGAGAAGACGGGGGAGCTGCTGCTCTGTGAGGGTCAGTGCTGTGGAGCTTTTCACCTGCCCTGCATCTCTCTGGCCGAGGCGCCTAAAGGGAAGTTTGTCTGTCCTGAGTGCAAATCAGGTACGTCTGTTAATCTGCAGAGTGAAAATAATTTAATTTAATTTAATAAATAAATACATAAAGTTGATCGATGCCAATTGTGGCCCAAAGGTCCAAAGTCTGTTTAATATTTTCTTTTTTCATTTCAACACTTTTTACTTTTTACAACCAAAAACATGTTATATTTATGATGCTGTTGAACTTCATCTTATTTATTATTATTGAATTTATTACTCTCGATCTAAACAGAATTACAGGTACAACAGGTGATGATTTGTACCTTGTCTCTCAGGCATCCACACCTGCTTCGTATGTAAAAAGCGCAGTGAGGACGTGCGGCGCTGTATGATTCCTGTATGTGGGAAGTTTTACCACGGCGAGTGTATCGCCAACTTCGCCCCGACGGCGCCTGTGAACCGAGGCTTCCGCTGCTCCATCCACGTCTGTCTCACCTGCTTCATCGCCAACCCCAACGGCTCCAACATCTCTAAAGGTAAAACCAGAGGATACTCGGATCATTTACTGTGATTACTTCTGTGCACCACCCTCGTTCTAACTGTGCAGCTGTTGTTTTGCGCTGACTGCAGGTCGTCTGGTACGATGTGTGCGCTGCCCGGTTGCCTATCACGCTACGGACCTGTGCATGGCAGCAGGATGTGTTGTTCTCTCCAACAACAGCATCATCTGTCCCAACCACTTCACTCCACGCCGCGGCGTCAAGAACCACGAACACGTCAACGTCAGCTGGTGCTTCGTCTGCACTGAAGGTACGACTTTAGGGACCACGAGCCGGCCATCCTCCACATGCAGTCACTAACATGCTGTTCCTCCTCCTGTGCTCCAGGGGGCAGCCTGCTGTGCTGCGAGTCCTGTCCTGCTGCGTTCCACCGCGAGTGTCTTAACATCGAAATGCCAAAAGGCAGCTGGTACTGCAACGACTGCAAGGCTGGGAAGAAGCCTCGCTTCAAGGACATCCTGTGGGTGAAGGTTGGGCGCTACAGGTCAGTGGCCGTCATATCATGAATGATATGACATATGCTATAGATGTTTTGTATGGACTAAACAGATAATTAGTCTCTTCCAATAACTTTACAAACTTTTCCAAACCTCCAACACAGACACAAGATACCTGATCCCTCCCCAGACACTTCGTTGTACAGTTTACCTTTGCTGTTGTGTCCCTCTCCTCTGTAAAGGTGGTGGCCCGCAGAGGTCAGCCATCCCAAAACGATCCCAGAGAACATCCAGCGGATGAGGCACGATGTCGGGGAGTTCCCCGTTCACTTCTTTGGCTCCAACGACTACCTGTGGACCTACCAGGCCAGAGTCTTCCCTTACATGGACGTGGACGCCAACAGCAAAGAAAAGATGGGGAAAGGTGTTGATGCCACCTACAAGAAAGGTATCCAGCAAAATGTCTATTCATTCTGTTCAAACACCCTATTTCTGCACAGTTGCAGATAAATCTTATGCTGTATCAATATTACTTGTATTACAGTATTTGTAGAATTATATTCTAGTGGCGGCTCTGTAGGATTGTCTCTGACTCATGTAATCTAAACATTTCCAATAACTCTAGAGGGCTAGAAAATCCAAAAGTCAACATCTACTGAAAGAAAAGATAGATGTAACAATTTCCATGTGTTTTTTGCAATATGCTGCTTCAGTCCATATTTATTGGCCTTTCAGAGAAAACAACCTCACTGCAGCTTAAAGAACGTCCTGCTACAAAGGGAGATGTTGAAGAAATCACCACTTGAGTTTAGTAACAGTCATTAACGGGTTTATTTCATTTAAAAAAGACTCACTGAATCACTGTATTCAAAATCAGGATTTTGTTTGTGGGTTTTTACTTTGATTCGTTTCATTTTTTGCTGGTGATTCTGTCGTAAAATACGACATCAGACATCGGACGATTCATTCAAAGATCTCAATGTAAGGTTTGAACTGTTTTAAGAAATGATATTTGATAAAACTCGAGTTGTTTGAAACAAAAACACTGGCAGGCGAAGTTGAAAGTCCTAAGTTGACAATCATGACACCGAAGCTTTGTGCAAAGCAGCTGAGGAAAATGTGACAGCTCTTTCTTCAACAGATCCTCAAAGTGACAGCTGTCAATTGGAGTTTCTTTGTTGGCCGTGTCTTCAGTTTCTAACTGCTTTGATGACTTGCCATTGCTGAGTTTTGCCACTGTTGATCTCCGTCTTCAGCTTTGGAGGAGGCGGCTGTTCGATTTCGTGAACTGCAGGCAGAGAAGGAGCTTCGGCAGCTTCAAGAGGACAGGAAGAACGACAGGAAGCCTCCTCCATACAAACACATAAAGGTGAGGGAGAAGAGTCGTGGCTTTGTTTGATTGCTTTAGTTACGAAATTGTATCTTTCGAATTGAATTTAGTTTGGTGTCAGTGGCACTGCCTTGAGCTGTCCCACAAGGCTCCATCCTCCTACCACCGCCACACTGACGACACTCCGCTCTATCTTCATCATCAAACAATCAGCCAAATCAACACTAAACATTGTGGAGGAGAGTTCATGTTTCATTCCACCTTTCTGACTCATCCAGGTGAATCGACCAATAGGAAAGGTTCAGATCTTCACGGCCGACCTATCAGAGATCCCGCGCTGTAACTGTAAGGCGACAGACGAGAGCCCGTGTGGGATGGACTCGGAGTGCATCAACCGCATGCTGCTGTACGAATGTCACCCGCAGGTACAGAAATACCTCCATCACACTCACAAAATGTTTTTGTAGATTGATAATAGATTTGCTGTTGTCACCTACAACTCGACTGTGATCCTGTGAACCTGCAGGTTTGCCCGGCGGGTGAGCGGTGCCTCAACCAGGCGTTCACCAAGCGTCAGTACAGCCAGGTGGAGATCTTCAGGACGCTGTCTCGAGGCTGGGGGCTCCGCTGTGTCCACGACATCAAGAAGGTAGCGACGCTGCTTCGACAGTGTTACTGACTGCTGTGTGGTTTGGTGTTCAGCGATCAGGCTGAATAATTAATGTTTTTCTTCTCAGGGTCAGTTTGTGAGCGAGTACGTTGGGGAGGTGATCGATGAAGAGGAGTGCAGGTCGAGGATCAGACACGCCCAGGAGAACGACATCTGTAACTTCTACATGCTGACTCTGGACAAGGTACAGCTCAGAGCGTGTTTGTGTGTGTGTGTGTGTGTGTGTGTGTGTGTGTGTTTCCAAGAGCAACTGTGTCCCAGGTCCATACTGCAGTTTGTACTGATACTAAAAACTCATATTGGTATTACAATATCATGGCATTGAGGATACGAAAAAATACATGCATTATTCATTCTTTGGAAATAAATGTACTTTCAAAACAAGATTCACAGAAGTCGATGATCATGTTTTACCCATTCAATCAAGTAATTAATTATCTGGACAGCAAAAATAACTTCCAAAACGATCAGACTTGAGTTTCTTTAGAGCAATAAAAAAATATGTAACATAATCTGAATATGCTTTAGTGGGTAATAATGGAGTTTTGGTCCTGATCAGGACCTGTGGAAACCTCTGTCGTGGCTTGAGTCATTATGTTTTTGGGTTTCCGTATGTTACATGCGCGCACTCAGACGATATGATACAATATAATACCATATGATACGATATGATATAATACGATATGATATGATAGGATACGATATAGCACGATACAGTACGATAGACATATGATATGATATAATACAATATGATGCGATAGAATATTCTATGATATGTGAGATTTATGATATGATACGATATGATACGATGGGATCCAAAGGAGGAAATGCCAGAAAAAGTCTGAGACCACTGCCTCTGGCTTAACGGTTAAGGTACCGACCATGAATTTCAAGGCCGCCAGTAAGAGTCTCTGGAGTTTTGTTACATCCCTCGTTTCCTGTCGTCTCTCTACTGCTTGGAAATAAAAGCACAAAAATGCCCACAAAGTACTTGAGAAAAGAATCACCAATTAGCCAGCTGAGTGACTTTTCTCGAGAACCAGACTTGATTTTGAGCCATCCACCAAAATACCTCCAACAATTTCCATCTCCTGGCTCATTTGAATAAAACTCCCCTCAGCCCCTTTCATGCCACACTGGGCATGAAATTATCAAACGCGCATCAAACTCAAGTGTCCACAGGTTGAACCACCAGCATTTCTTATCGGAGCGAGTTTGTGTGTTAGGATCGAATCATCGATGCCGGGCCGAAGGGGAACGAGGCTCGCTTCATGAACCACTGCTGTCAGCCGAACTGTGAGACGCAGAAGTGGACGGTGAGCGGAGACACCCGGGTGGGACTGTTCGCTCTGGTTGACGTCGCTGCAGGTACGCTGCTTCGCAAAAAACGAGACTGAATTACTTCAAAGAAAAGTGTGTGTGTGTGTGTGTTCCAGTGTTGCTGCCTCCTTTCAGTTGTGTGTTTGCATGTGTGTGTTCAGGCACAGAGCTCACCTTCAACTACAACCTGGAGTGTTTGGGGAACGGGAAAACGGTCTGTAAATGTGGAGCATCAAACTGCAGCGGCTTCCTCGGTGTCCGGCCAAAGGTGAGGGGAGTGACACATGTATCGTTAAACATCTGAGGTACGAGTTAGATCAGAACAGGTCTTCACTAAATCACTTTCCTCCTCTCCAAACCAGAACAACCCTCCATCTGAGGACAAAGGTCGTAAGTTGAAGAGGAGGGGCCACGGCAAGAGGAAGAAGAAGGTCGTGGTGACCAAAGAACGAGAGGACGAGTGTTTCAGCTGCGGAGACGGCGGACAGATGGTTTCCTGTAAGAGGCCTGGCTGTCCCAAAGTTTACCACGCCGACTGTCTCAACCTCACCAAGAGGCCAGCAGGTCGGTGGCTTTGCATCGACACAGTAACCTTTTCTTATGTCAGGAAACACCTGACGAAAAGTTTTTTGTTGGTAAACAGTTTCAGATCAGAGCAGAATCTGATGTGACTCTGGGTGTTTATTCCTCCAGAAGGTCTGTCACACTAGCTTTTGTTTTTTTCTCTGACATTCCTGTTTGTATATCCATCGTAGGTCGCTGGGAATGTCCGTGGCACCAGTGTGATATATGTGGTAAGGATGCGGCGTCCTTCTGCGAGATGTGCCCCAGCTCCTACTGCAACCAGCACCGCGACGGCCTGCTCTTCATCTCCAAGCTGGACGGCAAGCTGTGCTGCAGTGAACACGACCCTTGTGGGCCTGATCCGCTGGAACCAGGGGAGATCCGGGAATACACGCCCCAATCCAGATCACTGACCTCAGGTTTGGGGATGGCCGTCATCCCCTCTGTTGCCTCTAACACTACCACCAGTGTGAACAAGTCCACCAGGAGGGTCCAGGACATCAGCGCCGGCGCTGGCACGTGTGCTTCCGAGTCACTTCCTGCTTTTTCCATCCCGGTACCCATCACTATTCCTGTCGCGGCGCCTGCCGCCTCGCCTCCGCCCAGCAGCTCTGACGCTCCCAGCAGCCCGCACGTGTTTGACCTCCCGCAATACTCACCCATCTCCTCGTACGAGGAGGAGAGGGATGAGGAGGAGGAGCTGCTGGAGGAAGTGGAGGAGGAGTCGGTGGAAGAGGATCAGAAATCAGATGGTCATGATGAGGACGGAGAGGCGGTGGAGGAGGAGGAGGAGGAGGAGGAGGAGGAGGGAGTGGACTACCTTGAAGAAGAAGAGGAGGAGGAGGAAGAAGAAGAGGAGGAGGAAGAAGAAGAGGAAGAAGAAGAAGAGGAGGAAGAGGAAGAAGAGGAGTAACACACAGTGGATTATAAATTACTATAGAGAGGAGGCAGGTGACAATTAACCAATCACATTACACAAGTAGCCCAGTCTGTCACTGTTTGAATCCATGTTGGATTCACGGAGGAACTTTTAGGACAAAACTAAATCGACACATAAATAAATGAACTTCATAAATTAATAAATAAATATTACTACTGTATAGAGTCATATATACATAGACAGATATTATTTATTTAGTATTTATTTAGTTTTGTCCTCGCCATCGCTCCGTTTTCCCGGACTTCGGTACAAACTTGCTGAAGAAAAACAGTGACTTTGCACACGCTGGTGCTGACTGCACCTTGATATGAGATCAAGACACATGAAATCAAAAGCAAAGAAAACTGCTACATAGAACTTTGGGTTTTGTATAAAACATATTTCACTCCGATATACTTGTTTTCGCACATTTTGACCGATTTCACCTTCTGGTTTGTTTTCAGTCGTATTTAAAGTGTCGTGTATGTCAGTAGTTGGAGACGGTCGTTGTATGTTCCCGTCAAGCTTCCTGTCGAGGTCGGACGAGCACCACGAAGAATGGGGTTTGATTTGGTCACGTTTCAATCAAACGGTGGCCCGGTTGCATCTATGAAGTTTCGTGGTGGCTCGTGTACACAAGTACCACAAAAAAACATTAATTTATCCGTGAATATACCAGTTTAAGTTACATTTTTGGATTGAATCAGTTCAATAAATTGGGATTTTACTGGACACAGACGTCGTTGCTTCCATTTACTCTCGGGTTCCTCTCGACTCCTGGATGGTGCTTCAACGGCCGAGTGCTTCACGATCAGATCTTCTTTGAAAATGTCAAAGTGCCAGATGATTGGCTGCCTGGTGTAGCCTCACGATGAGTTCACAAGACATGCGAGAAAACCGCCACTGCAGCTCGTCGAGACTGTTGAAGTGCGATGCCGTCGAAAGGAGTTAAATTTTGTTTATAAGAAGATTCAGATAGTTTTGGGATTTAAGCTGCCAGTATCAAGAAGAAACTTGCTCTAGATTCTACCATTTCATGCCAAAAAAGAAGGATTTCATTCGACAAGGATTCACTGAAGCTGACACTACAGCTGTCTCGTAGAAGGAGACGGGTTGGACTGCAGGTTTGACACTCTTGAAGCAAATGTCCTCCATCTAACACGGGGCAAAACAGAAAGTCAGTCTTGCCCTCGTGGTCGATGGAGGTCTGAATGCAGAGATAGCACTAAGTTTGTCCCCGTGTGTATGCTGTGCTCTGTAGTTATTATTTATATACAGTTCTGTGACGCACAAACGATGACGAGGGAGGTTCCCTCTTCATCTCGACTCAAACAAAAGACTTGGATAGGACGCGAGACGCTTGAAACGACGGACTCCTGTCATGATGCTTGCACTTGCAGTATGTGTTCTTGTTTCGCTCTGTCTTCAAGCTTTATATCGTCCGTGTGTTATCTGCCAATGCCTTAGAGTGTATTTCTTTGGAGATATTTTTAAGGAATGGTTTGGCACCTGTGAGAGCCAAGTGTCCCTACTAATGCCTTTTTACAGTTGCCCAACAAGCAATGTCTCATTCCAGTGTAATTATGACCTGTTAGATCTCAACCATTGACCATAAAACAACTGCTATATAAATATATAAGAAAAAGAAGTTATGAAATAAGCTTTGTACCCGCCTCATTCTTTATTTCGTTTCTTGGCCCACCATTTAGCTGCAGAGAAAACGTAGATGGGTTATCGACGCTAACGGAGCAGACGCTAGCCAACGTTAGGAGTTTAGCTCTTGTCACTTCTTACGTGAAATCCTAACCAGTAAAGCCACGTAGCTATAGCCGGGAGATATGTGGTAGCTGAATGCCAACAAAACCGTCGTCTTTCTTGGTTGATGTTCACATTTTACTGTCCTGTACGTTAGCTTAGCATTAACAGAATGAATAAGAATAGGAATAAATCAGCTGATAATGAAACAACAACAACAAAATGTGAAGATGCTGTGGTAAACTTTATTTTTCACGTTTCACAGCTAAAGCCAGAGACAGAACGAAGCCTTTTAGATTCAGCCAAGAGAGAAAAAAAAAGCGTAGGAGACACAAAAATGTCAATGTATGTTTATAGATTTACATTAAGTGATACAAAGCTAACACACACAAACAGAAAATAACTCAACTTGAGTAGAAAATATATCAACAGTCACAAGCCAGACTGTCAGAATGAATGTAAACATGTAGCAATACATTCACAGAGGAAGGTTGAACATCCAGAAATACAGAGCACACAGTAATAATGTCATCCTAACACGTTATTTGACTCCCGTCACCTGTAAAGATTGTTGTAAATCGGCTCTGGTAGTGAACTTTTCTTCACATCGCACCAAAACTAAGAATGTTCTCCTTCACATTTCATTTGTTGTTAATGACGTGATGGATTTGTTTGCAGCTGCATCAGGTGAAGACGGTGAGGAAAAAGGTTTTCCTACATCAAAATATATTAATTTCCCACTTTATCCAACACATGTTAAAAATACCCCTATCAGTGGTGTTGGAAGGCTTAGCTTGCCCTCTTCATGGTCATACCAGTCAAACACTTGATGGAAAAGCTGTAGGGACAGTTTGGCTACAATTATTTTATTATTTACTATTAAGTACATGAATTCATTGGCATTCATCTCACATTTTTGTCATCACTTCCCATTTCTAACAATCATTTTGTAGCATTAAAATGAGTTTGTTAAATTGTCCTCGACCCTGATTAGCAGCAGATTGATGGATAGATTGGCCAATTAAAAAATAACATTTATCAAAGTTCATATAAGTTTTTGCTTAAATTGATTACAAGACTGTAGCTAGGAGTAGTTATGTTTGTTGAAGGTCTGATGGTGCAACTGAAGCTTCACGTAAAAAGATTAAAAAGCCTCCAGCAGGTCGTGACAATCCCATGTTTAGCTTATAGGTGAGTGATGTTTCCCAGCTGGAGAAGCTGCTGCTGCCACCAGAAAAAGAAAAACCGACCGGTTAAAAAATGAAAATTGTTATATCAAGGTTTTTTTTCACGTTATGACAATATAGATATATTTTTATAACAAAAGTTTCTTGTCCTGTGATAAGTTTGTATGTCCTAAGACCGTGAAAATATCTCGAAATAACAACATTGATGATCTGTTTTTCTTTTTCTGGTGACAGCAATACACTTCTGTACCTAACCGCCCATAAACACATGTAGCAGGCCAGAGAAAGTACTTTAAGATCTGAATGCAGTGATTTTAAGACTTAACAGGACATGCGGATACCCTCTAATATGATTGATTGTTGATTTTATGTGGTATGTAACGATTTTCCAGCGGCGTAGCTCATCATGCTCAGTGTCCATAAATAAACACCAAGGCCAGAAGTGAAGGAAGCCTGTGACACAGGTGCTATGTTGAAAGTGGTTTACAATATAAAGCACAGACGATTCAACTGACGGTCACTTACAGCAACAGTTTCACTGGTTTCAAGTTATTTTATTTGGTTTATGGGGACGTCCCTTATAGAGATACAAGCTCTAGTTTTAAGATTTCTTTCCAGGTGGAGGCAGACGGCAAGAAATGATAGTACTGAGATGAGAAACTTGAAACCAGTAAAAGTTAGCTGCAAGTGGAAGAAAAAAGAAATGCAAGTTTTTCAGTATGCCACAAAGTTTGTGATGATTTACAATACACTTTACAATTTTATTTATATTGCCAGTTTTCTCACTCAAATGCAAAACGAAAGCTCAGATATAATACACGAGGGCAAAAACAAAAAAACACTATAAAACTTCAGGTCTGTCAGAGCTTTGAAACATTCTTTTAATCTTACAGAACATGTTTGTACTTTACACCGGTCTGTCTTTAAACATCCCTCGATTAAAAAATATTGTGCATCAAAATATCAACACATGAAACATCAACACGTCGAAGCAGCAACATGGAGATTGTGTCCTTTTTATTTCTCCACGTCACGAACTTAAAAGGCAATAAATTAGTGACTCGAGTCGTCAGTTAAATACAGATGTAAATATTGTCTTGAGAACATTGAGAGGACAGTTTGTACCATGTTACAACATTCAGGTTTTCTTCCTGTGTTGGTGAAATCTGCAGTTTCTCAACACGGTGAAGGGGAACTTTGCTCTTTGATCATCTTTGTGTCTTCGAAAGAGCTGCTGAAGTGAAGACTGAAAGACAATTTAACAGTCGTATTTCTACATGTGTACTTTGCATTTGTAATTACAAAATAGAAAATTTGGAGTCAAAATTTAGAAAATGGCCGTCTTTAAGTTTTTCTTTCAGTCAGCCGAGGCCATGAAATTTAATTTACACACACATGTTGGCATTTTGGTAACCGCCACCTTTAAATCAGCTTATTTTATTCTCTTTCAACAGAAACATAGCTTATGCAGCAAAAGATAACGTCTCCGATATGTGTCGTACGTCCCGTCACTATGGATGTATTACAAGAACTGGATACTGGATCCTAGTAAGGCTCACCGAGTGTATCAGCCCGAAAAGAGATAGCAAGGCTGTGCCCCCTTAGACCATTATCACACGGCGGGAAGCTCAAATAATCAAATCAAAAGGATGATGTCGTTTGCAGCAAATCTGACAAATTATTATTTCATAGTTCCCTAATTAATCAGCAACCGATAAGACAAAAGAAAGGGAACATCTGGGGGAACATCGGGCCATATTTCAAGGTAAAACAACAGATTTCATAACCCATTAGCTACCGTTAGCATAAGTTGGCTAACGTTAAATAAATGAGTACAAGGTGTGCATTGACATTTAAATGTTAATTTACAGCTTTCATGTCATATCACATTATAAAACCATAATGTTAGCCAGGAAGTGGTTGAATGTTGGATGTTAACGGGATCAAATATGTCGTTCTACCTTGACACACAGCCAGATATCCCTCTGAATTGTCATTATCCATTGTTTATTAAGTTGCTGGTCAATCAAGAGGTGGTTAAATAGTAACAATTTGTCAGATTTCCTACGTTTATACGACTTAAAACCTGAAACACAAAGCAGTACGGCATTTAAGCTTCCCACCCTGAGGAAAATGGCCGCCATGTGAAGATGGTCTATGGTGGTCGGAACGGGGCTTCGCCTCTCTATCCAGCCTCTGTGTTCACTTCCACGTTGTGTCGCCCGCTGCCCCGCGCTCATTAGTGTTTCTCCTGCTGGCCCCGATCACGTGTTTCCACTTAGCTCACGATCAGGATGGTGTAACGGACATAAAAAGTAGGTTTTACAAATCTGAAACCTCTGTGGTCTAAGGGGAAATGCTCGTCGCAGTGCCAGGTGTGGCCACTGGGGGAAACTGGTCGGTGCAGTATCCAGCTCTGTTAATACATCCGTGGCTGTCACTTGGCAAAAGTCGTGGTGTGTCTTGGTAAAAACGCTGAAGAGGCACACAGTCCTGCTGTTTCTACTGCGGGTATAAGGCCTTTTTAAAGATCATTGGTATCATTTCATTTATGTTTCCTTTTAACAAGAATTCACTTCAATTTAACGGGGGAGTGTTTTGTTTGACGGATCACACCCGATTAGGCGTCGCTCCATTCGCGCAGGCTTCACGGAGGACGTGCAGGACTAACAGACGGGTTTCCACGACAAGGTTAAATAGAGTTGGAGGTAAACAAAAATCAACTTCTGTAAACAAACCATTCACCCTCCTGAAGCACTGCAGCTGCTACAACGATAAATAGCCTCAATCAAGTTTCGTCTGCCAGTCCGTGTTCAGTGGGATCCTTCTCGTCGACACAGGTCGTCTTCTCACCACAGCACAGCTTCAGATTGTTTGACACCGCAGCTTTTACGGATATGTTTACTTCCATGGTCCAGAGGAACAGGGACCGGCTCGTGAGAGGATAAAACACGGGATATAACTGGGTGAAAAGTGTGAGTGTTGGTTTGTAAATCCCTCTCCTCCCAGCAACAGCAGAAGCAGATCCTCTTCGTTTAAAGTCTCGCAGCCCTCAGTTCTTTATGGCACAAAAGAAATAAACATATCTAACAAGGTATAAACAGTTCTGCCTGATTTCTTTTCTTGGATCCCAGCTGAGTTCTCTGACACACATCCAGCATATCCAGGTTTTACTCCAGCCGAGGGAAGGCGACCGCGTCCGTTTCCCCATCCTGTCGCTCGACATCAGTTGTTATGGCAACAGGAGTAGAAATACGAGTCCTTCTTCTGGCCCAAGTCGACGCCTGTTTCTTCTGCTGAAACACAGAAAGAGACTTTAAAAATGTATTTGGCAGCTTTGGGATCAGTTCAGGAGGTAAATGCTCTACAAGCTTCATGACATCACTTGGTGCATTTACCCGTCATGTACTGGAAGGCGGTGCTGTTGTAATCCTCAGCAATTTTCTGGAACAACTCGTCTGTTGAGAGGAAGGAGGAGGCCTGTCAGTTCATTCATACAGGAAAATACCTGGTTCACAACACGCTCCAACTACTGAAGCTTGAAATGTTCTCATCAAGGCTATGACAGGGTGTTAAGTTTTGTCGATCGGAGATGTAATCAGAAGGAGATGAACTCTAAAGAGAAGTGAAATGAGGGGCAGACTCTCAGTAGGTAAAAATACACACTGGTCACCTCCGAGCAAAAGCTGCGAGTGCTGTGATTACAAGCTCCTGCTGCTGGCTGAAGAGTCCACACTGAGGTTATAATGACATCGTTCTCTTAATTCACTTTGTTCGATTGTCTCTTCTAGTTACGAGCACATCGTGGGCTTTGAGTGAGGACAGACCTTTCTGCAATCGCTTTGACTTCCTGTCTTTTCTAGAAGAGGTCAAAAGTCTTCTATGTCTCAACTTGACACATGTCGTACATTTTTGCCCAGTTTCCTTTTTCACAATCATTCATTCAGTCACAGGACAGGATTTCCACCTGTGTATTGCAAGACTGGCAGCCCAACAGGCCAAAGTTGACTCCCTGCCAGGCCTGAGCATTTTTTTTTTTTTAAACTAAAATGTGTTATTGAAGTAGGTATTTCTTTCAGGAATATCTAGGAATAGGTAGGTTGTTTGTGTAACATTAGTGAGTGTGCAGTAGAGAGCGAAGGAGAGTAAGAGAGTGGGTAGCAGTAACGTTATAGACGTGAACAGTTTAAGCTATTTGTCGGTGAATAAATACTCCTGAAAATTCAAGCCAAGCTCCTGTGTCTCACTTGCCTCCAGCTGATTACAGTGAAGAGGGTGATCCGTGGAGTTGGCAACAAGTTCGACCCAAGCTCGCATCTGAGTGACGAGCCTCTGGCTCACATTGAGCTGAACTTAAACGAGGTAAACCTGCTTAATGTGGACTTTCCACTTTTTCAATTTAGTTCATTATTATTACGGATTTTCTCATTTCAGGTAAAGTTTTTACATATTTTAATTCATCGGTGTCTCTCCTGAAGAACTGACTGTCTCTACGTTGGATTCCTGAGCTCTCTTCTACTGAAACATACTTTTATTTTCAGTAATCAATAATACTTGAATGAGTTAAATCATTTAAATCCGTCTAGATTTTTCATTATCAGTACCCTGAGGTAAACACACTTCCTCTTTTGGCAGACCATGAATGATACAGCTGTGCAGCTGTGATAGCAGCCAACCACCCGGGTTAAATCTGTTCTGCAGATGACTGAAGGTGTGACTCACCCACATTGTTTCCTGTTTTACTGGAGGTCTCAAAATGCTGCGCACCAATCTCTGTGAAGCAAATCAAAACAGTCAGGTTAAATGTCAGTCAGGCGGACGCAAAGAAAGACACGATAACTTCAGTCCGTGTTGCAATTCCTGCAAATCTCATTCAGAGAGTGATCGGTCAGATGAGGTCAGCGGTTTGTTAATATCGTTTAACCATTTTCAAGACGCTTACAAGAACTTTGTTGATCTAAGTATTACACAGTGAGAGCAGAGACGTAATCTCAGAAATGTCCATGTTAATCCTTTAACTTTTTTTTCAGGTTGAAGGATTAACAGCTCTCAACTTTGCTAGTGAAACCAATGAAAAGCCTTAAACTGGTTTCTTTAATAGGGTTTCTGCAAGTTCTTAACTTCTTAATCCTTCTCAGTGTGACACAGGATGCAATTGTATT
The DNA here is from genome assembly GCF_965226575.1 of Pagrus pagrus. NCBI lineage: Eukaryota > Metazoa > Chordata > Actinopteri > Spariformes > Sparidae > Pagrus > Pagrus pagrus. The sequence goes on from NC_140198.1 coordinate 8,785,355, forward strand.
CCTGTTTCATGATGGAAACCCAGTCAGGATGATTTGGCCTTTCTCAAGAGTTTAAACAACTTCTTCTACAAACCGTCTGAAGCCTTTTCTTGAGTAAACTGAACTCATTCAAGTTTTTAAAGACTTGTAGACTCCGTTAAAGTTGTTTTACATGCAAAGATGCGCAAAGATACTCAGGAGCTCAAAGTGTCACTGGATAAACTAAACAAAACGCAGCCGAACAATATCTGAAAGCACGCACGTACGCACGGTAAGAGAAAATGACTCAGACACTCAGCTCTGTTTTCAGCTGTAGTTTAATCATCTTGTCAGAAAAAAATTCCCAGATGATGGGGTGACATACGCTGTCGGTGAACTGTCTCACATCAAAACACAGCAGTTGACGTGCAGACGGCCATCAGCTGACTCCCATTACACCACAACCTGTGGCACTACGACTGTCAGAGTAAACAAACAGCTACACTCGCCTGATGTGCCCGCTACAGACCCTGTTTATCCACTATGTGAGTAAGATATTGAAGTTTAGAGCTGAAAGGACAAGTCAGTCAATTGGTTAGTTGATTGACTGAAAGGTAATAAGCAGCTATCTTGGTGATTGATTTGTTTACACAACTTTTAAGTTAGTTAGTCTAGTTAGTCATTAGTTCCAATCTGCTGGACAAAGAAAATAATCCCGTGATAATTCAGACATCTTAATGAAGTCTGCATGACAGTAATTTCCAGCATCAGTTACACGCTGTGCTGTACATTAGTAACAGCTGACTTTTTCCATCAAACAAGCCTCTGTAGCACATCAGCATATTACAAGGGGGGCGATTATATTTACACACACACATACCGGTCATGAACAGCGCTAGAAAGGCAGATTTACATCAGTGAGACGCACTCATTACCTTCAGCGAAGTCCTGAGCGTCGTGGTAGTCGATTTGGCGCACGCTCCGATCTGCTTCGACCAGGTCGTTCTTGGTGCCGCACAGGTAGATCTTACAGTGCTGGATACACGACGCAGACACACAAAAACAAAAAAACAGCACAAGCTCAACATGTAACTTTGAATTTTGTCATTTCAATTAGCAAACTGAGTCCACTTAGATCGAACTCTATACTTCAGCTTCTTTAAAAAGGGTGCATTATGTAAGAATTGGCCAAACAAATATGAGGCATCACATCGCCGCAGTAACCGCCAACTGCTGATAACTGTTGCTGCTGCAAGCTAGTTAGCTCAATTAGCAGTGCAGCCAGCGGTACTATAAGCTGACTGAAGTCTGGCCAGACTGGAAGCTTGGAAACACCAGAGGGAGTGTTGATGTTTACACTACGAAAGTTCAAAGTTCACGTTCTGTCGATAATGGTTTTTTTATTCTTTTGAACAACAATTCCTACATATCGCACCTTTAACTGTGAAGAAGCTATATAATGATCGTGTGAACATTAAATTATAAAAGTTATCTCACTTCCTCGCAGTTCTGCAGCTCCTTCACCCAGAAACGAGCTCGCTGGAAGCTGCTGCTGTCAGTCAGATCTGAAAGACATGAATGAGAAACACTTTAAGTGACTGTGTGTACGTATAAGTATTCAAACATTTCCATATTCTCCTTTGGATATATTCATAAACACAACCCTGCATTCAGAGCACAAGAAGAGTAAAACAGACACAACATCAAACTATCAGCTCTTACTATCTCAGTAAATTTTCACAAATAACCCATTGAATCGCTGCTTTGTGCAAGAAAACACACAAACAATAAAGATGGAGGGTAAAGAAGAAAATGGCCCTGCTGACTTGAATAAAACATGACAGCAGTGTGAGTAATCCACTGGGAAATGCCATCAGCTTTTTCCTCAGAGACAAAGTTCCTCAATGTGGAACAAAGAAACAGAGACGTGAGAACCATTCAGAAAAGTCTGCACACAGCAAGCCTTAACCTGTCTGAGGATCAGGACCAGATCTGTTCACTGAGCAGAAAGTGCTCCGTGTTCAAAGTTATGAAGAGGCTCTCAGTCCAATCATACTGTGATCGTTTTCATATCCTTCATCAGTTTCCTCCTGCTGCTGCTGCTGCTCTGAACATTCTCGTCCTCTCTGGGATCAAAATGTTCATCTTATCTTAACTCTCGTTTCTGATGCTTATCCATTTTCACAGGGACTGAGCTCGCCTTTAACTTCCCGCTTCTTGAGTCGTCATCTCGAACATATTTTCCATTTTCTGACATGTTATAGCTCAAACAACTAATCAATGAATTATGGAAATAATCGACATGTGTGTAAAAACAATAACATCTGTTTTTCCTACTCCCTGAGCTACTGAACAATCTTTCAACGTCTCCCCCTGGCAAACAGAGAGGTACCCCCTGAGGTACAAGTACAACTAACTTATTGTAGATTTCTTTAAAAACTAAGGTTACTTTCTCGCAGTAAACTGTCCCGGAGTTATATAATGTATCATGCGTGATTTCATTTTAGTCCCCAACAGTAACTGTGTTTACATTCTTTTGTTGACGCTGTGATAAAGGGCGACAATGGGAAGGTTCGCCTTGTCGTGTTTACATTCTTGTGTTTACAGTGGAGCTGTTTTTGCCAGATGACTGTTACTGGAAAGGGGCAACTTGCTTCAATTTGTCTTCACTATCAGCAATTTCTACCAGCACCACATGAAGGACAAAAACAAGCAGCCAGGTCTCCATGTAGCCACTGTAACCCCTGAGTTACATCTTTAACCTGAAGCCTGTGTGTTCACCAGTGAGTGTTTTGGATTAAGTGCAGCGTATTTTGCTACCATCACAGGCCTCGGCATCTTTCGACTATCCAACCTGACCGGCTGGACCGCTCTGGGGAGGAAGAGAGTCAGAATAAGAGACGTGCTAATCCAGCTTGGTTAAAGGCTGCCTGGCTAATGCCCAGTCAGAGGAAAAGGAAAATGGACGAAATGGGAAACAGGCTGGCCAAACAACACGTGCCCACAGAGACCTGTCTCCACCACAACAGCCCGGATCAAGCTGTTGCACTCGACGGCGGACCTTGTTCTGAGCCGACAGAGCGCAGGACTACAGCGGGACGAGGAGAGCTTGAGAAAAGTCAGCTAAAATATAACTCAAAGCCAAAACCGGACGCTGTTGGTAGCTCACTAACAAGTTGACAGCATCTATAAAACAAATTCACTGATGCAGATCAGTGGCACGATGTTCAGCTCCCCGTTGAAAACAGCCCAAAAAGTAACCTTTGCATTTGTGCATTCAGTTCTGTACGAGCTAAAGTCCTTCATTTAAAGTTATTTATCACAGGATGAAATTCACAGCGGCAGCAGTACATCAACGAACCATATGGTATAAAGAACAGAGCAAGCAAACAAAAGTAAAAAGCCATTTTAAGCTTGCAAATGCAAATTGCAGTATGATGTGCAAAATCAACGATAAATCATCCAGCTGTTCACAACACCGCAAAGCTCTCTGACAAGATGATCAGGAACAATGTAGATTTACCGTAGCAGACGATGGCTGCCCGTGCTCCTCTGTAGTAGATTCGGCTCATGGCTTCATAGCGCTCTGATCCAGCTGTGTCCTGAGAGAGACAGAGGAAAGAACAACTGAGGTCCATCGACAGTGAAAGCAGACAGGGTGAAATAATGAAAGACAGATGAAACCACAATGCTAACTGCTTCCTGCTCCAGTTTCTCCTCACTGCTTCAAAGTTTACTCAAATTTACACTCAATGTTTATCTTCTATTTCTAAGTCTTTCATTTTTGGTCGACTGTATCCTTCATTATACTGCTGTATATTCATCTTTGGGTAGATTTTTGCTTCCTGGAGAAGAAGAGTTATCTCCAGATAAACCATCCTGCACTCTGCTGTCGGCTCATTCAACCGTTTGCTGCTTTTGAAAGGCGTGTAGATGTGGATGGCAGGCGCTGATGTGATGTGACTGGATATCAGGCACATTTTCAGATCTCTCTGCAGCGCACACACTCAAATTCACATCCAACTCACCCATATTCCCAGGGTGATCACTTTCTCTCCCACCTGGATTGGTTTGGCAACAAATGCAGCACCGATAGTCTGCGAGGAAGAGAAACAAGCGCAGGAAGGCATCAGACCTGGTAGACTGTGGAGAATCTCAGTCTGAATATTGTTCCTTTATGTTGTCCTATGCTAACATGGAGCTTCTGCTGAGATCCTGAACTGCAACTGATATTGCACACAAAAGCAACAAATGTATCGCGACACATCATGCAGTTTTATTTGGTTGAAGTATTAAAATCACAGGGAATAAAACACGTGAGAAATTGCTCCAAAGCTGATCTCCACTCATACTTACTTCATGCAACTGTGAAGTTATTAAGATATCATGGTGTATCATTCTTTATCTGGACACAAGAGAGGCATGTCTGAACAGCTTCAACATTAATATGTACAGTTCTAACAAAAATGCTTGTCTAATGCAGCATCTGCTTAAAGAAACGTACCGAAACATTACTGCATCCCGTGTTTCTATCAGTGCTTTTATGCTTTAAGATGAACACAGAGTCAAGCCTTATTAGCACAACCTCCCCGCGGCTAAATATACAAGTAATGCCTTTCATCCAGGCAGCAGGCGCGAAGGAAATCAGCAACGGGCTGATATGGAAATCGAAAGCAGAACAGATGACACTCACGTTCTGGTACGGGCCCACCAAGAAGCGATGATGAACGTATCTCTCCACCAGGCTGGTCTTGCCCACACTCTCCTTTCCCAGCATCACCACTTTGGCATCAACACGCATTGCACTCATAGTAAGTGGGTTCGGAGAAGCCCACGAGACCGCAGCAGAGCAAACAGGAGGAGGGGGGGAGGTTAATTTACAGGGATGCTCAGTGTGCTGTGTGGAAAGAAGAGGACAGGATACACAACAAATGAGAGGGCGCATGACTGAATTCATAAATATAATTTCTCCTCTTTGAGAAACTGAAAGTTATACCTTACCACACTCTAAACTTTTCTGGGATTGCTTACAAATCTTTTCACTTCCTCTTGTCTGTATCTGTAATATCTGTTGTGTCTACAGAAAACTCATGTATTTCTACACTTCAGCCACAACTAAGTCTTTCTTTTCAAACTATAAATACCAATATACTCTGCCACGGAAGAGTATGCCAAAACTAAAAGCACTGTAGCGCCCAATACATCCAGTTAAGTCTTAAATATCTAGTTTCTGACCAACAGTCCAAAGACCCAATGTTTTACTAACAAATGACTCAAATAATACTGCCCCTGCCTTGATAACAGTGTTGTTAAAAGTACCCAAAGTCATACTTGAGTAAAAGTAAAGATATTGTGGTAAATATGACTTATTTTGTTGTTGTTTTTTACTTAAACGTGACTCATACAAATAGTACCTGAGTAAAAGTCTATAAATATCCAATATCAAATGCACAAAAACAAAAGCACAAGTCAAAGCTAAGTATACATATATTTATTTATGTATGTTTATACTGTATAACATGGGTCGACCCACAGAGACCCAATATTAATCTCTTCCAAAACTGAATAAACAAACTGTTCTCAGAGGAAAACAAGGTCCAGAACACTGAAGGTGGCAGGGTCCGCCAAATATAAACAAAGTAAGACAGCATGAGACTGTGTTGTCCTTTGAGGTCAGTTTGTTTATTCAGTTAGAAAAACAAAGAGAATGTTTATTTTGTTTGTCTAGGCATAACAGATATACAAAAATGTGCCTCCAAAATGTAGTGGACTAGATTATAAAGCAGCAGAAAATGGAAATACTCAAGTAAAGTACCTTTCTTGAGTAAATGCACTTAGTTATACTCCATCACTGCTTGCTAATGACTACTAAAATACTGTAATCAAAACGATGACGATGATAATGTAAATGGGAGACTAAAATATAAAACAGAAAGCATAAAAATAAAATCTGTCTGACTCGAGTTTCACTTGTCGCACCTCAAGGTTCAACTTTTACAAGATGAAGCTACATTTAAGTGTTGTTGACCCCGAAAATTGTTGTACTTTATCTTTAAAAAAAAAGAAAAAAACTACCTCTAAAAAACAAAATAAACGTTTTCTAAAAAATCAGCCATACGTGGTTCAGTTACTTCACTGGGACAAACATGACAGAGCTAAAACAGCAGCCGAACAGGAGCTAATCAGGGTTTGAGATCTCAGCTAACCTAGCTAACTTCAGCACCATATACAAAGACCCAAAACTCACCTGGTAGCTAGCTCGACTCAAAAAACACCTCCCGACATCTGATCTTCTCCGAGCAGTAGACCAAACTGAGCTGTCATGCGTGCCTACAGAACCCGTTTTAAAGTACAGACTGTCTCAGCCAAAGCGCTTGTCATCTCTGCCCTGCCTTGCTAAGCACCGGCTGCTGTTTGGACACTGAGTGGCAGCTAGCTGCGGCAACGTTACCAACACTGTTGCGCAATGCCTGCAAATAAAAGCGCCAGCCGTCAGTTGAGCTAGATAAAATTACAGGAAGAGACAGTAACCGGCCGACATCGTTTCTAGATGACGGGAGCTTTGTTTTCTGAAAATAAGCCCAGCTCGTTTTTATGAGGGGAGAAAATCTCCATCTGAGCTTTGTTTGTTTGGGTGGGAACCAAAGAGGTGTCGGCGTCCGTTCCCAGAACACGGAAGTGACCGAATTACGCGAGACAATCACCGGATGTAGGGGACCAATAACATTTCAGCTCTCAGAAGTGAACGTTTTAAACTGTTGAACATTTTTACAGATAGTTTCCACACTACTGCCTTTTGGTTTGGTTTACAGAGATATCTTTCAGCAATGCTTGAAAAAAACGTCATTCTTAACAAAGATTGATATTTTACTAATTTTTAATAAGTCCAACTTTTCCCCAGATCGAATGTACATAATTCATCTAATTATTATTTTAGCAATTTACATCCACAAAATGAAATGGCTTTCATTGGGAAATAAGATCTTCTCTACCAAAACAATACTACATCATCAATTTGATCCTTTTACTTGCAAATCCTAAAGTCCTAAAACCCAAAAATCACTTAGCATTTTTGCACAACCGGTTCCCGTCTCAGACTCAATGGGTTTTTTGAATGGGTTTTGGTTAAATGCCTGAAATAAGGTCATTGGTTACCACAGGCTTTAGATATTTACATATTTTGTTATACGACATAAAATATCTTATCATTATCATATCATTACATTTCCCACAATTTAATTCTAAAGCACTTACGTTTCTTAAAAATGGTGGTTGCTAACAAGTGGCCAGATACAAGTACAGAAGTTTTCGGTGACATTAAACGTCATCACATCGAACACGGAGCCTCATCTACTCACTAGTCCGTCTTTACGGGCCGACTTTAGTTACAAACTATTCTAGCTATCAGCCTTTATTGATTATAATCTTTTATTTATTTCTATTCTTGTGTAACTTTTTTCTCTCTCTTTGGTTTTCTGTGATCTTACCTGTTTTATTGCTTTTATTCTTTTTACTGGAGTTAATCATATTGACTTTTTGTGTTCCTATATTTTCAGTTCTGCCTTCTTGCTTCAACTCAACTGATTGACTGTTGAGTGTTTATTCTGTAATATTGTCTTCCTGAGTTTCCTGCTTTTGCTTGATTGTCAAAGCACTTTGTAAACTCTGTTTTGCTATGTAAATAAAGTTGATTACTATTATTTATATATTTATTATCATCAGTAGTATTATCATCATAACTTTACAACTTGTAGATTGATCAATATGTAGAAAATTTGTAGTATCTGTGTAGTAAGACGCTTAGTGGTGGTGACGTTTAAGTCACACGACCGCACTGTAGTCTGTTTATAGCCAAACATTAGCTTTTTACTTCTAGCGATTTAATTTATGCTTCGAAAATCATAAAAGTGGTGTTCACCTGTGCAGATTATCTTCCTGAAGAAATTATGTAACTATCATAAACGTGTGTTTGTCGCATAGTTTATTCTCGGCGATAATCCAAAATCCAATTAAAAAATCCCATAGGATTTTTGTCAAGGGTGATGCTAACTTCCGGGTTAGCATACAGAATTACGTCATCCCTCGACTGCGACTGTGATTGGCTCATGAGCCCCACCAGTCCCACCCAACCCCGTTCCAAACACACGCACACACACAGCGGCACAGAGAGAACCCAACATGGCTGAAGCAGAGGGAAGCGAGTTAACTTCTGGAGGGATTTTTCAGGAGATCTTCACCTCCCCGCTGAACCTGACCCTGCTCAGCCTCTGTCTGTTCCTCCTCTACAAGATCTTCCGCGGAGACAAACCCCCAGAGCTGGGCGAGGTGGAAAAACCGCTGCCTAAACTGAAAAAGAGGGACTTCACCATCGCAGATCTGAAGCCCTACGATGGACTGCAGGACCCGAGGATCCTCATGGCTGTCAACGGGAAAGTGTTCGACGTGACCCGGGGGAAGAAGTTTTACGGGCCAGGTAACGTTAGCCGAGCTGACCCAGGTGTTGAACGACCTGTTTCTGACGTAACCACTACGACGGCAGCTAGCGCGAAGTGGCCGATAGTTAGCAGTGAAATTTAGTTGAGTGACGGTAGTTAAGTGGTTTTATTAGCAGTTGGTCGTTTGGTGTTTGTTTAAGTGGAGTTTTGCAACTGTGAGCTAACGCCACACCCCCTCCAGTTTAGCTAGCAGCTGAGATCTCATTTCACAACAGAGGAGCTGCTGTAGCCTTGAAACCAGAGATCGTCTATGAAATAAGTTGAGTTACTCCGCAGCAAAACTTTGCAGCCGCCATGTTTTTTTTTCTTCTACTCAATAAATCAGTGTTTTGGTTTTAATGATGGCTTTGATGACATTTGATTTGACGCAGAGGAATCAAGTTTTTAATCAACACAGACCTGTGTAGAGAAGATGTCAACGTTATTAGGTTAAAGGAGCACTATGCAGTTTTGGGGATGGGATTTTAAGGAGAAAGACCTTTATTGACTTTTTTATCTAAACAAAGTCTGTTTGTTTTCATGACGACACAAACTGACCTTAAAGGAAAACACAATTTCATACAGATTTACTTTGTTTATATGTGGCAGACCCTGCCACCTTTCTAGCTTCAAACAGTGTTCTGGACCTTATTTTCCGCTGAGAACAGCTTGTTTATTTAGTATTGGGGGAAAAAAATGTGTTATTACCTCATTAATATTGTTGAGTTCAAGTTTGAATCTCTTCTCCAAACTTCATAGTGCCCCTTTATAGAATAATACTGCTTTTCCACCAACATTAGCAGGTCTACATGGGTTTTTTAAACCCCATCCCCACTTCCTGCAGGCAAGGAAGCCCGGCTATGATTTTTATCCGAAGCATTGCGTTGTGCCTCAATGACGTCATGTTTCACATCACAAATGTGCAGGAAACAGTTGTAACAGAAGAGAAAACAACAATAGACCCATTGTGAAAGAAGCGTCTGTAAAACACTTGATAAATTCTTTTGAGAGTCACAACCCCCACGAAATGTCTCGCTCACTATCATAATTTGAGCCATTCAGTCCAATAATATTTGGAAAGTCCAGAAGAGCCGCACAATTAAATAATTGTAATCCCGTTCATGTTAGCCGGGCACTAAACCAGAAGTTAGCCGGTCGGCGATCCAGGTATTTTCATAGCCGGGAGGTCGAGCTTTTTTGGATTCAAAACATCACTGAGCAGCTTTTTATAGGAATGAACGGAGCGCCACCTCCAACACTGCGTCCTTTGATAGATGCATCCCACATTTCTTCTTTGTTTCTGGTCGAGTAGATGATGATTGAATGATGGTGAATTTTCATTCTTGGGTGAACTTTGGGTGAAATGACATCAGGGCTGCAGCCTGGAACGAAAAATTATTTTCAAAACAGTTTAATCTACTGAATTTTCACGATTAATAACTTGGTCTTGGCAAAATATCAGAAAACTGTAGAAAATGACCATCACAGTCAAATTGAGCAAATGTATTGATTTGTCCTGCCAACACTTCAAAATCTATTAGAGGATACTACAATTTTTCAAATTTGAGAAGCTGGAATGATTTTTTGGGGGCATTTGTGCTCAACAAAGGATTGAAACAATGAATCAATTATCAAAATAATTTAGTTCCCAAGCTTTTTGTTGTTGATCGACTAATATTTGTAGAAACAGACTTAAAAACAGTACAAGCTCAACAAGCACAAATCCGGTCAATGTGAAAATAACAACACATTTTGTTTCCAATCTCTTAAATAACCCTGCTTGGATGGTCTCATTCCCCAAGTTGGGAAGATGTCCAACTTCGATGAGTTCATGGGCTTTAAATTCATAATGTGGGGACAATTTGGACGCTACAAAGAACATATTTTTAGCAAGTTGTTATCCAAAGTTTTTGCCGTCTCCAAATTGTTGTTCTGACTTGCGGTGGTGTTCAGCCGAATCTCAGTTCCCAGTCAGGAAGAATCAGGATTAACAACAACTGAGTTTTATGAAAAAGTAAAATTGATCTGAAAACTGTACAGAGTTCAGTCAGTAACTCAGACACCTCCTCTTCTCTTAGACAGGAATCTGCTCCGTCATGCCTCATTTCTGTTTCCTGGAAACATATGCAGAGTTAGACCTCTCAGTTTTTATCTTATCTCAGATTGTAACCTCTGTTGCGTGTAACCTCTGGCCAACATGATTGCTCACTGTCATGCAAACTTTTTGCAGTGCACTGAACAACCAGCCCTAAAGCTGAAATCCCTGCATGTTTTATAAAAATGATTTAGCTGATTTAAAATGCATCCACAGGCAGCGAGTTTGGGTAATGAGGCCAGGTTCATGGTGATGAATAACACGATAAGTTCCTGTGGCTCACTGATGTGGTTTTTGTTTTTTTTTGTTTGTTTGTCTTTGGCTAAACAGACACTATTTTTAGAGAGAGAAATTCATTTTTGGTTCAGATCTGGAATATCAAGAGGCTTTAAATGACCTTCTTGGTTTGTCAAAGGTCTTTGTCTGGGTTTGTATTGTTAGGAAACATGGATGCCGAGTTCAAAATCAGAATACTGGAGTGGGAAAAAAAGCTGTTATTTCTGCTGTCGTTGCTTTGCATCCACCTCACCATGTGCTCTGCGTGTCTTTAACTTCTCGCAGAGGGGCCGTATGGAGTGTTTGCAGGCAGAGATGCATCCAGAGGTCTGGCTACGTTCTGCCTTGAGAAGGAGGCCCTGAAGGACGAACACGACGACCTGTCCGACCTGAACGCCATGCAGCAGGAGAGCCTCTCCGAGTGGGAGACTCAGTTCACCTGTGAGTAGAGATGTGACGGCGTCAAACTTTCAAACTACACTTCCTTGTAGTTAAAAAATATCACTGAAAATACTGTCAGAGCTGAAATGTTGTAAAATGACTTAGATTTTATCAAACCTGGCAACCTTGAAAAGACCTTGGCTGTCTCTTCTGGACGTAGGAGTCGTGCTTGTCCCTGAATCTCTGTCTGGGAATTCATTTTCATTGAGGCTGTAAATAATTGACTCTTTCTCTTCTCACATCACAGTTAAGTACGACTACATCGGCAAGCTGCTGAAACCAGGAGAGGAGCCCACAGAGTACACAGACGACGAGGAGGGAAAAGACAAAAAAGCGGACTAGAAAACAAAAAGCGACCACGAGGGGGAAATGATGGATGCCTTAATGTTTGTAATTTTGATGCCTGGTGCCCGTTTGGCATCCTAGTATTTTTTTTGGTCCATCGCAATCCTGGATTTTATACACCGACTGAATTCCATTTATCTCCGTTACTCTTGTTTGAAGGTTGGATGGCATTAACGGTTAAATATACTGCATTGTGATGTAGAGCTGCGTAGTGTTCTTAGAGTTTAGATCAGTTACCGTAAACCTGAAAATGGATCGGACCAGCTCAAACGTTTCATGAAGCTACTGGCGGTTGTGTGTCCCATAGGAGTCTAAAGAAGGAGATCAGTTTTGATCAGCTACGTCGCATCAGTGTGGCTGCGAGCTCTTTTGTATACTCTGTTAATATCGCTGCAGATCTATCGCAGGTTGTACACATTCCTTTCATCCGAGGTTCGGCCACGCTAGCATTGAAAGAAATCACCTCAGGAAGTAGTTTCGGTCAAGATTATAAAAAATATGTCTGACGCAGCAGGCAGATTTGAAGTAAAATTACAAGAGCATGACTGATTAATTACAGGGGCCAATATCGATATTAGGGAGTGAAAGACTCAAATGTGGTTATCAATCACTCGTGGCAAAGATATGTAGCTGATACAGGATATTTTACTGCCCAACAATGAACTTTAATGTCTAAAATGACATCAGTGCACTGAAAAAACTAAAAAATACTTCTGCAAGGTGTGTGTCTTCTCTTTAAACTCTAAGAGGATGATGACGTACAGATGTTTAATCTTCAAACCCATCAAATGTATCTGCCGATCTGAGCTGTCTTGTTCTGATTTCCGGGGTTGATTTCTGTAGGAAGCCATTACACTTTAACTAATCCTGATATTGTGCAGCGTTCACAGATTTTCTGCCATCGTAACTTTGTTAAACTCTCAGTGACAATCCAGGTTGCAGAGGCTGCTGTGTTTTCTCCAGAGGACGTCTCAGTGGTCCAGTGTGCGTGGTGACGTCATGAAAAGCGAAGTGATAGAAATTCGATCGACACCAATTTTAAAAGCAGTTTATCTTGCATGAATGCATAAACTTTGCAAAAACAGAAGCTTCTCAGTTATGATGATGTTCCTCTCTTTAGATTTCCTGTAGTTTTTGGACTGTAGGTGTTTGTAGGCAGTCATATTGTTAGTGTTCACAACTGTTCATGACATGGTGCAGAGGAAATGTGTCAGAAAGTTCAAAGTAAATCAAATAGCTTCACTGAAAACACTATAAAGTCCAAGCTGCTGCCAGTTAACTCCTGTTTGCAATTTTAGCGAAGGTGATTTTCAAACTCACAGAAGAAAAAATAATTTAATTTAAACCCCGTTCAGCTAAGATGTTTTGTTTACATTATTTTTGACACTAATTCCAAGGACTCGCTGTTTTAAAGAAATATGCTAAATGGTCTGTTCATCATATTTTTCTTTGCCACCGTCGTCCCTGTAAAAACTGGAGAGATCAGCTGCTTTCTGTAAAAAACAGATTCAATGAGGGAAGCTTTGTATGCCTATACAAACATAAACTAAATGTCATAATACTGTTATAATCCTTAAAATGATATTTTGATTTAATAAAGAAAATTACAAAAAATACGACTTGATGGGCTGTTTATGTCATTAACTTTTATACTATTGTATTGACTGTACTGAAAATGAATGAAATCACATGACATGTTCACTTATTAACACAATATTATATCATGACTGGATTGACATGCAATACATTTAGCATAAAAAGGAGACATATAGTCTACTTTCTGCTGAAATCAATCAATCTTGAACTATTTTTAACTTAATGATCCTATTCAGTACCTTTTTATGAAACACTTTCATTCCTTGTTTGACCTCTATTTATAGTTTTCTTGCCAGCATGTTGGATTGAAAGCATTGCAGCAGACAAAAATAATAAAATATGTTTGTGGAGTGACATCTATTCGTGTTATCTGTAATAATTAGATTTAAAATAAAAAAATGTATGATTTGCCTACTCTTACAGGACATTATCCTCGACAATGTTACAATTTATTCATATAGCGCTTTTCATATGTTCAAAGACATTTTACATGGTCACATTATAAATCGAAATTACACATTAAGAAGAAATTTTATAAAAAAGAAAAAAGATGTCATCAGAGATTAAAACCAACACAGTAAAAACATGAAAAACATCATCAACATCCTTAATTAAATGTTGATTCGGTGGTGAATAGTTAAAGTATTATTAATTTAAAAGTTTCAGATTTTTATTTTATTTTGTTTGTTGTTTTCTTCACAATTTCAACAATAAAAAACCCTGGTGCCCACTTAAAGCAACATATTTAGTACACTTAGCTTGAGATTTAGTATTTGGATGACTTCAGATTGATACCTTCTGTATGGTAAATGTGTTAGACCATTAAAGGTGCACTATGTAGTTTTGGGGAATACATTATAATCAAGATAGAAAGATCTTCATTGACCTTTTTTTTTTTTTACGCCTAAACTAACTAAACAAACAAACTTTCTTTAATTTCATTCAATGACTGAATAAACTTGATTAACAATCAGATGTTAAAGGACGACAAAGTTTCATATTGTTTTACTTTGTTTATCTTTGGCGGACCCTGCCACCTTTTCTAGTTTCAAACAGAGTTCTGGGGACCTTATTTTCCTCTGAGAACAGATTGTTTATAAGATAAATATTTTAAAACATTCAAATTCTAAGTTGGTATTTCTTCTTCAAAACTACAAAGTGTCTCTCTCAGGAAAGAAAAAATAAAAAGTTTGTGTCAGAAGTGGGATTCGAACCCACGCCTCCATTCGGAGACCAGAAGTCCCGTTTCATCGGAAGGAGATAATCCTTGAGTCTGGCGCCTTAGACCACTCGGCCATCCTGACACGGTGCTCGGTAAGGTAACTAATTGCACTTTTATCATGAATATTATAATTTAAGTCAGTGGTTTTATAGGTGCCGTATTAGTAACATAGATATCTTGTGATAGCTATGTGCGTGTTTTACTTTGCTGAAGTCAGAAACTGTGTATTTCTCTCCCATTTTCATACTTTTCAACGTCTGGTTTGCGTGTGCGCATGCTCACATCGGCAACCGTAACTTCCGCTGCTGTGTGTACGTGCGGCGGCCATATTACACTTCCGTTCTTCAAGGGTATCTGAAGGCACCGGGCTAGTCAACATGTTCAGGTTCGCTAAAGCTGCAGTCAACCTCACCGGTAAGGAAACGGGATACTCTTAAAAATACTAGTTGTTTGGTTGTATTCAAGGCAAAAGTAAGGTTAATATCAGTCAGCTATACGTTGGACCGCCTTGTCTTTGGTCTGTGACCGCGGTAAGCGTGCTATCATCAACAGCTTACTGCTAGCCTGCTAACATTAGCAACTCCTGTTAGTGTCGTGATACGTCTCAAAATTATGTTATTTGTGCTATTAAATGCCCTGAAATATCTTCTTTAAGTTTACCTACTTTGTTGAGCAACAAAGCAACTACTCTACGTAGCCTTTTAATATTTATCGAGGTGACATTGTCCGAGTCACCGACCTGTGTAACTAGCTAAAGATAATGGTGAGCTAATATTAACGCTTTTGTATGTTTTTCCTTTCTGAGTAGTTATGGGTAGATGGATTATTAGTTATCAAAAAATAATAGACTTCGTATAACAGTCTAGCTGATGTAAGTGAAATTTGACCGATAAAGTAAGGGCAAATGTGGTCAGGCTTCTCATCTGACGAACTGTTTTAGAAACCATTTTGAAGAGATGTGGACTCAGTAGTTACCTTGTCCTGTTTGCAGACAACACTTGAGTATAAGTATTTACAATTTCAGTTAATGGTCTGACATGATCAGTGATAATAATAGGGCGTTTTTATTGTCCTAAACTGGTAATGTTACTTTATTGGTGACAAACAATGCAATAACTTGCATACCCAGTATATCTCAAACCATTAAACCTGGTGGTTTTAGAGATAATTTACTTCAGCCTTTGAACAGTTGTTGGTTTCTTTTACAGTAGGTGGTTCATTTAAAAAAGGCCCATAATAAAGGGATCAATTTAATTTATTATGTGACTTATAATGACAATTTGAATCAGAATATCCCTCTTCCACCTGCACCATAACTGTGTAACTGTTTTCAGTTATATTGTTGTTTAGTTTGTATAAACAGTACTGCAAAAGGCCACAAACGGCAAAGTGACACAGAAGTGAAGTTAGTATTAATGTATTACATAAATGCCAGTCATAACCATGAAGACTGTTTTGTTGTTGTCCAGGTCAGGCCGGGAGGCAGGTGAGGCATGGATCTACTGCCCAACCTAACTTCCACACCAAGTACGGCACTGGTGTGATGATCAGTGGAGCTGTCTTCTGCGTGTCTGTGTGGTCATACGTAAGTAGTTTCTTCCACATTAAATTCATTTATAAGTATGACCTGAACAGACAAACACAGTCTATACAGAAAACCTTCAACTTAAGTAAAGTGGCTGGAAAATTGCAAAAAAATTGAAGTTTCTTTCTGGGCACGCTGATCACAACCTAGTACACAAATGTATAAAATGGACTAGATATACTAAGGCCTGTAATACGTGTACAGAAAGATGATTAAATGACACTTTGAACTCTGCTCTTCAACCGAAAGTGATTGTGTGATTTAAGTGTGTGCTTATACTTTTGTCATTCTTTATTCAGTTGCATTAGACAACAGGCATTATTTATCAAATGATGTTTGACACTTTTGTCCCTGAACACATCTACTAACCACTGGGGGGCGAACTGTGCATGGTTTTTGACATGTCATACAAGTCTGAGACTGTTTTTAAGTTTTTATCACAACTTAAGGTCTTAAAATGAGTTTTTATATGTATTTTCTGTCATTCAGTTTCAAACTTTGATACAGATACTGTGGACTCTTAAATCTTTGGCTTAACTCTGGTGTGACATTGGATTATACACCGAATAATTTCTTTCTTGTTTTACAGTCTTTATATTAGAAGAAAGAGTGTGCCATTGCTCTTCAAAAAGTTGTTTTCTGTCTTTGTGCAGGTGCTGACTCAGACTGGCATCACCTGGAATTTGTCACCTGTTGGGAAGATCATGCCCAAAGAGTGGAGAGAGCCCGAGTCCGAGGAGTGAAGGGCCACCATGACAGAACTGCATCCCACCTAATAGACCTTCTGGTTGTACAGATGAATAATGAATATCTGAGTGTTCAGACAGTGAATACCTGTGTTTATTCCAACATGTTACTTTGTTCAAATAAATTAATTGTGATTCTACTGACCTCTGTTTCTTCTTATGAGCTGTGTGATTTCTCTGCTGTACCATTTAATACCACAGCTGTCCCTCAAGCTGCCAGTGTGTTTCTGGCTCCCCAAGTTGGCATATTATTGAAAGTCATGAAAAAAATGACATCTCATTATATTTATGAATACACATATTTACCACAGCAAGTTAATGGAAACTGAAAAGCTGTTTTTTTTTTTTTTGTTGTTTTTTTATCTGTTTACCATCCATTTTTTATACCCTTTTGTTGGTGAACACTTCTCTTACAGTTTTAATTGTTTGGATCTGATTATTACATTATTGGTTCTTAATTTTTTTATGCATTAGCATGTAAGCAGTGCTCAATTTATGCCTTGGTTGACGTTGGTGCTGGAAGAATAATTACAATATCCTTTAAGTAGAAGTACAAATACAGTAGTGTAAAATTACATTTCTACAGTTCTGCATTCAAAATCCTCAACCATTTTATTGTTGAAGTTTGTTTAGGTGGGGCTAATATTAACTACTTTCAATAAAATACAGATTGATAGACAGATCAATAGTTTTCAGATTGTACTCGAGTACAGAAGGCTACTTGAGTAAATGTACTTTGAAGTTGAGTGAAGTAATCAGAGAGGTGTGTACGTCAGAGAACAGACAGGAGCCATATCCAATGGAATGCAAGGCTTTCCTCCTGCTGTAGCCAATCAGCAGCAGGGGGGTGTGCTCCGTCCCGCCCCGCCACTGTTCCTCCGCGCTGCGCTAAGGTCATCGCTGCCATTCGGTAACTGAACAGCCGAAGGAAGCGGAGGAGACCCGGCAAGGAAGGTGCAGGCAAGAACCAGCAACACAACCAACATGTCTCTGTCTAACAAACTCACCCTGGACAAGGTGGACGTCAAGGGGAAGCGGGTCATTATGAGGTGAGCGTTTATTACCTAGCTAACGCTGCTATTCGTGAAAAGGCTTAATTTGACAGTTAGCTAGGTAGCTAACTGGCATTTTGAGAGATGTTCTGGTCCACAAACCAAACCCTTCGTGTGGACACAGACTGCTTTACACTCCCGCAGACTTTATGTGAAGATGTTAAAAGTGACGGTGATGGTGAGTCAGTTCAGACCAACGGGCAGAGGACAGGAAGTGAACTTGGTTGGTTTGTCACGTTTTCCATCCATGTTACGTGCCCGAGAGGAGATGCTGCATGGATGCAACCCACCGCATCCGAGATGTAGTCAGAGTCAGACCTTAACATTAAAATGCATTATCACTGCAGTAATCCAACATTTTATGCTGTTATGAAATTTAATACATACGTGAGATTATTTGTGATAATATAGGGAAGCTCATCAATCACCCAGGTATTATATTTTGATTATTTTGAGTGCAAAAGCTTCAAATTAATGGCAAATTCACAATCCACATGGCCCTAAGTGATGTCTTCAAATTGCAGGAAGTGGAAGCAGGAAACACCGAAAACTGGGTCATATCTCTTGCTCAACTACTTAAACAGTTAATAATTGGTTGCTCATCAAAAGAGGAAATTATTACTCTAGTGTTAATGGACTGATTCAGCACTAATCTGATTTAGTGCCTTGCTCGAAGGCAGTGCCGTCCACATAGGTTTTAATCCCTTCCTATGTAGTCCAAGTACAATCTCTTTACCTGGAAGGATGTCGTGCTGCCTGGCTCAACAACCTAAATTAGTTTTTATGAATAAAAAGCTGCTTAACTTATCAGAAATGCAGCACTGTCAGGTCATTTCTTTCCTCTGCTCGCTTGATATTTCTTCTGGTCATGGATGAAAGTGCACTTGAAACCGACACCCTCTGTAGAAAATGTCAAAGGGCCATTTTAGTTTGCTCAGCCTGGTGATGCAATGACAGGCGGCATAGGACAAGGTTCACCGGCGGCAGCAGCCCCCCAGCTCGCCCTGCTCAGTGTTAAAAGGTCACATTCACTCTATGTTAAGTTTTTCTCTGTGCAGAGACTAACAATGAGATGATAAGTCACCGCACCTCACACCCTGGGCCTGTCATAGCTTGTTGTGTTTGTTTTATGATCTTCCAGCTTCAGACAGAGTGCATTGTGTGCAGGATCATTTGACCGGAAGGGGAGCTAGGATCATTAGCCATACAGGGTGCAGAAGTTTGTGCTAGTCCCGTGAATGTGAGAGGTGCTGGTCCAGAATTAAAAAGCAGGAAAGTGGGACGTTGCTGTAGAGACCCGGCAGTACCTGACAGAAATCTGTTCAGCAGCCAAATCCAGCAGAGGCCAAGAACTGACTTCCTAGAGAGCCATTGCACATGCTTGCTCCTCTTCTTATCATATAGTTCACAGTAGCATCGTTAAATGTGCAGTTTATTCAGCACAAGCTACTGTCTCATTGGTTGAGTTAAACTCAAAAAATGGAGCCAAAGAAGCTCCAACAAATGACAAGAAAAGTGTAAAATAGCGTTTTAAATCCTGCCACTACCATCCTGCTACTAATTACAATAAATTGGTGGTATTTCTATCAATCGATAATGAAATTAGAGCAGATAAATAGAGCCAATAACACGAACAAGTGCAGCATCTACACACTCTGATACAAGATTCAGGAGGTATGAACCTTTATAGTTGGTGTCTGATCTGCCAAAAAATGCAGAGGAGAAGAAGAATGTCAAGTTGCTGCACTTGGGTCAAATACGTCTTCACCAGTGTGGACATTTTTTACAGATTCAGAAGAAGACAACACTTTTTGCAATTTGCAAAACAGGTTCAGGAAGGAGTCTAAAATAAATGTTATTAGAGTTCCAGGCTGTTAAATCATCCATCATTCCTCACAACATGGTAGCCTTGCTAATTAACTTATTTTTAAAATTAAAAAAATGTGAAATGATCAGTTATCTTCAATCATCAAGGTTTAATTCATCCAATGAGCCTAAAGAGCAGCTCCACCTCATGAGAAAAGCCTCAGTCCAGTTTCTTTTGTTCAGTGACTTGCAGATCCACATGCAACAGATGGAGCGACATAAGAGCGGAAAACTACTGCAGTTGTTAGATGATTCTCTCTATATGGGAGCTGTTGAGCCACTGAATTGCTGACAGTGGGGTTTCAGGCTCAGACAATGGATCGCTGTTATAATTGCAGTGGGTGCAGCGTGTGTGTGTGTGTGTGCAGGCTGATCATGTGTCTCAGTACATCAGGTCCTCAGACGGAGAGGAGGGAGGTGGTTATGTAACAGCCTGGAGTACGAGGGATGCAGCATGTTCTCGTGCAGCGCTGCATGGCTGCGTATGCATCCAGCTCAGTGGGAGGGGCAGCGTATAGGCACTGATGCTGCCAGCGAAGTGTCTGAACGTGTCTGACTGTATTTTGTATGGATGCCAATAATCCTACATGTAAAACAAAGCACTGCAGCAACAAGTGAGGGGTGGATATTTTTAGCATTGATAAAGTAATATTTTCTCAATTTATTACAATTTATTTTTGTGCGGATCTTCCAACGTAAAAACTTCTCTCTCCTCCTATTAAAAAGGTTTCTTCTCCTGTCTTTGGATTGTGATCAGGAACTGCAAATCATACAGTTTAGGAGTCATTAAAGTAGTTGAATGGAGAAACACTTAATTACTCGAACCCTGCATATTAAAACAAAAAAAAACAAAGCTCATTCTACATTGGTAATGTCAGACTACATGTTCAGTTTATAGCTGAATAACTGCAGAAATGTGGGAAGTCACAAAAAAGCTTCTGTAATGCATTGAACATCTCTTGGTCTATTTCTTTCTGGTAATTAAGTTTTTTCTCTTTCAGGGTTGACTTCAATGTCCCAATGAAAGACAAGCATATCACAAACAACCAGAGGTAAAGTCCATCTAATTCTGAAGCACGCTTTCTGTTCTTAAAGTTCAAATTATTAAGAAAACTATGAACGTCTTAAATGAAATAAACGTTATCCTTTCACAAACGAAATAACCATCATGTTTTTTAGTCGGTTAGATAAAAGGTGTAAGGATTGATGGATTTACTTTTGGGTTTCATTTTTAGGGTCAAGGCGGCCGTTCCCAGCATCAAACACTGCCTGGACAAAGGGGCCAAATCCGTCGTGCTGATGAGCCATCTGGGCCGTCCTGACGGAAACTTTGTGCCTGAGAAATACTCTCTTGAGCCCGTTGCCGCCGAGCTCAAGACCCTGCTGGGAAAGTGAGTTGATGGACTGAATAACTGGATTCTCTTCTTTTAACACGTTCGGTTTACTTCTTAAAGAATAGAAATCAAGTAATAAACTTTAAATATTTATATGTATTTGTATGAGCTACCATTTGGCTTTCTAGTTCGATCCAACCTAAATTACTGCTATGATGTAAAGGAATAAATCATATCAGTGTTTCTTGGGATAATTATTTCATGATTGTCTCCGTCAGTGTCTCTTCTCATTGACTTTATTCTGCCGAGCCTGTAAGAAATCACTGCGCACACATCCTCACTGGTCCTCTGTGACCCTGCAGGGATGTCACCTTCCTGAAGGACTGTGTGGGTGCTGAGGTGGAAGCTGCTTGCGCTAACCCCGCCGCCGGATCCGTCATCCTGCTGGAGAACCTCCGCTTCCACGTCGCCGAGGAGGGAAAAGGCAAGGACGCTTCTGGAAATAAGGTGAGGCTGCCTGCAGTTTTTATCTGGTCAAGTCAAGCGTCAAGTCTGTCTGCTCTGGCTGTCAGAGAGAGAGCAGCGGACTCTGCCTCGAGTCTCTGTCCAGCAGAATTTTCTCGGTCACCTGAAGGAAAACGCACAGTCACTCCAGCTGCAGTGTCCCTCTGAAATAGCTGCGTCACCGTCTGATGATGTCATAGTCAGGAGTGGTGCAGAGGCTGGTTGTGTCTGAAATCACCTCAGAGTTTCAGCCTGAGTTTCTCCTTCATTATGCTACTACAGATGGTCTGATATAGCTACAGATCCAGACTCGGCTCCTCAGACACTGTATGACTGTTGGTCCTGGAGGGACTCTGCAGCTTTGACCTGCTGACATTTATCCTGAAGGTCAGCGGGTTGTCCTGGCTGGACGTGTTACTTTTCCTGTCCTGAGAGGCCTGACTGGTATGTGGCCTGGTGGGCTGGTTTCTACTGTACCGCTCTACTGTATCAGACAGGAAACTCTATTTTTAGTTCATTATATGAACATTTCTCAGTGACAGAGTTTAAATAATCTCACTGGTTCAGTCAAACAGAACTTAGTAAGTTTGTCCCAGCTCCATAAGTATAAAAGAGGCACCATAACAAATACAAGTATCCTTTCTAACACAGCAGGTTTTACTCTCTAACTGTATCTGTCATGAGGACTGAGGGGAAAATGTAGGAGGCAGTAACGAAGCGTGCAGCACTCCTCTGACATTTGAGCGACACTGAAGAGCTCTCTTAACCTTTTTCTGCCCTTCAGTCACACAGTCTTGACCTCCGCCTGTTAAAGTGCAGCAGGAACCTGATCCACAATGACTGACTGGTCGTACGGACACACATACTTGAACAGATGCACCTAAAGGACCCCAGAAAAGGAGCAGAAACACCTTAATTTAGTGACAAAAAACACACTGAAACATGCTTTGAATCTTTTTTTATAGAAAGATAATGAAACCGACACTGCTGTTGAAATAAAATGGAAATATGGCTTTTTATTAATAAATACTGAACACTTTGAGGACTTTAAAAAGAATAATAAAGAGAGTCCCTCGCTTAGAAAGTCGAATTGTTTTCATCTGCTTACCAGTAGTTCCTCAAATGATAACTGATCTCTTGTGAGATACAAACCTCACAGAGACACACTACTTCTTTCTTTCTGTTCGTCTCCGTCCTCCTCTCTTCTTTAAACTCTTTCCTGTGTCTTTCTGTCCCTCAGACTAAGGCCTCCCAGGAGCAGATCGACTCTTTCAGGGCGTCTCTGTCCAAACTCGGAGACATTTACGTCAACGATGCTTTCGGCACGGCTCACAGGGCCCACAGGTGAGCCAGCTGTCTGGATACAGTGGAGATTAATGGAGGACAGCATCTGTGATGATATATCAGAAATATCTGCTGGTTTTTGACTGGATTTTCTTTCATCCTCTTCCTCTGCTCCTCTTTCCTCTGCTCTTTCTCCTTCTCTCTCCCAGCTCCATGGTGGGAGTGAATCTTCCTCAGAAGGCGGCTGGTTTCCTGATGAAGAAGGAGCTCGACTACTTCGCCATGGCGCTGGAGAAGCCACAGAAGCCCTTCCTGGCCATCCTCGGAGGGTGAGAACTGTTCATTTCCACAATTCATCAAGTTTGAACTTCAAACAGTAAACAAACGACGTCAAAACAATGCCAGGAACTGCATTTGTGGTGACGTGTAGGGAAGGAAATACTGTACAATCCAGGAAAGTTGAGTTTAAATAACAGATTTTGGTGTTAAACCAATCCACAGAACTACTGACACAGGATTTTATGTCTCTGGGAAGTTAACACAATGAAAACTAGAGTGATGATTGTGAAGTAAACAGTGGAAATACAATATTTACATTACAGTCATTTACCAGCCGTTTTGTTGGAAGTTGAGCCTAGTTTGGCCTTTTTTCTGGACAAACCTCAGTTTTTTTTTCATGCAGGACTAAAGTCCGTCAGAACTCACCTTTGCCAGAACGATTGAACCCCAGCAGAACATTAATATTTTACCTCCTACACTGTGTTTTACATTGTGTACCCGGTTGGCGTGGGACTAAAATCTGCTTTACAGCACAAAATGATACCAATTTTAACTGTAGTTACATTTGATTTGAAAATAAATCTATGTTCAGTGTCTTCTCCCTCTCCTGCGGTTCAGGTATCATCACACAGCAGCTTCTTTTTAAAATACCCAGGTGACCATCCAGGAATAGAGACTGTAAGCTCATTATGTAATCTGTGGTGTCACTGTACACTCCTTCTTCAAGACACTCACTGCTCAGCTGTTAGTGCTCAGATAGAGAGCGGGCAGAGATGAGAGATCACACACAGTGTTAGCATGTTAGATAAACAGTTATATTTTTCTTTATTTATTAAAGCTCTTTCCCAGCATTATTACCTCAGAAATAGTTTTAGGGTTGTTTGGCCTATGAAGTTTAAAGTTAAATCATGTTCAGTGATAACAGCAATAACTTGTTTTCCCATGTGAGCATCAAAGCATTCAAACTGTGTTTAGACAGTGAAGGGTAACTCTGTTTCTTCTGAAAATACAGAGATCATGTATACAAGACATAAAACTACAGGCAGGACTGAAGTGGTCACAGTGTATGAAGACGGTGAAGACAAAAGTTTTAACATAATAATCGCATCAAACGCTCCCAACTTAATTAGTGTTTTCATCATGAGCTGGCAGAGCGCTGCTTCCTGTGGTTCCTTGTCTCTGGGGTGCTGCAGGTGGTTTTATAGTTTCTTGTGTTGTGGCGTCACAGCTGAATGAACACAGAGGAGACACTGGCTGAAGCTGCTGTAACAGACGCTCGGTTTAACCGAGCTGCCAGCGGCCACATGTGGGACTTGGCCTCGTGTCAGAGTCCATTTTAGCCTGAGTCCATTGTGCAACCGTCACCTCCGCTCAGCATCGAGCGGCGCAGCCAATCCCCATCCTCCGGTTCACAAACAAGAGGATGGCGACCGTTAGTGTGTAATGATTAGACAGCAGTGAAAGAGCAGAGAAATCGTGTGTTTGACGACTGTTTTTCATTAGTAAGTTGATGATCTTATTTTATGAATACTGATTTTTGGTGTGTGTGTTTGTGTGTGTGTACAAACTGTCGTTACTGACCGACATAATTAGTGTGAGTGAGTTCAGATGAAGGGGCTGGGTCAGTGGGGGTGTGTTGCTGCAGGAGCCAATCAGGTGCTGTTAAAAAGATCCTGGAAGTTCAGTTTGAGTAACCGATTAATGCTTTTGAACAGTTATCAGAGGCCAAAACACTACACAACAGTTTATTATACTATGAGTCAGTTTTACCACTCTGGAAAGTTATGATGTCGGCAACTGTTTTATCTTTCATTGTGACAGTTGTGGAGTTAATGCTTTAAAGCTTCAACAATTAATCAATCGATCGATTATACAAAGAATTATGATCTGAGGCTGTTAGTGACATCTTTTAAATAATTTCTCAGAAGGGTTTTACATTTGTTTTAATTTAAATGTCAGATTGTTTTTGTTTTTTGTGTCATTGCGGTCCTGAAATGTTTAAATCCTGGTTCAACCATGTAAAGCGCTGTTTAAATAAAGTTTATTGCTATTATTAATCAACATGAATTTAATCTCTATGTTTTAATCATTTTTCAAGCAAAAATGTCAAATAAATGACTAGTTCTAGCTTGTTAATTGTTAATTTTTAGTGCTTTTCTTTGTCTTATATGAAAGTAAACTCTGGGTTTTGGTCTGTTGTACAACCCAAAATCACTGAATGTACATCCATCTTGTTTTTTCTCTCTATATGTGTGTGTCTTATCTATACTGATGTGTTCTGCCTCTCTCTGTCTGTTTCAGAGCGAAGGTGAAAGATAAGATCCAGCTGATCAACAACATGTTGGATAAGGTCAATGAGATGATCATTGGCGGCGGCATGGCCTTCACCTTCCTCAAAGTCCTCAACAACATGGAGGTGAGGACGACGACACAGAGTATCACTGACAGAACATTTAAATCCAGCGTAAAATCACTTTATATCTCTCAAATACACATGAACCGTACCTTGTAATCCAATGTGGTTTAATCAACATTTACGTGAGATCACATGACTACGTATATTTGAAAGGTCTGTGTTTTGGTTTTCTAGGCCACAGCAGGCAAGTTTTTTTCACTAAAAAAGCTGTAAATACACACCGTACATGACCTGCTCAGCACCAAACAGCTGACAGAGAGAGGTAGCGACCAGCTGGTGAACATAGTGGAGCATTTAGCAGCTGGAGAGCCACATTTTCTCCTCAGGACTTAGATGTTAGACTTGCGTCCAGACCAAAAACAGAGCTTTAAGAGAGTGAATATTGGAAAGACAGTTATTTTTCTATTTACCTCTAAATAGCCAGTGTAAATTAGACATTTTACGGGTATTTTAAGGTATTTACAATGAACCCATGTCAGGCAAAGAAAAGTAAATCCATATTATATTTCAGGTGTTTCACAATGTCCGTGTCTTCACCACTCAGCCAACCTGCTCTCGTAATCGAGCTGCTGGACTCGCTGTTGAACGTTAGTGGTGTTCGAACAAACCTGTGAAATCTTATTGCTTTGTTCGACAGAAGAGACTGAGAGTCACGTTCACGACCCGAGTCTGACTTCTGACAGGAAGATTAGAGAAGATAAGCTTTTTGTTTAAAGGGTCAGTTCACTCAAACTACATAGTTTCCTAATTTCTCAAACAAAGATACGTGTGAGGTGAAAGGGACAGGTACATGCCGATCTTTTAAGTTAGTTATTGTTTGGCATGATGGTCAGCAGTTGAAACAGCAGCAGTATCCATGACAAACGGCTCATAGAGGTAATGTAGGTACTTTAATACACGCCCGATTGTAGTGTCAAGAATCATACTCCTCCAGGAAATATCATCATATCTGAAATCATGAAGTTTTCTTTAATTCAGTGATAGTCGTTGGTACATTCATGTGTTGTTTGCAAACAGGAGCGCCTAACAGGTAATTTGACATACTTTTAATGGTGGCGATTATAAATAAAGGCTCCAGGGTAAAATTATAGTTAAAATTAAGTTGGAACAACCCTCTTGGAGCGTGTTTATCTACCAAACAGAAGTACAACGAAAAACAATAATAGAAGTGACTAAACGCATAAATATAAACCTTTTTTAAGGTTGCACTAAAACATTTTTTGGTATTTCTGAGGCTCAGAATGGGATCTGGATAATCCACTCTTTCTGTAGTAAAAAGGAGCTCCAATAAAGTCCTTAAAAGAGCAGTCTGGAGAGATTCTGCTGATTTCTTTTTTCTGTCCTGTGAAAACCACCCTCAGTTTCATTCACCTGTGTTGTGTTGTAGTGGAGGTGGGAATCTCAGAGACTGATAACTTAAAACGTGCACAAATATCTGCATGGCCAGATACCGTTGCAGTGTGGAAATCTGTTCTTTTGTAATTTGGGTGAACTGACCCTTTAGACAAAGACTACAGTAGTTGATTCAAATCTTTTTGTGAGAAGTCAAATGTGTGTTATCAGCATGATTCTGAGTCTCTTCTGTGACACGGACGAAACAAAGCGGTTTCAAAACTCTGTTTGAACACCACCAACGTTCAATACTCCAGATTTCCAAAAGCTAACACGTCTTTTATTTTGGTGAAATTGTATTGATAATCTTTAATGTCACACAAGAATGTACATAGCCTTGTTTAACTTAGGTCTTGTAGAAAATACCACCAATCACAGAACTTTCTTACCTAGTAACTAATCAAAGAAAGATCCTGACTGGTGGGTTTGTCTGTTTTTTCTCAGCTTGATTTTTAAAACACAGACAACTTCTGGTGGTGTTGAGAAGGCTAATTTAAACCTATAAACATTTTAAATTTATGGTGAATTATCGAAAGAAACTCCTGAATCAACCACAGCACGATGTACGTGTTTATTTGTAAAATAAAATTGGGACTTATGGGGGAAACTTCTGCACATATGTTCTTAATTTTGGCTCTGACAAGATAATTTCACGTCTTTTGTGACCTGCTGGTATCTTGTCTGTTATTTGTCATTGTGCAACACATCACAAACCACCTCCTAACTCTTAAATACGTCTGCTGCGTGTACTTAATGTTACTTTTCTCTCCCGTCAGATCGGTAACTCCCTGTACGACGACGAGGGCGCCGGCATTGTCAAGGAGCTGATGGCCAAAGCAGAGAAGAACGGCGTCAAGATCACGCTGCCCGTCGACTTCGTCACCGCTGACAAGTTCGACGAGCACGCCAAAACCGGCACTGCAACCGTCGCTGCTGGCATCCCCGCCGGCTGGATGGTGAGAAGATTTATCTGGATCGCTGGCGCTGACAGATGGTCCTTCATTCATCCAGACAGAACGCATTCAAGTTGAAATCTCACTCTGTTGGTAATGTTCTCTGCAGGGTTTGGACTGTGGACCAGAGAGCTCCAAGGCCTACGCAGAAGCCGTGTTGAGGGCCAAGCAGATCGTGTGGAACGGCCCAGTCGGTGTGTTTGAGTGGGAACACTTCGCCAAAGGGACAAAGAACCTGATGGACAAAGTGGTTGAGGTGACCGGCAAAGGCTGCGTCACAATTATCGGTAAGAAAAACAACAGGGAAGCTTCTGTATCTTTGTCTCAGTCGTATTTCTTTGTTTTAATAAAGAAGTCGTCACATAAACAGGTTTTTTTCCACTATGACCAGATTTGCTGACACAATATTTAAAACTGTTCGATGCTGAAAACCACAGAAACTGTTGTTTTACAATGAAAGCCATCCTGTTGTCAGATTGTGACATACTTTTAATGTTTAAAGTGATTACCTGTGAATCTCTTGTGCGTAGGTACAGTAGGTCATTTGAATCCCGTGAGAGAACGGCGGGCTCCGTTACGAACAATAAAAACTACTAGAGCTGTGGCTAGTGAACGTAAATGACAGATTTTAAAGGAGGAAAATCTTAAAAGTGGTGATATTTTTATTGATGTTTTTGTTATTTTTTTGCAAATAAAGAGCTGTAGAATAGTTTCAGTCCTTATCCTTTAACAATTGTACCTTTTTTTTTAAAGCTAGAAAAGTTACTGATAGAATTTTTCAAACTGGCTGCTGTCGTTTATTTTACTGCATTGTACTTTAACAGGTCGTGTCTCCACCACAAACTCTTTCTTACGAGGAAGCTTTTGTTTTAAACAGAGTCCAAAACTCTCTGAAGCATTTAATGAACTCAAACCTCCGTACCTTTTGTCGACATTAAACAAAATGCTTGGCTATCGTGTCACAACTGTCAAAACAAATATAACTTGAACTGCCCTGCCGCCTTGCACAGGTCTTTTAAGATGTCGTAATAACCCTTAAAGGTGAAACATAGGACAAGGAAAGGAAAGGAAAGGAAAGAAAAGGAAAGGAAAGGAAAGGAGGATCTAAACACACACTGGCAACCAAAACCAGATCAAACTGTCCAAATGCTCAACGCTGATCATCATGAATCAAGATTCTGTTACTGCATAGCCTATTTCTCACCTCAAATGTTTTCAAAAACATTTCCGGCGACAGTTTCTCACCAGGCCGCCGTGTTGAAAAGGGAAAGGGGAAAAAAGCACTGTAAAGCTCACACAGAGGAGGTGTGACTTCATGACTCCGCTATATTTTTATGCAGCAAACAGTTGTTTGCTGCTTTTATTATACTGAAAATGTCACATATTTAACCTTTAAATCCCGTATGTTTGCTTGTGTCCAGGTGGGGGCGACACTGCCACCTGCTGCGCCAAGTGGAACACAGAAGACAAGGTCAGCCATGTGAGCACAGGAGGCGGCGCCAGCCTGGAGCTGCTGGAGGGTGAGCGGCACAAAAAACAGATCAACTCGCATCATTTCATGTTTGTGTCCTGAAGCTTGACGATGACGCTGACTGTGTGTGTCTCTCTCTGTGTCCCTCAGGTAAAGTCCTGCCCGGCGTGGACGCACTGAGCAGCGTCTAAACCTCCCCATCAGCCTGCTGGTGTGTGTTTTTGCGTGTGTGGAAGTGTGTATGTACCTTGCGTGTATGTGTGAGAGAGCTGTGTCGCTACTCAGCCAGACTGCTGTTTACTCCTGAAACCTCCTCAGTGTGCAGAAACGGCCACACCTGCCTCACCTGCCATTTAATCTCATGTTCAGTCTTTGTTTCGAAGCTGTGACTCACAGGAGGATTGTTTTCTTTCACCCGCTGTCTGTAACAAGAAGAGCCTTCTTCTGCCTTACTTTAAACACGCTGATGAAACTCATCAAGTCAAACTGCTGGGATTACAAGTCACGTGACGGCTAACGAAGACAGAAACGGATCAAATGGCTCGTTGAGGTGGAAGCTGGTTATTTTGCTCGGATGCTGACTTTTCCTGCTGAGACACTACTGTGTGTGAATGTGTGTGTTGCTACGTCACTTTTGCATAGCCACCCTGGTAACGTCACCGCACCACCCTCATACAGTATATATATATATATATTGAAACGGTTCATGTGATGTGTGCGTGTGTACCTAGACGTTATATTTTCTGTCTGTCCACACTAACTATCGCCATCGGCTCTGGTCATCCGTCTTCTCTGGTTGTTCTGACTGATCTGTTCAGGATAATAAAAACCGTCTCTGTGTAAAAACTTTTCTCTGACTGATTCTTCTTTCTCAAAGGCTCTGAATCAACAGTACAGTGGTGTCATAACACATTAGCCCAGCGTACCTGACTGTACTGACCCATGGATGTCCTCTGTGACTGCCTGACTGAAAATAATCATTCCTCTCATAGTCCACAAAAAACTTTTCTCTCTCTTTTTATTATTAGTCTTTGTTTTTTGTTTTTTTACTGTTGGCTAACAACAACAAAAAAACATTTGATACATCTATAGTCGCTTCAAGTAGCATTTTGAATACAGAACATTAACGTGTATATATATTTAGTATATTCAGTATATTTGTGGCAGAGTGTATTTTACATTATGGTATTTCTTCCACAGTTGGAGTAAAAAGTTGGCACAGGTCAGTAACATTACTGTCAGATAATCTGATATAATGTGGAGGAAGCCATTCAGTTATCCTCCTTAAAATATAAAGCTCACCAGTTCTTTAATACTTTACATTTTGACTCTATAAGCTCTTC
Source organism: Pagrus pagrus (assembly GCF_965226575.1). Taxonomy (NCBI): domain Eukaryota; kingdom Metazoa; phylum Chordata; class Actinopteri; order Spariformes; family Sparidae; genus Pagrus; species Pagrus pagrus. The sequence goes on from NC_140198.1 coordinate 8,815,987, forward strand.
TTTATCTCATTTGTATGCTTTTGTATTGTATATGTCTATGGGTTTATCACCACTAGATGGCAGCCTCAGTTTCCATCACAATCAGGGTCCATGAGCATTTTATTCCCACAGCTGTACATCAAACATAGCAGAAATTAAAAAAACACACTTTTACAGTTAGTTCAAAAAACAAAGTTGAAGAGAGCAAGTTGTTGTCTGCCATTTCCTGTCGCGTCGTCATCAGCACTCTCCGTTTTCATTCACATAATCAGGCTCGTCTATTGCAAAAAAAAAAAAAATAATGGTTCATATTTTACTGTCTGGTAATCTGCAGGCCTGGAAAAGTCTTAAAAGTCATTGAATTTATTCTCCTAAAACTCCTGAGAAGGTATTTAAAAGTCTTACATTTCATTGGCAACAGTTTTTAAATATATTACAACAGCAAATCTTCACATTTTATCAAACGTTATATCAAAAAAACATAAAATATAGTTTTCAAAAAAATGCTGTTTGTGACACTCACCCTCCTGCTGCTTCAGGAAGTCAGAGTTCTCGTAGTCGTCCTCGTCTGTGTGATGAAACAACAAGTTTAATGTCGGTTATTATCTTTCACATTCCTGCGACTCAGCCTGCAGTGTGACCATTAAACCTCTTATTTTTAATCAGACACAATGACTGAGCTCACCATCTGGTGACGGGAGGTTTGCATACACACCGGGACTTTCATCAGGATCTATAAAAACATGCAGAGGGCAAAAAGAAATAATCTTTGAATTCATTTTATGTCGTTTTTATTTAAGGGTACAATACAGAAGAACATGGAACAATGCTCACCAGATATCCTCTTTTTATTCTGTTCTTCATTTTCATACAGTGACATCGGGAGTGGATCTCTGAACAAAAACAAAAATATTAAACTTTTTATAAACAGATGATTAGCTGGTAAAGTTTAAACCTAATCTTGACTATTGTATGCACTGATGTGGCTCTAAACCTATGACAAAACATAAATTGTTAGTTAAATTAGATGAAAGGAGCTTAAATACTCACACATATGTGTGTTCCAGACTTCCTGTGTGAGCTGCAACAACAGAGTGAAACAGATCATAACGAGGGCCCGGCAGTGATGTATTTATATAATGATAAATACATGAAAATAAATGTTAATTCAATGTGTTTATTGTGTATCAAGTGTAAACTTACCATCTCCAATGTTTCCATAGCTTGACTGGTCAGTTGCAGCTGTAATACAAAGTGATTCAACGTGACATTAATGTAAGTTATTTTATTTGTTACACAGTAAAATCCATCTCTACTGTGACCTTCACAATCCAGGTCAGAACTTTTCCACTACTGTATAAATCTGGTTTTTCTTACACCTATTTAAAATCTCCATTTTTCATTTCTATTTATATTTTTAGTATTTTTTTTTAATTATTTTTAGTACTGTTTGTTGTATTTGCTCCTACAGACCACAGCAAATTCCTCGTATGAGAAAACTTAATTGGCAATAAAGGTAATTCTGATTCTGATTCTTAAAACTCTTGTGATGGATCATCACAACCCGATCGCCAGAGCAAATGTTTCTGCAAACCGCAGATAGGTTCAAACTTTCTTTATGTTGCATCTTTATGTTTCTTCAGGCTCCATTTTTATAATTTTGACAATGCTGTGCTTAAGGTCTCCTCATGTTTGGGCTCAAAAACCACTTGGTCGCCACTAACCCAGCTGAAGAAGTCCTGACGTGGTTTCTCAAAGCTATTCTTGAACGGCGGTCACTGAGCTCAGCAGCCTTCTGGCCAAGGTGTACCACCGCCACCACCGTCACCTTGACCTCTTGACATGAAAGTCAGCTTTTTATGTAATGTGAATGTTATCAGATGACCTCAAATGTATGTAGCATGAAAGCCAATACTGTAGTTGGTGTTGAAATCTTAGATTACATCACAATAAACTCAAAATCTTTGTTTTAAACCTTCAAAAAAAGACACAGTGAGCTCACCTGGTGAAGATTCATCACGAGTTTCACTAAAAAACAAACAAACAGATTAATTAGTGTTAGAGTGGTAGAAAAAAACACATTAAAAGCTCTTTAATTAACACATTTTATCTAATTGATACACAACTACAATTTGTGAGTTATGTGCTGGAACTATTTCTTGACAAACAGCAGCCAAGCGCAGTGACGATGGGTGAGCGGATTGGTTAATTGTTGTTTTTAAATAAACTGAAGTTTAGCAGAATATTCTAACTGGAATAACTGTTACATTTGTCTGATTAGCCAATACAGTGCGTTGCTCCATAGAGTTGTGTTAAAGTTCAGTTCTGCAAGAGTTTCGAAATGAGATTTCAGCCTGACACGCGTCAAAGTTGCTCTTCAGCCCTTTTAGATCACATCCCTGATCGTATTGTGAACTTTTCTAATAAAATATGCCAAAAAAATACAAAATAATTGTATGTATATCATGTTTTCTTCCTGTAAAAACAAAATATGACGTGCGGTTACATACTGTAGACTTGATCCAATCAATTTTAACCGGTAATGTCGTAACGTCAAACCATCAATCAAAGCTAAGATTCATTAAATCTAGGTGCTGTATCGTAGGCAACTGGACTCGTGTCACCTCTCATCCAAGAGACTTCTTCAGTTCTAACTAACTGGAGAGGAGCTGCAGGGTTTTAAACTCTGTGTGGGAGTGTCCTCACAGAGTCGTTAAGGACACGTGTGGGTCGCTGGTCAAACCGGCCTTCATGCAGGGTTTTCTAAGGCTAGGTGAGCCCAGGTGTGAATGGTTGTTAAGCTTAACAACTCTGTTTAAAAGCCTGCAGCTCCCCTCCAGTTAGTTAGAACTGAAGAAGCCCCTTGGATGAAACGTCTTCAAGAAACCGAAGTCCAGTTGCCTACGGTACAGCACCTAGATTTACCATGACCTGGATGACTGAGAACCTTCATCAACTAAGATTCATCAGTTAGCCACGTAGCGCGGTACACTGGTGTATCTTTAGATGTTCGTTAGCCTTTCGTTTCGTTCGTTATTGTGCTTTTCAACAAAGACATCACTGAGGCTGGATCTAAATTTATATTATACTAGCACGACTGTTTCTTCATTTTAGACGTTGTGTCACAGACGAGCAGCGTCGTGATAAAATTAGATTAGATGGTGTGTATTGTAATATACATACATTGTGGTTGTAGGTATCTGATTCTCTCTGGTGACTGAAAAACACAAGTCAAAGTTTGAGGATGAGAAGACAGACGGAACAAAATTATCACTCATCATCAGACACGTTATCTGAGGCTGCGGCGACGCGTTTATTTACCTGTTTTTGATCGCGTCACAGCAAACATGCTTCCCTCGCGTTGGCTGTCGAGATAAGATAGCATCTTAATGTCAACACTTTCACAAAACTTAATTCTACATCTTTATTTTCTCTTTCAAGTATGTTTGGCTTGACCCGAGGGGGTTATTTCACAATCTGTCTGTGAAATCATGTGTTTCGTGACTCATCGGTCTGTTTCACGCTTATTCAAACACTTGTGACGCGCTCGTGAAGTGTCAGGCGGCAACTTTCACTACATCTGACCTGTAAAGCTCAGAATTTAAATGTGTTAAAACATTACACTTTTTTTTCTCTCTGCTTTATTTATGAGTTTTGACAATTGAAACAAGAAACATATTTACAAAAGTAGAGGAAAAGGTAGTAAAGAAGCAGGTTGTCCGTTTGATTCTCTTAAATTCCCTCGACTAAAACTATTAAATGTGCTAGTTAGCCTCCAAACAAAAGGATCAAAGGGCCGCAATAAGATTGTAAAAGGGCCGTATTTGTCGCACGGGCCGCCAGGTGAATAGGTCGGGTCTACTTTTTTGTACTACGTACTACGTCATAATAACTAGAGTTGAACAATTAATCAAAATCAAGTTTTTTTGTGTGATAGTTTTGATAAAGTCAATGTAAGTGTAACAAAATGTCCCGGCCTACAAATCTTGTTCTCTAGATGTACGAAAACGTGTTTTTCTGGTACGGACTTCAAACAAAGGTCACGTCATCGTGGTGTTAATATTTATTTTCTGTGAAAATTAAAATTGTGATGAAAAAACATGATCATCCCCAGGAGTCAGGAATCATAAACCAATCACAATATCTGTAATCGATGTACACAACGGACACAGCTACCTGCCAACATGGCGTGAGAACGTAAAACAAAAACTTAACACTCACAATGTCTGCGGGTTGTATATCTGATGCTCCTCGTGAATGATCTCTGCAAGAAACACAGAGCAGTGAAATGGTGGCATGAGATCCTTTTAACCTGCAGTGATACTCATCACTTTGAACTACGCTGCCAAATAAATAGTTTCAGCACAGACGTGTGTGTATACGCTGTAAAGAATCAGGAATAAATATGTTAGTATTTATATATATATATATCAAGTCAGCCTCTTCTCTTTCTTTCTGTTATCTTGACGTATATCATCACAGATTATTGGCTAACTGATACAGAACTCATGATCTACGCTTCCTCCAGACCTCCAGCTTCATGCTCAGTAATAATAATGTGTCCAAATTGTTATTATTCCCTGACATGACATTATTTTATATTGACAAATATACCAGTTATTGCTGTTTTTCATATTTTGTAAAACAAATGACCAGATATTTTCTAATAATATATGCAGAATATATTTGAAGTGACAGGTTTTTAAATACATATCAGTCTTTAAGCAATATACTGGCGTATATTGTCAAATACATGGGGACGCTTTCCATATATTAAAGTTAGTTTTTTCATATATTACATTGTATTTTTCAGTATATGTATATATATATATATATATATATATATATACATATATATGTGTGTGTATATAGATAGATATATATAGATATATAGATATAGATATAGATATGATGCACTTACTGGATTTCCTTTTGCATCGCAGACAGTAGAGAAGCAGCAGATTCAGCGACACCACCGACACCACCGTCAGGACTGCAGCCAGCAGACTGGAGTTTCCTATCATACCTTAAAAGACACAGAGAAGAAAGACATGAACGACGAGATGTGACCCGAGAGTGGACCGTTACATCTGAATAACTGTCAGCCAGCTCAAACGTTAGAAGTTACTTTTCAAGTCAGTAAGAGAGGGTTGTTAAGATGACATTACCGCAGGGTTAACTGGTCAACAATCAGCAGTTCTTCACTCTTTCATGGTTGAAGTAGCTGCTGTTTTTCCTGTTAGCGCAACAGAGTGAACCACAGGATGTGGTTGGCCAAAACAAAACTGAAACACAGTTTTGTCTTCTGTTCACAGGGCTACACCTACATGCACTGACATTTAGAAGAATCACAAACCCCCAGTTAACAAATTTTTTTCATTTAGCAGTCGAGGGGCCGGGTTCAGGAAGGTGAACTGGGCCGAGTCCAGTTTTAGTAGAAAAAAACAACACCCAAACTCAGAGCTGTGTCTCTAAAGTGATTTTGTACATGTGTTGATCCGCTTTCTCTCCCATTACGTATCATTTCTTTGTCAAGCAGCTTCTCAGTCAGCACGTTTTAAAAGAGGAAACTGACTGAATTTATGTCCAGAGACCTTCAGTGATTCACTGCTGCTGCTAGCCCGGCTAGTTATTGTTATTGTGGTTGTTAGCGGTTTAGTGAAAGTCCTTTTAGACATTTTTCTTTGGTTGGCTCTAATTTAGCAGCTAACCAACACTAACTAAGGTTTCTAACTAAGCAACACTGAATCTATCTGGATAGATCAGCTTTATGCTTCTGAACGCTGAAGTTTTTCCTCTTTTCTTCTTTTATAAACCATTTAATGTCCAACCCCCCGTGGGGAAAAAATGAACTTGTGCAAATTAATTATTATTTGTAGTCTCAAATTAATAAATTCTGTACAAAAAAACATTTTGACACCTGAATTAATGAGCCACTTGGATCTAATACAGTTATTTTATTATTTTGGATGGAGATACACAGATGTTGTCTGTTCAACCTCGTTGTATTTTCTCTGGCACATTTTATTCGGAGGACTGGAACATTAAGCTCATTGTTTTGAAGCTCTGTGTGGTTTGTAGTCGTGGAAAGTAAATCTTTCCATGTTTACACCTCTCTGCTGTCTGACTGCATCACATTTTCCTTCACTCACGTTACTCTCATCTCACTCTTCATGGCGGGGGATGCTGTGCTTAAGGGCTTGATTTACACTTTATTACCAGTGTGTTTGTTTAATTACACAGTACTGATTCAACAATTACAGGCCCTATTGCTACACTCACTAAATAAAAATGGCCGTAAAGTTGAATTGACGCCTCCTTCAGCACGATTACTGTTAAAAAAGTATAATTCGACTGCATTATTTTCAGCCAGGTAGAATTAATAAACTGGCAATTTAGGAAAATCTCAAAACATTTCTTTTTCATGTACTGAAAAGTTGCACAGCCGACCTAAACAATGAGCAAATACACACATTCAGGGCTCCAGACTGACCTTTTCTACTAGTAGCACTGGTGCTTCCTCCCGAGAATGTGAGGAGCACCAGCACAAAACATAGGAGCACAACTAAAATCATCAACGCAATATTATATATTCTTATTTTTTCCTGCTCCTGACAAAAAAAAAAATCAGAGAGGGTATATTCGCAAGTGGCACTGGTGCTCGTAGCTCGCTTTGATTTTATTTGTACTGTTATTATAACTGGAGCTGCACAATAAATCAAAATATAATCGAAAATCACAATATGGCCCGAGTACAATATCCCAAATCACAGAAGCTTCAGAAGCTAAAAAGGTAAAAATGTGAGAAAACAGCATGAAGTACTGTAGTAGTGCTGCAGAGATGTCACAAACTATAAATATTGTTCTCCAGATGTAAGAAAACATGTTTGTTTCATACGGACTCCAACAAATGTCACATCATCATTAATATAAAAGGTTTTTCAATGAAAATAAATACTGTAATGTTAAAGTTAAATACTAAAACTGCTTCATTAGTTTCTCCCACATTTCACTTCATGTCAGCCTCATGTCTGTACAGTGTAGACTGTAACCACTCGATGGGTAACTGAAAAAGTACTTGTGGCATATTTTTAGTGGCATGTCCTAATAGCACAGTTTATAACAACCTTTTACTTCCTTCCTTACCTGCCAGTATACACATATATTTATTGACCTGTTCGACTCAGCACTATTTAAATGTCATTGGACGAAAACAGCAATACAGCGCTATGAAAATACCAGTTAAAGCTCTGCATTCATGATTTTAAGTATAGTACGACAGTGTACAGCATATTGTTATAGCATTGCACTATTATTACATGTGCATTAAATAAAGTGCATTTCAATATTTTTCTGATATTTTAATTTAGGTGGTGAGGTTAATCTATAAAAAATGGTCATGTCGTTTTAAAAATCGTCATCTTCTAAGCAACTAATACAACTAACACATAAATGTAGTAGAGTAAAAGGTTTATGGCGCTCTTAGATGTAGGCTAGTAAAATCAAGAGTCTTAAGTAAAGTAGAATACCTAAAAATTGTTTTGAAGTAATTTAATTTACCTTTGTTCGAGGTTTTTTATGACCCAAACGAAATATTTTATCTGAGGACACAGTACAAAAATACATAATATTATTCAAACTTCTACAGAAACATTTATAAGTATATGGTAAGTCCTTTACAGGAAACTGATATTGTCCGTAACATCCTCTAAAATCATCACAATGTCACTGATCACGTGTAAATTTGTCTATAACATCCACAATGCAAAGCTTTAATTCACTACCAGAATATCTTTTGTTCTGTTTTACCTTCAGTGGTCCGGCTGCCTTCATTCTTCTACAGTATCAGATGGCAGCAGCAGAACAAGCTGTGTTTCCTCTTTCAACACCTCACCACATCCGTCACCATTCAAGACCTCCCTGAAGCACAGTCTCCGTGTGGTTTGAAGTGGACACAGAAACATCACGCTAATGCAATGCTTATGATGTTTAGTATTTTCATTTAAGACACAAGATGTTTAGTGGTGTTATAAAGTGAACAGTATATGTTGTTGTATGTCACTTTTCTGATCTTTAAAGACAAAATGCAGTAGATGACATAGGCTTTCTGACAGAGTTAGACTAAAGCTAGTTTGAGCAAGTTGGTGACATTTAGTGTAACACAATTAACCCACTTGTTCTTGTATTGTGGAATTGTAAAATCAAATTTAAATACTCCTAGCTGAAATTTTAAATCAAAATGGGGGAAGGGGATAAACAAAACTAGCTAATGTTTCTATAAGCTAACTCGCTAAATATTACCGGAGTAGGCTAGCATCCAACCAGTGGAGTTTAGATGATTTCATGTGGTTGAACTACCTTTTAATCACATACGTTAATGTATTTAATTAATCACTGATTTATTTAAGTAGCTCTTTATTGAGTTTGTCACACAGTACAAATACAACAGTAGCTAAAACTAAACACTAAATTATAATGGGGGGAGGGGGAACAACAAAACTAGCTTGTGTTTCTATAAGCTAACTTGCTAAACATTAGCGGAGTAGGCTAGTATCTAATCAGTGGAATTTAGATAATTTAATGTGGTTGAACTACTTTAAATCACATACGTTAATGTATTTAATTAATCATGGACTTATTTAAGTAGCTCTTTATTAGGTTTGTCACACAATATAAATAGTAGGCTAGCTAAAACATAAAGAGTCTAGACCTGCTCCAAGTGGAAAGTGTCATTAGATGTTTGTTTGTTTGTTTGTTGTGAACTGGTGCTATACAGATAAAAAATGATTGATTGATTGATTGATTGATTGATTGATTGATTGATTGATGAAAAAGGTGGCACTGTTTTGGATAGCCTACCAGGACAAATGTTTTTTTTTGATAATTACAGTCTAGCATTACTTTTTATCTTTGGGTCTGTAGCTGAAAGAGGAAGATGTGTCAGCCGGTGCAGATATTAATTTAGCGTTGCAAATTAAAATATAAGGTTTCAGATCTCGCTGTTGTAGATCATGAGTCACATGTGTGGTCGATGTTCACTCACTTTTGAAGATGATATGGTCTGATATATCTGCAAGTGTGGTAGAAAAACTAAGACCTGCCTTTCAGTGCAAATCAACCGGATTTCAAGGGTTTTCTTATTAGTACAGTCATACATTGAACATTTTAGTTAATTTAGTTTAATAAAAAAACAGGTTAATGAATGTCTTTAATGACAGGTGACCTCTGTGTTTCACTGCATATGAAAGTAAAAATAAGAGTTACGTATTTAATGGCACCAGCTGTGTTACCTAAATGTGTTAGATACATATTTAATCAACATTTAGGTAAATATAAGCGAGATACCCAGTATTAACGGACCAGCTCATTCAGGAGCAATGAACACAGGAAACATTTATCGTTTATTGTGGGTGAAACAAGACAGAATCAATGTGAGGATGTTCAGATGACAGATGATTGACAGGTGATTTGAGGGTTTGTTAGGGGCTGTTTCACTCCTGCTCCTTGTCCTCTCCGTGGGTGATGACGTAACACAGGTTCTTGTAATCCAGGTTTCCAGCAACATCCAGGGGAAAGTTTGTGAACATCTGGTTTACCTTAAAGGAAGGGAGGTGGAATAAGAGTAAAAAGTCAGATTTATGTTCAAGGAGGCTGCTTTGAAATGAACTTACTTACTTAACTTACACTTTTACTACAGCGGGAGATATCGTTGCCATAGTTGTGGGAACTAGGGGTGCCAAGGGGGGTGTGGCATTCCCTAAAAATGAGGCTACAACTTATGCCGAATTTACAAGAAGGCCCAAATAATTAAGAATTTGTCACTGACAGCGTTTCAAAAAGTTCATAAAGTTTCTTCTAACTCAACGACTCACAAAATTAAGTGAATTTATAATGGAGTCTGGGGACTTTCTCTCCCTCTTCATCTCCTTGCTGTTGTTGCCGTTAGAAATTCCAGATATCTTCGGCTCTGACTTGCAAGACAAAGGCTGATGTATTTTCCGACTCAGTTGTTGATCGTGGTTTAAATGATATGACATAAATGCAGCATCAGCGCGTGTGACCGAGCTGGCAACTAGAGTGAAACCGCTTTGCGTTCAGCCCTCAGTGATTTTGTATTTTGGAAACTAATTCTCCGTGGTTTGGGATTCAGTTTCACTGCCTACGTTCCTGTTCACACTTTCAGGTATCACTTTTAGGTGTATCAGATACGATATTACTGAAACTCAACAATTCCTGCTTTTGCTTCACATTTTCACAACTTTCAAAAAATTCCACCAAGTGAGCAGGTTCCCGCAACACTTGATCTATGGTTTACCACAACACGGCATGGTATGCAAGCTCTGCTTTGGTTTGTGTCACAATTACAACACACCTGGCAGGACAGTACGTACAGTATGTATCACTGATATGTAACCCTTTCATTATGCTGGGATCCCTGTATCGTCCTGTCAGAGGTAAAAAAAAAAAAAAAGCAAAAAACAGATGGCGGACATGCATTACCTCATCTTCTGTGAACTTGTCGGCCTGAGACATAAGGTGGTATTTGATGCTGTGAAAGGAAAACGATCACACTGCATGTTACTTTTTCCCCTTATAATTTGAGCAAATGAGACTCTAATAAAGTTTTTTTTTGCAACTACTTTGCTGATGATGGTATGCTATATCTTCAACAATACATAGAGATCGATTTATCCATAAAATAAAGCTATCGTCACAAAACTATGTGTAAATATGACTAAAACTCTAATTGTCTCTCCATCACGTACATTTGATTGAAAGGTTTTAAAAGTGCGACATTTAATTATCTTTAAAAATACCCTTTAGCATACTTTGTCTGTACTTGGTGCTTTGTGCTAATCGGTAAATACTAACATGCAAAGCTAAGATGGTAAACATGCTAAACATCAACATGGTAGCATTATCATTATGACAATGTCTTGTTGTCTTGTCGTAAAGTACTGTAAATAAAGAAAAATACACACTCCTCTCCTCGTAGGACGCCTGTTCCTTCAGGGTCAAAGATCTTGAATGCGTTGAGAATGGTTTCCTCTGGGTCGGTTCCTGAACAATAACAAATAAAAGATGTTTCATGTATGTTTCGTTGTGTCATTGAAGAATCCAGCTGTAGTTCACAGAAATCCTGACCAACCTTTGAGCTTCTCGCCAAACATAGCCAGGAAGATGGTAAAGTTGATGGGGCCAGGAGCCTCCTTCATCATCTCATCCAGCTCATCGTTGCCAACATTCAGACGACCTGAACAAACAACGCTGTCAATCAAAAATTCACACCACTACACGTAGGCGAGACACACAACAACGAACAAACACCAAAGATAAAATATAAAGATTTCTTAGCAAGAGGAAATACTTATTATACTTTGACTGATGTTGGTAGAGCCTTTCTATTTGGGACCCGGGCCTCTAAAACCTGATTTTTTTTAGCCTACAGTAAGAGGCGGCTCACCCAGGGCAGCATACGTGTCTCTCAGGTCTCCCTTGTCAATGAAACCATCCCTGTTCTGGTCCATGATGGTGAAGGCCTGCAGCCAAAGACACACAGAGATTTCATTTTTCTGAAGTTGTATGATCATTTTTCATTTTGTGACATTAAAGCATCTTCACTTCACATCTTCATTTAAATACTCTAGTTGGTGATGGAGCTGATTTTAAATAGGCCTACATTAATATGTTTTTGTAAGAGTGAGCTGAGGAGATTGATCTCAATCTTGTGTCTGTGCATTAAGTACAGTCTGGATGTTGTTAGCCTAGCTTAGCATAAAGACCAGAGGCAGATTTAACAAGTATTTTCCAGCACAAGCCACGTGTCTGTTGTTTTTTGAATCGAGTAGAAAAATACTGCCAACTGCAATGATGCTCACCCTTCAACACGGGAAAGTGTTTCTTTCATGATAAATCAAGTATCTTACAGCTGGTGGAACAAACTTAAAGCAGAAGTCTACTTTACTTTAGTCTCTTATGCTCCGACAAAATTATTTATGATACAAGACTTGTAAAGATTGTAGATGTCACGTCACCTCCTTGAACTCCTGGATCTGTGACTGCTCAAACATGCTGAACACATTGGAGCCCGACTCGGCCGTCTTCTTCTTCGCCTTCTTCGGTGCCTGATGGGAGGATTTAAGAGAGGTTGCTTGAGGTTAGCCTTCTTGCAAATAATGTCTATATCGTCGGCAAGTGGACTCGTTTCATCCAAGAGGCTTCTTGAGTTCGTCAGTTCTTCAGAAGCTGTATTTTAATGACATAATTTAATTTTTTTATTTTATTCGCCTACATATGTTCAATGTAAAGGGTTACATTTCGACCTAATGCAAATTTTTTTGTCATGTTGAGTCAATGTGTATGAATCAAATAGCTAGATGTGCGACTTATTACAGGAGACAGAAATACACATTTGAGATGCATTACTTCTATGTTTAATACTTAAATAATAAACAGTTGAAAAACATGTTCCTCCTTGACTTTATGTATGATAATTGACTAAACACCTCAGGTTTATGTACAGTATTAGTCTGTGTTGATTTAATTTAATCAGACTGACGTATTGAATGTATCCACATCAACTCAACAAGTTGGAAAACTCTGGATTAAATGTGACACTAAACCTCATAATATTAGATGATACATTCACATGTAATCAAAATACTTAAAGTCAGCGTTGTAGGCATATAGGCTGGAAGTATTGTCACCCACTGGTGAACTCAAGCTCCTCAGGGTGCCCTTCCAATGGACAAAACATGGTGAAGTTCCCTCTGTTCACTATAAATGTATCACGACTGTCTGTGCACTGATGCCCCGCCGCAAAGAGCTGGTTCCCTTTTTATATTTATCACCCACGCCTCTCAAACATCCTGAGATTGCCAACTGATTTAACATATGTTGAAATCCCTCGGAGAGCAACAAAAGCACATTTTCCCATTTATCTAGAGTGCATCTTAACATTTATGTGATTTAACCATGACGGCAACCTTTGAATATCTAATCTTATCCATACTTTAACTGTCAGGTATAAACTGGATGTTCTTCCAGAGTCCTCGGATGACGGATCCAAGAGAAGAGACCTGAACAAACAAAGGTGAGGAGAGCAGACAGACAAAGGAGGATGTGAAGAAGAAGGAGAAGGAGGACAGCCTTACCATGGTGACGAGTTTCTCTGCACTTCTTGACTTGAGAGATAATTTTTCTGTCTCTCTCTGCAGTTATATAGTTGGACCACATCAGCCACCTGGGCTAAGTTTAGAAAACTGTGGGTGGATCAATATTCCAGGTATTCCTGCCTTATAGAGACAAACACTTCACAACCATCTTTATCATCCATAAAACTTCTATTGTTGTCCATTGTATTGAAGGGGGGAGCTGTCATCACAGGGTAGATATGGGCCACGGACAAATGCTCATACCTGAAGCTTTATCCAAGCTAATCTTAGCTCACAGTAGCATTCACATTAGCTCGACAATAAAATAAAAACCCCCCTGAGGGTTAGATGAGGCTTTAAGAATTATAGAGACCTTTGCAGGGTAAATAAACGATTTGATTTTATGGCCCCAGCTTTGTTTGAGTCTTCCTGTTAATGAATCAATTTTCAGTGTGAATCACAGAGCAGCTCAGGACAGAAGGAGAGCAGGTTAATTTGACTTGAATTACTCTATAGTGTGAAAAAAAAGCTTGTGCTGAACCTTGAGTTTTTGGAAAAGTGCTGAGATTCATCTTTTGTAAGCGTCCACAGTGTGACTCTGTCACACAGCTGTACCTCTAACTCGTGACCAGACAACCTTGAAACTTTTGGGTAGACGCATGATCTGGACTACGGCCATGTCATCTAAAGCAGGTGTATATTTTTATGTCCATTTATAGTGTTTGCATGGACTGTGTGCACAAGTGCGCATGTGTGCACACAGCTGTGTACGTTGATTAAATGGGACTTGGTCAGTCTGTGATTGCTGAGATGGACAAACACGCGACAAATGAAGAAGGAGAGCAAAATGAGAAAAAACTATTTGGGGTCATTTGTGAAATTCTTTCAATTTAACACACATAACGCTGTACTGCCGCCTCACAGCGAGAGATTTCTGGGTTGAACCTTTGGGTGAAGTCAGAGAGTCAACGCACCAACCAAGAACATTTCATTTTGGAGACAAATGTCTTTTTACTACATTCATTTGATAATTTCAGAGCCAAAGAAGTGTATTTTCATTTTATGTCTTTTTACTTACAAATGTATTTATTATATGGTAATTCGATAAAAAAAAAAAAAAAGATTCCTATATTGGACCACGCAGGTAATCAGCAGGTACTATACATGTCTTATGAATAACTTTTCCTTGTAGCCTACTTTTGATACTCCACTAGGCCAACATTTACTGCCGGAAAATTATTTTTAATACTTTGCCTACCTTTAATATCAGATCAGATATTTTGAGACATCTACTTAATTGGGACAGTTAAGTTTTGCAATGAATATCAAGTAATCAAGGAATACATAAAATAACCCTAAAACAATGCTTATACTTTGCTCTGAAGACTTTTGATAAGGAGTCCTATTTTGCCAATAACAAAATACATGCTGTCTTGAATTAAATCCATTTTATTAACTGGATCCGATATCATTTTATTAAATATGGGAAGATAAGCTACAACAAGCTATGACAGCTGTGTTTAAGCTAGCTAGCTAGAACATGACCATAGCAGTTCATAGCTATTGTCTTCTCCTTGTTCTCCTTTAAGTCAGGAATGAAATGAATATAAACTGTGTAAAATGTTGAAATGTTTAAATTAGGCTACTAATGTCACTACAGACCTATGAATGGTTTTCTAATTTTAGCAAAACTAGTTTTTATCAAATATTTTAAGTGTCTCAGTCGTGTTGTGTCATGGTAATGTTATTTAAAAAAACTGAAATTAAAATGTTGGACTCACTTATCTTTTTAAAACTGTTCTGTTTTTCACATCAGAATATAACGTAACATTTTGACAATAAAGGTGTTTGAAATGAAATCATCAAATCTGTGTTTATTTTTTCTTTATTTTCAATTTATAAGAAACAATTTATGACATAAATAAGAAACGTTGATGTAATCAGATTACTTTTAAACAACTTTATTTGTTGTTTCATCTCACAGCGGAGTCTGTCTGACTTCACTCCCTCGCGGCTGAGAGCGCTCCTTGTCCTTGACGTGATGACGGTGTGGACCTCACGTCACAGCACGTATGAGCGAGGACAGCTCGGGCCCAGAGCGGACGGCTAACGTTCGGGATAAAACATTCAGCGGACCTGTGGTTCCGAAGTTTGTCCCACTGAAGGCGGACATTTCCCACTTCCGCTTTCGCTCTGAGAGCGAGGTGTGTCCCTGCGGCTGCTCGCGCCCCACCGCCCTGCTCCCGCATTGTTGTTGTCGGTACAGTCGCGCGCTGTGGCTCGTGCTATCCTCCCCTGGTCTGTGCCGACGGTTGGCTCGCCGCGCGCATGCAGCAGAATGGCTCGAGCGGTTCCAACGGTTCCGAGGGCTGCAGCGGCAGGGATCGCCAGGCGCTGTCCTTCAGCCCGCTGCCCGGCGCCACGACGAGGGTGAGGAGGTTCATTCAGGAGAGACGGACGCTGCCTCTACCCAGAGTGATGGTGGTATTCTCGGCCGCAGGTGACACCGAGAAACCGGGCGATGCCATGTCCAGCTCGGACTCTGCGGAGGACGAGTTCCGAAAGCCGGCCTCCCCGACCCCGAGCTTCACCCTGAGCAAGCCGCTCCGCTCCGCGCTGAGCACACAGGAGCAGGAGGTAGGCCCCCTTTAAAGTCACGTTAAAGCAGCTCACAAGCTAGCAAACACTTTAGCTTCAAACATAAAGAGGCACTAATACTTCACATCCCCACGTACACAAACGATTTATTACCCAGTGACAGCAGAAAGTACTCTAAACAAAGTACAAATACACAGATAGTATATTGAGTCACTGTCACATTCAGTGACGAGGCACAATGTAGTTTTGGAGAAGAAATTCAAACTTACAATATAAATAAAGTAAAAATACAAACTCAGAAATATTTATCTTTTCCATAACTGAATAAACAAGCTGTTCTCAGAGGAAAAGCTAGCAGGGTGGCAGGGTACGCCACATATAAACACAGGAAAACAGTATGATGTTGTGTTGTCCTTTAAGGTCAGTTTGTTCATTCAGTTTATTCAGTCATGACAACAAACAGTTTGTTTATTCAGTTTGTTTAGGTACAAAAACATCAGTCAGTGAAGATCTTTCTCTTCTGATTATATTTTCTTCACCATAACGACATAGGAGGAATGTTTTAACACATTTTATTTTCTAATGATTTCAGATTCAGATCATATTAATGAGGTAATTGCACAAACTCAGGAATATTTATTTTTTCCATAACTAACTAATAAACAAGCTGTTCTCAGAGGACTGTTTGAATCTAGAAAGGTGGCGGGGTCCGCCAAATATAAACAAAGTAAAATGGAAGTCTGTGTTGTCCTTCACAATCAGTTTGTTTATTCAGTTTATTCAGCCATGAAAATGAAGAGAGATTATTTATTAAGTTTGTTTAGGCATAAAAAACACTACACATTGCACCTTCAAGTTTCCATAAACAATCATAATTATGACCATAGTGACCAATATATAACATTACTACCAAATTATTACACTACACTACATTGCTGTGTCTTTGTATCTGTATATTTCTATTTATACAGATATCTGTCAGTCGGTTAATCCAGCAGGGACCTGTCATGATTGGCTGTCACATGACTTAAGTTAATGAGCAACCATGTGACTCCAGCCTGCTGATGGATCTACAGGTCCACCGCAGAATAATCCTCTTACTTCTGTGGTCAGACAGTGAATTGGTGGCTGTCGAGAGATTCAGAGCAGCACGTTCAGTCTCTCACGTAAGCTACAACAACCTGACATACTTACCAACCATGAGATGTCAAGAATAGAGGTCTGGGTGTCCTCCCCCAGAGACGTTAGAGTTGCAGAGTCTTTGTCGCCTTCATTCTGGTGATTTTAAATGTCAAATTCATGTTGAATACCTCAAATTTTAGTGTAAATTCTCAGGGAAGAATGCAGAATAATTAGAAGCTCTGGCTTGAACTAAATTCTCATTTTTTGATTTATTCATCCATTACGCCTCTAAGATAGTCTGTGTGCACCACCGCCCTGTTTTTCTCAGTGGTGATTGACATCGGTGCGACCCCCGTGATCATCAGAAAGAATCGTCGCCCCTTTTTTCTCTAAGAAACAGAAATACTTCTTTCAAGGGTGTCTGAATGTTGTATTTCTTTCTCCCTACCTTTCTTTGTCCCTCTCTAACTTACTGAGGAGGACGAGGGCTCGCTGTACAGTAGCAGAAACAGGATATGATAACTAAAAGAGGAAAAAGATTTGAAAACGTGTTATTATTGTGACCCTGAGAGTAAACAGGAAGAGAGCAATGAAAAACCATAGTCTCCCTGGAAAATTGGGAGTCAGGAAGTTGTACCACTTCATTTAACATCTGTTATTAATTGTAGTTAAATAACAGCACTGCAAAACTACTGTTAGGATGGTTAAATTCACTGTTAACTACCTCTCCAACAACTAGCATGGTTATAGATAGATTATAGTACAGTGCATCCTAGTGGTTACATAGTAAATTGCCCTTCACGTCCTATAATTTGTGAGGAGATCCTGCACACTATAGAACATGTGGACTTACATATATATAACAAAGTTTCAGTCCTCAGACCATTATCAGGTAAAATTAATGTAGACAAACAGTACCCTTATAATGTGTGTATATATAAATATAGCCCGTGTAACAGCCACCAAACAGAGGGCGCCAGCAGCATCTCCCTGGCATCCATTCAAATTAAGGTCAATTAGGTCTTCCAATTGTAAAACAAACAAGGTTAAAAGATAAACTCCTGCCCTGGAGGTGGGTGCATACCATTGAATATAACAATTCAATGTACAGGAAGGAACCAAATGGGTAGACTGGCAACAGAAAATTACAAGAACACATAACAAAAACTAGGCTACTTTCAGACTTTGTGTGCATCTTGTCAAGCAAACAAGAGCAATAATAAAAGCATGAGAAGAAGATTTGAACACTGAAATTCATAATGTTATTTTCTATTCTCATTGTAAAGTTTCCAGAGGTCATCTCTCTGAATGTCGGGGGCACGTACTTCACCACTCGCCTGTCCACGCTGCGGCGATTCGAGGACACCATGTTGGCCGCCATGTTCAGCGGGCGTCATTACATCCCACGGGACGCCGAGGGACGCTACTTCATCGATCGGGATGGATCGTATTTTGGGTGAGTAGTAGCGCTTTTGTTAAATATATCAAATATTAACAATATATTTACTATTGATTCATTAGTCATACAAAAGAAGACAACATCATTATTATCGCAATCATTTAACATGGTTGTTGTTTTTCTGTGGAGTGACTGAAGTAATATCTTCTTGTGAGTATGACAGAAACACTTGGGAGAGGAGGGTTATGTGTAAGTAGAAAGTGTGTGTGAATGGAAACAGATATTTAGCCTCTTAAAAAGCTCACACTGCAGTCTCAAGGTGGTTTTAAATCTGCTGATGGCAACTCATTATAATCTGACAGGTATCCGTGAGTCAGGCATTCTTTGACACAAATTAGTCTGGCTGCCGTCTGCCAGTGCTGTAAACATATTTGCATATCTATTTCTGTGCTGCTGCACTTTTCTTACTTGTTACTTCTGCTGACATATATCTGTCCATATAAATATTTAGTAAGGTAGAATTGGTCGATGTATATAGCTGCCAAAACAGTCTGCATTTCCACAATTACACAATGAACCTTTAGTTACACGGCGGTGTCGCTCTGCATTGTGGAGGAGTGGAAAGGGCAAGTGGAAAGTCATGAGCAAAGTCAGAGGAAACTGAGTGAAAAGGTAATTAGGTAATTACAAATAATGAGCTGTGTGGGTTGTCTCTGTATCATGAACCTCATCAGAGCTGAACAGAACTTCCCTGAGATCTGTAAGAAGGTATGTTCACCGCTGCCTCCAGCCTAAAGTCTACAATACAATAATGTATAATATTACTTTTAATTTTAAATTAACTGTAATTGACAGCCTAAACTAGCAAAATAACAAGACTACGGTCTTATGCTGCGTTCCAGTCACAGTCTGAGGTCGTAATTTCCTAGTTGAAATGTTTTTTGGACCTCAAATGTTCCAGCTGCACAAAGCCGAAGGTGAACAAAAGACTTAGCTGACCATAGCAAAATTATATCTCTTTGGCAAGTGTACACAGGAGTGAACCCTCAGCAGTGCAGCCTGCTTGCATTTATAAATGAGGAAAATAGAGGAGGGAAAGCGATAACTGAGGTAACAGACGCCATTATACATTTTATTTTACAGCATTTTTATACCTGGAAACATATGTAATTACTCCATTCACCTGCCTAATACACATACTGGTATCTACAGATGCATTAAGTCAGAGTAGAGGGATTCGCCCCAAGTTTGAAAGAAGGATTTTGACTTTAAGTGGGGTTCAGTTGTAATTGTCTGAGACTCTGATGCTAACATCAGCATGCTAACATGCTCTCAATGCTCACAATGACAAATGTTGTATCTCGAGACGAAAACACTGTGACGTCAGAGATATGTGAAAGTGGCAAACTTGTTTATTTCGGTGTATATTTAAGTCGTAACTGTAACAGTAGAGCTAAATACAAAGTACAGCTGAGGCTGAAGGAAATGCCATTAATTTAGCAGGTATTTGGTTATAATAATTTGGTTGTTGGACAGGGTGAAATCTTGACTTGATCACTAATACAGTTCATCCTGAGGGGGAAATTAATGTTTGGACCAAATTTCATACCAATACTATTTGTTGAGACATTTCACTCAAAACCACATCCTCTGCTGTGTCCTCTGGGGACCATGAACCTTGAAAGATATTTAAGTGGTGGACCGACCGTCCAACGTTAGCATCCCCGGAGCCACGCTGCTGTCGTGGTTAAAAAGCAAAAGCAAATTGCTTTAAATATGAATGTGAAAACAAGCAGAGTGAAGATGTAGGACTTATGTAAGAAGTGGAACGTCGGTAAGGTCAGCGCTGTATGAATGCCTCTGTGTCTGTATGTGTGAGGAGGTGTGCATTAAAGATTTAAAAGGGAACAGACAGAACGAGAGATGGAAGATGTCTAACTATATAATTAAATTGAAAAGGAAAATGGAGGAGGCGGGTCAGCTGCAGGTGTACTCAGCCTTTTCATTGGGAGCATTAATACTGTCTTGTTTTTAGCCAACCTTCTGTTTCTGAGACTATTGTCTTGCTGAAAGATAAATCTTCCTCCAGGTTTCCGTTGTGTTATTCACTGCAGCAGCTTTTCCTCAAGGACTTCTCTGTGTTTCTCTGCATTCATTTTAATCCTCAGTGTTCACAAGCCTTGCAGGTTCTGCTGCAGAGAAGCAGAACAAAACTTTTCCTGGCCAAGTGTGTTGATACAAACAAGTCCAGCTGTCTGTGGTTCTCTGTGTACTTTCACACAGTGCTGAGAACAAAAGTAGAAGAAGGAAAGCTGGCTCAGTCACATCAGGTGGGAATGTGTGAGGAAAAAGCTGGAGGTTGAAATTAGTTTGATAATCACCACTAAACAGATTTTATCTTTTCCAATCTGAATCGAGGGGAAGTTAAAGTGTATTATCGGCTGATATTGGCCTCTCACAGATATATTTATATCAGCGTAAATGTCGTCCAATATGTGGCGATACGAAACCTTTTTTCTAGATAATAATCCAGATTATGTGTCTTGTAAATCATGTCATAGAGAAACAATAAGAGCATAATTTACCATTGAAATTTTAATCACTTATTTGATTTACATCGACGCCAAGTTTTTAAGGTAGGATTCATCAGGTAGGAATATATTTTTTTTGTGGATTTGTTCCAGTGATTCTGTTTCCATCCAAAGGGACATCCTGAACTTCCTGCGAGAAGGTGAGCTCCCTCACAGGGACCGGGTGCGAGCGGTGCACAGAGAGGCTCAGTACTACGCCATCGGCCCGCTGCTGGACAGCCTGGAGGACACTCAGCCACTCACAGGGGAGAAAGTTCGACAAGCCTTCCTCGATCTGCTGCCCTACTATAGAGGTAACTGCAGCTGGATTACTAGAGATTATGATGTCCTCAGAAGATTTGATTCACACTGTTTCACAATACTTTCTACGGTACATGGTGTATTTGGTTCGGTACATGCCTTGGCTTCTGAACCAAACGTACACGGTGAGCCAAACTGCAGGAGCCTTTGATATCCTGTTGGGTTTCCCTGATAAATTATACAATGGGCAAAGATTTGTGAATCAAGCGCTGTGTTTTTATTGAACTTGAATCAGCTTTCAGCATTTGTAGCCAAAGGTAAAAATAGCTCAAACTCAAAGATTAAAGTGAGTTCTTGTTTGCTCAGAAGGGAGAAACAGTGTTAAGTGACAGCTTAATTAATGTTCACAACCTGTTCAGTCTCACACTGACGTGAGGTGAATAGGAGAGCTTCATACAGGACGTGCAAACACAGAGCTTGGTAGGGTGTGGATGGGTCATCCTTACAGTACATGGCACAAACAGACCTGACTCCTCAGTTTAGGAGTTGTTTTATATATCTGGACCATTTTATTTCAGGTCAGAAGAAATAAAACTAGATTAGATAGTTTTGTTTTGTACAAAAAACATGGATAAGTATATTTATTGATGTAATTAACATCTTGTTAACAACTGTTTTCATTTCAGAGAATCTGGAGCGAATCGTGGAGATCGCCAAACTGAGAGCCATGCAGAAAAAGGCGCGGTTTGCCAAGTTGAAGATCTGCGTCTACAAGGAGGAGATGCCGATCACGCCATACGAGCGTCCTCTTTTTAACTCTCTCCGCTTCGAGCGCTCGGACAGCGAGGCAAAGCTCTTTGAGCATCACTGCGAGGTGGACGTTTCCTTTGGACCTTGGGAGGCGGTGGCAGACGTTTACGACCTGCTGCACTGCATCGTCAGTGATCTGTCCGAGCGCGGCATCACTGCCGAGCAGCAGTGCATCGGTGTGTGTGACAAGCACCTTATCAACCATTACTACTGCAAGAGGCCCATCTATGAGTTTAAGATCACATGGTGGTGAAGCTGGAGGGAGGCAGTCGTGGACCAAAAAGAAAAAGGATGGATGTTGGATTTTTACGATAAGTCGGCAGATATTGGTTTTTGTATTGAATATGCCAATATTTTGTGCTGATGTCTTAAAATGTGACCCTTTAAATCATCCTCGTCATGTGTTTCCCCAAATATTTTTATTTATTTATTTTTTTTACATCATAATGAAAAAGACAAGATAATCAATTTAAGACCAACACTTTCCAGTGAAATTCAGGCGAATGAAAAGCACTTTTACTTAGAGCTGGATATTGCCACTGATTTCCAAAATGGTTTCAGAGATTTGTGGTTCAAATGGCTATAAAGAGATAAATGGGATATTGGTATGATTTTAGCTCCTGGTTATTAAAAATACTAAATCAATTAGTCATTGCATCGCTACTGATTTGGCCAACTGATGTCAGCTATACAGTAGTCTGGATATAGCCAATATTTGCTAACATCTGCCAACAAATTTACGGATCAAACCAGACCAAGTATGTCTGTAGCTGCCAAATCCCCGAGTTTATTGAATTATTAAAATATGGTGCGTATTTTGCTTATGCACTCAATTTTTCATTTATCAGAAAAAACATAGCATTTACTCTTTTAAAAGTCCTGACCTGAAGTGTCTTTTAAGGCTTCAAATCTTTAGAGAGGTGAAGTCCCGCCCCTACCGGTGTGCTCCATGTGACCTTATTTGAGAAAAAACAATGTCAATGTGGAGAGACAAATACATTTTTAATCGTGTCTGAATTGTGCCATAAATTACACATAAGATGACTGTCAATCTAAAAAGCTAATTTTCCAAGTAAAGACAATCATAATTTGTTGTAAAGATGGTAAAATATCAGTTAGTGTTGTGTAAAACTGTCATGTTTTGCTTTACATTTCCTGTCTTTGTCTTTTTCCTGCCCTTTTTTCCTGTTCACCTGTTTCATTAGTTAATTAGTCCTTGTGTATTTAAGTAGGTGGTTTTCCTTCACTCTTTGTCGGATCGCCTGCTCTTCATTTGTCCTCGGATTCTCTTAAACAATTTTAATAGTACAAATTAGGTTAAGTTTTACAAAAAGTCAGGCAACAAAACCAGGCTAAAGAGAAAGAAATAAAAACATAAAGCCACACGGATCAAAAGCTATAACACAGAGGACACTCGAGTAGAAAATGCAGACCCTAATGAAGTCCCTAATGAAACACAGGTGAACAGGACAAAAAGGGCAGGAAAAAGACAAAGACAGGAAGTGTAAAGCAAAACATGACACATGAAGAGAAAACCTACAAAAATAAAACAGGAAATGACTGAACCAAAAACCCAAACCATGACAGTGAACTACATTTTCTCGCTCAATATACTGCACATCACCAAAATTAACACGTCACCTTAGCACAGATGGATGTGATCAAAAACTTATTTGTCTCTTGCCGTTCACTTCCACACATATTTTACTCTGAAATAAGGTCACATGGTGTTTCACCAGAGGGGACATGACTTCGCCTGTCTGTTGTGTTCCAGCTTGTGTGTGTGAAACTAAAGTGACTGAAGCAAAAATGTGCAAATAAATCTGAAGTCTGACATGATGTCGCTGTAAAAGTGAGTGACATGACCGTGGAGCTCATTTAAAAACATTGTCAATTGTTCGGTCATATCCTAAAAGTATTATTATTTATGTCATTATTTATTACATTAACTGATTCATCAGTGGATTGATTTGTGATCGGGTTCAGAAGTGTCTCGCCACATTTCCAGAACTCAGAGAAATGACCTTGTAGTAAATATTGAATATTGTAAGTAAGTAAACTGAAGTCAAATCTGTATTTTTTAGGACTAAGTTTTGTTTCAGGGTGCAGAATAATTGTGAGCCTGTTCCTTTTGGATAAACAGAGTATATTTTAATTATGCAACCTCCTGAGGAGTGTGTTTTTAAAGACTTGAGAAAGCTTGGGTGATGTCCATTTAGTCAGCTTCATGTTTAACTCGGTTGCTTTATGTCACCAGGTTACAGGGGATTGAAAGTAGCCAAGTTTGTCGCACGCTAATGCAAACTTTCAGATGTCACTTTAACTTCCGTTCATCCGTTTTCAATATTACGACATTATGAAATTCAGTGACGTTTTGGTTTAGAGTCAGAGCTAAGATACATGTTATTTCCTACTGTTAATGATGAAGTCTGAGCACCTTGTGATTGTAACTAATATATATATATATATTTTTACCTCAAGTGAAAGTATCTGATAAACTCCTTAGTTATAAACTAGAAAGCAACAGTTCATTTAGCTTCACTAAGAAAGCCGACATGCTTATTTTTGTTGCACTTTGAACAAATCGTGCAGGAGAGACGCTACATTCTTCCTACTAATGTTGATTTACACCGTTATGTTTGCAAAGTTTTAAATGGTTTTATATTGTTATTTATCTGTTTCTGTTAGCTTCTAGGAAGCTGTAGTTCTGTTTGCGTTTGTTTGTAGTGAAAAAGAGATGTGTCATTTTTTTTATTATTTATGGTAAAATTAAAAATAATTTAAATGCTTTCACAATGTGTCCATTTATTTATTAAAATATGTATTAGTATTATGAGAGTATAGATAAGTATCAGTACTGTATAGATACCAAAGTGAATAAAATTTATCAAAATGAAGTCCGCGTTTGAAGATGGCCGTCGTCTGAGCGTCATTAGAAGTTTCCCACCGGTGTGTACAAGAGATCAGCACCATGGAGAGCTCCGAGGCACACGGTCCTGATAGATGCTGACCTGTAGATGGTTTGTCTGCTAAGTCACAAATTGGGGAAATCATAAATCCAAATCAAAGTGTTAATAGGTTCGGTCCACTGTGCTGCTTTTGTTTGCATAATGAAAGATTATAACCATTTTTTTTTTCTTTTTATTGTCTCCTGACCTGATGTTTGACCAAAAGTGGAAAAGTATTGTAAGTAATCCTTCACTTTGCCACAAACTGGATAAAATATGTGAATAGATGTTGTAAATTAGGAAATATTTCATGTTTTTGTATGTCATTATTGATCATATGGCATTGTGCAAAATACTTCTAAGTCTTTACTCATGAATGTGCTTATTTAAAGGTGCAGTACGTAAGAGTCGGTCACCTTTTTGAATTCATACTCCAAAAAAGTAGGGGGCAGCGTATCACCAGAGTAACCGCTAACTGCAGCCAATTGCAGTTGCCCTTAGCTAGTTAGCTCAGTTAGCCCTGCAGCTCGCAGGCCTGGGTTGGGTCATTTTTGAAATTACATTGAAAATTAGTCATATTATTTTCTCAAGGTTCGGAAGTCTGTTTCTTTCTGCTTTTGATTCAGAGAATATACAGAATACAAGTACAAATAAAGTTTAAGTTCACCCAAAAAAGACAATATTTACTCCTTCAACCAAGCCACGCCGATCTGCTTTCCCATCACCAGTGTTACTGCGCTGAGTTGAGCAGAGCCACGCCTGCAATGGACCTGCTCCGGAGTAGGAAACCTGATAGAAAGATGTTTTTAAAAAAACTGTGTTCAGCTCTCAGTACTATTGTAGCTTCTACCGGAGTCTCTTAAGTTTCTCTCGTCCTGTTTGTTCTGCTGCTGTGTTTTACTGTCTCATCGTGTTCGCCTTCAGCTGTTTCAGGAGTCATGTTGGTGGAAAACACACCATTTCCTGTGATGCTGCTTCAAAATAAAAGCTTTTTAATGGCTAAATAACAGGGGGGCTTTTATTGTGGAGAAGTTACAGGAAATGAAACATGTTAACTGAATTTGCAGAGCCACTTTTGTTAGCCGTGATTCTTCGATAGTACTGAGACAAGCACGTTTAAGACACACCGTCGAGCCGGTAGCCCTGGTGTGGTGGAAACGCCGCTCCTTTTCCGCAACGGGCTGCTGCGCCGAGTGAAACCGAGCCAGATGAGCTGTGCGGAGCCTTTAATTTATTTATCTATTTATTTTACATTTTTAAATAAGTCCACTTCTATTTCAGGTGTCTAGGACGATGCAAAATCGCTGTGACGCTCCAGAAACATTTTATGGACTCAACCGAATCTTTCATTTTTGAGTAAACTGCTCCTTTAATCTCACAAATCTCACATATCGCTCCTTTAACTTGATGAAGAAACACGTTTTATGATGTAACGAGCTGTATCATCTTCAACATGCAGTACACTGTTGTATCACTACTAGGCTAATTTCTCCGCCTCCCTCCCCCTCTCTCTCCTCCTCCTCCTCATCCTCCTCCTCCTCAGTGCCTCTCTCTCCCTCTCTCTCTCTCTCTCTCTCTCTCCCCAGTCTTCACCTATGTCTCTCTCCCAGCTGAGGGGTGGAGGCTGACGGCCGATGTCTTTTTCCAGTGGAGAGAGGGATGGAGGAAAGAGGGAATTAGTAGCCATCCTTCAGTCGGTTTCCTCGCAGACAGCGGCTTGATAATCACAGCGCATCTCCCCCCTCAAGCTGGAGCAATTTTGATGGGAACAAAACGGCTTAAAATGACCCGGGGAGTGACCACCGTGTATCTGCTGCACCAGGTAGGCGAGCACCTTTTTCCAGCTCCTGATCACAGCTGCTTGAAAATGTAATCATCTGTTATATATGGGGGGGGGGGGGGTGGTGGTAGAGTTACATAACAGTGGAAGACGAATCAGAGATTAATTAAGAGAATAATGAGCAGTGGTGGAGGCAGCTGGGTGTAGATGTGAGGCTCATCCCCCCCCCGCTGTGACATGATGGAGGAGCCTGGTTAGATGGAGGAAAGACTGGAAGGTGTTTGAAGGGGGAGAAATGTTCCCGCAGGCCCGCGGGCCTCACATCGCCGCTTGGACCCCCGGGCTAATAAACGAGCCACACACCGGTGAAAACAACCCGAGATTAGCAGGCTGTCCTTATTATTATGGGCTGGATCCAGCCGCCATCTCCACGGCAACGGGAAATGTCCCAGCCTGTTGGTTTTTGCTCGCTTTGCTTCCTGCACCTGATCCCCAGCCACCAAACATCATGGAGCCCAGCCTGCTGCCATAAACTCAGCCTGTTCCTGGGCTTTATCTCAGGACTCACACAGCTGGTATGGAGGATCACCTCTGCCACTTACACATGAAATAATGCATAATAACTGAGAAAAAATATTCCACTGGAAAAACAACAATTATGAGATTAAACATGGACTTTTTGTCTCATAGTTTTGGGACTTTATATCCCGTAATTTAGATTTTTATCTCATAATTATGACTTTTATCTCTTATTTTCGACTTTATGTCCCCAAATTCTGACTTTATCTCATAATTTGGTCATTTTGTCTCATAATTTTGTCATTTTCTCTCTAAGTATCAACTTAATATCTCATAATTCCGACTTTCTATCCTATTATTTGTGACTTTTTGTCTCATTATCGTGACTTTTAGCACATTATTTGGATGTGATGTCTCATAATTTTGACTTGTTATCTCAAAATATAGTCTTAACATCAAATAATTTTAACTTTATATCCCATTATTGTGTCTTTTATCCCATAATTTTGACATGTATGATATGATATGATGTCTCTATGATGATTTCTCATAAATCTGACTTTTCTCTCAGATTTTTGACTTTTTGTCTCATAATTTTCACTTTTGTCTCACAATTATGACTTTAAATCTCATAAAATAGACTTTTGATCTCATCTCATTATGACTTACCATGGGATGGATTAATGTTTTTCTTCAACTGGTGACAATGGGCTTACATACAAGTGATCTCAATTAACCGACTACAAGCTAATAAAGTGGAGCCAGTCATCTGCTAATTAGCTAATTCATGTTTGTTCTCTAGATGTTAAAGACAGAAGCAGTAAACAGCTTCATATAGCTGGAAAATCACAATTTCTTCCTCTCTGTCTTTCATCTGAACATTATTACAGATCATACATGTGTATTACACCCGTGTTTGCAAGAATTACAGCTCAACATACCTAAATGACTATTAGGTCGTGACAGGGACAAATTACAGTTATTTATTACATTTATTTACTTTATTTAATTAGGTAGTTGAGACTGACAACCAGCCCACCAACAACACAACACAAATAAGACCAGACAACCTTAACTGACATATAATTAATTAGAATAAAGAGCAAATAAAGGTTCAGGGCAGTTTGCAGTTCATACCATTTAAACAGTAACCATATGGGATTTCAAGGATACGTAGTTATTTGATCATATATTGTCGAATAAGAGAAGAGATGTGAGGTAATGTGGAAGCTTAAACATCAGAGCTTTGTGGGTAAATACCCTGAGATAATTCAAATATCATATATTAACACCATGAAGCACTAACAGCTCACAATAACTGATCATTTCTTGCTAATTAATGTGAGAGAGATCCCTTTAATGTTGCACAATGTTAATTTAATCACTATTAAAACCATATAATTTCAAATCAATCCAGTTAATCTGTAGGCTCTTAATCTCTAATCGACTCTAACAAACACGAAGTGAATCATTCTACAATTTAACGAGATGTCTGATGACTAGATTTCATAATAAATCTTAGTCATAGTCTAATAAAAGCGTGCTGGATGTTTACCCACTACAATCGTTTCATCTTTAATAAATTCCCACAGAAGCTTCCTCCTCCAAACAAAAGGATCTTTCAGTTCGTGCTACGATCCAGCTAAGAGTACCACCTGCTCTGCAGCCGCAGCAGAGCAGAAAGCTGTTGTTCCTGACAGTCGTTGTAGTGGAGTGTATCTCTGAAGGATGGATCCTGGTAGTAACACGGTATCTGGTAACGTGATGATTCAGAGCTGTGTCAGTTTAGAGGTTTGCTTGAGAACGTGAAGAGGATGTTCTGCTTCTCCCTGCGACAAACTGAGAGGTTGAGCTGAACCCTCTGTTAATAATGAGACAGTGGGCTTTCTGTCTGATGGCTGGGAGGCTGTAATTTCCACCGAGGATGGAAATTACTTTTCAAAATCCTATTTTTGGCCCCCCTCACTTTAACATTTTCTCGCCAACGACTCTCTCCGGCGCTCTGTTCGCTCGCTTGTCCAGACGCTGTAGTCCAGATGAGAGAGGATCTGTTGATGAAGTCGTGTGTTTAATGAGTGCCTTCACTCTCAAAGCTCAAAGCAATGAGCTCCGCAGCAGCTTGGTGGACATGTTATGCACCTCCGGGCAAAAATACAGTCTGTCCTACAGCAGCTTATTGGTGAAGGTTGGTGGGGGCTGAATGCAGAAAGAAAGGAACACCTGCAGACACACAAAACACTGACAGCTTTTCTGTTAATATTTCTGAGGGCTGGGCAATATAACGTTATATTCTGATATGACACAAGTGATGTCTTTTCTTGGTTTTAACGGCTGCATTACAGTGAAGTGACCTGAACTTTCCAGACTGTTCTACTTATTCTAATACTGACCTTTAACCACTTAGTCATTGTATCCACATTACTGATGGTAATTAATAAAACATCTTATTGTGTTAATTCTTTCCAAAACTCGATATTGAGGTATTTGGTCAATAATATGATGTGATTTTGTAGCATAATTCTGACTTTTTTCTCTTAATATCACCTTGATATCTCATTTTTTCCACTCTTTTATCTCATAAATTTGACTTTCTATCCGATAATTTTGACTTTTTGTCTCATTATTTTGACTTTCATCTCATAATATCGACTTGATATCTCACAGTTTTTACTTTTATCTCATAATATCTGAATTTTTATCTCACAGTTTTTACTTTTATCTCATTATTATGACTTGGATGGATGGATTAATCTTTTCGATCAAAAATATTTTAATATTTGATTTTGTTGCCCAATCATGGACATTCATGGAGGAGATTTGAGGAGATTTCAAAATATCATAATACATATCGTGTATCCTGATATAGCTTTGTGTGTTTGTTTGTTTAATTGTGATATTATTTTAAGATCGTATCACCCAGCCCCAGTATTTCTTACTTCACTTATTACATATTCTCATAAAAAGATATTACGATATACGATTACATACGATTTACATTTCTTTAGGTTCAATTTCCAGTTTTATGTTGTAACAACGCTGTGTTCATGGGCTGTTTAGGATTTGGCACAAATAAGTCTTGGTCAGGGTTCGGATATGATCATCTTTTGTAATGTGCGACAGATATGCGATTTTTGGGGCTGATGCCGATACGAATATAAAGTAGTAAATAATTCAGATATCGATATAAAAACGTGTGTATATCACAGGCATTTTTTGCAACAATCCCTAAAATCTGCTTATCGAACGCTGGAGTCAGGACATTTTGCAGTTCAACAATAAACAATTTATTGTCTTGTTTGAATTATTCAGTTTTGTTTCCACAGACAGGGCTGAAACATACCACGACGTCTCATTAAATGTGTCCCACGGTTTCACACTTTCAAATGTCAGAATGTCTCCAGGAGTTTTCCCTCGTTAAGAAATATCTGCCCAGCTATTATGCCACCATCACCCCCTGCACCTGCTGACATGAAGCTCAAACACAACTGTACCTGTTGTTTTCAGAAATGTAAAATACCAACATTTTATTCTGGTGACTGGGCTGCAAAAAAGGTAAAATTTGTATCTGGTAATCCATTTCTTACCTTGTCATATTAATGCTAAACGTTGATGGATTGCAACAGTAAAACGCTGGCTGGGGCTTCATGCTTTACAGTTCATTCCCCTCAAACGTCTATTTATCAATAATATATAAATAAAGCACTTTAAGCCTATCATTCTCCTTTTTATTTTATTTTTGGGCAATTTTAGTGAACTGATCCGTGAACTGGTCTACCAGCCTGCATGATCTTATGTAATTGGGTCCCATGCACCGCACTGATGAGTCGTCTCCGTAGACAACAATGACTTTTTTTTGCTGTATTTTTGCAAATCCCTTGTTAAATGAGGCTAGTTTTCATCCACTGAACACCATTGTTGCCTGAGATCTAAAAAGACAGCGATAAACTGTGGTAAGATATGAAAATTATTTTTGTGTGGCATCCATACTGCCTGTGTTCAGCTGTTTAAAAATAGCTCATGTCCCCTCGTGGCCTCAGCTCAATTACGGCCACATCTGGATCGAGCTACCTGGTTGAAATTTACACCACACAGTGGAGATAATGAAAAAAAGGAGCTGATCATGATTACAATGAGAGTCTGCTGATATGTTCATGCGTCCCGAGACACTTTTCATTGAGTTATAAGGTTGATCCGATACAGCACATCCTGCTGCATGTCTTCAGCATAGGCTCCCTATAACCATTAGTGGAACAAACCATCTTGTATGCCATAAACTCCGGTGATTCGATTTAGTCCATAAGTAACTTCATGAGTGGCTGCTGGTTCTCCATTACACCTGCTTAACCAATCTAATTAACCGTTTGCTAAACCCTTCCTCCCATCAGTTATCATCCAGTCATTGCATAAGAGAGTTTGAAGGGTTTGTTTTATTTTTGAAGCCTTTCAAGTTATATTTAAAGATATAAGAATTCTGAATTTAAACATCTAGAAATGACCTTTTCTTATGTTTTCTTGAGTTTTGGTGCATTTCATTGGGTCACCTGTCGCTATAATTTTCAGGATAGACTGAGGAAGTAAGTCAGCGAATGAGACTTAACGTGACGTGAAAAAAACTGAAACATTTCCTTGTCCATGAACATTTATGACTGAGTCACATTCGATAATTCGTTTGTGTTTCTTCACGTTTCTTGGCGACAGTGTTTATTTGCCCCGAATGTGTTTACATTCACATCAACCTCTGACTAAATTCAGCACTCATTCATGAAGTAATGTAACTTTCCCCTCTCTAGTCGGCAGTCAACAATGGAGCTCACCTCCGTGGATCACTGCTGCAGTCAGGTTGATAAATGGGAGTGAAGATAAATCCACTTTTTATTTCAAAGGATTAAAAGTAATCTCTGAGCTCTCCAGCCTTCTCCAGAAGACCTGGCTCTGCACCCGACGTTCCCTTTCTTACTCTAGTCGATTAGCAAATGGACAAACTGAAGTGACAGACGCTGTCTTTGCTTACTACAGTAGAGCGCCTCTTTTCATGCTGTTACCATGGTTTTCTCTCTCTCCACAGCGCTCTGTCGGCCCTTTTTACAATCACTGAGAGGCTACTCAGCACAACAGCTAACGTCACGAGAAATGCTCCGTGATACCAGTCTATCTATCCCCTCAGTCACAAAGGGCTTGCTGGCAGGACATTGCGAAACATGTTGACATGTGGCTAGTTAGCTGTTAGCAGCCAGCGAGCAGCAGAGTCCTGCTGTGGGAGCTAAAAGCTAACAGAGCTAATTGCTTAGGCTAATACACAACAGGACTGAGAGTTTCTGTTCAGAGGTGTTAAACAGTGAAGTTTAATGTCACAACACAACAAGTTTACACTACTGAAGTACTTTCACTCACTACAGTTTGGAGGTTTAGTTTAGTTTGAGTCACTTTACATCTGTGTACATTTTACCAAACATAAGTAACCAGATATGAGCAGTGACCAGGTGGTGGAGTCATGGTACCTCCGTACAAAGACCCAGAAAACTGATAACTAAATTCTGAGTCCTATTTATTTTGTCTCAACCCTGTATTTGACAGTTTACTTATGACTTTCATTTTGTTCTTAACTACTTCTATTTTCTTCAACATTTTAATGATGTGTTTTAATGCCACTAATAACTCACAACTACAGACGACAATGGCGTAAAGAAATGTCCTTTAGATTGGTGATCTGTATTGGCCGATACTGCTTCCACCAATCAGTGATCCTGATCGGGGCACCCTTACTTGAGTATTTGTAATTTGAACAAGATACTTCTTGATGTATTTGTGCCCATCTCTGTTTGTTGGTTGATACATTGATTAAATTCTTAACAACGCATAATCAATGAATCGATTAACCATTAACATCCCTTGTCCACATAGTCACTCGGTCCACTGTAATATAAAAATGTCAACTACAGCAGCTTTAATCAAAATCTTCCCTACATCCCGAGGGTAAACTACAACATCAGCAACAATTAAAACCACTGTTGATTATATTTGATTTTATTCTTTACTGTCAGCTCCATCACATCAAACGTGCTCCAAACAACAAGCCCGCATAATAATGTTTCTATTCACCGATATTCATCTGTTACAGAAAAAAAACAACAAAAAAAACACTACCAGCTGTTACATGAATGACACCTGTATGCACAAAGCAGATACATTCGGTACATTGTTATTCCTCAGGCCCTCTGAAACGAGATGAAACAGACAAATGTTACCCAATGCCGTGTGGCCTCATCCATCCAGTACATTCCTGCTATATTGTGAGCACTTGGTAGACTGAGCTGTGGCGTTGCCATGGAAACCAGTTGCTGCTCAAGCTCATAATATTCCCCCGTGAATGGAGAGCAGAACGGCTTCAGCACGGCCATTTGTTCCAGTGGTAAAAACACTGATGGTGGCTTAGGCAATGTGCAAAGTAAAGAGAATCTGTCCACACGCAGCACGGCAGGAAAAAAAAAAAAAAAAAAACTGTGTATGTGTCAGCCACATCAGAGGGATCACATAACAATCACATTGTACTTCGCAGGCGCCGGATTTATTTCCCCCTCGGTGGAGGTCAGATTAGCTCCAGAACGGAGCAGAGCAGCACGATGTTGTAAATCATATCGTGAATGCGCCATAAAACTTATGTTACGTTTGATTCAGTCACGCACTAACTCGTGCAAACCTTTGGGGAACACTCAACAGATTTTTCTTCATCTGTTTTACCAGCAGCTGGTCTATGAAAGATTTAAAATGTGTGTGTGTGTGTGCATTTACTGTGTCATAATTAATTCATGTTGAAAGTTACTCTTGGTATCACTTTATAATAGCCACCATTAATAAATGGTCAAATTACAGTTAATTATGTAAATATATCACAACTGATTTTACTTGTTTTTTGTTATTTTTGGTGGCTGCTTGTTGTTTTTTTCGGTTGGTTGGTTGGTTGTTGTTTGGTTGTTTTATATTTTGGTTGGTTGGTTGGTTGGTTGTTGTTTGGTTGTTTTATATTTTGGTTGTTTGGTTGTTTGGTTGTTTTATATTTTGGTTGGTTGGTTGGTTGGTTGGTTGGTAGGTTGTTTGTTTGTTGGTTTTTTGATTGTCGGTTGCTTAGTTGTTTGGTTGTTGTTTGGTTGTTTGTTGGTTGTTGTTTTTCTCACTTTCTGTAACATTGCAAGATGTTACGGTTGGTTTAGGATATATGGTGATCCAGGGCTATCAAGCTTGATATTGAATTAGGCTTTATGTATTAAAAGGGACTGTTGGGCCTTGGAGGAGGTATGCTCTCTACTGAGTGCCATTCCAGTTAACTCTAAATGTACCAACTTATTGACTTATTATTATAAAATGTTACCTTACTACTCTTTAATAATTGAATAAATGATTTTCCCAGCCACCTTCAAATCACACCACAGGTAACAGTGAAAAGGTGATTTGAGGTTCTGTGTTTTCTGTCACCTGCACAGGTGGAGGAGCTCTGGATGTTTAGTTGCACTGGTTGACCTCCACCTCGTGCTAAAAATGTTTTTGACAAGCGCTTATTCGAGCCAGTTAGGTCAGACGCCTGTCAGGAATGTAAATATAGACATGGGCACAGTTTAGGTCACAGTTAAAACTCTGCTCTGACCCTGTTTCTAAACCTTTATATATCTTCAGTGGATAATTATCCTATTTTTCATATATGGTCACCTCACAGTCTGGTTTCCTTGTGGGTGCTGAGGAGCTCCCGAACACCCACAAAGCATTACAACCAGGTTACACACTCACTCTTTACTGCAGGAGCTACTGTGACAAAGTGAGGCTTGCTTTTTGCAGTGTGGGTGGTGACACGTTTTCTCTCGGCCTCACTGTAGTTGCAGTTTTCGCGCTGAGACGATTTAGTACTACCGGCAAATCAGCACACTGGTCTCAACTCATGTGGTGGTGGTACTGGAAAACAATGGCAGAGTAGGAGGTCTATTGTTAATGATATCATCTGCATGCTTGCCTTGTTTGTGTTGCTGCCAATCATTCTGAGAGTACGTCCACATTAAGTCTTTCTGAAGTCTGTTTTCTGACTGAAACAGCGTATTGCTTCCTCCAAAACAGCCTCCAGAGTGCATAAATCTCATTAACGGGCTGTCACTTGGCAGAATAACCGTATGTGTGAAGACCAGTCAGGCAGGAGCTGTGTGTCAGCAAAGTTGATAACATCTCGAACTTTTTCTGTGATTACACATTTTTAAACATTAACAGGGCTAATTATAGAGCGCAGTCATTGCCGCAGCCATGAATAGACTTGCTCAGATACAAAGTTTTCTTGTACTTCCAGGATAGGGAAACTTAACGTTAATAAAACTTTAAAGCATACCTTTTCACATTTGTGGCTGACTCACATCAGAAAGATTTTTTATCAGCACTGGTGATTCTTATTTGGTGTGTTCACTACCAGGGAAGTGAGATTGACTGACTGGTTATTCATGTTTATTTGCGTGTGTGTTTAAATTCAGGTCAACTCTCACAACACTCAGCACTCACCAGAGACTCTGGTTCTCTCTCTTCTTTTTCCCCTCTCCTGTCTGTCACGTTATGTTCATGAAGTAAAGTACATTTCCCCTCCAGCTCCAGTCTGTCGTCAACGTTACATTACATAAACACCCGACAATGGAGGTCAGCTCCCTGGATCCCTGCTGCAGTCAGGTTGATAAACAGGAGTGAAGATAAATACACTTTTAATACCAAAAGTTAATAAGCCGTGTCTCAGAGCAGAATCTGGGTGTTGATTCCTCCAGAAGGTCTGGCAGAGCTGTGGCTACACCCTGCCGTGTGGAGGGCTCGGCAAACGCCTGTTGTTTTGTTTTGATAGAGACCCCTAGTGGCAGAAATAAGTATCAGAGGTACTCCTCGGTGACAGAATGGTGTATTAGTTCTGATGTATTGTGCATTTTAATGCTCCTCTAAAGTTTCAGCAGATTGAGGTAAAGACATTTTTAACAATGTCTCCTAATTTTGATGTGTTTTTTTTATTACCTGACCATGTTATGATAACTTAAAGGATAAGTTCACCCAAAAGTGAAAATTCATTAAGAGTCATTATATACTCACCCTCATGTCGATGGAAAGTCAGGTGACATTTTGTAGACTTGTTTTAAAAATCCAAAAACATACAATGTCTCCATACAGCTCGTCCAAGTCTTCCGAAGCCCTGAGATCCCAAATTGTTTTGAAAAGATGTTATTTAAAGCCTTTATAAAGCCAAAATCTTCACTGTAGCTGCTCAGCTTAAAGCATTAGCGTGCACTCTGTCTGATATGGGTGCGTGAGCTGGACCTTGTGTCATGGGTGTAAAGTTTTGTATGAACTTGTCCTTTAATATTCAAAGTAACTACTAGCTAAAGCTGTAAAAAGTAGTGCAGTAAAAATATTTTAAAACTGAAAACTGAAAGTACTTCAGAATTTTAGTTTTTGTTGTAAGGGTAGTTTGTCTCTTTCCACCACAGAAAGTCTCATGTGCATTTGCTCTGAATGAAAGCAGAAAAAAGCTTCTTGCACTTGCTAATTACAACCAATTACCACATTTTTCCTCTCTAACAGGCTTGAATCGACCTAGAAACCCCATGGAGCAGGATGTGGAGAGCCCGGCCATCATCAGACAGCCCAAGTTGCCAAAGCAGGCCCGTGAGGACCTGCCTAAACGGCTTACAGAGGTAGCCAGAAGAAAGAAGGTCCAGCGGTACGTCCAGAAAGACGGGAAGTGCAACGTCCATCATGGAAACGTCCGGGAGACGTACCGCTACCTGACGGACATTTTCACCACGCTGGTAGACCTCAAATGGAGGTTCAACCTCTTCATCTTCGTGCTGGTGTACACAGTGACGTGGCTCTTCTTTGGCTTCATGTGGTGGCTTATTGCATACCTCCGGGGCGATCTGGAGCATTTAGCAGACAACAAGTGGACTCCATGTGTCAATAACCTCAATGGGTTTGTATCAGCTTTTCTGTTCTCCATTGAGACAGAGACCACCATTGGTTATGGATACAGAGTCATCACGGACAAATGCCCCGAGGGGATACTTCTGCTTTTAATTCAGTCGGTGCTGGGATCTATCGTGAATGCCTTCATGGTGGGCTGCATGTTTGTTAAGATCTCACAGCCCAAGAAGCGAGCTGAGACACTAGTGTTTTCCACCAATGCGGTCATCTCGATGAGAGATGGACGGCTGTGCCTGATGTTCAGAGTTGGAGACCTCCGAAACTCGCACATCGTGGAGGCGTCAATCAGGGCCAAGCTCATCAAGTCTAAGCAGACCAAGGAAGGGGAGTTCATCCCTTTGAACCAGACGGACATAAATGTGGGCTACAACACGGGAGATGACAGGCTGTTCCTCGTGTCGCCGCTCATCATCTGCCATGAGATAAACCAGCACAGCCCCTTCTGGGATATCTCACAAGCATACCTGGCCAAGGAAGACCTGGAGATTGTTGTGATTCTGGAGGGGATGGTGGAGGCCACAGGTGAGTTTTCAGACGTTTTCTGGACACAATTAGATGCTGAATATCGGATGATATTGTGCATAGATCACAACAAAGTGTACATTAATTGTTCCTTTTATCCCGCATGTTATTTTAGAAAATACATGATTATTGTGTTTCATTACCTCAGATTTAAGGAGTTACCTCTTTTTTATTGAGCACAGACCTGTTTCATGAGTACAATGCAGTTCAATAAGCGATATTATCTTTTTAAAAATGTTCTTTATTAGTTTCATTCAGTTTAACAAACAATGCAACAACAGATTTTAATCCACGGCAGGGGTATGGCTTAATATTGGTCTGTCAGTTGGTCCATTTACTCTTTGATGGATCACCATGAAGTTGACAATGAATCCTACAGTACTGACTTTTGTTGCTTGAGTAAAATGTCTCATCTATCAGGTCAAAGTTTTCGATCATCCAACATCCTTCAGTTTATGACTAAATACCTGCAAAACAGCCTCCGCTGTACTTGTGTTTTGAGCTAATTAGCCAATGTTAGCATGCTAACACACTAAAATATGCTGGTGAGTATAGTGTGAACCTTACCTGCTAAACACCAGCATGTTCTCATGTGGAGCGGGCTAATGTTAGGGGTTGCAACGGTATGAGATTTTCACCGTATGATAACCATCTTAGAAAACATCAGTTTTATGATGTGCAGTATCACAAATGGTATTATTATCAGTTGCAATTTTTTTGTTGAAAAGGCACTTTATTAGAATTTCATAAGATAGTATGTCCTGACACACATGACATTTGATATAACCTTGAAATATATGTACTTTAATAAACACTTATATTGTAGAATTCAATATCGT
This sequence comes from Pagrus pagrus, assembly GCF_965226575.1. Taxonomy (NCBI): domain Eukaryota; kingdom Metazoa; phylum Chordata; class Actinopteri; order Spariformes; family Sparidae; genus Pagrus; species Pagrus pagrus. Next base: position 8,854,472 of record NC_140198.1, read on the forward strand.
AGACAAGCAAATGCACACGGTACGATAATTGTCAATTTTCTTACCTTTAAACCGATATATCGCTGCATCTCTAGCCCTGTCAGTGAGCGCCTGTGGCCCTTGTCGGTGAGAGAAATCACTCTGATTGGCTGATCAGCTAAGCGAATCAATGCACGAGAAGAGAAATGGGGAAAAGAACAGTGAAAATCCCTCGAGCCTGTCGCTACAGTATCCATGATTTCTCTCATTCAGTGAAGTTTTTCCTTATGTCTCGACCCCACCTCTTCTCCAGTGCCATTTGCAACTTTTCAACAGCAATGCAGTGATGCAGCGCACACAGTCTCCAAGACCTGCGTATCCCATCCCCATGTTCCTAGCCCCATGCTTATACTCAGTTTAACTGAATTTGAGACTTTATATCTCATCATTACTGTCAACTCGAACCATTCTTTGCATGTATAGGTCTCACAATACAACTTCAAATCTCCCCGTTCACAGTGTACATGATTGTGTCTGACGTACAGATCTATAGAAGACTTCATTCTGTCTTTGCTGCTGTCAGATCTAAACCACTGTGTGACAACCAGCACACTGATGCCCATTACTCGTCAACTGCCTGTCAACATTAACTGAAATATGTATAGAAAGACAGATGTAGGCAGAAACTAGAGCCGTGAGCTCCCCCAATAGCTTCGCCCAACATCTCAACTTAAAAGTTTAATAATAAGTTGGCTAAGATGTTGTTAAGATGCCTGATATCTGTTAGGAAATGGTATGTAATCATTCTTCTCACTAACAGTCATAAGAAAATGAAACCAATTACATAATGTCTGAGTAGTGTGGCTTCAAGCAGCTGCTGCTGGAGGCTCACAGAGGACTTTCCTGCTGACAGCCGAGCCAAACAGGACACTGATTCATGTCTCCAAACACAAGTAAATGATATCTGACAGTGATTAAAAGACACTGGCCTCTGAGACACAGAGAGAGGGAGGTTATCTGTCTGGTTAACTGTGAAGGAATGGATGATAGAGTTCAGATCTCCAAGACTGAATAAAACATATGTGCAATGATAAAATCATCTTATCGGTCAGGTTCAAAACTTTCAGGCTGTGTGACAGTGAAAAGCAGACATGTTCGAAACGGCAAACAAACAACCAACAATGCCGACAGTAGAGACAAGAAACCTTCACTTCTTGAAAACAAAAGCTGGTCTGTGGATTATTTAGAGCTGAGGTTTTCATGAGACAGCTGAAGGGAGAGGTGTGAGGCAACAATACTGCATGAGGTGAGGAGGAGGACAGGTGTTTTACAGAAACATGAAGTTAGTTTGCTTCAAAATTCGTGCTCCTTCGTCCCTCATAACTCACATTAAACATATTTTTTTGATTTAGTCTGACTTACATGTCCATATTTCCATGTCCAGCACAAATAAATCCACAAGTAATCATAGCTTTGATGCTACAACTTGTTTTATTTTAGCCTACATGTATTTAGAGTGGAAGTATAGGACATGGAAATACTCAAGTAAAGTACCTCAAGATTGAACCTAAGTATAGTACTTGAGTAAATGTACAAAGAGTAATCGTAGAGAAAGGACGCTCCCCCTAACTGCAGAACTTGCCTTAGAATCCTTATATTTTTAAGTTTTCATCACTATCAAATGAAAACAATGATAGTTGTCTGTACATTTATAGATGCATCACAAACAAGAGCTGCTTAAAGGTAATTCAGCATACTTTTACTGAACCAATTCGCCAAAATGTCAACGATTATACGCTCAAATAAAGAAAAACGTGGTACAAGTTGTAGCATCTCAGCACTGTGAATCCATGGCAACACTATACTTGTATGCATATACTTATTGGGATGAGCAAGTACATCATTATCTGTATCTGTTTCTGATCATTAACTAAATTATCTATATCCCCAGCTGTACTCTGAATGGGCAGGGCTAACATAACATGTACATTTAAGCCTGAAAGTGCTGTAGTTGCTATATTTATTTATTAGAAAAGTATTCACAGAACAGATATTGACACATTGTACTCGGATGATACTCATAAAAAGCACATCTGTAACAGAAATGTTAAAAATAAAACATTCAAACCAACATTTTAGGGAGTAGGCAGAAATTTGAGAGACAAATATCTCAAAACCTGAACAAAACAAGCAGAACCATCAGAGAAAAGTGGAAAAATGTTTGTTTTTTTGTTGTAATTTGAATAAACTGACCCTCTAAGGTTGCTCAAACTTGACTTCCCCATAAATCCGCTGTATGCACCCCACTTTTAATCATCATTGTTGCATTGTGTCTCCAGGCATGACGTGCCAGGCGAGGAGCTCCTACGTCAGCAGCGAGATCAAGTGGGGCTACCGCTTCACCCCGGTCCTGACGCTGGAGGACGGCTTCTACGAGGTGGACTACAACAGCTTCCACGACATCTACGAAACCAACACACCCTCTCAAAGTGCCAAAGAGCTCTCTGACATGGCCAACCGCAGCCGCCTGCCCCTCACCTGGTCGATGGCCAGCAAGCTGAGCCAGCAGGGACTGCCAGAGTCCGAGCAGGAGGGTCAGGAGACCAAGACCAGCCTGGACGAGCAGGGGAAGAGCCAGCAGACCGAGAGGAACGGGGACATTGCCAACATCGAGAGCGAGTCCAAAGTGTGAGAGACAGCACGTTTGAGGTCCATATGAGATTATTGCGTACTGTACGTCTCGCCGCACGAGCCTGCGGTGAGACTTTTGAAGTACTAAACGAGGACAAAACGAGCACAGTAGACCAAGTATCCCTGCACCAAGAACCGCTTTTTCTCAGTGATTAACCCCAAAAACAACATCTATGTAGACATGTGACCCACCGCTGAACTGATAACCCTCTGCGGCAAGTGCATGTTTCAAATATAATGTGATGTCCTCCTGATGAGATTCCTATTATTTTTTCTATTAAGATATTCCTAGGGGCATTTGCATAAGTATTTTTGTATATACTATGAAACGTTTTGAATTCTTTGTTTTGTTGCGGTGTGAATATTTGACAGATGTTTGATACTAATAATACCTTTAGGTTAGTTCTGTATATATTCTACGCCTTACTGTATGTATAAAGCTTTCATTATTGTTTTTTTCAGAAATATATTAGCATGTATAAACATTATCAGCAGTTAATTTATCTTGTATTGTGTATATATACTGTATGATGATAATGCTATAAGGAACACGTACATCTCAATGGATGCAAACTAGTTGAAACCAATGACGAATACTTCCCCGAATGATAAATGTCTGTTGAAGGTAGTACGTCGACACGTCTACAGTACAACTCCTCGTGAAGCCATGACTTGCTGTTTGCAGCCGAGTGACTTCAGACAATGGCCCTTTAAAACTGCATCTCGTCACTTTTGCACATTGGAGGCCTCTGGTGGAGGTTAGTCGCTGTTTTAGTCTCCAGGAATCCCTCACATGTCACCTAACAGTATCAGAAATAATAAACAGTAAATTGCAAATTGTGTTACTTGACTTTTTCTCTTTCTACGTGTTGATTTTACTGGGATCCTTTACTTAAAGGGTAACTCCACCATTTTAGACATTAAAGTGTGTTCACAGGTCTCTTTACAGTAGTATAAAGCCTTTTGTCTCTCCGGAGGAAGCTGCATGTAATCTCATAAAAAGTGCTGTAGTCCAAAAGTCAATGAGTTTTTTGAATTGTGTTTTGGTTAAATGCTTGAAATAAGGTCTCTGGTTACTACAGGCTGAAGATATTTACATGTTTTGTTTCACAAGAACAAAAAAACATCATTAAATGTCCCACGATTGAGTTATATAAAGTGCTTACGTGTCTTAAAAATGTCTTCTATTCTAACTTTACAACTTGTAGGTTGATCAATTTATAGAAAACACATATAGTAATAGAATGATTTCAAAAAAACAACAACTAAAAAAAAGTTTGAGAGTTCGAGGTTGTGAAGGAACACGTCACTCAGGGCAACAGTGAGGCTCACTGATGTGTTTTTAATTGTTTTTGGACAACAATGGAGCGTTACGGGACAGAGGAAGAAGATATGGCAACAATACATGTTAGTTGATCAAGTCATTGTTGGTTTTAGTATTTTCAAGAGATTTGTTGACAATAAGAAAAATACAAACCATCACCAGACTACTCAACTTGGTAAACATGGGGCCATTATTTCAAAATAAGAGCCCTCTGGTCTGTCAGATCAGCTTAAATCTTAAAGACAAATCAATCCAACAATAGGTGTTACAGAACCAAGTTATCTTTAAGACTGAACAGTTTCATTTCAGCTTGCTAATATCATGTTAGTCTCAGTTAGTTAAAGCCACACATGCCAAGCAGCGCCCTCTCTGCAGTTGAGTTAGTGTGTAATTTTCTGTGATCAAGCATTTTACAGGCTTGTATGAGCTTTTAACTCAATGCTAGTCGTTGAATTAAAAGTGATGTTGTTCTGCTCGGTCACACTAAGAAGATCAACAACAAAGTCAGTGGTACGACAGCAGTGTTTCAACAGGCAATCAGACAACACCCAATATTATACAGTACATCACCAAATGACAAAATAAAACAACATTTTGAAAATACATTATTCAGAGTGTTTTGAGGTGAACATGCAGAACGCCTGCCAAAATATAGTTAGCTCTAAAACCACAGTACGACGTTAAAAAATGGTGTGTTTATAAAAAAAAAAAAAAAAACTGAAGGACCTCTTCAGGTTAATTTGATGCTTGACAGTAATGAGAAAATGTGATCTTGATCCAGAGCGGTTTTCACTTCACCGAGCTCCGTAACGGACACATAAACAGCTCAGCTCAGAGAAATGGGATTATGTTTTAACAAGTCACACTGGCCTCAGACCGAAAATCAGCACAACACATAAAACACAAGTTTATACTTTATGTAAAATATTGCTAAAAGTGGAAACAGTGACATTTAGCACTGCGATGAAAGAGCACGATGATCATCATGAAGGCCCCCTCAACACCACACCAGAGGCCTGTTTACAGTACTGCAACCCCTGTATAAAATTAAAGTGAAATAAAAATACAAGAAAGCCACACAAGGAGTGAAATATATTATTTAGGCTTCTCCCTGGCAGATATAACTTCCTCAGTCTTTCCATAAAGATGTTTGTACCTGTCATTAGCATTTTAACATTAGCAAGGAGTGAAATCCAACTTAGTGCTAACATTTAACGTTGGTCAGCCAACGTGCTGTTGATAATTTGCCTGCTGTGCATGATGGCTTTGTGTTTATCAATGAAGTAACCACATCATTATGTTTTATTTTGAGGTGAAAGGAGCAAAAAAAAAGCTAAAAAGAACAAGAGAGGTTCATGCTGTCAGTTAACTCCAGAGGATATATGGAGCTAGCATAAATGTTAGCTTCTCAAACAAGCTAAAGCTGTTCTTCATGTGTCTAGCAGGTTGTTTTTTTAAAGTAATTTAGCACCGTTTTTTTCACACCTAACACACTGTAAGAGAGAATATTAGGCTAGTTTTCAAACCACAAATATGTACAGTTAGTTAGCCCCTTTGGTGAACTACTAGCTGCTAACTTGCTAACAGGCTTTGCTAGCTTCAGTTTTAATATCTCTCTTTCTTTCTTTTATATACTGTGCCAATTAATCCCTTGTGACATTTTGTTATCAAGATTGTACAGTGTTTTATTTTCACCACAAGAGTTACTGAAGAAGGGAAAATAAGGATTCCATGCTAACTAGCTTGCTAACTTTCAATTAGCAAGTTTGCTTTGTTCACTATTGGGAAGTTCCCACTGTTTATTCAAGAAACATTATTTGCATCAGCTGTTGTCTCATTACTGTCTAAAAAAACAAGAGTTTTAACTCTGACAAAGAAATTTGAATAAAAATAGATGTTGCCACACAACTACCGAGCGTCCATTTTGAACTCTGCGGCTCTCCGTTCCCTCGAAGGTAAGCCCTGTCTAGACAACTTCCTTAATGCCATGAATTTTTTACATCAAGAGGAAATTGTTGTTATTAATGTTATTTTGCCTCCCTGCTATTCCATTGAATTAACTGATTTTGATTTTATAAATACTGGAGTGATGGGGTGTTTAAGGTGCAGAAGAAGCTACCATCAAACTCAAAACACAGGCAATGAGCTGACATTTAAAAGCGGGAGTACCTTCGCTGAAACCAAATCTTTTTTTTTTCCCTTTGCAGGCGCCACTACCCAGCGAACACCTGGGGCGTTAGAGGTGGTGGCAGGTTGTCATTGTCCATGTTGTTGGCATCAATCGCAGAAACTTCACGAGGCAGAATCTCTAGTGGGTATTTCTCCAGGATGTCGTTCACCTCCCGCTTCACACCCTCGGGCCAGGAGAGGAGGTCGGCCTGCAGGCTCTGAGCGGCCTCCATCAGCGACTCCTGCCGGCTGCTGAGCCCCGACAGCAGCTCCAGGTTGTGATTGAGCTGAGCCAAGACGGGGTTGGTCGCAGCAGGTGCCGGGCCGCTTTGGGCCCAGTCGACCTCTGAGCTGTTGAATCGCGGTGAAGCTTGGCCCGACATGTAGCGCTCAAATTCCTCTGGGGAAAGGTTGAGAGATTGAGCGTCCAACTTCTCGATAAAGGCCGCCGCACAGCACTGGAAAAAACAAAACACAGGAGACACAGCAGCTGAAAAGATGGCTGAGAGTCTGATAGCAAGATCACATGACCGCAATGTTAAGCTTAGCTTAGCATAAAGACTGGAAACGGGTGGAAACAGACCAGGTTGGTGAAGTAGTATCCATCCTCCCCGGTCATCAGCCTGCTGGGGTTACAGAAGCGGGTGATGTACTGGATGTTGGACTGAAGTCGTGGAGGGTTGGCCTTGAGCACGATGTAAATGAGCGCCGGGAGGAAGTCGTCGGCTGAGGCCGGCTCGTTCTTGGTGATCCTGATGGCACTGAAGATGTGTTTACTGCAGCGTGTGATGCACCCGAGTTTGTCCCGAGGAACCCTCTTCGAGTCCATCTCAATGACATCTGGAAAAGACAAAGACAGACACAAAAACACCGCGAGAGCTGGAAATTAGTCATCAGACAATCAGTCGGCCACTTTTTTTGATAATTGATTCATTGTTTACATAATTTTTAACTCAAAGAGGCAGAAAGATTACTGGTTTCTGCTGTTTAAGACGTAAATATTAATTGGCATGTATGTAGCAGAAGCACACACTCCGACCTGTAATTGCTTTGACCACGTTCTCAGAGACTTCAGGGATTTCTTCATCGAACGACACACACAGCATCTGGATGGTCACCCAGTGTAAGGCCCTGCACATCAGAGAACAGAGGACGGCTAAAGCTTGAAACACATTTGTTAAATTCACTTGTGAGCAGCTGCGACTGATCATTCACATGTAAGAAGAACATGGAAATAACAATGTATTCTGTGTTATCAACTATGCAGGACTGCACTCAGACGGATGTTTTCACACGCTGCTGAAGATTAAAGACGAGCATTGATGCTTTCTAAAGGAATATGTAGCAAATTTTAAAAAGCACATGAACTCACAACACGTCACACTGAAACCAGCAAACTCTCCTCGAAAACAAAATATGTCATTATCATTACTACCATTACATCTGCTATTATACCTGATCCTCTTCTGCGTGGCCAAGTCCTTCTTCTCGTCGTCGGTGGTTTCAGGACAGAACACGCTCTTATACAGACGAGTCATTATGTACTTTTCCACTTGGTCCATCACCTGCTCCACAGACTCTGAAGAGCCTGGTAAACAAAGATTAGTCACAACACATCAGAGCTGGAGCTAGGTGGAAAAAAGTCTGCTGCCATCAAGTGGTCGCTACAAACTCAGATTTATAGGAACGTTTTGAAGGGGAGTTCAGGTATTTTTAAAACCTGGGCACCATATTTACATGTTTGGGTTTGTAAATGATTCAAACTTACCAAAGGTTTTGGAATGAGCTGGTTGACGCCAGCTGATGGCACCCCAACATGTAAACATTGGCCATCGGTTTAATTAGAGTTACTTGCTCGTAGTTTTTTGCCTCCACGCACCGGTCGAGTTGTTATTTCTAAGCTGTGGTGGCCAGAAAATTTTTCCCAGAATATTATGATGTCACAGTGAAGCTGATCTCTGACTTTTGGATATAAAATGTCATAACAACCCGATAAATATATAAAAATACCGGAATTCCCCTTTAATGGAAGTGATTGTTGAATGATTGCAGAACCAACCTTTAAAGTGACTCATCAAGCGGTCAGCCATGTTCTGGTAGAAATCCTGAACGCACTCCGACAGCTCGTCAGCACTCAGGTCCTGAAACGAACAGAAGTTAGAAGCTCACAGCGCCGATCAGAGCATCAGCACACACTTTTGTATTATAAAGGCTACACTAGACGTCAAATCAGACCTTTTTGCTCGACATGTTGACAATGAAGGCTCGGCACTGCTTATGGATCTCCCGTCCGGGCTTCTGGAGGTTTTTCAAGAAGTCCACAAAGTCCTTGGACACCTGGTCTGTTTCGAAGCTGGCGTGGCGGCTGATGGACGGACTGGGGGTCTTACCCTCTTGGGTTTCTGGTGAGGAAGAAGCCACATTTATAAAAAGCCATACTTTTGGCTGCCTGCCTTTCCTCCTCCGCAATCTGCTTCTACACGGAGCCAACTTTGCCAGACAACAAGACAAGATGTAAAATGTTAATTAGTGAGCCTCAGCAGTTGGTGGTAGTTAATCAAGATTTCAAAATAAGCTTTATTGGCATGAAAACAAATTAAACTCTACACAAGAAAACTAAATAAATGTCCACAAGATAACAAATATCAGAAGCATTTAGTGCAGCTTGTGTTGCCCGTTGTTTGTGAGCGTGTCCGAGCTGTCGTATCACTAGCACGTTATCTTTCATGAATTGGACCTTGAAATGGTCCATAGTGCTTTGTAAATTTGCCCTTTAATGTCATACCTTTCTTGGGAGCAGTGCGTGAGGAAGGGCTGAAGAACTTCTTCACGGTGGTCACTTTCCGTGTCTTCTCGTTGGTCTTCTTCTCCTCAAACTTGGAGAAGGGTCCCAGAGAGGCGTGTCCCGGGTGAGGCTGTGGCGCTGTGGACTGGGAGTGGGACTGTGTCTGCGCTCCATGACTGCTGGCATACGCTGCCTCCTCCTCCCGCTGCAGCCTGTTGCCAGGGACGTTTGACAGAGCAAATGCCAGTAATCAGAGCGAAATTATGATGATCTGGAGTAACATAACAAGCTGCACTTATTTGACAGAGGAAAACTTCCAATCTAATTAACATACTGCGATACACAACAAGGGTGATTTGAAGCGAAGGTGTTGGTCACGATGCAGCGCAACGTCTTACTTTTCTGCCAAGGCCCAGTCGTCCTGGATCTGTTTTTGCCGTACCCGCTGGTACTCCTCCCGCCAGCACTTGGAGCACAGGCCCTGCCATGCTGCGTTACCATAGTAACCACATCCTTTCTTGCACAGCAGGTCCGACTGGTCCACATGGATCCCTCGTCGCTCCGTCCGCTGACTCATGATGCTGGACGACCTGGAGTGAGAAATTCATAATGTAATTTATTGGTGGAGTTGTTTGTGCTGCCTGCATCGTGTGTTTATGACACAATCTCAGATTATTACAGTTTATAGACACTGTGTCTGAGGCACAGGGCTCACACTTTGTACAAAAACAGCATAGCCAATCATGTTGATCAGGTATTAAGACACGCAGCACCAGGTGAATGCTAAAATGTTTGCAGGAAACGAAGCTTTTGCAAACATGTTAGTCACAGTTACTCCTTAAAGTTGAGTCTCAGCTCATTATTTTACCGTCTGGCTCGCAGCCTTTTTGATTTTGGCTCACTCTCAACGGTGAGATTATTTTCAGCAGCAGCAGGCGGCTGATTTCAGTGAAGAAGCTCTAAAAGACCTCATATACACCACCTGCTCAGCACCAAACAGCTCACAGACAAAGTTAGCAACGAGCTAGTGAACACATTTAGCAGCTAAAGAGACAGATATTTCTGAGTTGGTGGCAGACATGTGACTGAGGTCATTTTAGTCCAAGTCTCAAGTCAGTATCCTGTCTATACAAAAAGAAAACACAAGGTATTAGTGCCTGTCTGATGATATTATTGGCCAGTTTATCTAACCTTATCAAATAGTGTGCCAGTGAAGTGAAATTGGTTTATAACCACTGATATTCAGCAAAAAAAAAGTAAGATGTTTATTGTCATCCAGATTGTACCGGTACACTCGTGTGAAAATCTTTTGCTTAGAGACTCCACTGCAGAAATGGTAAATAGTAACTAGGAAATAAAATGTATATCATAATAATACAATAATAAATAAATAGAAGATTTAAAATATAATAAAAATATAAGACAGCAGGGATAAGGTGAATGTGTAGATATCTATCTATACATGTACAGAAATGTAATAAATCTCCAGTTGGCGGATCCATAATCAAGCTAAAAGAGAGTAAACATTGAACTGACATTCACCAGGTGGCCAGAAAACACGACTCCAAACAAAATGTGATGTTAATCTGTTAAGTTCAACATATCACCTCACAAGTTGATGATACGTCAGTGGTGTGTTCACAAATAACTCAGTTATTGCAGGTTTAAGGTGGTTAAACCACATGTTCACATAGCGACCCCCTATAACGCAGTGTGTCAATACTAGGAAGTAGCCACCTCAGTAGTTAATTACTAGGGGTCGACTGATATTTGGGACCGAATCTTTGTGTCAAAATTTCGAACAACCAGTGACAGTAAAGTACAATTTACTCAAGTACTCTTCTACTTGAGTAATGGCATTTTCTGCTACTTCTTCTTCCTCTCCACTGCAGTTATTTGATACATTTAGTTAGGCTGCATCCAAATACCTGGACTTCATTTTTTGGGTGCGTTTGCGGGAAGTCAATGAGTTTTAAGGGCTGTCCAAACACACAATGTTTCCAGTCCACAAGGGCTCTCAAGAGAGACTTCACCGAACTTCACTGATTTACTTATCCACAATTCACGGCGATACAGACGTGAGGTTGAAACGTTACTTCAATAACCACATCGTGATACAGAAATATGCAAGTAAAAGTTCTAGCTGTAGTCCAATTTATTTTATTACTGTAGTCTTTACGGCTGTCTATCAGCGACTTATATTTGCCTTGCGGTCTCACGCACTCGCAGACTTGACAGTGAACACGTCATGGTACGTATGACTCAAGAGGGGCCGAGTCCGCAAGTCCTGAGGGTGGAGATTTATCAGCAACCTGACAGATGAGGATAAATGGAAAAGTGCTGAATATCGGCCCTGATAATTGGTCTACCTCTGAGTTATTACCAAACAAGTAATTAACTAGTAATATAAATGCCAAACAGACAGGTGTGAGTGGATCTGGTCCAGCCTTGATTGACAGTGACTCTGTTAGAGCCTGTTAATGACTTCCAGGTACCTCATCTGGCGCCCTGGACAGGATAGTTTATAGACCATGAAGTGTGTTAGTAAGGATGTAGTTAGTAAGCTGTTCTTGCACCTTAATCTCCTTGTTAAGTCTCTAAAATCTCCACTGGAAGGATAAACAGAAGATAATCCCTCATTTTGTGTGTTGATGCTGGTGATGAGGAGCCAAACATCTACCATAGGTTGTTCAAGGTAGGCTAGTTTTGATCTGGTGCCTGTGAAGGCCTATGCATAGCCAATAATTCATTTAATAATCATACTACTCAGTTAGTCCTTCTGCTCTGTCTGAAGGCATCTGACCCTGAAAGCACCTTTGGTTGTGTCCCCACTCATTTTTCAGGGGTTTCCTTTAATTTGTCACACGTCTGTTGGTCAGTTAGCTAAACATGTTGCAGTGTTGTACTTAGCTAGCACACAGATGAAGTTAGCCGAGTCAAGTATTCACAAAGTCTTATCGGTTATGTTTAACTTTAACCACGTCTCGTACTCGCTGCGCTGCGTTGGTACTCACCCGTAATGTTTTCAGCGATCACAAGCAGCAGCAGACCTCCTCCTCTTCGTCGCCGCGGTGTGAGGCGACCACAGTCCGCAGGGTCGAGACAGTGACGTTTCATCCACGACCTTCACGGAAGTCCAGCGACGACGTGACTTTACTGAGATTAGAAACATGTCTCTGATTTATTATCTCAACGTGGGACCAGAGTAGTTGTTTCCACCGCTATTTCAAACGTACGTGATCGTTTTGTCCACGAATAGCTAGTTCAATTGAGTAGTCTATTTACTTCCGCATCAGGGACAAATCTTCAAGGATTGGTACGTGACGTCACGTGTAACCGGACATGTAAAGGCGAGCGTCATGTGACACGACGAGCGAGCAAGGTGGGGAGCATTTATTTATTTATTTATTTATTTATTTATTTATTTATTAATTAATCGTAAAACTATCCACTGACATTATTATTATACTTATTATTATTATTATTATTTTTATTATTGTTGTTATTATTGACTAAGGGGTCATAAAATCACATTATATTATCTATAATCTGTAGTTTATTAAATTTTATTATGTAGGGCTACAATTTTACATTTTCTAGTTTTCATCTGCGAGGGCTTAAAAAAGCTAAAGGTTGGCTAACACCGAACAATAAATCCAACACTCTAGCTAAAGTCTAGCTAACTTTTTCTGCCTCTTTATTCCTACAACCTTTCCTAACTCCCAGTGACCCGGAGGAGCAACAGCTATTAGCGAATGTTTATTCAGGAAAATAGTTTGAAATCTGGGGAATCGTTTTATTTTCTTTCTCAGATGAGAGGATTGATAACACTCTCACATTTTCCTGTTAAATAGGCTATGATGCAGGTGCCAGGAGACTGTTAGCCTAGCTTAGCATAAAGATTGTTAACAAGGGGGAACAGCTAGCCTGGCTCCAACCACCAGCACATCTAAACCTCAGTCATTAACATGTAACAATAACACATCTGTACAAACGTGTGGTTAAAAAAGGGAGCTACAGTTGATCTGTAGACAGCCAGAGGCTCTAAAGGTATCTGTGAACATCACCTAACATCTAAATACCTTTTTTGGCTCTTACTTGAGCTGAAGTCACAGCTAGCTGACTGCTTCCTTGTTGACTTAAAGGTTAATGTTCAGCGGTTCGGTCTGAATGCCAATCTGATTGCAAACAATTCTGTAATTTCAGTTTCCTGTATCTGCTATGCTGATTCTGAAACAGATGGCTGTTGCAAGCTTGGTCTGGTAGCGACATTAATTTAACATTTCAAAAGCTTTCAAAACATCAAGAGGAACACTGTCACACTTTTTCATGGGACAGCATTTTATGCTGATGAACAACACACACAGATAAATCCTGCACTTTCAACCTTTAGCAGGAGATACAGAAATGTGATGAGAATGACAAAGAAAGCGTGCGACAGACGGAGAGAGATAAGTCTCTGTAAAGGGTCTTGTTTCACTCTGTAGATTAGATCTTGGGACATTAGAGCAATTAATGCACCCTGCACACATGGAAAAGTATTATATATACATTAAGCTTTAGGTGTGGTTACAGATGCAACAGAGCATCTGAAGTACATCTGAAGTGAAACAGGCTTTAATCAGAGACGGAAGTGAAACACACAGTTCCTCTTTAAAGGCACCAAAGTTGCACTGCACCACCACCACCAGTCTCAGCTGTGCCAACCGTTGGCACAAGCAGAGAATGAGGAGGACCATAATAGGAAGAAAATAAGGTTGATATTCCTGTAACTACTGCATATGTGACTATAAGCCTTGTTTTAGTTGAGCAACTGGTTAATGAAGTTGTATTTTTGCTCACGAGTGCTTTTGTGGACGGGTCATGCTGATAACATCATCCTGACTGGGGTGAATAAACACACCGAGGGTCAGACACACAGATAACAAGCAGTCATACCAACACGCACTGTCTAGACAGACAGATATAGCCATGATCCTGACGGGTCGCAGTTTGTGTCTTCCCTCTCCAGCCACCGTCCAGGAGCTGTTTTTTGTGGCTCGAGATGCCAACATCATCCCGGATATCTCCCTGGATCCTGTGCTCACCACCTTTCTTTCGCTGGACTCCTCAGCAGCGCTGCAGCATCAGTATACCTTCTTACAGAGGGGCATGAGCAGGGAGCAGCAGTCTGCTTTCAGCCTCAACCTGACTGGAGAGCTGGGAGGTGTCAGCAGGGTCACCTATGGAGGAGTAGGGGTCGTTGCTCTGGCTCTGTCCATGCTTTTTGACCAGGTTGCCCAACAAGTGGGTAAAGCTTTTTCTTCACAATGCAAGATGCTAAAACAGAATTAAAATTCAGAATTACAGATTTTCTGTCATCTCACCAGGTCCGAGCACAAGGATCAACAGAAGGGGACTTATCTACTCAGGGATCCGGGGATAAGAGGATTTTTGGCATCAGCAGTTCTTCAAGAATCGGCTGGATTATCTACAGCTACCTCGGCCTGATCCCCGGCATTGCCAACAACCAGGAGAAGATGGCAGAGACTACAGAGATCTATGACAACTTGCTGAAACTTGAGCTGCTTGACCATTATGAGAGGATGACCACGAAGAAGAGAATGAGTTCAGTGTCCATGCAGCAGTGGTTGGTGGGAGCTGCATTTCATCTACACATGAGAATTCACCAGGTCATGACACAATCAACCAATCAGTAGCCAATTGTATGATAGTGAAAAGGTCTCGTTGTGAAGGATTTAGTTGTATCTAGTGCTGATCCAGTGTTTTATCCTGGTGACTGTGCTGGGCTGACATGAAATCTCCTTTGTTCTTGTTCCAACAGGTTCGTCTGAACTCGGTGCCTTTAGGAACAGTTGAGTCACTGCGTCGGGCTTATAAGTCAGGGTTAGGTCGCCTGCATCAGGACTACACAGCCTATCTACGCAGAAATATTCAGGAGACTGGACCATCAGGAACTCAAGGACCACGAAAACACAGAACCAGGGGAAGACCAAGACAAACTAACACATTGAGCATAACTAATATGATCTGCTCGGGTAATCACCTTTTTAATGACAGCCAGGTTAGTCCAACTATCTCATCTGGTAAATTCAATGGGACGTCCACACCCAATGCAACTGCTGACATTAACAGGATTTGTAGAACAAACGGATCCAGTGAAGACTTTGGACTCAATGTGCCAATCAGAAGTGATGAAACCACTGTAGGCATGGAAAACAGAAACAATTCTTCTGGATTTAAACGGGATGAGGAAGTTCTGGGTCTGTTAGTTATCGAGCCATTGAGGAATGTGAGCCACAGTGTGCAGCATCACCCCTGTCAGTCCTTGGCCATACAGCAAGCTTTAGTGACTCGTATTATGGATGCTCAGGACCTGGAGAGGAACAGAAACTTTTTCCGGTACCAGGACAGAATCTTTCGCAGCTTTGTAAGACAGAGGGACGGCTTTGAGCTGAAGATAAATTAGACAGATATGAATGGTGTGAGATTAAATAATTAATTGATCATGTACAGTCCCTCAAATGAACCTTAACTTTGTGAGGTTCTCCTCAAGAAACTATCATACCATCAGTCACTTTATTCATCTTTCTTTATAAAATGTTGAGGTGTTAGCAGAAACGAATCAAGTAGATTTGTGCAGAATAATATCTCATAGAAAATGTAAGGATTTATTTTAATGAATGTTATAACAAATACAGCATACCATTGTCTTTAAATATTCGATTTTCTTTACATTTTTAATTAAAAAAATGTTTGACATCTCGATGTTTAATATCTCACTTAAAATGTAATAAATATTGATGAGTAGTTCCCTTGTTCTTGTCTCTTTGACAAAACATCACCATCTAGTGGTAGAAAAAGTGTAGCAGTCATATGTAAATGCCCTACGTACACTGTAGATCTACTATCAGTTTTCAATCCCTGAAATGTCTCAGTTTAGAAATACTTCACAACAACCTGCATACAAGTCATACATTTAAAATTTTACGTAAGTGCAGTGCTTTTGGCAAAATACTCAGAGCAAGCTTTAGCTAATTGAGGTGGAGCTAATTTCAACCACTTGTACTTAAAGTAGTAGAAAGTAGAAAAATAGAAATATTTAAAGCTACTACAGGGAACTTTGATATTGTGTTGATTTTGGAGGCCCCTGTGGATAAGTTGGAAGTGTTTCCACTATCAGAGTCAGTATATAATATTGATCAATCAATAAGTTGTAAAGTTAAAGTTGGAAGAGTTTGCAAATTAAGATGTTCCTGACAACTCTGTAGTCTCAATTAGCCTCTTGTAGGCAACCGCTGTTTTTAAGACAAGTAAGCGCTTTGTAATTCAATTAGAGGACATTTAACAAGGTTTTTTTATGTCATATAACAAAACGTAAATATCTCAAGCCAGACCTTTTTTTGGCATATAACCGAAAACCCATTAAAAAAACAGCTGACTTTGAGAGGAGAGAACCGGAAGTGCAGAAATGTGCAGAAAACTCTATAAAACATAAATATTCAAGTACGAACCCAAATGCCTCTTTACACAGTTTCTGTGTGGCATTTTAAATCTCGTCTACATTACCGTCAAACACACAAAATGCTGCTTTGTGTGGTACAACTTTAAATAATACCCTTTAAATAGTTGGCGGAGGGACTTTAAATTGGACCGGAAACGCTGCACGAGATGTACCGGATGTGGGTGCACCGCGCCAACGCGCCGCCACAAATTCAGCCGTAGAAGAAGACGGAGTTTTGAACCACCGTGTTGACGACACGCGGCGCTGCGTGACAGCGCCACAGTTTTAACTTCCGCACAATAACATGAACAGGACGAGCTGAGACTGCTGTTAGGCGTCCACTCAATACTTATCTTAAGGTAAGAGTTTTCAGGTTAATAGCTTAATGAACTCAGTGTAAATCTTCGTAGCTCAACTTACGAGCTAAACACGTCCTTGTTTGGTTCACGGCTCGTCACGCTGAAACAAACTAGGAAAAAAAGTGTCGTGGCGTTAATAATGTTGGCGTCAAACCACGTCATGAGAAGATGGCTGTGTTTAGGCCGCTCAATTAACAATATAACGCTTTAATATGTTTATCCAGCGGTCAACTTCGCATTGTAAGCGAATTACCGACCGGAATTAACTACTACGTAGGTTAGCCATATGCTAAAATGCTAACACCATGATGAGGAGTCAGGAGGGGCGTTAGCAAAGTTAGCTCATTTTTCGAGAGATTTTTGATTTGACGGGCTTCGTTTTTTCTCGGCTTTTTGTTGTGTGACTACACCAAGTTATACCAAAATGTACGATGTTTGATGGCACGGTCCTTCACAATTGACTGATGTTATCATATTACAGCTAGGTGGTAGGTAGCTAACAACACATTAGATGACTCTCAGGTACATGTTAGCTAACGCTGCCCAACACAGAAACATGAGTAATAGCTCTTAAATGAAGTCAAACTGGCTGTAGGCGTTTCAAATTAACCACGCCCACACATAGTTGGTTAATGTTACAGTTTAATTTCCCCTTTATTCCCACCACACACTTTTCATCCTGCCAAATGTCATCACTCATCTTCTTGTTTACATCTCGTTGACCAGCTTTAACAGAGAGGTGCACAGATGCCCATGGACCTGATTTATAACGGGGTGTCACCTCTGGCCCAGACGTATGAATAACTATATTTTCAGTGCCCATTTTGTTATAAACATTCAAATAAATGTTGGCTTTTATGGGTGTTTTCATGTTTATGCTGCATACACATGGTATACATCTGGCCCATGGTGGGAAGAGGACAATTACTGCTCAACAAATGGTCTATGTGGCTTCCAACAGCTTAGTTGAGGGTGGAGATGGAGATTAGTTTGACCCTGCTCTCAGGCGGTGATCAGACAGATGTTAGTACTGTGTGGAAAAGCAGCCAGATTCATTACATTGAGGCCTTTTGTGGGCATGACAGGGCTCATATTCCTGTTGTATGAAAAGAGGGGAAGTCCTGCCCCTTTCGGCGTCACCGGCACAGAAAAAGTATGAAAAAAAAGGTCAAAATCACAACAGATCTCACCATATCAACAGCTAAAGTCATGCAAAAGTAGTGTTTTAGTTTTGTAACTTTGCCTGTGCGTTACTATTTCAAAACAAGCATGCTGTATTTCTGTTGTTTACTTTGCAATCATTTAAATGCCATGATAAGTTTCATTTCTTGTGAAATCCTGACTCATAGTTTAACAAACCACTTAAGAGTTTTGGTGTGTTATAAGTTCAGCTACGTCTATTATTTTTTACAACCTATTCATTGTGTTATTTTCTTGAATCATTATTTAATGTCAAAAAACAAAATGTCCAAAAAAGTGAAAATGTGCCCATCACAATTTTACAGGGCCCAAGATGACACCTTCATGATGCTTGTTCTGTCCGACCAATAGTTCCCAACGATATTCAGCTCAAAATGATGTAAAATAAGGCCGCAGCTGTCGTTTATTTTCGTAATCAAGTAGTCTACTCATTATTCCATCAGTTAATTGAGTAATAGGATAGATTAAGATTAAGATTGGCTTTATTTATCCCACAATGGGGAAATTCACTTGTTTCTACAGCTCGAGATGCAACAGTACAGGGAAAAGAATCAGAAAAATATGCATAAAGTTAAATAGAAAATAAATAGAAAAAAACAACATTAACTAGTCTTGTCTAATGCTGATAAAAATATGCCGGAGTCTGTATGTGTTTTGTTAAGCTTTCAGGAGGCCACTTTTTCAGTTTCTTTCCAGTTGAAATATGAACTTGTAGAGACTTGAAACCTGTTTGTCAGGAAATCTGCCACAGTGAAAATGTGCATGTTGATTTTCATTCAGTGGATTTGAATGATTTATGCAAATCTTCTTACAGCATTGTACAAAATGTCGGATTCAGACTCTGATTCGGACTTTGGTGAAGACATCAGAGAGATGGCTGTGAGTTGTTAACCGCATTCAACCAAAGTGTTGTATTTTGTATGTCAATGAAAAACTGTTTGTTTGTTTTTTCCCCTTCAGAAACTCATGGCTGCTCAAAGAAATAATTTAATGATAACCCTCAATCCATCAGGTAAGGGACATTGAAGTCTTATTACACCATTACTGTTAATATTCTGGGCTACAGTGCTGTAGCTCAGTCATTTTAAGACATGTCTGGATGATGTGCATCTCCTATCATGTAAGTTTTTACTCAAGTATTGAATGAAGTATTTACTGAGCTCAATGCAGAATGTGTAACTTCAAATATCTGCACATTTGTTTACTTGGCGGTTCAGTTTTCCATATGTTTGCATATTTTCCAGATCTGCTGACAGTTAAAGCTTAGAAAATTGTCTATGTCTAAGATGGACAGAGATAATCAGCTTCTTTGAAGACTAAACAAACAGATTATATTTTCAACAAACTTTTCCTACACTTCACCCTAAAAAAAGAGCAATCATAAACTGTTAAGTGTGTGAGAGTGCTGCTACACTCAGTAGTCTGATAGAGTGATAATGTACTAAAGGCAGTGCAGCAGTGTTCCTGTTTTCTGTATTGGCACATCTGCCTAGAGTTTAACAGAGGTGAACTCTGACCTGAGCTCTGTCAGAGCCTGCTGGAGACATATGCTTGAATCTATCTGTTTTGGCTTCAACAGACCTGGACAAGGGACAACACTTGAAAATATGGCTTTTGGCTAACACTGGTGCATTTGTAGTGACGTTAATCAATGTGCATTGTCCCTGAATGAAAGGAATGATAGACGGAGCGAATGTTCATTTACAGGGAATGTGGTTTGACCATAACTTGAGACTTTACTTCTGTAGCTACTTCACAATAATAAGGTGAACATGAAGTTGTATAAACACACACTTCTTGTGAACATAGAAATGTTTTCATGAAGTTCGATGACTCAAGTTGAAGTTATGACTTCTTCTGTGCGCAGTACATGTTATTGTTAGTCACTGTGGCCTCAGTTTTTTTTATTATTTTTTTTACATATTTCAAAATGCCATTTCATGCCCAGAGATGATGATGATAATATGTCATTAAGTTTTGGTATTCTTTTCAGAGTTGCTGATGTAAATTGGTAAAGCTGTTTTATTTGACATGGACTTGATTATGATAGCACATGGGGCAACTGTAGCTCAGGAGGTCGAGGTAGAGCGGGTCGTCTTGTAATCTGAAGGTCGCTGGTTCGGATCTCCACGGCCCCCCCAGCTGCATGTCGAAGTATGCTTAAGCAAGATACTGAACCCCAAACTGCTCCTGATGAGCAGTTGGCACATTGCCTCTGTCATCGGTGTCTGAATGGGTGAATGTGACAAGTGTTGTAAAGCCAGGACTAGATTTCACATCAAAATCCAGTAAATAGTTTTTACCTACACCTTTTGAAGAATATAAGGAGAAAATAATGGGCCCTGAATGTAGAGCATCTTGCTGTTTATTATCTCAAAACTAACATAGATAGGTAAATTCTCTATGCTGTTCTTCACTAGGTGGAACTAAGTTGGCATGTTTTTTGTTTTTAGATGAGATTCTTGAGAAATGGAGTCATCTTCCTCCTGATACAAGAAGGGCCTCTACAGAAAAGATGAAACTTTGTGCCTTCTGGCTTCCCATTTTGCTGCAGCGTGATGAGTCCAGCCCGACTCTCACCTGGGCTTTACAAATCGGTCTAATTGACTTAAAGTAAGTACAATTATGAATGGTATCTGCAAAAAACAAAATGTAAACCACCAAATGATAACACTTTTGATCTGTAATAGTCAGTCTGTTTGTCTTGTGAGTGTTTAACTGTCCTCCTTCTTGTTATAGTGAGGATCTGAGTCTGAGGCAAATTCGCAAGATAGAAACGCTGGAAGCGGTCCTCAGAGCCTTGGAGAATGGGACTGTAAGTTCACTATGTAGTAGTTAAGTAAGAGCTCTTTTTCCTCAAACAGGAACTATGGAACCAAATAAACTTAAACATTAAGACTGCCTGGAGTAGGGCTCTTTTTAGCACATCGATCTATCGAACTGGACCCAACTTTATTGTCTGGATCCTCAAGTTAAAATGCAAATGTAGTTCCTGAGTTCATAAAAAGCTTCTTGGTTCCTGGCAGGGTCCAAAATGAACTTTTTGGTCCATCTGACTAGTAAACTGAAATGATTTACTTCACAAATGTGAGGATTTGCTCATTTATTCTTAATTTTTGAGTGTTGTACCATTTGTTGGACAAAACAAAGACTGTGTAGGAGTCGCAAAACAAATCTGGCCAATCAATGTGTTGCAGTGATGAGAGCTGAAAGTGAAGAAAGGCCTATTTCAGCCACCAACTAATGTCAGCTGACCTCATTTATTTAATTCGTCAACCTAGATTTTTATCTGTATTTGAGTAGCTGGTGCTAATTTTGGAACCTGGTTTCTGTGGAAAGTTCCTGTGGTGGAAACGGCCTATAAAGCCCCTTTCCCTCACAGCTTAAAACATGTCTTTCTTTCAGTGCGAATGCGTAAAAGTTTTAACAAAAAGCTTTTGATTTAAACTGCTTATTTGTTCTCTGTTCCAGTTGAGAAAGGACGAAACAAAGCATGTTTTCTGGATAAGCAACATGTTCAACCGGGTAAGTCTGAAAAAGTTATCGTGTGCATTGAATGTGTAAGATTATTAATTGGTGTGAAGTGTAGCTGCCCTGTCTAACTTTGAGTGAAGTAGAATTTTAGTAAGTAAAGCATAAAATAAGATTAAATAACACGAAATCAAACTTGTAGTCAAATATAATAAAAGCCAGGATAGAGATAAGGTATCAGGAGAGAAAATGTACTCATACAATTTTACTCATACCATTTCTTCAAGGTTGGCAGGTCTGTAGAGGTTGTGGATGAAGCTTTTCACTGGTTGGAGCGAACAGGAGAACCTGGTATTCGCCATCGCATATTGGATCTCGGCCATATAAATACCTGCTTCACAGCCCTGCATCTAATCTTCACAGAGTGTAAGACACATTCACAGACAGCTCTGCTACAAAAACATCCAGTAACGCACCGCTGACATTTACACAACTTGGTCACAAGACATTTCTGGTGATTCATTTAAAGAGGAAAACCTTACTAGCTCGGGCAGTTGCTGGAATTCAGTGTGTTGTCTTTTTCCAAACTGTGCAAACACTTTAGTCTGGACGACCTGTATGTAGTTCGTTAACACATACACACACTCCTCTTTTTGCTTTCAGTTGCCAAGTATATTCAGGACATGGGTAGAAACAAGGAGAAAACGATGAGGTCACTGATGGCTCGACCATCGGACTACCAACTGGAGGTAAGACGAGACAACACGATCTGCAGGCTGTCTCTGTTTGCTTTAACAGGCACCTGGTTGTCCTTTCTGAAACTTGTACTTGTGTTTGAGTTCAGACACTACTCCATGTTTACTACGAAATAACCTGAGCAGCCTTATTGAGAGAGTAACTGCAGGTGGTTTGAAAATAAAGTAATTAAGTGTTACGTTACTCTGTAGATTCCCATTAGCTTGTAACAACACACCTACTTTAATTTTAGATTTGCTGTACCTCAAGTGGTATACATAACATCTTACGTCTCTAAATGCAATGATACTTGAAGACACAGTAAAATGGCAGAATGTCTTCAGCTTCAGTTATGTGAAGTATATTCAAGTTATATCCATCAGATTTGATTGGACTCTGATTGGATTGTAATGCAGAGTTGTAGTGAAATACTGAGACTGTTGGCCTCCACTCACCATTTTGGATCAGGAGGAGGATAACGATGAAATTAAATACCTCAACTACCTTCTTTGGAAGTTTCAAGCCTACTTCTTTAACTCATGTCAGCTCTTACAAGGTGCTGTTCCTTGCATTTAGAGCTCTGTCTGTTACAGACCGAAAAAAAATGTTCCTTCATGCACCTTTAACACGGGGATACAAGACTAGAACCTGGGAAATGTATACTTTTTATTTTACTGCGTCTTTAACGATGTAAAAAATACTGCAGTGAATTTAAAGACCATCATAATTTCCAAGCTGGGAAGCTCTTCATAGTGGTATCACAGATTTATGACAGTTACAATAATAATGCATTTTTTAAAGGCGGTGAACAGCCTCACCTTTTATTTAATTTTTTTCATCTGTGGTGTCATATTCTAAATGTTTCCTCACAGTGTTTCCTAGATGCTTTGGTGTCATGATTACCTGTTGAGTACAGCTAGCCAGTGTCCAATTTCTCAGTTTTTCATATAACAACAACAACAATAGCTTCGTATAACATGCAACAGAGCGTGCAGTCGATCGGTGACACACATTTTAACAAGTCGGAGTAGAAGTCACGCCCTGTGGCGCTCTCACACTGCTGACACATTATTACAGGTTGAATGTTTTATTCATTTCATCCCATGTTCGAATGACGGATTACACGTCAAATAAAAAGTGGCAGTCATAACCATGACTATCCTTTGTGTTTTTATGTTCCTCATCCAGAAAAGTGAAGAAATGAAGAAGAAAGGAAATGAGAACTTTCAGAAAAAGCAGTATGAAGACGCTGTGCAGTTTTATTCCAAAGCCATCAAATATTTGTAAGTAGTTATTTTATATTATCTTGAAAAGTGTCTCTTTTGCTGACATGAAACATTAATCTGTATTGTATTGGTATTTAAATATATATATTTGATACACATTTACAATAATACAATAACATGTAATAGTCCTGCAAGTTATCCTCATCGTTGTGAACCTTTTAGAGGGGACAGTGTAATACAAGACACATCAAATTACGTCTAAAGAGGGCAGATTGAACACCTCTCTGACTCTGTCAACAAATATTTGTACACAAGTTTCACAAAGATGGGATATATATTGTTTGGGTATAACTGTTATTTTGATAATTTTGTAATGGAAATGTATTTTTTCTCCATCCAGTCCTGACAACCACATAATTTATGGAAACAGAGCCCTGTGCTATATCCGAAGTGAGAAATATCTGTAAGTATCACTTCTTCCAGAGCACTTTTCATTTGAAGTATCGGTAGGAAAGTTGTTTGACCCATTCAGATCAGAAGTTATGAGTTGGTTTAATATTTGGAGGTAGGGGGGGAAAAAAGGAAGAAGCGAGCTTATGTCATATTTTCATATATGAAATTATCCTCTTATTCATCAAGTGGCTCAAAGTAGGAAATAATTTCTAACTGGCCGAAATTCCTCAGTGATGCAGTTTTGGTCCCACTTTTAGGACGGGAAATAAAGGCTTTCTTATCAGCTTTCATAATCATATATGTAGAGGCTAAGCCAATACATGAAGCCCCTGAGGCAATGCGTCAGGATTGACCTAACTGACGTGCTGATAAACTTTACCATGTCTGATGAGTCAAAGTCCAAGATCAAGAACACGAGCGAGATTTGCAACAACAAGCTGCTTCAGCGGTCAAAAGCTGTTTACCTGTCCAGACAAAGATGGAGACACTATGTAACTCTAACTAATTTTAACAGTGTATTAACAAGGCTTAAGAAATGTTTTTACCCAAACATGAATTTATTATTTTACAGAAAAGCTGTCGGTGATGGAAAACGTGCTACTCTGATAAAACCGCTCTGGGCAAAGGTACTTCTGTCTTTTACGATTTGTCACAGTAATGTTGTGCAGACAAGCAACAGAGGCTTAATGAGTTTCTAGGAGACTAAAATTTAAATGTCATTCAAACACCCTTTTTGTGCTTCGTACTTAGAAAACTGTCTTTCCCACCATCCTTGCTAACATTTACTCTAAACACAGGGTCACTACCGGTACTGTGAGGCTTTGTACTCCATGGGAGAGATCGATATGGCCATCGAAGCCAACAATTCAGCCCGGAGTCTGTGTAAAGATGACCAAGAGGGGATCAAGGACCTGGAACAACAACACCTGAAATTCATCACTGAAATGCCAGAACCCAAATGTATTTTCACTGTTCTGATGTGATGTTGGTCACAGCAGCATTTTAGATCATATTTGCTTTTTTTAAAAAATCTTTCTGAAACAGAGTGGAAGTCAAGATTTCCTCGTAGAGAAATGCCTCAACCCAGACAGATTAACACTGGTGACAGCAAACAGTATCTGTACTTTACTTTTATACACAGCTCAAAAATGTAAGGTCAAGACTCAAGAGCAGAAAACTAACAAGAAACTTTACAGTTAGTGTTGTAAATATGTTTTTTGAGTTATGAACAAAATTCTTCCGGACTGTATTTAAAAAAAAAAAGAGAGAGGTTAATTAAGAGAGGAAATTGCGATTCAAGAGTTTTGACATTTTTTAATTGAAACTGACATTTATAACTGAAACTGTTTCTGTACTTTGCTTTCAGTTTTCAAGATGAAGAAAAGTAAAAGGTATGTGTGTACCACCTTTAAACACATTGATCAAACATGATTACTTATTGATGGAATAGATCATCTGTTCTGCTATCTTATGTTATTGTTGGATTGTATTTCTTTCTTGGTATGTAGCAACTGTCTGTTTTACATTTCTGTTAATGTATGGAGGGTTGAAAATAGACAACATAGTGACCGGTGTTATAGGCTCAGAGCGGGGGGGCCTGAACTAGCCAGTTAATCTTCTCCAGATGTTCCTTTGGTTACAAATCTCTCTATAGTCTTCATCTGGACCTCTCTGAGAGAGACTGCAATCAGCAGGTTGTGTTGTGTCTCCCAGCGCTGAAACACCTAGTATTGACAGTAATTAAGTGTCGGTCAATTTCTGTGTATCTCTTGATTCCTGGGTCTTCAGAATCTCCCCTATCACTTATGGGCAATCGGTTGTATTTCTTGGGTTTTTTTCCCTACAGACCGGACAGCACTAACCGAGCACATGTACTGGACACGCGACCACAGACTGTTAAAGCTGTTAAGACTGATCCAGCAACAAACGCTGCTCTGCAGAGTAAGGTGAGTCAATCTTGGATAAATGGATATTATTGTGTTTACACCCAAACCGTCCCTACCATATGTTTGCCAACATAAAAAGAAATTGGTCAGTGAAAGAAAGATAAGTGATATGTAATCAGGTGAGGTCAGTATTAAAGATTTATGCTCAACGTGAGACAGTTCAATTAGGGAAGCTGGTCTGTGTGAAACAGGTGACCGTTAAAAGAAGGCTTATTTTAGCTGAGAAAAATAGGCCAAACTCAGAATCTCTAGATGACTCATCACTGCAGCCTTGTTTGACACACATGTGAGAAGCGCGACTCGCGCAGTAATTGTGGCCATACTAACCTGTTTTACATGGACGCTGAAATGAAAAGCAAGACGCTGTGCCATGCACGGCTCACACAACCAGTGTGGCCAGCCTGTTACAAAGTGCAGAAACAAGTGATGCAGGGCGGAGTCGCTGTGACAGACACCATTCACCCTATTACAAGACACTGTACCATCAAAATGATGTTGAAGCTGTTGTTTAAAGGTTACAAATTTACATGATGTTGCTTAAATCAAGAACATTATGCATATTAATTGATAACAAAAAACATTGTGAGTTGCACCTGTAGTTTTGTCAGCCAGCTTTTAGAATATAACCGGGATGTTGAAGGCAGCAAGCACAATTGTCTGTACAGTGTCTTTGTCGTTCAGTGTTAATCAATGACTCGTGTGTCGACAGGTCTCACAGAATAAAATGGACAAGAAGCCAGGTGAGTCACTGGCACACCTGACGACAAGAAAGTATTTCCATCAACGGTTTCTCTTAATATTTGTGAAGCTGAAACAATTAAGTGATTTGTTGATCGTCAGAACTCAAGCAATCATACGCTAATTTTACACAAATATCTAATTTGATCATATCAAGAGAGAATAATCTCCGTTCCGATGGCATTTAATGACTTCATGACTGATTTTTCTCTCTCCAGGGAAAAATGAAAAGACGGCACAGGCACAGGGCAGCACTAAAGACTCCAAAACATCAAAAAGGTTAATGGAAGTTCTTAGACTGATATTAATGCTGATGTTATCAGTTACATTATTGTGGTGCAGCAGAATATGGTGTTGTTGTGATTCAGACTGACTGAAAATGATGTGCTTCCAGTGAGATTTCTTCAAAGGATGTGAAAGCGGAGTCCAACACTGAAGCAAAGAAGAAACCAAAGAGCAAAAGTCCATCTGAAGAGCAGGTAAAGCTGTTCTTACTTACTTTGCATGTAAGACAACTGTAATTTAACCATGTGGAGATGTATCTTCAGTTATGAGACTTGTAAAGCTTTTCCAGTACAGTGTAGCATCTTAACTTAAGCTTTTTAGTCATACAAGTCTCATTAATCGAAACTTCTGACCTGCTGTTATGTGTTTGCGTTTCAGACCCTGAAGATGGATGACAGTGTGGTTAAAGAGTTGAGATCTATGGTGCAGGATGCCCACACTGCTCTGGCCGACCTCCGCAGCCGCAATGCAGAGCAGGCCTTCAGCCAGGCACTGGCCTTACTGGAAACCAGCACACCCAAGGTGATCATATTACAGATTTGCAAACCAGAATTGTAGCTCTTAACACTGTTGCAAAAAAAAAAAATGCTGTATAGTGTGTGCACAGGACATGACGGTACTTACTTTTGGTAGTTTGTGCAATGAAGTTGAGCTTTAAGAGCAAATCAGTCTATCTTTAACTGCAGTATTTTTGTTGCTGCGTCTTTAAGTCTGGCTGCTCTGCACCATCCAGACAACAAAAGTATTTGTTGCAAGTCATGCCCTCTCTCCCAGTGTTTCCTGTCAGTCTCCACCGTCGACAGTTAAATACAGGCAAACAAATGTCCAAAACCTGTACATTTAATTTTACATGATGATAGACTGATTTTCCTTTTTCTTTCTCAGGAACTTGGACTTTCCACGCTGGATTTGCTGTTGTTGCTGTTTGGCCGAGCATCAGCCCTGACCGAGATCGGCCAGCCTGAGGTTGGTGTAGTTTACTAGATTATGTTGTAAACAATGTCCTCACTCATTAAATATGTGGCCATTTCTGTGAGATCCAGCTCCGCATTGTGCTTTCCCTGAAGCTTAATAAGCCTGATATATTTCATAAAATTGAAAGTTTTTCCAGCTTCAAGTCGAGGTGGATTTGCATGGCCAGGATAATTTGAGGATTGAAATTATACGTGACATTATGTGCGTTTGCTTTGTTAAATACAGGAACTCGGAGAAGCACAAAGACTTCTGGAGAAGATCAAATCATTTGAGGAGAGGACGTTTCAGTGTCTGGTTTTCTATGCAATCGGCAGGGTGTATGTCAGAGAGAACAGGTACAGAAGCTTCTGATCGAACCAGTTTTTTGTTTGTTTGTTTTTTTTGTCCTTTTTGCTGTTTCTAACTACAACATGCGTGTTTTCTTTGGACAGGTTTGCAGTTGCTCTGCAGCAGTTTTCAGACTCCCTGCAGATGGTCAAGAATCAAATAACTCCGGGTAAACTCACCTGGCCTTTAACAAAAGAGATTGTCAAAGAAACGCAGCCAGACTATTTCAAGGTATGTTGTCATTGAAGGTTTGTTTATATGTGACAAACTGTTTTAAATAAATATATTACGTAATTTCATTTCACTTCATATTTTGTGTGCCAAACAATACATATTTTGTTTACACACTGGGCTCATCTTACTTGTATTTTCTCTTTTTAGGAAATTCTGGACAGTGCTATTGACTTGTGCAAATTTCCTCCTATTCCTGATGCCATTTGTCGACTCGAGAAGTGCAATGGCCATTTGAAAGCTGAAATCTACTTCACAGACCCGGATTTTAAGGTAGATGTCAGCCATAAAACACAGCCAGACAGTTTTTTTTAATTCAAAAATAAAAAGAACTGATCAACTTTAAATGTATATGCTTCATGTAGGGCTTCATTCAGATTTGCTGCTGTCAGAGCTGCATCATTGAATATCACATGACCTGTTGGAAGACCCTCAAAGCGTCATCCTTCTCTGAAAAGAATGAAAAGGTACATTTAGATTTCAGAGCAGCATTTCTTTTGAACATTTTGCCGACCGTTTTTAAGTCTTTTAAGATTTTAAGTCTACCGGTTTCAAGTCTAAGTCCATTGTTGTGTTGCAGGACTTCCTGCAAGAGCCCTGTATGACTCCAGACTGTGTCGGGCGAATCTGTAGTATCAAAATCTTTGGTCCAACAGGCCTGGTGAAGTGTAAGGTAAGCTGATGCTCTGCAGGTGGAGTGAGATTTTAGAGTCGCTGTGCTCATGAGTTAAGGGATGAGTGTGACTTTAATCTGATTTCCTTCTCTCTGCAGTTCGAAGCCACCATCCCGAAACTGTATACGGCAAAGAAGCTGAAAGTGAATCAGAAATGTACAAGGTGAGGCTGCAGCCAAGTACAGATCATACTGCTGACTGAGTGTAGCTCCAGTGGTTTCTAACAAACCAATTTTGCCCTTTTTTTTACTTTTCAGTCTGAAGAAATTAAAATCAAAGGAAGAGCGCCGGCTCAAGAGGAAGCAGCATAAGCAGTCATTTCAAGAAAAGCAGGCGATCAACGATGAGATTCTGCAGAAGAAAGAGGACTCAGCGACACAGATTCAACAGAAAGGTACTACTGCTGAAATCATCACAATGTCTGAACTGTTTCACTGACTGCACTCATTATTGAAGAGGTCATTTTTATAATTGCACTGCTCAACCTTCTGTGTACTGTCAGGAGAACCTAAAGTATGATATTTCTGATTTAATACATATATTGTGTTCATAATAGATATTTGTGATAAGTTTGCAGAATTCAGAGATACTCAATACTGAACTTTTTAGACAAGGGTCCCTTTTTTTACGGTTAAGAAAAACGTTATCATCGACTACTATGAAACAGGCTATAATTCATACGTTAAAGAGAAAAAGCAAAACGCAAGAAAGAGACGTCTCAGCAGTCCACATTCATACAACTCACAAGTACCCAAGTCTGTAATATGCAGAAGATTTTTAATTTTGTTATTAAGGAATTGTGACCAAGACTTGTACAAAGTGGGACATTTTGCAGTTGATAAATTATCTTCAGCGTTTTCTGTACTGCAGTTTCTTTTTACTTAGCCAACAAATATCTGTGAAAAGCTGAAGTGAACAAATAATATCAGCCGTGCCGATGCATCCTATGTTTTCCCAGCTGAATCATTTAAACTCGAAGGCTTGTCAGACTTTTGTTCTAGGAAAGTTTATCTTACAATTTGGCTTTTTCTTCCTTTTTTTAATTAACTTCCTCTTGCTTTTAAATTTGCTGAACCAGCTCTTGGGCAACACATTTGGACACAGGCAGCTACGCTTATCAAAGCTGCTTTTATCTTAGTTTAAGTCAAACAAACAAGTGTTGATGACTCACTTTCTGTCATGTTTCCACCTTGTTTTCAGCCTGGCTGTTTTACAGAGATCGAGTACTTCTGCAGATCAGCCAGAACCTGGAGCTTCTGAGAGAGGAGAAAGGCCTGCAGGTGTCGGACGTGATGAGCAGTCTGAAGCCCTGGCTGGAGCTGGACTCGTCGAAGGGGAACCAGATCGCTGGGAGGATACTGAACTGGCAGCAGGAGCAGCTGGAGACTCTTGGTCAGGTTATTGAGCTGCTGCTGGAGAGGAAGAACCGGGTTTGGGCTCGTGTCCTCGTCCAACTACTCAGCAGCTGTCTGGATATAAATCCTAAACTCAACAACTGGGCGTGCCAGCTCAACAATGCAGGTAGATAAAATAGACTTAAGTACAGTTTGGAGGTGAAAATACTTTGAACGCTTACCTTTTTAGATGGTAATGAATGATAGATGATAAAGAATAAACAACATTTCTTGGGACGGCAGTGAAACAAATTAGTTTGCATACAGAAGTCATGTAAAAATGGTGGACATCAGTACCAATTTATCTGACCAACTACTTTCTGCTTCCTTAAGGTCTGAATGCTGCGAAATCCTTCATCGAGCGCTACTCAGGACACTTGGAGGAGCTTGATTTGGCTTTTTTGCTCAACTTTGCTCCCCTGCAGGAGGTGATTATAGAAAAGCTCGGTACTAGACCGGAGCTGTTTTCGAGCATTGGCCTGACTGTGACTGAATACCTAAAACAGGCCCCACCACATGACATGAGACTCTTTATCTGGACTCTGGAGGAGCATAGAGATGAGTATGTCTCCTGCCACACTATACTGGATGAATATTTTGATATGATGGGTACGTAAATTTAACTTGACTAACATTTGATTTGAAGACTTGTTCATTTGTTGCTGTCTTCTCCTCCAACACCACGATGTAACTTCCATTCTTTGTTTTTCAGATGGCCATTGTTCAGTCCTAAAAAAGTCTGATGAAAATCAAAATGTAAGTCTTTAAAAACTTAATAGCTGTCTGTCTTCCTGGATCGATGATTAACTGAAAAAACTGGAACAAATAGCTTTACGTTTTGGGAAATATACGTATTTGTTTTCTTGCTGAGAGTTAGAAGATGTACACCAGGTCTGTACTGTAAATATAAAGCTTCCGCTGACAGGCAGTTAGCGTAGCTTAGCGTAAAGACTGGAAACTAATAGAAATGGCTAGCATTCAACAAAGCATTCAGCAGATGTCATAAATTTGTTTTAAAGTTTAATTCTTATTCATTATCTTCTCATTTCAGAATTCTCCTATGAAGACTCGAGGCCGGAAAAAGAAACAGAAAGAGCCGAAGGTCAGACGTCTGATTGGTAGTTTGTTTTCTCACGATGATAATCTGGCTGCGTAGGCATCGTTCTGAAGTGTTTCCTCTCATCTTCCTCTCAGGGTGTTATTGTTTGGCCTGGGACGAGAGGCGTAACTTCAAGAGACGAGTGGGACCAAGACTTTTTTGAAGATGAGTCATTGTAAGTTGGACAATCCACTTGGACCACAGTGTTGTGTTGTAACTGTGATTATAAGTGTTTTTGACGTTGAGACTTTTCTGTCAACAGATCATTCCTTGACCCCGGTGATCCGTTCAGTGTACCCAGTCATCTTCGAGAGCAAGTGGCCAATTTCGAGGACCAGTACAACTGCACCAGACACACAAGTCACTATAAAAAGATTTTGGACAACAACCCCGACCCAACCAAAGAGAGTTTGTATGAGTAAGTGAAATGATTCAATACCTTGTAGATATGATATTCTTCATGTATATTGTTCCTTCTGATTTGAATATTTTGATGTTTCTGTTCTCCTGCAGCTACTTTGCTCAGATCTTGGAGGAGCACGGTCCCCTGGTTGCTGAGGACCCTCTGCTGGTGGGAGAACTGGAAAATTTCCCTCCTGTAGCTCAGCTGAAGATCCAGGAGGCGGGCGGCTTCGAGCACTTCCTGCTGGAGTCTCTTCGCTTCATAAAGATGGGGAGGTCTATCGGCCTGGCGAAGCACGCCGTCTCCCTGCAGCAGGCCAGAAACGGAGCCAGCCTGGATGACCTGGACGACCTGGACATAATCGTGGATTCTGACACAGACTCTCAACTTCTTGATTTGCATGACCCTGCTTTCACAAACTATGTGGACAGTTATTCATCTGCACAGCCTGATGTCTGTCCCCACCTCCCAAATCCTTATGTTTTTGGCTTTGTTCCTCCTCCTCCACTGTTGGCTCATGAAGTCACTTTCCCTGGGATTGATCCCAACTCACACTGGGCTAGTGGTGACAGTCAATATGAAGCCCCTAACTTTTTCTACCCGGAGCTGGATCTCTATTCCAGTGAAGCTGATGGTGGACTTTCAGAGACTGATCATTCATCAGACGGAGGCGCTCCCGTGATGACAGAAGAAAGCCTTTTGAAGAAACATGCAGCATCACAGGTTAAAACCAACTTCTCACCTGCTTTTTAAATAACCTATGTGGAATATGTAAATACATAAATGCAGGTTGAATTGTGTGAGAAATGCTCTTTTTTTATCTTTTTCTTAGACGTGTCAGGAGACCATGAGGAGTGTAGCAGTGAACACTGAGCCTCATGAGTGTTTCGAGACCAGCCCGGTGAGTTACATGTAGCTCACCGCATTATCTGTAAAAAGAGTGCAACTATCCAAACCCAAGTGAATCCAAGAGAGTAGTAACAGAGTCGACAAACTGCCACCTTTTCTAGCTTCAAACAGTGTCCTGGGGACCTTATTTTCCTCTGAGGAACAGCTTGTTTATTCAGTTTGTATTATTGCCTCATTAATATGGTAAATACTACAATTCTGAGTTTGAATTTCTTCTGCAAAACTACATAGTGCCCCTTTAAACTGCCACTAGACAACTTTTGCTTGAACACATTGTTATTAAGTAAATTGAGGGCACTCTGTAAAGGCTACCCGCTTTACAATTTTGCAATTCAGTTTGCCACTGAGCCCGAAATCTCCCGGGAAAATGAGGACTGACCTGCGATCCAGTCGGGCTGGCACAATTTCTATCTGCTTTCATGTCTTTATTATAGACTGAATGACTAAACTCACATATTGTCCTGAGTTGTTAGTAGTTGCTACTCTGAGGTAAACAGAAAGCGTGCTTCTTCTTCTTATTCAATGATGAAATGCCACCAGGCCAGGAAATTAGCATTACCAGCTGTTAACCTCAATGAACTAACATCAGTTGGTGCATTAGTTTACATTTTCTGGTGCTGATTTTCTGTAAACTTGAAAATTTGTGCTGAATTTAGACAGAAACTTGTCTGTTGTTTCCAGATTACCTCAAACCGAGTTGAGCATTTCAGTCCTGCAATTCCTTGTCGCTCATTGGCCGACATATACACAGATACCAAACATTGGCCAACATCCTCTTGGCTGACTAATCGCTTTAGTTGTTATCTGAGTTTTGTTGTTGCCTTCTTTCTTCTTCCAGGGTGACATCAACAAAAAGCTAAAGAGTAACAAGGACTTGGAGGAGCAGATCAAGAAAATGGCGAACAGCTGTGACAAAGTCAACCTCAGGCACAAAGAAGACGTTGCTCACCTGGAGGAAGAAGTACAGAAGATCACTGTCAATATACAAGTACGTCCCAATACCCGTTGATTTTATAAGTGATGAGCTGCATCTGAATGACTAAACTGTCTATTTTTGGTTGTTTTCTCTTGTGTAGGTGACCAATAAAGAGCTGGCACTGTTCCAGCAGAAGCTGGAAGAGGAGGTGAAGAAGGACCAGAAGGAGAAGAAAGCCAACCAGGAAACACTGAGGTCCCTCAAAGTGGAGACAGAAGAGATTGTGGAGGAACACAACAGGTAAGACTGAATACGATCAGCTGGATCAGTACTGCATGAATTATATCTCTTATTAATGTACGCCATATGATTACTGATGATGTGATGACTGATTATTTTTGTACATTTGTGTTGTTTTTTTTCCAATGCAAAGACTCGCCAGAACCATCCGCGAAAAGAGAGCCGACTATGACGCAAAGTTGAGTGATTTCCTCGAGTTGAGGTGAGTGATGAGCGACAGGTGAAGATTAAACTAAAAAATCCTCTGATTTTCTTTTTTTTAAAACTCTTTTCTTCCTGTTCCTTCAGCAATCAGTCAGCAGCTGAGAAGATGAGTCTGGAGGATGAGATCAAGCGCTGTAAGGTCTCGTTTACCGTGGCCACCAGGAGGTCTAACACGGCACAGGTTGGTCCAAATCTTAAACCCTAATCAGACAATTTAAATTGAGTGAGTTGGTCCAGGAAAACACCAGAAAAGCAGAGTGCCAGTTTATTTTTAAAGATGAGAAGAAAGAGGAAGGAAACAGGAAATGACACATGCTCCATAATTAGTGGCATTCAGACTGTGGCTTCTTTTTTAGGTACACATCTACGATCTAATGCAATCCAATACAACTGTTCTCCCACAAAGGAAACTTTTATGGATTTTTTTTTTACCTGCGATTCCGTTGTAATAACAGCAGGTGAGCCGCGTGTGGATGAAGCTTGTTGTTAATTATTCAGCCGATCAAACCCAACGTGAACACAGAGCGACATCACAACAACCAGGTGCACTCAGGCTACATGTCTGTACAAAACAACGACATAGGCCTACTTTAAATAGGAGAGGTTGCATCAGAGTCGATGTGGTTACAGGAGGGAAGTAAAACCACAGAGCGTCTCTCTCACACTGCCTGCAGAGCAGGTGTGATTAGACGGGAGGGGGAAGAGCAAGGGCAGATTGTCTATTGGTAAATCGACGCAGATGGCGGCGTTCTCTTGGACGGATGAAAAAAATATTTGAATATAAAATGCGTCACCAAATATACTTGGGCTGCCATTAATATACCTGGGTAGACCACCCAAGTAGACTTTAAGTGTTGGAAACAATTAAATGTCCTCCCGGTCCCGGTGTGAACTGGAAAGCAGACTAAAAGGCTACAATGGATCTGATCATTAAGATTCACTTGTTTCACTCTTCTTTTCAGCTTTTCTGTGTGCAAATTGTTAAAACAATCACTGTCCGCTTCAGTTAATGAGTTGTTTTTCTCCTCCAGTTGTGGGTGGTGGAGAGCAACCGCGATCAGGGCTTATACGACCTCCACAGAGAGCAGGCAAGCGCCAAAGCTCTGCTGACCAAACTGGACGAAACAGCACACAGGTAAGAGGAGTGAAAGCACAGCTTTAATCTAAAGAGAACAGCCTGAGTCAGTTTTAAGTCTGATGACCTTCATCTTTTCCAGATTCCATAACCCAGACCTGGATATCACCAGAAACGGCGTGAGAACCAGCATTCAAGAGATTGAGAAGAAAATCTCCACTGCAGAGGTAAAGGATGAAACCGTTGGAAAGCAAAAGACGACAAGATATTTGAATTAATCAACTTAAGAGGCAGTTTTCACTATTTTCCAAAAGAAATGTATTGTTTAATCGAGAATCTAGCATCGCTGGTGTCCAGGACTCGCAGTGATAAAGATCCATGTTGGGTTGGATGACTCATGATGTGTGTTGTTTACTAAGACTCGTCTCTGTATGTTGCTCAGACACAGTTCCAGGAGCAGATGGATCAAGTGAAGAACGGCAGAAGAGTCAGCGAGCTGCTTTCAGTCAACATCAACAACCATCCTGAACCCCCAGCGGCACCAGTAAGACATTTCACCAGCTCAACCAAACCAGTACAATTTATTAAATACCGTTTTTCATTTTTGAATTCCATTACTAGATATATTTGGAAGATATCCATCTAGAGATAAATGGTTAAAAAAACAAAAACCTTCCACACAAATAGGCACAGGAATACCTTGTGTATCTCTAATAGTAGAATATGTCCATCAGAAATTATATACAGTAGCAAAACCAATTGTAATCTACGAGTAATGAATGACTGAAAAATATAAACTCTCTCCTGTGTTCTGTTGATGTTGCAGCTGTCTGGAGCAGCCAAAGAGTTTGTCCCTGCGTCTGCAGCCTCCCACAGCTCTCCTCCGCTCCTCCCGCAGCCTGCAGCTGAGGCGCCGGCTGCTCCGCCTCAGACGCTGCACAAACCTCCAGCCAGGATTGTGGAGCCTCCACACACACAGTGTGTGTTTGATAAAGGCATGGAGCGCCTGGCCACCATGTTCCCCGACTACACAAGGTAACGCTGATACCAACTTGTATACTCCTTTCCATTGCACGCAAGTGAACTCTGAATCACGTTAATTTATTTTCTTTTTCTTTCCCATATTTTGTAACCAGATTATTAACAGATGGCTGCCGTCTTGGCAGTTCAGCCTGTCAGATGGTCGGCTTTGTGTTTATAGATTTTAGTCCACTCTATTACAGCTAAATTGGCTAACATTAGCTAATCAAAGAGATATTGGTGTCTGTGTACAGGGCTCATTAAATCTTGGAAGTTTGCAAAATGTAAAATTTGAACTGTTTTCACGGTTAGGAAATGCTTGAAATCATATAAAATCCTTTAATTCAATATAATCTGGGAATTCTGTTTTTAATCCTGTGTTGTATAATGATACATACATTTAATCTTCAAATGTAGGCAATATTAATACATTTACTTTGTTTGCGTGTGTTCAGGCCGGACTTGATGAGGTTCGTTCGTGAGTTGCGTTCAACCAG
The DNA here is from genome assembly GCF_965226575.1 of Pagrus pagrus. Classification (NCBI taxonomy): domain Eukaryota; kingdom Metazoa; phylum Chordata; class Actinopteri; order Spariformes; family Sparidae; genus Pagrus; species Pagrus pagrus. The sequence continues at coordinate 8,891,340 of NC_140198.1, forward strand.
CGGTGGAAGCCTGAACAGCATGGCGCTGCAGGACATGGTCGGTGGAGTGACCCAGCTGATCCTGGACCATCAGGTAGTGATCGGATTAGTAGTAGTATTCATCACATAATACAATAAATATACACATTAAAGACAGTGTAAACAAAGTCAACAGTATGCCTATACTACATTCCCATCGATTGCTGGGTATTTCTTATTTCTCATGTGACATCAATTTTCTTCTCAGGAGAAGCTTAATGCTGCCAAGATGAACGCCATGGGACGTGGGAGTCCAGCTAAGAGTGCTACTCCCCCTCTGGTGCCCCCAGTCTGGCAGTCACTTGGACCACAGAGAGCCACACACTCAAACGCAGTAAGTCCAGAATCATCCCGTCGTGTGAACTGCTCTCACATTAGTCCAAGAGTTTGACTTGAAGCAGCAGAAATGTTGCTTCACAGATTTTATAGAGAAGAAGAAAAATGTTTCAACAGTCCACCTTAATAATATCAGAGAACAGTGCGTTTAGACATTAAACACAAGAAACAGGGCAACGACAAAAAGAATAATAATATGCAGAATAAAACAAACAACAACTGGGTGGGTGGACAAATGACCGTTTTAATGTCATGCTGTTAGATGAGAAGTTAGCAGATCACTACAGTTACTCCAAATCACCCTGAGGGGAACAGAAGTGTTCGACCACACTGTCAGTTGCTGACTGTGTCTTTGTCTGGATTGCAGCTGAATGTTGAGGATCCGTGCATCATCTGTCACGATGACATGACTCCGGACGACATCTGCGTGCTGGAGTGCAGACACAGCTTCCATAAAGAGGTGAGCCATACTGCTGTTTGTCAAAGAAATGGACGCAAGATCCCACTGTTTTTTTAGTGTGAGGTCTGGTTGGATCAATCTCCTCCGACTTGTTTCCAGTTTTAATGTCGAGTCTCTGTTTTGATTGTGTTCAGTGTATCAGGTCGTGGCTGAGGGAGCAGAGTACCTGTCCCACCTGCAGAGATCACGCTCTGCTGCCTGACGACTTCCCCGTGCTGTCTGGGAGGAGGCGCCAAGCCCCGTGATGTTAACAAGACCCTTCATTAACACATTTCTTTTATCCTTTTATTTTTTACGGCTTTGTTTCATTAAAATCTCAAAAGAGCATGGAGTGTTTTATATCATTTAAATGTTGAGGCATGCACAGAGACCAGTTTGTACTCTGAATAAACAAATTAGTTGTGTTTGAACTCGTCTCTGTTGGATGTTTATCTGTCGGAGTTTCTGAAGGCAAACGCGGCTCTTAATGCCATAAAGTGTTAACGGTTTTAACTTATATGGCTGCATACAGTCTACAAAACATGATGCTTTTAGTGTAATAGAATTAATAATTTACCCTACTGCTCATTAAACTTTGTAGTGTATCAGCAAATCATTTCTGCCTAATTACTAATGATTAACGTGTTTTTTCTGCATTTTATAAATTGCAACACCCACAGCTGCCCGAGGTGATAGTAAATGCTCAAATTAAAGGGCAAAGTTTAATTAAAGGGATAGTTTGTCATTGATTTCGGAAAATACGCTTCCCGGCCACTTCATGGAGTCTCAACCGTGACAAGACTCCTGGGAGTTTCTCTTCTGGGAGAATCATTAGCTTTCCGATCGTCTCTTAGCTTCCTGAGTGAGCGAGTGAGCAATTTCAACCGGCCAAATAAAAGTAGTTTTTACTCTTTTGTTTTTCGACACAATAAACAAGACACAACATGCTAATTAGTAGGTGGATTATGTCATTTTTGGACAGGTGAGCTAGCTGTTTCCTTGTGCTTCCAGTCTTTATGCTAAGCTAACAGGCTGCTGGCAGCTGTAGCCTTGTATTTGTACATATTCGTCAAAGTGTTATCAGTCCATGTAACGCTCATCAGTTCAAATAAAAAAATCAGACTCCTAATGTTTCATTATACACACAGTGATCTGATGAATGATAAATATAATTTCAGAACATTGAATCCAATTTTCTATTTATCACTATGCAAAATTTACATAGGCCAGTATCAATCTAATAATCTAACTTTCAGATCACAAACTTTTCCTTGAAGCATTAAAGTTAATTTTTAACCTTAAGTTGGAGGAAATAGTTGAAGAAAACGATCCTAACTTCCCGGTGCTTTCAGCTGGATCACACATTTTCCATCAGCTGATTGAGTCTGCAGTCATTTCAAAGATGAAACATGCAAACTGGCCATTTTACTTTCATCATTTTATCTCCATGACAACTGAGCAGACTCCATCTGCTGATGAAGACCGGATGTGTCTGAAATCACCGACTCATTCACTTATTTGGACACTAGAGACTGATTCTGGACACAACATTTTCATCAACAAACTCGCATCTATTAAACGCAGCATTGCATTGTGGGATTATTACCTGAAAGAGGAAAAGAGCTTTAAAGTATACTTTGCAAATGTTTTGTCAAAGTGCCTGAATGGGAGTGACAACAGGGATATTCATAGTTTGGTTTGAAGATTTGTTTTTTGAATGTCAGATAATGACCTCATAATCATTCTCTGCAAAAATAAAAATGCCAAAGTTCACTTTCAGTAATTAGACATTTATTAAACTGAAATAATAATAATTAAAAAAAATCATTATTGAAACACTTTTGGTCACATTCATCTGTTTATGAAAGAAAATCAGGTTTAGTTTAAGGCAAGTAAGCCTGGAGCCACTGGGGGTTAGTGAGTTTTATGTTTTTTTCCCCAGTTTAAGAGCAACTGTTGCATTATTCAGAAAATCAGTTGAGATCTCCACAAGGACACGGCACAGGGAGCAGGATCATCATGTCCACTCTGGTTTGACGAAGCACAGCTCTGTGTTGAAGGGAGCATCAGGGAGTCCAGAAGGTCCGCAGTGAACTGTGACCTCAGGGTTCAGACTCTGCACAGCTTCAGAGGGAAGTTCTCTGTGATCAGATGATCGTCGTGAAGCACGATGACGATGTTGACTTCAAACTCTACAAAGACGGAAAACAACATCGTCACATCAGGAGAACAGAAGCGCTTCAGAAGAACATCGGACGGCGTGGAGGGATTTACTGACCGACTTTAAAGTTGGTGGTCTCCAGCGTGGGGCAGGTGAACAGCCGGGGGAACACCATGTAGATGGGAATGGAGAGGCTGTGGCAGACGTCACCTTCAGCTATCTGGATGTTCTGGATCTCTGTGGCGTCTCTGGCGTAACCTTCAGCGCAACCTGAACACAGCAGACGTTTAGAAAGACAGCAACTCAGAAAATATTCATCTGATCATCATTTCACAGCTCGTACTCACCACAGGTTTCTACTCGCACGAGCTGCAGTTCGATACTCTTTATGGGAACGTCCGAGTTCTCCACCACCACCTCTCCGGTCAGCGGCTGGCTGATGACGCAGTTGGTGGCGTCTAAATGGCCTCTGATTAGAAACTTTGGCAGTGACGTCCTCTGGAGACAGAAAGGAAGTTCCTCCTGTCAGCACAGCTTTAATTTAAACAGAAGCAATGAAGTGAATCTCTGGTGTTTCTCACCTCGCGGGTGTTCTGCAGGGTGTCTGGAGTGATGGTGAAGTTCACCGGAGTCGGGACGACTTTCGCTTTCTGGGGCTGGAAGTCAAACAGATTCACAGAATGAGTAAAAATAATGATAACATTTTTCAATCTGACTGTTTGACTTCACTGCATTAAACCCTGTGACAGTGTGGGATGAGGTGTGATCACAGCTGTATATATTCCCCAAATCCTCATCATCACAATAGTTTATCTAAATGTTGTGTATTGTTCACTCACCTGACAGTGCACAATGAACTCACAGTTCCTGCTCAGGTCTTTGGCCAGCAGGGAGCGCTTCATGTCACAGCGGAGGGTGTACTGAGGAGGAGACAACAGGACGAACTGAATTTAAAATTCTGTCATTTGTTTGTCTTTCCGAGCATTTTTAGACGACGTCTTTGCGTAAACTGTCACTGTCCTACTTCTCCTTGTTAACTTTAGATCTTTATTCAGTGTATGTAGGTAAAGATGTGTTTGTATACTGTCTAAGTGTCTTTGTGTTCAGGTCATAATGTCATTTTCAATGTGCAAACAAATAAACGAGTACGAATTCACAATAGCTGCGACCGCGTACGAGCAGCCGTCCACACTTTCATAAGCACCCGACCTCAAAACACTTCACCTCCACGCCAAATGTCAACATCACAGATATGAAGCTGCAGCTGCTACAGTTTGAACGCAGCTTTGTGTCTCTGACTCACCTGAATGTTGACGAAGACACCGTGGTAGGTCTCGTACAAAACTTTGTTGCCTTTCGTGTTCAGAGGAAACTCGAAGGGGATCTCGGTCTTTCCTGCCGGGACTTTTCCCGCCTTGGCCACCTCGACATTGCTGCTGATCAGCTGGATGGGCTGCGACATCAAACCATCACATTAGAGAAGTTGAAAACAGAGAACTTTTGATTTGCTATTTTGTCTTTATACTGATTAATCTAGTTTCTATGTGAGATCCGTGAGGTTTGATCTGATCATTAGGCATCATTTTAGACTGTCTGACTATTTAAATGACAGGTTTTCAAACTTCAAAGGCTATCTTGCCTCAATTGTTGAGTCTATGAGATCAAATAGCATTATCATGATCACATAAGCATCCAAGTTGAGGAGGGACTCTTTTTTTTACCAGGCTTTTGTCTGACTAGCGGCAGTTTGGCTGATTTAAATGATTCAGCTCATACTTCACCTTGACAGAGTTGTAGAAAGCCTCGAAGACGCCGACGCTCTTGGAGCTCAGCTGCAGGTTCACCAGCCCCTCCATGTTCAAGGAGATGCCGTGGTGCTGCAGCGCCTCCTTACACACCAGCAGAATGACGCCTGCCACCACTTCCTGCACACAGAACAACACCACAGAGGTCCTGACCACCGTCTTACTGCTTTGAAGACTTTGATAGTGAAAAGTCCATTTTAATATCTTCATCTCTGATCTTAGCTGCAGGATTAGACATGACCAAATAATGTGTCACACTTATTGTCGCCCCGTATTGATCAGAGCACAGTCTGCAATTAAAACACCACACCTGCACCAGCATCTGTACCGGTATACACCAGATTCTGTGACCCAATCAGAAATTCAAATTATATTTTCACTGAATCGTTCTTTTTAAACTAGTTTTACATTTCTGTGCTCAGCTTTTTTTGTTATGTTTTCAATAACATACAGACAAGGCTGCAGGATTATTTTGACAGATATTGAGACATGATTACTGATGATTACATTTTCAGTACAATTTTTTATTTTCACAGAAGAAAACAATGACATCATGATCATGTGATATGTTTTCTTAGTGGGGCTCGACCGATAGGGCTTTTTCAGGGCCGATACCGATGGTTAGAAATCAATCAATCAATCAATCTAAAAACTGTTTTTTGGAACCGATATTCATTTGCAGTAAAACTTTTAATCTTTGTGTCAAAATTTAAAACAACCACTGATGAAATTAAGTACAATTTGATCAAGTACTGTTGTTAAGTACACTCTTTGAGGTACTTTATATTTTCTGCAACTACATTTATTAGATACTTTTAGTTACTAGTTACTTTGCAGAGTCAGATTATTCAGTGTTTACAGGTTATGAACCTGACAACCTTATTTCTGAAATCTAAATACTGTTTTGACAAATCATATTATCAGTATCAGTTAAAGCAGTTGTTGTTGTTGTTGTTGTTGTTGTTGTTGTTATGGAAGAAGCATCATTAGTTTTGATAGATTTCTGATAGACTGACATCTTGATAGTAGTATCAGTACCTGGTAGCCAGCAGTGTTGAGGTCTGTCTGTACTGCAGTAATACTTCACATGTGTTTCCCCCGCACAGAATCTGACAGGGTGACAGATGTTGTCGTAACACCCCCCGCTAATCAGCTGCTGGTCATGTGAGGACAACGCCTCCCAGCTAGCTAGCTAGCTAGCTCATGTGTTTATAAAATATACTACCGGTATGTCACTGAGAGTTACAGCTCAGTTAAACACCAAGACAGACAGATATAAGTTAGCTAAACCAGCCACAGAGCAGCTTGTTAGCTGGTTAACGTACTCACCCCTTCATGGTAAACTTTGTTGGCTCTTTTCAGTCGTATATCCAAAGTGACGCTCATCTCTGACAATCAGACGTCAGACACACATTTAATGAACTGATTAATGGCTATTTATTGTTATAAAAAACACACTTTGTGTTGTTTTTATCTACATGTAGCTCCTCTTCTAGTTTGACTTCCGCTCTGCTGCGACAACAATTCAACTTCCGGTTCACATCCTTCAGAATAAAACCAGCGTCTCAGCGGTGTGTTCCTCGAAAAGGCTTCCCCCTGCCTGTGTCCTTCAAAGTAAAAGCGTGATGGAGTCTGGACATAAAAATAGTTGTAGTTTTGTGTTTCCTCTGTTCTTGAGATTTCCAATCTATAGAAATTAATGTATAGTTTGCAAAGCATTAAAATATATTGACTTTTTTTAACAGGAAAATGAGTCCCCCTTTTCCACAGACCTCACTGTGAATAGTTCTCACTTGAATGAAATCTGCCTGACGATAACCTTTATAGACAATCTTGTTGATCAAAATGTTTCCTCTCCGACAGTAAAAGATCAGTTGTGTTTTGGACTGTAAGGTTGTTTGGACCAGATACAACTCGTAGCTCGTTCTGGCTGCTCTTCAGTGTTGCCACAACAAAAGACAAACTGGAGCTGGTGGCTGAACCAGTTCTGTCCTTCAAACAGCTTCATCCAATTATCTTTCCATTCATTCTCTATTAGCACTTATTTCTATTCAGGGTCATTGGTAACTGGAGACTATCCCAACATGCACTGGGGGGTATTAATCATCTATTTGCACAAAATTAACAAGACATTTCATTTTATTTTTACTAATAAAGAAGCCTCTATTTACAAAACAATTTGTTCAAGTCTACATCATATAATCTTTTGTACCAACCAGAGTATTATTATAGCTCATAATTTATTTGTCTATCCTAATAATAAAACAAACATAGCTGACATTTGTGTCTGTGAATCACGTCATGTGAATTTCTGTTCAGACCAGAGATAGTATGTGTTAGCTTAGCTTAGCACACAGACTGGGAACAGAGGGAAACTGCTAGCTGTCAAACATCAACATCAACTTCCATCCATTAACTTCAAAGTTGTCTGATTTATAACAAATAAATCTTTGTTATTTAAATGTTTCTTGACCAACATCCACTGAAGAAAGTGACCGCTAGCATCATCAAAAGTCCTGCTTCTGTCTTGTCCTGCTAAGCTATCTTAGGCTAAACCTGTTGACTCATCCTAGCTAGCTTACTTCGAAAACCATAACCTCTAATTTGTATCTATTTTTTTTTTTTACCTTTTTTTTTTGGCAAATTAATCAAACAAGATAGGCCACAACATGTTAGCGGTTAGGCTGTTATGCTTGGCAGAGTTGGTTTTCTTCTAACACAGCCAGGCTAGGTGTTGCTAGTTTTTAGCAAACCAATTGTCTGTTAGCTTTAGCTTCATTTTTAGCTTAAATGAGATCTATCAAAAAAAGGACTATCACAATGTCAAACTGAGGGATCTAAAAAAAACATAAATTCTTCTTCAAATGCCTTAAAAGCATTTAACATTTGTGGACGCTAAAGCTCTCAACTGAAACCCAGACTAATGCATTTAATTTGGGGTTATCAACTCTACTGAGAAGCATTCAGGTACAGGTGAATTAAAACTTGAGAATTTATATTAATTAAATATAAATGATGATTATGATGATTTAACTAGGCTAATAAATAAAATGCAGGGAAAAAAATGTAATTTCATTGCATGTCAGATTTTCCAATCTGGAACATCTAAGAGTCCTTTTTAATGAAAACTTGGACCAAATCACTTTTTATACAATATTATACAAACACGTTGAGGCTTTACTAACATATCACAGTTACATCAGTAGAGACGACGTGTGTCCTCTATTCTCTCTTATAATCCTCCTCCAGTTTGAGCTTCTCCGTGTTGTTACTGATGAAAGCTGCATCGTTGCTCGCTTGCACCTTGTCAAAAAAGTTGAAATCTGCCACATAGCGTCCACCTGTGGTGCTGAACAGCACCGGCTTGAACTCGTAGCCCCAGAGGATCTCCTGAGGAACGTAGGAGGTGCGACTCTGGCACGTGGCCGCCGTCGACTCCATGGTGGCGTTGAGGGTGATCAGCAGCTCGAAGTCACGAGTGCGCAGGTTTTCAGCGTTGAGTCCTGCCAGCGGGCTGTGCTCGTCCAGAACGTGGTAGAAGGTGAGCGGGAGGATGAGGAAGGGGCACTCGCTACTGGAGTCCATGTTGAACTCCACAGCGCTCTGGTGGATTTGTGTCTTCTCGCCCTCCTCCGTCACGTTGGAGTGGAGGAGCTTTCCTGTGAGCTGACACTGGATCAGAAGACTCTTTCTCATGTTCGCCACTCTCACCATCAGACACAGCTTTCCCTGGCGGCGGCACACTACCGCCGACTGGCTGAACTTGATGGTCTCCGCTCGCTTCTTGGGTCGAGCCAGTTTGGCGAGAAAGGCGCCGGTGACGAAGATCTCGGCCAGGCCGGTGATGACAAGCTGAGCCACCAGAGTGAAGATAGCCAGAGGACATTCCTCCGAGATATAACGAAAACCGTAGCCGATGGTGGTCTGTGACTCCAGAGAGAACAGGAAGGCTCCGGTGAGCGTCTCCACGTTGATCACGCACCGCGTGTGGTTTGAACTCAAACCAGCCTCGAAGTCTCCGTTGCCCATGCCGATGAAGTAAAAGATGACCCCGAAGATGAACCAGGTCATGACGAAGGTGGAGGCAAACAGAGTGAGTTTGTAGCGCCATTTCATGTCCACCACAGTGGTCCAGATGTCGTGCAGGTACAGTTTGACCATGCCCTCCACGTTGTCGATCCGCACGTTGTTGTGGCCGTCCTTGGACACGATCCTTCGCTGGACCTCGGCCTTCCTGGCGGCCATGATGCTCGAGGGTCAATTAAAACTGATGGTGACTCCTCAGGTTTCAGTTCAGCAATCCCAGTCGAAGGACTGACCAAAGAAAACCAAGAAATATATGAGTAATATCTCAACATTAAGCATATCATATCACCAAGATATCATTTAATGCCAGCTAGCTTAAAGCTAATGTCTGTCCAGTCGAAACGACTGGACATTGGCTGTTCGGGGCGGATAAACAAAAAGCAGATGTTTTAGATTTTCTTGCCTCCTGGACGTCCAGTTCTTTAGATTAATCTCATTTGTCTAAGAAAACAGACTTAGATTAAGATATTAAAACTTCCTTTGGGCAAATTATTCAACACAGTGTAAATGTTTCATCTTTAGTAGTGGTGACAGTGCTGAGGAAAGTAGATAACAAAATAACAGATACTGATGTTAACTGTGATTGATCGTCTAAACTGAACCTAAATTTCAAGTCTCCAAAAGTTGTTTGTTAAACCATGAAAATAAATTGAACACCAGTGGCTGCCTGGAAGGTAGAAAAAGCTAAATACCAGTACTGGAAAATACAGAGTACAGTTTTTAAGGGTACTTCTACTTTATCGAGTATGATAAATTCAGAGTATTTCCATTTTCTGCTACTTTATACTTCAACTGTGCTACATTTTGCTACATTTTCATTTTTACCAAAATTAACATTTTACTTTTATTCACTTTATGACTTTTGGGCAGTTTTTACAACGCTGCTTTTCCTTTCGTGAAGTATTAACAATCGAATGTTCACAGATTTTAGCAGTAATCATTGTGAAAGATAGATCATCCATCATCAGAAAAGAAAAACAAAGGTGTTTTTTGTGTCACATCGAATGTAAAAACTAAAATTTTGTTTCAACAGCTGTTAAATACAGAGTAACATGTTGATGACGGTTCTCAGTCAGCAAGGTCGTGGTAATATTAAGTGCTGTATTGTAGCCAACTGGACTTGTTTCAGTTTCTTGAGGACGTTTCACCTCCGATCCAAGAGGCTTCTTCAGCTCTAACTAACTGGAGGTGGGATTGTCCTTACAGAGTAACAAGTAAAAACATCTTTAATGTACAAATTAAAATACTAAAGTACTGCACTGTTATTCTCATGAGGCAAAAAACTTTGGTACGTTCCTCTAAAGTTGATCAACATTTGTCCTCTGAAGGGGACAAAGTCACAGCGGACGATTCAACACAACAAAATGAGATTTAATTGATAAAATCTTTCAAACGCACCATAAACCAGACTGTCTACAGGACAAACTGCTGCTTCCTCTCTCGGTTTAAACAACGTTATAAGTTAACCTCCTAGTGAACCATTACAGGAGCCCCGGGGACACTTTACCGTACCGTTAAATAATCATTGATTACCTGATAAATCTGACAATGTGTAGTATACTCACATCCTGCTGCGCTGCCTCGTTGAATAGTCTCAGGTGTTTTGCTGTCACTTGTCTTCAGGGTCACACAGAGAACATCTAGTCCAGTGTCTTCTTTCTCCTATTGTCCCGAGCTGCGAGCGCTGAACTTTGGCACAGTCGTTTCAGGCTGGAACAGAAATGAGACACAAAGCCGAGCTGTAAACTCAGATCTGCATGTGGGTTGGCTGTTGTTCCTCCGCCTCCCCTTACCTGTCCACAGGTGAGACACTGAACACCTCGGGTTTGTTTTGCGTCTTTTATGGTTGTTTTGCTCTACACACACACACCCAGATTTACTGCTTCCAGTACCTGATTGTTCTCTGAAGGGCATTATGAGTTGTTGGGAAACTCTTGGTGTCAATACAAATAAAAAAAAAGTGGTCTGACGATGGAAATGTGTCTGTGTGACAGCGACAACAGGTGGAGTCAAAGTGAAAAACTGAAAAGAAGTTGAGGTGATAGTTAAAACAAAGAGGCGCTGAGAGAAGTTGACGTACTTTATTAAAAGTATTACGTAGAAGTATGTGCCGAAAGACATTTATACATTAGTTTAAAGGGTAAGTTCACCCAAAAATGAAAGTTCAGTCTTTGTCGAGTAAAGTTTCGTAGCCCACAAAACAACAAAAATCGCAGAAACAAGTTAAGTGGCTTATAAATTGTGTAAATAAATAAATAAGTAATGTATTCTCAATCAATTTTGGGGTCTCAAGGGGCTACAGAGAATTGGATTATACTGAACAGGATGTATGGAGACAATTAATGTCTGTCTCTGGTTGTTTTTGTACCGATTGGCTTTTATTTATTAGTTTAAATAAGTAAGATCACAGTGAAGTTGACGAGTTAGTTGAAGTTCAAACACTGACAGACGTAATGTCAGTCGAAGTGTAAAAGGAGCTGAAGATGTCTGTTGAACTGAAGTCTTGAAAAGAGTAAATACGTGTAAACACTGAAAGCAGGTGAAGTGTCACTTGAAGTAAATCTGTCAGTTTCTTTCTGAAAAAGAACACATCACAACAATAAATATAAAAATCATAAAAAAAAAAAAACATACACGTTATTTCAAGATGTAGTGAAAGGAGTTGAAGTGTTGACTGAAGTGCAAGTGCTGTGAAAGGTCAGATGAAGGGTGAGAGCTGAAAGCCTACGGTGGCCCGGGGGGGTCAAAACACAACATTTCACAACAGATGACAACGTTTTTAGAAAACACAAAGACATGTTGTGTTTTGACCCTCAGGGCCACCGTAGCAAGCAGCAGTGTGTCTGTAACTGTCACTGAAACTGTGTCAGAGTCCCACAGCGAACAACTTTTAACTATCACAGTTTACGCTGAATGTTTCTTTAAATCTTGAACCGGCGGTTGCTCAACTTTTATGACGGAGAATAACACTTGTTGGCTTTGTTATTAACCTAATTGTTATTACCCACATTCCTGAAGCTCGTCTGTGAGCGTAAGGTATGTAGTCACTCGTGTCCTTCTTCCTTCCTTCCTGTAGTTTTCAAGCAGTAAAGTTATCTCCACATCACAAATGACAAAATGAAGCACCAGAAGAAGGTGAGTTTTACCAAACTGGATGCAGAAGCTTCCGTTTCTTTCTGGGACTGAAGGCACTGCGAAGATGGCAGTGGCCTCATCATTTATTCTATTTGCATCTTATACATTTCATGTTTTATTTAAAGCTTTCGTGACACTGATATCTACCTGCTGTAGGTTTTTTTTGGTTTCCTTTTTATGGGCTCTGTCGACTATCAAGATGACTCTCAGCTCTCCGTCTACAGAAATAGAGGTGTGAAAAATTACTGGATGAAATTGGAGATCTGCTTACAGGAAATAAACACTGATTACAGTTGTTTTTTCTTTGACTCCCGTGTAATGAAGTGTACATAAATATCTGTCTTATCTGATCTCGTTCCAGCCCTTTATGCTTTTGGTCGACAATTTGGTTAACTGCTTAAAACAAATAATATAAGACAGATGACAGCAGCGGTGTGTAAACTTATATTATCACTTGACAGGCCTGAACTGCTCACACAGCTGTATAAAGTCTTCTGGGGCTCTGGAGGGAGCTTTCAGACATTAAGCCAAATTAATTTAAGCCATTAGATTAATTTGAAGGATTCTGATTTAAATCCTAAATCTGGCAGGAAGTCAGTGTAATGAAGCCAGCACCAAGATTATATGAAAACACTGTTGAGTTTTATTTTTATAACAGCAGAACAGTTCTGTAGTTTGATGTAAAAACATGTATCGGGCTATAAAACAGTCCAACAAGGGACATCTATTTATTAATTTAATTTTGGTAGACGCTTTAAAAGAAGGAATTTGTCTCCACCAATGGATGTTGAGGTGGTTTAACAGAGATAAAAGGAGTCTACCTCCCTCCAGTGGACAAACAGTGTAATGCATATGACTTAAAAACCTGCCTGGAGGATTTTCTCTTCTATGCTGCCGTTAGTCTTCGTTGGAAATTAATGTTTTAATTACTAGCTTTTTGCAGCGTAGCTTTAAATTAGCCTTCATTCTAACTGTTTATGTTTTTCCAGTGTTTTATATTATGTCTGTACGTTTGCACTTTTATTGTAAATCTTTTACCTTTACTGTATTTCTTTATGACTTTGTTCCACACAAATAAAGTTGCCTTGTCAAAGACATCTGACACAGAATAACAGTTATTTTTATTTACAGAAAAACATGAACATCTTCCTCCCCAGTTCCTGGTCTATGAGGCATGTTTGTCTCGGTAGGTTTACATTTTACTGTAAGTCCTCATATTTTGCATTTCTGCGCAGCAATCAAACATTTAATTAAAGGCTTATAACACACTTTATGTGTAGTTGTATGCAGATATTTATTTGTTTATTTTAAACTTTTTTTAAAACATAATTTATATTATCACCACTTATGGGTGCATACAGGAGGAATTAACGACATTATAGTGTGTTCTGGACCATTTATGAAATGTTTGCATACTGCTTATAAATGCTTAATCGGAGGAAAGTAGTTTGCTGCTTAATAAACATCAGTTCAGTCTTGTTATTATGATCAGGACACATTTCCAGACAGTCTCTGGGAAGACGTCCACAGTGTTTTACTTGTTTGTTCCAATGAAAAGTGACAGAAATAGTCGTAGTTTACATCCTGCTTGTTTTTCTCGCCTCCGCACAGCTGGCCAATCACGGCGTGAAGAGTGTGAATGTCAGTTTTTTGGTTTTGGTTATAGACCAGAAAGTTAAAGAAACTGTCGGATATAGCGACACTTCAATCCGTCATCAGAAAGGTGTAGGGAGAGGGGGGGTATCCGAAGCTGTTCGACCATCCGAGAAGCACTGATAATGAAGCATACTGACAGATGAAAGCCCTGTTTCTGGCTGATAGAGGCTGCAATACCCCCAAAAGTGTTAGAGCAAGTGCATTACTGATTATTTAAAGAGCTAAAAATGGAAAGTTCAATGTTTGGATAGCACTACAGAGAGGCTTCTTCCTCTTTGGAGCCTGAAAGTGTCCCAACATTTATTTAAATTGTGCTTTAAAGCAAAAATCTAAATCAATAGGATTCAATCTATGGGGTGTGAATATCAACAGCACATTTCTTGGAAAACCCAACACCCTTGTCAACCAAAGTGTTCGTCATGGCCAGATTTTGACCTGAGAGAGATGTAAATAAATAAAACTGGGTCAAGGAAGGTGAAGTTGTTCACAAAGTTCACTGTGGTGGAGGGTTAGCAGTGGTGGCCTTCAGGATGCCTCGCAGCACCTTGTAGTTGTTGAGCGGTTGGTTCTCTTTCGGGGGGTAACAGGGGCCGCGTTCTGTCGAGAAGGAATAAGGGAACCGCAAGACCCAGAGACCGTCAGGCGGCAACACTAAATCTGTCTGCTCTGGATGGAAAACTGGGCAGGGAGGAGGACCGGGCTGCACCTGGAAACACATCGGAAAAAACACAGTATTGTCAGGATTAATGTCATATTTGAATTAAAAAATACTTTCATACATCTCTATTAAAACTACATGTTTTGTTATCAGACATCTGAACAATTACCCTCAAGTGTAAATATCTTTTTCTCCAATCGATTAGATCAAACTGTGCCTCCCCAGAGCGAGGAAGTATAACTTAGCAAACTCACTGCCTCCTCCTGCAATGAGCTACAACATGAGCCTTGTTCATTTAGCCTATATTTGTTTACATTTTGTTAATTAACACAAATAAAAGCACGCCAAATTAGCCTATAGCACTTTGTGTCTGCACTGTACCCCTGTATGTACAGACAGCTAATACTGGATCACTTTGATACTGAAGAAAACTTAAAAACGCTATAATTTCAAGCAAGTTCTGCTATTATAAGGAGACTCTCTTTTCCTATGATTTCCAAGCTTCAAGTCTTTTCACCTCTCGATTACATAACAGTAATAATGATTATTGGACTTGGAAGAAGCCAAACTTGAGCTAAGAAATATTTGTTTGATACAAGGAAAAGACCCAAGTATGAAGCACAGGCAGTGAAAAACCAATATTTTGAAGAGACGGTCCTCTACAGAGCTAAAATTTGGAGAAACACTTCACTGTATCAGCTTCTTCATCCAAAATTAACACATCTATCTATTGTAAAGATACCACAGTACTAGACTGGGTTAGTTAAGATATATATGAAGAATAAATATTAAGACTAATTTGTTAGATAAACTATAAATCTAGCGACTTTAACACCTAAATCTGAAATGTGCCACTTCTTTGTTTTGGTGACAGTAAACAACTGAGCTTCCAAACTGCGCTCGGCTTCCAGAAAATGTGATGATTTTTAATGATGGAAGTGGCCCACAGCATCTCTGTCTCTAACAAACAAGTGCGTTTAAATCCCCAGACCTGAGCCAAAAGCCTGAGCTGGAGGAGTGTTTATAAAAGATCTGCGTTTGACCGAACAGTGATCTTTGGAAAGTGTCGTACTGAGAAAAGTAGCACGAAGCACTGAAGACGGACGCAAAATAAATGTTCCCACGACGTTTTGACAGCTCAGTTAAATCCAGGGTTTCTGCAGGTTCAAGTTAAATTTGGGACGTTTAAAAAACCCTTTTGATATCACTGGTGCTGCAAGTTTCTTTTCACTAACGATTAATCTACCGTTTATTAGTGGTTTAAACAGTTTACCTGTGGGTTGAGTGTCACCTCCAGCGGGGCGTCAGGTACCACAATATAAAGGCGAGCCAGCTGGGCGAAGTGAGGCTTCAGGCCGCGGCCCTGTGAAGGTGATGGGATGTACAGCGGCATGTCGGTGTTTAGCACCCTGGTGGCGGGATCTTTGGCGCCCCCTGGCCCCAGAACCTTCACTATTTTATCAGGCCCGCAGCTGATGAAGCGCCTCCCCCTGCTGTCTTCATACTCAAAGCCCACAAAGACACGAGCCATATCGTCCCTCCTGCGACTCCTACCGAGCCCTCCGGTGCTCCCTCGCTTCCCCACCAGGGTCTTGTTGGGGGCTGGCCACGAGGAGGTGTTTCCATCCAAAGGCTCCGTCAGTCCTGCGTCCTCCTCCGACCGTGAGCGAATCACCAAGTCCCACGGCAACAGGAAGGAAGAGCCGGGGAGGAAGCCTGGCTGTTCCAGACCGGTGTGGCAGTTGTATGACTTGGCTGGTCCCAGTTTGACCAGCGACCAGCTGGAGAACTTGGGCAGCAGACCTTTGGGGCAGCCAGAGTGCATCATACCCGGGAGGTACTCCACAGTGGAGGGCTGGCGGTCAACAAGGCTCGGCCTCTTTTGCTGAACTTGGGTTTCGGTTCCTTCTCCGTCCGCGTAAGGCCCCAGACTGTCCGTGGACTGGCCCAGACTGAGAGCCAGGCTCAGGCTGGTATCTCCAGGTGTGTGGCTCTGCGCTGTGGTCGTCTCCTTCAGCCTCTCTGCTTCACCAGACGCTGAGGCCTCACACGGGACTCTCTGAGCAGGCTGGTTGCTGGCTGGTGCAGGGTCAGGAGTGCTGGGCTGGAACACGGGAAAGTCGATCCTCTCCAGCTTCCCGCAGCATTTCTCGTCCAGCATCTATTCAGGAAGAGCAACGTTACTGAGGTGCAACAGAGACGAGGAAAAACTTGGATTTGAGGCAGAGTTGGACAATGTTTCAGATTTTATTTAAAGCAGCTATAATTAATGGTCCTATAATAGCAATGTATCAAATGAAAAATTCTCTGTAGGTTCCCACAGTCAATTATCATCTAAATCTGCAGCTTCCCTTCACCTTACAGAGCTTTACAGTGCATTTCAGCTCATCGCTCAGCTGCCCGGCTCACTACTTTACTGTTTTGGTGCACTCTCTCTGCTCTCATAGTAGTTTCCGGCCACAGCAGGCAGCTGTTTTTAGACAGGTAGCTCTCATAAACCCACTTTCCACTTACAGAATATCACCAAACACCAGACACACAAAGTTAACAACCAGCTGGTGAACATAGTTCATAACATAGAACATAGTTTAGAGTATTTAGCACCTATGAGTCAGATACTTCTCCTTCACCAAGGAGGTTATGTTTTCACCCATGTCCGTTTGTTTGTCAGCAGGATTACACAAAAACTGCATGGATTTGGAGGATGGGTCTCAGCCCAGATGTTGTATGGATGCATCGATCTCGGTTAAAAAAGTCAGACTTATTTAGATGCCCGGCAACGATGAGTGAGAACAATTTGACACGGAGCAAGATACAAATCTGGATCTTTTAGATTTATTTGTGGAATTAAAACGTGCTGGCTCTTGAAAGACAAAGAAAAAAGTGCCACCTCCACAAACATTCAGAACGTGGCACCAAAAAATGCCCACAGACTAGATGATGAGTGTCGTACTATCACTGTCAGAGCTGTGTGTGCTGCTGTGAAGGAGTGAAGTGTGACTCCTGACCTGGTAGAAGTCATAATTAGCAGCCTGGATGTCAAACGGATCCTCACGAGGAGCCTGTTTCCTGCCACAGTTACAGGAGCTGGTGGAGCGGCCCCGGCTGTTGTGGTTCAGGATGGGTGGGTTGCGGTCCATGTCCGGCTTCTCTCCTACAGAGGTTAATGTCAGATTAAGTGGTTAAATCTTAAACATGCATGTTCATGAATACATTTAGATCTTCTTTCCTAAGTGTTTAAAATGTTTTATGTCTTCCACTACTAATTCTTACACTCAGTACATGTTTGTTTGAGGCTTATTGAAATGTTCCTGTTAATAAAAACTACATGAAAGGCTTCAGTGTGCTATATTATACACCCGGTACGCTACATTCAGCAGGTTTCTGTCCTCATTAGCCCTGACGCAGCACAGCAGAGGTAGAGAGAGTAGAGTGTTCACCTGGCTGAGGCAGCAGGTGGAACTTGTGAACACAGTGTTGGTCTGTCAGGCTTCGCTCCTCACACAGCTGGTGGCCGTTGCTCCAGAACTTGTAGCAGTCCTCGTGAAGCTGCAGAGCGTAGCGCTGGAAAGCCACGCCTCGGGCATGCTGGCTGTACACCCGCAGAGCCTGAGCCAGCTGGTTCTTGTGCACCGTGGTGGTGTAGTTATGGGGCAGGTTGGACTGGTACGCGCTGTGAGCGAGCGGCAGAGCTTTCTGACATCTGTTCTCAGAGAACTTTGTGTCAGCATCGAGGAAACCCTCCAAAACCTTCAGCTGGCCTTGCACTTTTGTGGCTAGTTCAGCTGTTTCTTCCTCTGTGTTGCTTATAAGGACCTGGTGGAGTCTGGAGGCGACCTGGATCCACTTGGAGTAGGTGGGCAGCTCAAAGTGTGAAGGCTGCGGGTTGCGGCCAACGCTGTCGTCAAAGCCCTTCTTGGTCAGCACCAGCTCTACGTGCTGCCACAGGAACTCCTTTAAGCTGCAGTCCACCGGCTGACCGCCCATCGACATGCCGCACGAGTCTCCGCCAAAGCCAGGCTGCCGAACTGAACGTCTCATCTGCTGGTAGCGCCTCGGGCCCGACACCAAAGGGGTGGAGTCTTGTTCACACAAGATGCAGCTGGAGCGCAGCTGACCCAGCAGGGCGCCCACAGGGTCTTCTTCTACTGTCGGTATCACGTACACAAACGCCTGGTTGGCGGGCACAGTGAACAAGCAGTTGCTGCTCTGATTGGTCAGGACTCTGCTTTTACGGAAGATGCGATAAATTTGGTCCTCCAGGGCGTGTTGCAGCCTCCTCCGGGGAGAGTGCTTCTTGGGCTTGTCAGGGTTTCCAGACTCTGAACCGTTTGCAGAGACCTTTGTAAAAAAAAAATGTAATTCATTAAAAACTCTTGGGGTTTAATAGCTCACTAGAGTTCAACAAACTTTAATAAACGTAGTTTGACATTTTGGGAAATATGCTTGCTCACTTTCTTGCAGATTTTCTTATACATTTTATAATTTACATTATTATATGTCAAGCAAGAGAAATAAATTCAAATATAAACTTTACTTTAAATTGCTTGTTTTGTCCAAATAGGCCTGACTGTCTTAATCCCATAACATATTCAGTTTACTATCACCAAAACACCAAGAAAGAAAAAAAAAATCACATTTGAATCTCAAACCAGAACATAAAACTCCTGCGCAATTTCATCAGGTTATTATACAAGAATAAAGGGAGACCATCTTAAACAAATCAAACGTTTTAGTGAAGTTTATGAGCAGCGTGCCTGTCAGTAAAAAGGACTTTATCAGACAGCAGACCTTGAGAGAGCCGTTCATCTGGAAGACGAAGAGCAGGCGCGGAGGGCAGGGCCGACAGTTCACCTTCCACTCTTTGGACACCGGACAGTCTTTGATGGCAGCCCGGATCAGAGGCAGGACCTTCTGCCGCAGGGCGTCCAGGGCTCTGAAGAGCCGGTCGTAGGACACGTCGAAGGTCTGGTTCGGGTGGACGAGCAGGAGGACGTGGCACACGGAGAACATGTAGAGCAGGTGGAGGCAGTGCTGTCTGTCCAGGCCTTTCCAGAAGTCGTGGGCGTCTGAGTGGCCGATACCGGCGCTCAGAGACTGGCACGCCCGCAGAAGCTGCCGGCTGTCGGACACGGAGGAGAGCAGCAGGTACAGCACCCGGCTCTCCTGGTTGTAGAAAGCCTGGATGTGGCTGTCCGCGGCGCCGCCGTCGTCCTCCGGTACGCCGAACAGAGAGAAGATGTGTTTGTCCGCCAGAGTGTTGATGAGAGACTCTTTCGGCGGGCCGGACTGCATGTTGCTTTTACCGAAAATACCGACGACACACAGGCCGTCGTCCCGGTGAGCAGCGTCCTCCTCCAGGGCTGCCTGAAGCAGAGACCCCATACTCACAGGGAGCGACATGTTTGCTTCCTTCATGCTGGAACTCGGGGGTATGAAAACAACGACGCACTCATTTCCGGGTTCGTAAACTAAAATGTCCGAGTAGGTACAACACTTGCTGAACCGTTCCTCTTTTGTCCGCATGTGTTTTTCCTGGTGAAATAAGTATATTTAGTAAATTAAGTGGAATAATTACACTTTGTAGAAATGCCAAATTACAAGGCTATGTCCCGCATTAAGCATGATCAGTATTATTAGCTAAATGTAGCCTAAGTATAAAAAGTAAAGGACTCAGTATTAAACTATAATATATATTCTATTTGATTATTATTGTTTTTTATTGTGATGCAGTCAAAGGTAATATCATTTTACTTCTAGTTGTTCAATGTGTCAATGTGGAGCTAATTTTAAGAAATGTATATACTGCTGGAAAATATTATTCATAACAATGTATCATGTTTTTAAATAATTTCCCAGTCTGGGATCAATAAAGTAATTCTATTGTTTTAGCTCATCATGTTAAATCATTTGCATCATTAGCCCAACTTTAACATACACTTCACATGCACTCCTACACACACACACACACACACACACACACACACACACACACACACAGAGACCCACAGTATTACATGCCATCCACATTATTGAAACTACATTTCTTTCAGAACAGTTTTTCATCACAACATCTTGGATCTTGATCTGTCTAATCACAGGAAACGAGGTGAAACGAGTTATGTGTTTAGCTGCTGCCTTTGGTTTGAAAGGCCAAAATGTCATTGTTATTGTTATGTTATTCATCATTTATATAATGTCTTCTTTCTTTATTTATAGTGCTTTAACACGTTGGGGTCTCAGAACCCAGGAGCCTCCTTATACAGAGAATAAAACATACAGTACCTTGAAGTATAACTCAGTTTAGTTTTTGGCAGCAGAAAACAAAAAACCAGGTTAGATAAGATGAACTGAAGGAATCGGGGCAGTGTCACCTCCAAAAGCTCCAAGTTCCTGAAGAAAGTAAAGTACACACACATAATATAGTCACAGGATCTCTTCTGGCCACATACACCTGACAAACCTTTAATAAAAAGGCAAATTTAGTTAAAGAGCTCACCCAGACGTGTTTTATGGTTTATAAATAATTCATTAATTGAATGCTTATTTGTGTTTCATATGTTTTTATGATGTTTGTATTAATCTGCAATATTTTCATGATTGATAATTCAATCTACAATTATTCATACCTCTTTTAACAGAATTTTAATAACCGGTGATTTTAATTTACACGTCGACATCTCCTCAGACTTCATGTCCAGAGAATTTTTAAACCTTTTACACTGCCTCGATTTTAAGCAGCACGTCACGCAGCCGACCCACAGCAGGGGACGCACCTTGGACCTGGTTATATCTTATGGTCTGTCCGTTGGTGCGCCCTCTGTTGTGGACCTGGCTGTGTCTGACCACTTTTGTGTGTTTTTTACAATCACCAGTTTTAATCAGCGGGAGGCCCCTGTGAGAACAGTGAGGAAACGCTACCTAACTTCTGAAGTGGCTGCAAATTTTATCCAGATCTTACAGAGCACTCCTGCCGAAATTCTACCAGCACCCTGCGATTTTATTACTGACAACTTTAACAATAAAATAAAGTCAACACTCGACTCAGTGGCTCCACTTCTTATCAAAACGATTAAAACAAGACCTACACCCCCGTGGAGAACTGAGGAAATTAAAAAACTCAAAAGGGAATGCAGGAGTGCTGAAAGGAGATGGAGAAAATCAAAGTTGACAGTTCACCATGACATACTACGTCAACACCTCAAAATTTACAATAACACAGTCAAACAGGCAAGAATCTCCCACTTCCAAAACCTAATCCATGACCATAAAAACAACCCCAAATTCTTATTCTCCACAATCGATCTTTTAACAAACAAAAATTTTAAAAAATCCTCCAAGACACCAGATAACGCCCTTTGCGAGGATTTTGCAGACCACTTCAGAAGAAAAATCAATGACATCAGATCAAGTCTTTTATCCCAACAGCTTTTAACACCTGGATCATTGCTTTTACCCGAGGAAACACTGGAGAGTTTTGCCCTGGTTGATGCGAGGACACTTGGTCGAGTTTTCACCCAGGTAAAACCCACAACCTGCCTTTTAGATCCCATTCCCACACCGTTTTTTAAAACACTCTATGGATTCTTTGAGGAACAGCTGCTGTATTTGGTGAATTGCTCTCTTCAGACGGGTGTCTTCCCCACCTCCTTTAAAACAGCGGTGGTGAAGCCCCTTCTGAAGAAGAGTGATTTAGACCCACATGTTTTAAATAACTACCGGCCTGTATCCAACTTAACATTTTTAAGTAAAATTTTAGAAAAACTTGTTTTTAATCAAGTAAACGAATTTTTAAACTCAAAACATATTTTAGAGACTCACCAGTCTGGTTTTAGGATGAACCACAGTACAGAGACAGCACTCTTAAAGATTTTAAATGACATCAGGTATAATTTGGATAACAACAAACTCACCGTCTTGGTACTACTGGATCTAACCGCCGCCTTCGATACAGTAGACCATCACATTTTATTAAATAGACTGAGGAACCTGGTCGGCCTCTCTGGTACTGTTTTTAACTGGTTCACATCCTACCTCACTGATCGAAGTTTCTTTGTAAGTATGGATACATGTTCCTCAGGAACCCATAAGATAAAGTGTGGGGTTCCCCAAGGGTCAATTTTAGGTCCAACTCTTTTTAATCTTTACATGCTGCCCCTTGGGGACGTCATCAGGAGGCATGGCATCAGCTTTCATAGCTACGCTGACGATACGCAACTGTACATCGCCGTGTCGCCTGATGACACAGGGCCAATTGATGTCCTTTTTAACTGTATTTTAGACATTAAGTCATGGATGGCAGCAAACTTCCTACAGCTCAACCAGGACAAAACAGAGGTTTTAGTCATTGGTCCTGAAGGCCAGAGAGAGAAACTTTTACCAAAGTTACAGGATTTTAAACCCTCAAAATCAGTTAAAAATCTCGGCGTGATTTTTGACTCTGAGCTCACTTTTATTCCACACATCAAAAACATAACAAAGATAGGTTTTTACCATCTTAAGAATATAGCCAGAGTCCGCCCGTTTCTCTCTCAGGCCAGCACGGAGGTGCTGATGCATGCTTTTATCTCTTGTCGTTTAGATTATTGTAATGCCCTGCTCTCTGGTCTTCCCAAAAAGAGCATGCATAACTTACAATTATTACAAAACTCAGCTGCACGAGTGCTGACGAGGACCAGAGGGCGGGAGCATATTACACCTGTTTTAAAATCGCTGCATTGGCTCCCTGTGCGCTTCAGGATTGATTTTAAGGTTCTTCTACTAGTTTTTAAGTGTCTTAACGGTCTTGGTCCTTCTTATCTATCTGCATTACTTTTACCCTATCAACCCTTGCGGACCCTGAGGTCCTCTGGTGCTGGCCTTTTAACGATACCACAAGTTAGAACTAGAACACACGGGGAGGCGGCATTCAGTTATTATGGCCCCCGATTGTGGAACAGCCTCCCAGAGAACCTCAGGGCCGCAGAGAATGTTGATGTTTTTAAAAAGAGGCTCAAGACCCATCTTTTTAATCAGGCTTTTAACTAAACTCATTTAACTTTCTAAGTTCTTACATTTTTTATTATTATTTATTACTATCCTTATTTATTTATTATTATTTATTTATTTATTTACATATTTATTTATTATTATTATTATTATTATTATTATTATTATTATTATATTTTTATTTTTAGCTTAGTTTATCCTGTTTCATTACTTTATTGTTTTACTTCAATGTTTTATTTCAATGTTTTAGTCGTTACTTATGGTCTATTTTATACATTCTATTGTTTTATTCCCTCAGTTTTAGCTCCTATACCTTTTATCTTATTTTACTGTTTTAGCCCCTCGATCTTCCAGTGTTTCCTCCTGGGGGCCTACCACACCGGGAGTTGCTTCTGGTCCACCGATGGGGGTGCTGTCCCGTGGATGGCCCTGGCCCGGGTGGCTAGAGAGCTCTACACCTTGGTGTGGAGCCTCCTGTCTGCCTGGGCTCGGGGGGTCTATGTGGTGGCGCCCCTGCAGTCATGGACCATGATTCCTCTCGGTGTGCATGGCCCCCAAAGGTAGCTTCTTCCTCACCTGTGATTTCGGTGCCCAGCCATGTCTCCTTAGCAACAGCTAGTGTATGTGTGTGGGTGTGTGTATGTTTGTGTGTGGGTGTGTATGTCTGTCCATATGTCTGTGTATGTGTGTGAGTGTGTATGTAAATGTGTATCTGTGTGTATGTTTGTGGGGGTGGGAGGTTTGTGGTCTTCATGGTGTTTTGTATTGTTTTGTTCTGTTTTGTTCTGTTTTGTTTTTAACCTCTGTGAGGCACTTTGTGTTACCGTACAGTATGAAAAGTGCCATATAAATAAAGTTGATTGATTGATTGATTGAATCTATAAACCTAAAGTGACGTCTACACTTTGCATTCAGGGGTCTCCAAAATAGTTGTGATGTCACAAATACTGCTATAAAAAAGACTTGAGTTGAATTCTGCGACATTAGGGCTTCAGCTAGGGATTATTTTCATTAACAATTAATGCATCAATCTTTTTCTTTTAATTGAAACCCTCTTCTCAGTAGGCTGAAAACAGGCTGTTTTTCTGATCTCATGAAAAGTTGACTTTTTGGAGATACATGGTTCCTCCAAAACAAAACAAAAGACTTTGCTGTTAATATAGCTACTAATATAGATATAGTATATTTAATTCATGACGTTTTAGGATTCTTGATTATTTTACAATATCAGTCAAAATTCTGTTGTAAACTGGAGCTATGACTAGCCAGTGTTTGAAGCCTCCAGGTGGATTCTGGGTTTTAACAAATGAGTTTCCGTCATTATAGCAGGCTGATATATATAGGACTGTAAGTGATCATGTGACCTGTCTCAAAGGCTTTTAGCTGCAGCATTGAAGGTCTTGAATAACTAATGAAGAGCACGACGGCTTGATGAAATGTCTCATGTAGAATGTGGATGTGGTGGACTTGCTGCTGTATTTTTATTTATTTATTTTCCACTTGTCTGCTCACACGTCTGGAAAATGTTTGGATGTCTGTGCCTTTTCTTCACTCTGACACATACATGTCTATTTCTGTTGTCTTCCTTCACTCAAAGATATGTTCTGCTTATTGTTAACGTACTTTGATGTTTGACCTTCACTGTGCAGTAATGTTGAAACATTGCATGTTAATCAAGTGAGAGAAAACAATTTATTCTTTTTAATAATCATTTAATTCATTTATCAAGGAAAAATACCAAAATGTATATGGTTCCAGCTTCTCAAATGTGAGGATTTGTTGCTTTTCTCGACAAAACAAGACATTTAAAGACATCACTTTGGACTTTTGGAAATGCTGATTTACCTTGAAATTGTAGGCCTACTTAAGGGACGAGTTCACCTAAAAATTAAAAGTTCAGTCATTATCTACTCACCCCCATGTCGGTAGAATCTCGGTTGAAGTTTCCTAGCTCACAAAACATTTCGCTTCATAACAAAACAGTGTTGCAGCATTCTTCTAAACAACTGCAGTAGATGGGGACTCTAAACTTATTGTGAACAATTAAATATATTTACTTTTTAAATAAAATATAATTTCATGGGAATTAAATGTATGATGCAGTGTAAATGTCACTTTTGATATAAAACTGTAACTCAAACATTTGACATGTTTTGTTGTGAAGCTCCAGAAATGTTCTGCACACTGAGAAACTTTACTCGACTTTCCATCAGCATGGGGTGAGTAGATACTGACTGAACTGTCATTTTTGGGTGAACTTATCCTTTAATGTACATTATATAGCTATATTATACTGTATATATATGTGTGTGTTCAAAAGGAGTTAAGATAAAGTACATTACTAGAGTAAATGTAGGTACATTCCAACATTGTACTGTTGTTGTTGTTGTTGTTGTTGTTTTTAAATAAAGTTTTTTGTTATACATTATTCTTTTGTCAATGTGACAAGTTGCTAATAAAATAAAATAAAAACATTATACAAGCTATAAGACAAAAGGGGTTAAGATGAAGTACATTACTAAAGTAAAAGTACCTGGTTACATTCCAACATTGTACTGTTGTTGTTGTTGTTGTTGTTGTTGTTTTTAAATAAAGTTTTTTGTTATAAATTATTCTTTTGTCAGTGTGACATGTTGCTGATGAAACACAATAAAAACATCATATAGGACAGTTATTATGTGACATCAGTAAACAGGCCACCTTCTCTGTAACGTTTCCAAAAAGGTCTCAGACGTCACCACTGCGTGCGCGTTCACGTCCCATTCGTAAACCGTTGCGTCTCTCTGACGTCACCGCCCTCCGCTAACCGAAATCCCCGATAACGCGACGCGCGCTCACGCTCGCACCTCTGAATGGGGGCTCAGTCCAGCTTCTGACAGCCAGTCCAGTAGTAGCTTTTAATCGTAGACGCCGCGGTCCTGCTCGTCCGGTCCGGTCCGCTGTTTTTACACACACACACATACACGCACACACACACACGCACACACACACACACACCGGTAGTCAACGGCTCTGCTCCTCCGGTACCACACAGTCATTTCTTCAGGTAGTCCAACCCGCGCACTGACAGTCCCAACTAGTTCGGCTAGTGTACTGACTCTTCTCTTCTTCAGCCCGGCGAGTGAAGTGTTCTGACGGGCGGAGCTGTCTCTGTCTGTCCCAGGAATGAGAAATGATGGCCGGCTCTGCAGCAGAGGAGAAAACCTTCCGACGGTTCCTGGAGCTCTTTCTTCGGGAGATGAGAATGCCTCTGCAGGAGAGCGACCCGGTGCCGATGCGCCCCTTGTCGGACCTGGTGACTGAGGACGAGGTGGAGGGGGAATGCCTCGACCTGTGTCTCCAACACCTCTACAAATAGTTAAGTGTCCACTTTTCTGTCATGGCATGTTGTTTTTTTTATTTTTTATTTCCGTGTGTATGTGTGTAGCTGCTAAATATCCGTGTTTTGACATTATGTGGTGGAGGAGGAGGAGGAGGTGAGCGGACCCCCCGGCTTGGGTCACAGACAAGCCGGGATGCCTCTCGCAAAAGGATGCCAGGCTACCCGCCGTGCTGCTGGGTGTGTCCGACGCCAAGTTTAGACAAGTGTGTTTACTGAGAGGACGAGAGGAATTACAGCTAAAGCAGAAGTTAAAACCTCGCCACTGCCTCACACGGTGTCGTGCTTTAACTCTCTGCAGGCTCGTTTTTTTTTTGTGTTGTTTTTTTTAAATATGCGCCTCCTAATTGCACACATTGACGCCAGAGCTGCTGGAAGGTCCACAAAAGGTGAACCCCTGGATTTGCGTAACAGCTCGACGTCATCATGGTGTAGGAGGGGGGGGTGGTGGTGGAGGAAGCCATCGCCATCACTGCTGAGCGCATCTTCGTGCAGGCTAAAAATAACCCCACCGGTTACGTTATTAGCCTCAGTCGTTAGTCTGATCGTTACCCAGACGCAGACTGGAGGGGAAACCATTTAAAAAGCTTGCTTCATGACATTTTTAAGCGGTTTTTTTTGTGTTTTTTTTTGCATCCTAAATGTGAAGGTGAAATATGACATGTCTCTGAGAGGTTTAAAATTTGACAGCTTGATAACTTGATAAAAAAAAATGAGTCAGACTGAAGAGAGGAGCGCTCTGCCCCGAGACTCTGCTGCCTGGCCTGGTTTTGAATCCAAAATAGGTGCAAAAACTGTGCTGGGGAGAAACAGGGTGGACGGACTCATCTAGGGCAACGAGTAGCAAGGGGACTGCTGCTGCTGCTGCTGCCTGCATGTATGTCTCAGAAAGAAAAAAAAAGACTTTTGCAGGCAGACCCTCTCTATAGGCACATTATCTCCAGCAGCGATGGAGATGGAGAGCATATGTTGGTGGCAGGAGGGATCACATGCAGACAGTAGAGAGAGCTGTCAGGTGTTTCCACTGGAGGGCGGTTCACGTGTTTGAACCTGTCGGAGCAGAGCTACACATTCATGTCCAGGCTTGATAGAATATAAGATCAGCACTCGACATCTT
This sequence comes from Pagrus pagrus, assembly GCF_965226575.1. Classification (NCBI taxonomy): domain Eukaryota; kingdom Metazoa; phylum Chordata; class Actinopteri; order Spariformes; family Sparidae; genus Pagrus; species Pagrus pagrus. Next base: position 8,919,118 of record NC_140198.1, read on the forward strand.
GCACAGCTTTACTCTCCCATCCCTTCCCCCCCCATCCTCGTCTGACAGCATGCTCACACACATGTCTGCCGACTATTGATGGAGAAATTTGAATAGATTTGGTTTGGTGCATCCATCTTTGTTTAAATTAATGTTTTAGATGGAGAGCTGAAGTCACGCCAGCTTCTGGTGGAGCATATGGGACCTTATTTTAATAAGAATCTGTACGTTAGTGAATCGAGAGAGACAAATAATTTGTTTGTCTGTTTTGAATTGTGCCATGACCCACACATATGATGTTTGGGGATTTAAAAAAATGAATTTTCCAAGACAAGAAAGTCACAGTTTGTGGTAAATAAAGTAAAATATCAATCAAGTTTTGTGTTAAACCGCTCTGTGAACTCGTCTTGCTCAACACACGTCACCAACACCAACATGGCCGCCAGCTCGGCACAGAAAAGGTACTAAAAAACACAATAAATCTGCTCATACTGACAACTGAGGTTACGGGTTTTGGTGACCGTTCAACGAGATGATGTCACTAACGCGACTGTTGGCTGTATAGTCTTCATAATGTCATATTTCATTAGTTTAAGACAAACAGCGACTTTCTCAAATTGAAAAATGATCTTTTTAATTGTCAAATATCATACGTATAATTCACGGCACAACTCAAGCGGGATCAAAACATGATTTATCTCTCTCCGTTCACTACCGTACAAAGTTTTTCCGAAAATCAGGTCACATTTCAGGTCGAAATTAATCCTTATTTCATTAAATAAGTGAAAATATTCCACGGTTAGCTTAGCTTAGCATGAAGACAGGGTGAAACAGCTTTTCTTTTTTCCCTGTGAACTGTTCCTTTAATCAGTACACAAAGAAAAATGTACAGACAAAAAAAAGACTGCTACTGTTTCCTGACAAACACCAGTTAGTAAATCAGCGCAGTACTTCCGTGTCTTGGGCTATAGTGCAGGTTGCCAGATAAATTTGTATACGTCTCTCAAACCTGGCAACCACAACATTTCAGAAAGCTGTCACACAGTCACTGCACCCGGCTGTTTCTTTCTGCCAAGGAAGCAGACACAGCCAGTCTAGCTGCTTATCCCCCTAAAGTCACAGGAAGCAGGGCTAACCCGCCCGCCACATCCAAACACGACCTGAATCCAGTCTGTACTTCAAGCACAGACTGGATTCAATCTTCCGCCCACTCTCACAGAGAAGTGCGAGTTAGAAATTTGTTTAAGCTTTAGTCAGCTGGGTGAGTGTGAGTGTCCCCCCCTCACCACCTGGCGCCTCTTGCCGTGGACTAATCGAGGAAAGCAGAAAGTGAAGAACCAATCCAAGAGTTTGAATCTTGAGCCTACACAATGATTTTTACTGTGAGATGACATTTTCTACAGCATTTGTATATCTTTGGATCTATTAGGCAGATATGTCAGGCGTTTGACTCGCAGCAGAAGCCAAAACAGACATTTTCCAGTGGTTATTTTATCTATAATCTGTTTCCAGAAAAGGCTATCATGATATAAACGACTGTTTGTCATAGAAGATTTCATCCTTTTTCCTCCCTGTACTGTGCAAATAGTTCTGACTAAATACATTTACAATAAAACAGTATTCATTAAAGGTGCAGTGTGCAGGAATTTTAGTTAAAAAATATAAAAATGAACAGTTTTGACATTATATCTATGTATTGTATTGCAGAGATATATACTGAAGTTAGCATGCGAGGCAGCTAGCCCCAGCCTCCCCTTTAAGACATGGGAGCTTTAGTTATTGAATATTAAAGAGGAGCTGCTCACATTTAGATTAAAGGTGCAATATGTAGGAATTTTAGCCGAAAACATTAAAAAATTAAATAAAATAATCAACAAAAAGTGATTAACAGTTCTGATGTTATGACTTCTACATACTGTGTTGTAATGGTATATAGCGAAGGTAGCATGCTAACAGACTAGCCACATCCCATCCCAGTCTAAAGCTTCTGTGCACCAATACTCCTCCGGTTCACCAAACTCCCAGTCCTGACTGCTAGCTGCACTGCTAACAAAGCTAACTAGCTAATGGCAGCTACAGTTAGCAGCAATAAGCAGTGACTCTAGTGATATGCTAACCCTTATTTGTTTGGAGTATGAATTCAAGAGGTGGCCAATTCCTACATATTGTACCTTTTATGAAAAAAAAAAAAATAATAAAAGAGTGATGGAATGTAACTAAGTAGATTTACTCAAGTACTGTATTTAAGTACAATAGTGACATACTTGTATTTTACTTGAGTATTTACATTTTCTGCTATATCAAACTGACACTCCATATTTTTGAGTCAAATATTGTACTTTTACTCCTCTACATTTGTTTATTTAACATGTTTATTAATGGATAAAATAAAAATCCATCAAGAAAATATTTTAAATATATAATTTTTGATACTTTCAATACATTTTGCTGATAACACATTCACATTTTATGCAGTACTTTTACTTGTAATGGAGTATATTTTACATTGCTGCATTTCTACTTTCACTTAATTAAAGGTTCTGAGTTCTTGTTTCACTACTAGAAAAAAATAAATCAAAAATAGGTTTTTTAACAACTCTCTGGGCTTCCTGACAACTACAAGCCTTTTGATGTCGAACAAAAGCAGAAACAAGGCAGCAACATGTGATTACATGATGACTGGCTGTTGTAATTTTTTTAGTGCACAGCTCTCCAAAGCACACGAATGAGATCGGTGTGTGATCCCTAATGTCAGCGTTTGGCTGAAAGCTGCAGTGTGCACACTCATTTAAATGGAGTCTCTCCAATCTGGCTTTGTGAAACGGTTATTAGCAAAAATAACTGCAGCTCACCGCCTAACTCGCTTTGTGAAAAAGACTTCTGTCTCTCTTCTCTGGCCGAGCTTTCATCTTATACAGTAAAGTTGGCTCGTTGGACTCTATGAATCACTCTTTGGCGTCTCTCCATCAAACATTTTATCTGAAGAGACCCTTCCAGAAGCCAGCTCTTCCAGCTGCTCACAAGGTCAAGAGGGACACTCGTTTTTTCTGTTTTATGAGCACAGCTGCCAGAGGTTTTGCGACAGGGCTGGTCAGACGTCCACAAAAATCATGAGGAATCATCTTCTGAGGATCATGAATATCCCACACTGTCCCAGAAACCCAGAAAAAGCGTCAGTCATTTCAGCAAATGGCCAAAAACGACACAGCCGTTGTAATTATGACTCTTGTCTGTCGGGAGCAAAGGAGGAAGTAGTGTGACATTATTAGAGTCTGCAGAGGGTTGGATGTGTGGAGAGGTCGGGGGTGAATAGGCCGGTTAACAAAGCGTCTTACTTTAACACAAAGGATCGCAGTTCATCAACGTTGGCTTATTTTATCTTGACTACGACTGTTAGCGAACCTTAACAGTCATTAATATAAAAAGGTACGATTATAGTGGACAGAAATTCCCAGTTTCACTTTGTTATTGATTCACGTTATAATGCATCAGTTTGTTTCACAACACTACGTATGTATGAAATCACAAGAGCATTTTTAATTAGAGCTTTTATTGTTTTTTCTTCCCCACAACATTTCTTTGTTGGCTTTTGTTTTTAACAGTTGCTGCCTTGAAAAAACAGAAATAATACAAGACAAAATAATATAGATAATGAACAAAAGTCAGGTCAAAGATGCAGGATAATGCCTTTAAGGGGACAACATGTCAGAGAAAGGAGAGGATAGGAAGGCACAGTTGGTAATGGGTTATGTATGCTGCAGAAAATGAGTACTGAAAAAGATTCAAATATTCATAAACGATATATCGATATTTTAACACAACCCACACATTGTCATTTCTGGCCGCAGCAGGCAGCTGTTTTCAGTGAAGAGGCTCTAAAAACTCCACATCAAACAGTAGACAGAGTTAGCAACGAGCTGGTGAACATAGTGGAGCGTTTAGCAGCCGAAGAGACAGATATTTCCTTCAGGAGTTGGTAGAGACCAAAAACGGAGCTAAGACTGAAAATTGGACAGGTTGGAATTTTTACAACACATCTCAAGTCATGTCTGGCCAATCTGGTGGAGATACCTTACACTGGACTTCAAAATTGAACCCACAAACACACACTTGCAGCAGGATTTGTTTCCATCGCTTCAGCTCCTGATCTCACAGATTTCATCGCTAAAGTGTTTTAATGAGTAAAACGAGCCACTACATTGTTGTGGTCGGAGTCAAACGTGCAGACTCCTCGCCTGATACAGGAGCTACAGGGAACACAGATCATGTATCAGCTCTCATTCAGAGCCGACACTCGATCTAATGTATCACTTATGCTCCCATTAACGTCGCCTGCTGCCAGTTAAAGCTGCTCTCTGTGCTCACAGTCTGCAGTGAAATGTACATGTGACAAGGTCTGAGCTGGCGTTCATTTGCATCATATACGTCAGTTGTCATAGTAACAACAACCCGGGCGTCCTTGCACAGAGTAATAATGGTGTTTTGTAGTCAGTGTGAATACAGCAGGCAGCAGGCTAGCCATGTTTCAGTCCGACTGGCAGTTTGATAACAGTGCTTTAGACAGCAGCAGAGCGAACGCAAGCAGAACACCAAGTTCTTTGGGTTTTACGTGTTATTTTGCTTCCTACTTCTGCTTAATACAGTTGGGAAATGTGGCAATAAGTGCTGTGAGATTGTTTAAATGTGTATTAGATATTTTGCCCTACTGTTTATACTGTTGTAAATATTCCTTTAATGTCTTCTTAGGTTTGTGAAGGACTCGTGTCAAACATTTGGCTGGGTATCATTAAAAATGTTAAAATATTAGTGCAGATGTGATATCCACATTTCGGTGCGGACCTTTTTTGATACCTTCCTTAAAAAAATAAGCAAACAAGCAACCACCACCCCCCTTTTTTTTGTCTTTGTTGGAGAGACACAGTGGAGAGATGACAGGGAGTGACATGCAGCAAAGGTCACCTGCCGGATTTAAAGCCTTACAACGTTTATCCGGGCTTTTTTTCCAGCTGCCTGCTGTGCTGTGGCTGTTAGTCTTGTCACGATACTAGCATTTCTTACTTCCAGACAATACCTTGAAAAATATTCACAATCGATACCATGTGCGATACCATAGGGAAATTTTGACACAACATTGAGGACGTGCTGGTGAAGATTGTCAGTCATGGTAATTATGAGTGCTAAATTGTAGACAACTGGACTTGTTTCAGTTGGATCCTTTCACACCTCTTTAATTGCCGTCCTTTGAGGACAGTGCTGTACACATCTTGGCCCAGAGAAGACAGGTGGTTTGAAAGAGGCGTGAAAGAATCCATCTACGTCAAACTGGAAAGACTGTCGTTAAACAGAGGAGGTGGCCTACGACACTACTTATCAACCACCTGCAGTTCCCTCCCCAGACAGCTCAACAACCAGTCACACCTGGACCTACCGAGCACTAATGACCCACATGAATGCCTGACTATATCGTGAGTGAGCCAAAACAGTAATATTTCAGGTCGGAAGACCAAAACAATGAGCTGAAAGAGACTGAAAATTAAATAAAAAATGTCAAATCTGGCAAAACAATTGACTCAAAGTAGTAAATAGATATTTGGTCACTCTTGGACAGGAGTGCTACATTAACATATTATACGTAATCAAATAGTTGCTTATTTACTAGAGCTCGACGGATAATAGACTTTCTGGGCCTGTGCCGAAATCATTATCGGGGAGTAAAAACATTTCAATAATGATGCATTGGCCCATATTCCTATTTAGAATGAATACATACATAACGAACATATATTTACAGTTTAACAATTAACTTTATAGTTTTCATATCTGCACATATCGGACAACATAGACACAGATACCGATATATCTGTGGCCAACCAATATCAACTCCGTCTCTACCAACTCCTGAGGGAAACATCTGGCTCCTCAGCTGCTAAATGCTCCACTATGTTTAGTTGCAGTGAGTTATAAACTGTGTGGGTCAGTTTAGAGCTGTTTCACTTGTGTTATCTGCTAATAAAGAGTACTGAAACTACTGGTGTCTTTTCCTGTGTGTAACCTCTCTTCCTGGAGCTAACTGGGACCATTTTAGGTAATTGAGGCCTGCTGTGACTGAAATGAATGTAACTGAAAGCCGAAACACTGATTTTTATAATAACATCAACAAAGTATTTGTATACTGAGTGTGGAATGTTCCTATCTGGATGATACCTGATCCTCTAAACAAGGTCAGGAAGATGCATCCCCCGCTGGAAACGGGGTTGATGAGTGAGACAAAAGCAAAACAACCGAGCAAGCAAAACCAAAACAATGAGCTGAATGAGCGACTGTAAAGCTGATGGGAATCGCAGAGTCTCTGTCAGCAATAGCTTTCACATGTTAATATAAAAACAATTATTTGTGCAGCCATCAGAGCAAAGACTGAGTAAACAAGCTAATGCATCTGACCCGATATCCAGTGACAATAAAGTATTGATGTTAAATCCTCACTCAATACACTGATGTTGACAGACTTTGGGATTTCTGGTTGTCAGATAAAGGTTACATCTCTTTAGGTTCAGTTCTCGAATTTATCCTGTGACAACGCTGTGCTTATCCTCTGGTTATTAAGTTTAGGCACAAAAATCGCTTGGTCAGGTTCTGGAAAACATCATCTTGGCTTAAAATACCCGGTTTTGTTGCCATGAACGGGAGCTTGAAATTGTCCTGAAGTCTCCTTAAAAATATCCTGTGGTTGCCCGCTGACAAATGTTGAGACAAAGGGCTGAACTGTTGTCACTAGCTTGGCAGCCTTCCCGTCTGTAGCTCCACCATCATCACATCCACCTCCTGATATGAAACCCCGGTCATAAACATTTACTTTTATTGTGATAGGACAGGTTTTGTAGAAACGTCGAAATGATTCGTAGGCCCGTGACACATACAAATGTACCAGTCGTTTGCAGAAACGTTAACTGCCAACATTTTATCCTGGTGCTGAGGGGTGTTCTGTGAAGCAGGTGCTGTTCGTGTTGGAATGAAACCCCTCAGACACGTGGGCCCTTTGGGTTCACGACGAGAACTTTCTCTGCAGTTCTCAAGGAGACTGATGGCATGATGAGTGTGTGCATGTGTTTGTGTGGCGTGTCCAGCATCCTACATGGCTGTCTACTGTAGCCGCGCCGTGAGTGTAATGATAGTTGGAGGCAGCAGCTCTGGTGATTCATCCCAACGTGTCATTAGTTTGTCTCTGGGTTGAACAGCTAATAATAGACTTCTGCAAGAAGAGAGATCCCCTCTGTGTGAGAGTGTGTGTGTTAATAAGGGGCGGGTGAAGCACTTGGTGTGCTAGAACGAGTCTGGGGGTGTGGAATGAGTGTGTATGTGTGCGTTAAAGTGACGCTAGTTAGGTTTTAATCCGTTTTTCCTCCAGGCAGCTGGGAGTCACATCTGAAAAGAAGAGGATGCAGTGTACTCCCTCTGAACACTGATTTGGAGTGTGTGTGTGTGGAGGGTTTGCTTCAAGTGTGACTTAAATCATGCCGCTGTGTGAATAGAACAAGTATAGATGAATGCGGGTTGTAGGCAGGAGTCGACAAGCCATGCTTAAGGCTCCTTTATGCTCCTTTTACATACGAAAATAGATTAAAACCCTATAACCGTCACTGGCTTCATACTTCCAGGCGTCCTTCTCGTTGGCTCTGAATCTCAAACAATTAAAGAATAGAGGGCGCTGCTCAGAGTCAAATCGGTCTCGCACGTACCTCCACTTTTCCTTCGCCAGCGTCCAAACTCCTCCCACCTGTTCTGTAGTAACTGTTAGTCTCTGTGCCTGGGTAAGGTAACATCATGCAGATGTTTAAAACTTCCCACTAACTCGCATAACCTCTCCTCAAAAAGTTCTGCCATTTTTACAACTTCTTCCTCTTGTCCTGTGTTTGCATCTCGCTTAAACTGTTGGTTACATACATCAACCAGTTTCAGATTAGTGCTTTGAGATTGAATAACCTCCACACTGACACAGACTACGTTCATGTGTTGGACTGCTGACCATTATTACCCCAACATTTCTGTTTTCACTGTCGGTGTTGAGTACCACTCGGTGCAGAGCTTGAGAGGGTAAAACTGGCTTTCGCTTTGAAGTCATTTCAAAATTTCTTAACACCTCTAAAAGGCCCAGAGGACAATTAGAAGTAATTGTTCTTTTTTAGCTGGCAAACCTACTGTGTGCAAAAGGCCTTGTGGGTTTTTTATTGTTGTTTTAAGGCTGAATTTCTTTCCGTCAGGAGCTTTTAGCGCTGATAAATTAGCACAACAGTGGTTTAGATTCTATTAGATGTTACCAAGGGAAAAATCTGGGGTACTTTTTAAAAGATACTAAACGTTATTTTTCATCAATGCACTTTACCTTCAATGACAAGAAATACAATGTTACCCATGGCCTCTGCATGGTTACACTGAAGTTAAAGAAATTGTGTTGTGCTGCTTTTATTTTCCTTCAGACTCTTTTGAGACAAAACTGATTTCCCAATGGTTTTTTGTGTACAATGAAGGTAAAAGCGAGTTTACACCGATTACATTACTTGCCCACAGCCCCTTTCCTCATTTTCTTTATTTAAAGAATCAATATTTAGTCAGAAGATGGACGCTACAATTACAAAATGTTGCATAGGTCTGCTAAGTGCAGCAGCGGGGCCAGCAGCAGAGTCACAGGAGTCACATTTCCCTTATAATGTAAGGATTACTGACCTTAAACTGACGAGATGATGGTGGAGGATTTGTTGTCCCTGCACCTATTTAAGGTGTAAAAGTTTCCCCTTTTTGGCAGTATTTTGGGATTTGAACCCAATGCAAAGGGAGGGAAAAGGAGTTGGTTAGCTCATTGAGAAGTTGGAGGAGCAGCTCTTCGTCAAACAGCTCCCTCGTGTTCATTACTACCACCGACTGAATAAAACTTTAAGTTTATGTAACAGCAGGTGTCCTGGTGGTGTAGAGGTATGACATGCTTGACCATTTAATTGTAACGACCCTTGTTTAAGTCTAAATTCAATTGGCTTTAGGTGAGCCATGACATTTAATTGGCGATCAGTATCAGCCCCCAATAGACTGATCTCCTAATTCTTTATTGTATTGAATTAAAATTAAATATACTATACTATACTAATCTGATGCACAGTTTTGTCCATCCAGAATTTTAAAAAAACCTCTCGGCACTCTGACGTCACTGTCTGTTTGTACTGACTGCTGATGAATTGATGATGACTTGAAGAGGAGTAAGAGGGGGAGTTAAATGACCCATGACACACACACACACACACACACACACACACACACACAAACACACACACACTGAGAGCTGATAGATAGTAATTGAAGGGAGAGCCTTTCTAGACCTCATTAAACAGAAATGTCTCCCGCAGCTGTAAAGAACTAGGGGGTAGATCCGGCTTCCTCCGGCACACATGACACACTCAAGTATGTACACACACACACACACACACACACACACACACACACACACACACACACACACACACACAATTAGAAGAGTAGGTGGTGTTAGTGGAGCTGCTGGTGACGGATTTATTAAAGGATAAACCACAGACTGTTGTTGTACTGATGGAGTGCTGTGAACACGTACAGTACAGTATGACAACATGACAGACGTAGCACAAAAACAACACCTGTTACAGGAGGTAGTTTATATATAATAATTGAATAAATAATTCATAGTAAATCAAGTTAGTTGAAGCTCTACAGAGTATTTTATGTTCAGGTAAATGTTATATTCAATATATTGTTGTTGCTGCTTTCAAAGAGGGTAACGTTAAGGTGTCTAATTTTTTACAGTTCCAAGTATCAGCAGATTGTACACTGTATCCTGTTGCTAATTAGCGTTACAGTCTTGGAACGGATCAACCATCGTCCGACAAAGATTAAGTCTTTGGGGGCACCAGCCAACATTTCAGGGGTTGCAGTTCTAGCCAGTGGATATTCAGATAACAGATGACGGATATCCGGACAAAGACTTCCTCCTCTAGCTCGGCCAAGAAAACTGTCTCCTGTCAACAAGGACAGACATCCTCATGCTGGGTTTGAAAAGTTCACCGTCTTTGCACCACATGTCTGCAACTTGTGTCCAGCCTCAGAAGCTTGAAACAAAGTTAGTTGGCTAGTTATACTAAGGAAGGTTGCTTCAATAAGAAATTAATAAACAGGACATGGAGACCAATATTCATGCATTGAGCTGGAACAAACTTTTCTCTCCCACAAAATCGTGATGTTGTGACTGTCAGGGCTCTGTGGAACGACTGTCAGCCATCGACTGGGCGATAACATCGTCCATTGGCCCAACCATAGCTAATGTTAGGGTTGCCGGACACTGAAAGCTGATTATTTAGAGGCAGCCATCTTTAGCTGTAGCACTGTCGATACTAGTTTGTCTTTGCTGGCGTAAATAACCACGATGGCCTTATGGTCGCGGTGTTATTTTTTAGGAATTGTATATCGTCCCTAAATTAGTTTACAGTAGCTATTGAGACAGTGATATCTCTAAAAATGTATTGAGTTTTGAGAGGAAATTTAGCAGTGTCTTTTCAATGGAACTGGTTGGAAACAGCAGGTAGGCCTCAACACATTGTACAGTTATTACATTACTGTATACAAGTGGTGCCCAGGTGTGAAGTGTAGTAGCTTCACCATGACACGCATGTTTGACTGCATAAACAGGTGATTTTTGTGATTTTTAGTGGCACTTTAAGCACCCGTTCAGCTGTGTAAACCTCCCCAACTTCACCCTGCTGCTGCACTGTCTTTACTAAGATGATCAACCACATTATTAGTCATGTCCTCCAGTTCAAGGTCGGGCTCGTTTTGTTTGGAACAAGCAAAACCCCTCTAGGGCTTTATTAATGAGGACTTCCCTCAGGCCATCGAGCAGAAGTAGGATGCTGCACAGTAGAGAGAGGAAATACTGCCAATACAGGAGTGTGTAGCAGCATTAATATCCACCTGCCCACACACTCTTATCACTCCTACACTCCAGGGGCTGTGTTCACACGGAGCTGGTGCATTTCAGAACGAGTGACCATTTCATCTGTAGTACCACACAGCAATCTGTGCACAATACAGACAAATTAAGGAGCATTTAATACATTTTAGAGCACTTAAAATAGCATTAAATCTGGTGACAAACAAGAACATTCTGTACGAAGCTGATGCTGATTTAATGATGAAATACATAATCATGGATGGAAAATGAATAAGGATGATAGGGATTTATTTCTCCATGATTTTACCATTGTATGTGCACCACGTAGTGATTTTAATCCTCCACTTGTCCTTCTGCCCCATAATCACAGCCAGAAATACCTACCGTTTTATTTAGCACACTTGTTGGTATTTGCTCTGCAATAATTAAGGTTACGTCAAGGCAGGCAGGCTTTGTAGTAAAAGAATAAACATACAGTAGTCGGCTGGGGACTGAACCATCTCTGTAATTTGGAGCCAGCTAACTTGCCTTATAGCTACAGAGGAACAAGTTTCTACGCTCGCATCTCCTTTGAATATTAATCTTGTCCAATGTCGGACTTCGGCACCACTCTGTCATTATTTATGATTCTGTTGCGACAACAAACGGACTTATACGGGAGAACACTGAAGTGAAATTGATCACAAATCATCTTGTCAGTTGGGAAAGTTGCTAATAGGAAGACTGCTGAAGGTGTGTAGTGTGACTTTCAGGGATCTTCCCAAAGAGAAGAGAAAATGACTTGCAATGGAAAAAAAATTCAATCCTGAATGTTGAACGTTTTTCTTGCATTCCCAGTGGAAACATGACAGAGGGAACGACGTGCAGTGAAGTGTCTCTAACATCGTAGTTAATAGTAGGTCGCCCCCCGAGCTTTTCATTTATTGAAAGAGGTCCATTAGCCGTCAACCAGCAGAATGAAGCTGTATTCATGGAGCAAGCTCTTGAGCATTTCCGACATTATGTTCTCCTTTTCTGCTTTAATTAGAAGATCAAAAGGTCACTGCTAGACCGGACACAGCAGATGCCTCAATGGTAAGGTACTGCACCGCCATAGAGGAACGTATCATGTGTATTACCATGCTGTGGAGGAATTCACTCATAGATTCAGAATAAAGCTGCAGTCCAGAGCTCAAAGTGGATTTATCTGCAGCGAGCAAACATTAGACACTTCTGTCACTTCACAGCAGACAAATCAGACCATCCACTGAAGTCCCACATGTACTGTCTCAGAATTAAGTGACCTCCTTTTTGCACTGAACTAGTTTCAGAGGAGACGATGAACACAGCCCTCATCACACTCAGTGTATATAAAACAACATCAGACACGTCCGCCACTCGTCTGATCGCTGCCTCTTCCTGTGAGAAAGCATCACTGTCTCTGAGCTTTAAATGAAAGTCAACATACGGTCCAACGCGGAACATGGAGTTTTTTGAAAGTCCCAGTTTTCCACGCTACCATCTGTCTGTCCACTGGCTTTTCACTGTTTAATCAGAGCAATATGAAGCCAGGAGATTTGGTCCCCCCCGGGAGATATACATCCTCTGAGGCTTCTGGGAAGTAACTGTAAGGCTTTCTAGAGCACCTCTGAATACTGAAGCTGTCTGAGCCTCCGTTTGTTCCTTTCTAAAGGGGTTTTTCTGTGACTTTGAGGCATCCTGTCTTTAAAAATAAAATTGGCCTTGTAATGCATATAAAAGAAAATCAGTGCCGGACTCATTGTGAGACTGATCAGTGCTCATCGTCAACACGTTTTCTGTGTTTTAACTCCATCCATCCTCCTGCTTGTTTTGGCAGCTTTTTCTCAGTCCAGTCATCCACTTCGACTTCCTCTCCTCTTTTCGCCTCCTAGCTCCAGTCTGGGCTATCCCAGCCTTTGAAATTAGTTTCAGCAGTAATCCTTTAATCAGAGTGTCTCGCTGGGATTACCACCGAGTGCAAGCCTCAGTTACTGCCCTCCACCACCACTGGCAATTGTTGAGCCTGCAGTATTTGATTTACACAACAGTCACCAATGTGTACATGCATGAAACAGTTATGGTAAACAGTATGTAATAATGTGACCTTGCCCCACAGCGATGAACACTTTGTCATGTGCTTTGAAACCATCAGAATAATAGAACTAGTTTTCTCTTGATGTCAGAAGATTATGTTGATTTTATTTATGAAGTAGTAGTAGCAGTCAGGCTAACTGTAATGAAGGACAACACATATAACTGTCCTTAATTGCTAATATTACCTTGACGACTGGAGATCATGAGGGCGTCCTCAATGTCCTCTTACTTCTCCCTCTTTGACTAGCAGCTCTGTGCTACATGCACCAAAAGACTGATGTAGTCAACTACATTGCCATGATTGGATGAATTACTTCACGTGGCTCTCAAAATATAAATGTATAAATATACTAAATACTAGCAAGGCTGAGCATATTTGACTACTGACAACTCATCACAACAAGTATGCTGATGATTAGTTACCTTAAAGGTTGTTATTTTAGAACGACTAATTTTGTACTTAGTATTTTTTAGTTGTAATTAAATTGTAGAAAGACACAATTTGAAGTGTATGTAGTGTACTTTTACGTGCTAAGGTGGAACGTCAAGTATACTTTTTAAACTCTAAGTATACTGCTATGTATGTACTAATATGAATACTTGATTAGTTAATTTAAAGTCAACTTATAAACAATGAGAATAACCAAAAAATATATATAAATAAGTACACTGCGACAGCATTTAATTTTTTATTTTTTTTTTACTTTGAATTATGCAGAATATGCTAATAATTCACCCCTCTGGCATCAACTTGAGTGAATCTGTTTTTTTCCCTCCAGAGTATGTCGACGCCACTGTTTTTATCAGCCTCTCGATGGTGATTGACGTTATTGCGACACTCGTGATCGACAGAAAAATCAACGCGGAAGATTTTATAAAATGCGCGACCCTTTCCTTTAAAACTTCCTGTGAGAAATGGGAAACGTCTTTCTCGTCTCCAGTACCCTGTCCGTCTCTCACTCACTGAGGACGAGACCCAAAAGTACAGAAGTACGAGTATAGCTAGCAATATTCGTGTCGTGTCTGTTTAGATAAACGGCATCAGCAACAACTGATGACATGATCTGAGGGTCTTGAAGGGTTGTTTCTTTGATTTCAAAGACTAACTCTGGTCTGAGGGGCGAGGTGACACTTGAAAACGAGGGGCAGCGGTAGAAAATTGGAAATGGGATTGAGTCTTCGAGTGTCGGGTGTTTGGCTCCTCTCAACATACAGTGAACGAGCAAACTCAAGCTGATGGAGAACAAATACATTGTCCAGATATACTACCAGCAATGACGCAGAGCAGGGACGAGTTATTTATTCATAACTCCGACTGTGAGTCACCGTACATTGTCTGTGGTGGGAAGAATTAATGTGATTTTTATGTCCAGTACCAGGGGAGGTGTTTTTGTTGGGGACTATTTTCAGCGGAGATTTGATGCACTCATATTTTTAGTTATGACAGCAGAATGGTATATGGAGATCTACGACGAAGTACATCCGAGGAACAAACAACAGGAATTTCTCCGGCGCTCGCTCGGCCTGTTCATCCTCTCCGCTGCCGCCATGTTGGAAAAACGTTCCGCCATTTTCTCTGTAATTGCCTCATTCATCATTTATTACACCTTGGCATCAATGACAACACCGAGCACTCAAGGTTTCCTTCAAGGCTGTCAAAAGGTAGCTCTTTATTGCAAAAAGAAATGGCACTTCAAGCCTCAACGTGCTGTCTCGATCCTACTCGTCAACATCTGTTTTAACAGAGTATTAAACTGCTTTGAGGATGAAATGCCGGTGATTGTGAAGCGCTCCCTGAGTCCCGTCACGGCTCAGAAAACAGCTGTTGTGAAACGCCTCCTAAATAAAAGCGACCTCCACGACCCCCTAATACTTAAAAAAAAAAAACTCAACTTAAATTTAAATCCCTACTTTGTAATTCAAATGATAGAAAATTGTAAGCAGCTCATTTCTGGTGCAGTGTTTTCAGGATTTTAGAGAAGCACAGCACTGAAGCAGCTTCAGAACAAAAATATCAAGATGCTGAATTTTAGAAGCCTCGGATTGGTGTTGATTTTGATTTAGTTTACTCTTTTACTCATTTTAGTTATTTGATCACTGTTAGTTTCAGTCTAGTTTTCATCAGTGGACGTTTAAGTCTCATTTTCCATCTCAGTTCACAGTCCACAATGAATCAATCCTCACGTATTTGGTGGCGTCATCTGCCCAAAATTCCCACTTGAATACATGTGATATCAAACACAGATGACTATTAAATGTAAATGAATGCTCACCAGAGGATATATGCCTTCCTCTTATGCCCCGCTCAGGTCAAAATACCATCTTTGGCTCTGATAACTCAAAAACCAAACCAAACATTTATTAAAAGCAACAATATTTGTCAGGTTATTATCATTTTACACAAAGTTAGTGCTTATATTTGGGTTTTTTCATCATGTAAAGTGGGTATTAGTGGATGTTTTGCCCAGTGTAACAAGGGGTATAACTGAAAATAAATATAATCACGAGTTGTACCTCTACGACACGACAGATTTAACTCATCAGTCATCAGTATGTTGTTAATTTTGTCACCTAAAAGAAAAATTGAAAATATGTGAGGTTTGTATTTGCACAACAAACCCCAGGAGACAGCAACACTTAACTGCACAGCCATTATTTTGATAAAATGGTGGGCTGATATGATCATTCACAGCAGTTTAGCTCCAACGGCATTTATGACATTAAAGGGGCACTATTCAGTTTAAGCCATGAAAACGAAGAGAGTTTGTTTATTTAGTTTGTTTAGGCTTAAAAAATCGGTCATTGAAGATCTCTCTCTTCTGATTAAAATGTCTTCCCCAAAACTACGTAGTGCACCTTTAATATTCTTCCTTACACAGCCTCACATAAATATACAATGAAGCCCAAAATGCATTTAAATCCAGTCAGATAAACATAAAGTCTTCATCGTGATGAAATCCTCCAGTATAATCGCTCTTTTTGACCTTGTTGTGTTGTCCTTCTCTCCAGGTGCTCATTTAGGTTGAGATAAATTAATTATTCTGTGTCACCCAAAGGCTCAACTTGCTTCTCTCTCCCCTCTTCAGCGGCTTTCAGATACATTTTTTTCAAGGTCACACGGTGGTGTAGGATTGTGGAGTATAACGTGAGCTGAACTGCTTTGCATTCAGTTCATCTGCCACAAACATATGACTCATCATTTGAATTATGGGCACCTTGTGTGAACAACGAAAGCCCGGCGCTGTGGCGCAGCAGCAGCAGCAGGCTGGAAAAGCTTCAGCAGAAGTGTCTATCTGTGATGCTGTAGGAGGGAAAGGAGGACACTGCACACTTTTGAAGGTCATTGCACTTCCAAAAATGGGGCCTCTCCAGAGCTGACATTAATTAAGGCGCCTGTTTTAGAGACATCAGTGTGAGCCACTGCTGGAAAGACTGGTGATTCTCGATTCTTTACAGCCCGGTGTGACGGAGTTACAGACCACGAACCAACACTGTAAACTAGAGAGAAGTAAACCCCAGAAACATGCTTCACCACTTCAGATTGAGTTACAGAAGGTAGCAGAACAGAGAGCTCTCTCACAGATTTCCTGTTAAAAATCTCTCCCGCTACAAGACAACCCTGCTGACATTTATTTTGTCAGACTTGACGAAGCTCGTCCCGAGCCAGAGAACACATTACAAAAATGTTTTAACAGGCAGCTCGTGATGTTAAATCCCTTTGAGCTGTAAGATGTGTTACATTCAACTTATTGAAGCAGGATAATGGTTTGTACTATGAAAACAGGGCTCTAGTTTGAAGTCATGTCTGTGTGGAGTTTGCATGTTCTCCCTGTATTTGCATGGTTTCCTTCTGGGTGCTCTGCCTTCCTCCCACAGCTGTGGTGAACAGGAGACTCTGAAATGTGATGGACTGGAGTCTTTACTTACCTACAGTACATTCTCCCAGTGCAAACAAGCCTAAACTCTCCCAGTTATAGGAGGGTATGACAAATACATGAACAAATAAAGTTAAGGAGAAAAATTAAAGGGGCACTGTGCAGTTTTGGGGAAGAAATTCAAACTTTCCATAACTGAATAAACAAGCTGTTCAACCTTAACATAGCATTTATTTGCCAGGAATGTTTATTATTAGTTTCACATTAAGAGTTGTGGTCATAACTTAATAATAATAACAATAACAATGCTACAACTCACTAACTAATGAGAAAAATAATACACTTAATCTGTTGTTTTGGAAAAGAAAACATTAATCAGGTTATAAGACAAACTCAAGAACAAGCTGTTCTCAGAGGAAAATAAGGTCCAGAACACTATTTGAAGCTAGAAAGGTGGCAGGGTCCGCCAGATATAAACAAAGTAAAACAGTATGAAATTGTGTTGTCCTTGTTTCTTTAGTTTATTCAGTCATGAAAACGAAGAGAGTTTGTTTATTTAGTTTGTTTAGAAAAAATCAAGTCAATGAAGATCTTTCTCTTCTGATTACAATTTCTTCCCCAAAACTACGCGGTGCACCTTTAAATGTGTATGAAATAATAACAGAATAAAATAGAGACTATACAAGAACCATAAGACAGATATTAGCAGTACACATACATACATACATAAATGAGTGCATCATCAATATTTATCAACATCTTCTATTTATTATAGATTCCTTTATTCCTTAATTAGATTTTATTTTGTGTGAAGGGATAGTTTTTATGGCAGTCAGCACACTCATGTCTCCCCGCCTCACAGACGACACTATTGTTTGTGTGAAACTGGCTGAATTAAAGGAGCCTCCAGAGACAGTTCAGGTCAGGACATGATGTGGCTCCCCTATAGGCTCTCACCAATCCACCAATGATCCAGCTGGTAGATTACATAATACTGCCTTAAGGCTTTGTGCAGAGCAGCACTGGGCCTGCTCAAAAACCTCACAGGGAATAACATGCAAGTTCCTCACTCTATCTGTGGAGGCCCGAGCGGAGGCCGGAGGCTTATCTGGAAACTGACTTCACTTAGCGACACACAACCATTTCAAATACATGACACATGCAGAGCTTTACGCCTCATTCTCCCTGCCGCGTGTCACCTCTCCACTTACTGTCGTGTCTTGTTTGAGTAGCACATTCGCTGCCTACACAACAGTCCCAGCTGTACGGAAGGTTGTTACGGGAGTTTCGCAGGCTGTGGAGGGTTTTTTTCTAATTTTATGACGGATTAGACACGCCTCCCTGCAGCCGACATTGTGCACTTCATCGTAAGTGGAACATGGCATCGCGAATGCACGGAGCAGCACTCTGCAGTGACGTCCGCAGTCACAGGCGCTCCATCATTTCCACACTGTTTGAAGTGTGTCACATCAGCAGAGGAAACATCCAGAGGTGTACTTAGGTTATGAGGTGGAACTGCTGAGAGGGCGAACCACCGCACACACTTTCTGTTGACAGCTGCTGTTGTCTTCAGCTGTCGGCTCACCGCGCTCTGCAGATTTTCACTGTTTACTGTGGACGGGCTCTTCGTACGATATGGTCAGTGAGACAACACATCTGTGCTGTTTGTTTCACAGTCATGCAATACAAGTCATGGCTTATTTCATGCTCAAGTACAGTGTTGTAGTGTTTATATAACAACGGTCATTTTGATAGCATCTCTACTGAGGCTACAGTAGAGGTGTTGTTATTAAAGTCTCATGATAATCTGTGTTTTTCTTATTGATGACCAGAGTCTACGCCTCTTTTTTGATGCTCAATTAGACTGTTGATGTTACAGAATTGAGGCTATATAGAATATAAAACATATATGTTGATTTTTTTCATTTCTTTATGTTGTAACTATGTTTCCTTAGCTTCAATTTTCTATGTTATGTTGCGCTTATGATCTGGTTAGGATTAGGCACAAAAACGACTCGGTTAGGGTCAGGAAAACATCATGTTTCGTCTCAAAATACCTGTTTTGGTCGCCACAAACATGGCTGGAAATTTTCCAGCGGTATCCTTAAATTGTCTGATGGTGTCATGCCAACAGATTTTCAAATGCTGTGGTCCCTCCTCAAAAATATTGAGAGTTTTCACATTAAAAATGTTGAAACAAGGTTTCAAACTGCAGTCGCTGGCTTGGCAGCCTTCTCGCCTGTAACAACACCAACATCCCCTCCACCTCCTGATACGAAAATCAGGTCATAAACGTGTAACGTGGACGTGATATGACATGTATTGTAGAAATGTCTGGGCCTTTTGTTACTGAACATCTCAGTCTAACTCGGACGAACCACTCCTTATAAACACCACACCATAATTTCTCTTACCTGTCTTACTTCTGTACCGCTCGAACGAGTCGTTGACCTGCAAATAGAAAGACAACATATATTTAGTTTTGTTCCAGACTTATCTGCCCCGACCATCTTTTCTATTAGGATTTATACAAATCTTTTTTAAATAAGCTTGTGAAAGTTGCTCCAAAGCGAGTCTCCTTACTGAACCCCCCTAAACCAGAGTGTTGTCACATCATAACACTGATTTATTTCTGTTGAAAGAATGTCATCCTGCTATTTGTGACGCAGATCAGCAAACACATATTATTACCCTCGTATCGCCCTTGGATTGCTCCAGAAAAAGCATGTGTGTACCGGTCTGAAGTATGTGTGAGGTGCACGTTTATGTATGTACGTATTGTAATAGATCATGCCTCGGCTATGCAGCTGTAAATACTCGTTACTAGAGCACAAAATGCTCCTTAATCCCCTGCTGGAAATAGTCCTCATAAACGCAGCATTATCTAAGCCCGGTTGTTTTAGGAAATTATGTAGCATCTCGTAAAAATGAACTCTGCCTGTAGATTTATATCTTCAGGAGGAACCAGTGGGCTTGTTATAGTTGTTTTTAAAGGATTTATTTAGACAAATATATAATAACAACAGATTTATCCTTCAAACAGTAGCGAAAATATTGTAAAATGGCTTTAACATTTAGTTATATGTCGATATGGTTGAAGTCTAAAAACTGAATGGCTGTTTTGAGTAAAATGTAGGTTTACAGAAGGAAAATGTGGATGAAAATATAATTATTGTGCCTTAAAACATTACTGTGGGGCAGCAGCTGAAGGTTCAATACATTTTTATCCACAGGAATTTTATTTTAATGCACAAAAAAGCCTGAATGGAAAAGAAAGGACTGCAGGATTTTTCCCTAAAGATGTAATAAAGACACGTTTTTGGATTTCCGGCAGTTTAGACGCAGCATCGGTGAATCCCTGCCACTCACCATGAGATGCCAGAGAGCCAAGCGACAGACTAAAGCGCCACATGGTGTGTGTGGACAGAGGAGACAAATTAATTCATCAAAGTCACTTGAAAGCCATCTTGAGGGAGAAGCGGCAGTAAAAACGCTATGATTTAAGGGTTACTGGCGCTCTTTGCGTTATGTAATCCTGTTATGCCCTCTTGAGAATACTGTGTTCACATAACAGTAGTTGCTAGAAACACACTGAATTCAAATGTTTTCCTTTGACCACCAATAAATGCAAAGCTGGAAATAGCCAGAGGATTTTCTCTCTACTCTGCTCGGAGAAAAAAGGCTCTGCTGTGTTAATATGAGGAATGCCTGGTAGAAGGGATCGCTGCCCAAAAACCACAACATATCAATAGTGCTGTGTGAGTTCCAGTGGATCTACACTCTCACCTCCACTTGGCACAGAAAAGCCTCAATATTTAGAATAATGAAGTGGGAGCTCGATCTGTGGGTTTGGCAACAGGACGACTGACACCATTGGCTGTCAGTCACTCGCTCTCAGTGTTGCTGTGGAAACAACCTTGTTGCTCCACTCCGGGGCTAATTCTGTAGAAAGGAAGGAGCTTGTAGAAAGGAACGGTATGAAGAAAAAAAACAAACAACAAAAAAAAAAAAAAACATGGCTGCATGCATGAGTCATCTGCTAACACATACACTCAGAGCTCTCCAGTTTTCTCACTGCGAGCAGCCTGTCAGAGCTCCCTGCACGATTGTAGCTAAACACAGCCGCCGCAGAGACCACACGAGAGAACAAAAGCAACACCAGACTGTGGTAAAGACCACGGGAGAAGACAGTAATCACCTCTGACTCAAGCGTATCGCTATATTCAACTCCGAATGTTATCGACCGTCAAACGCTGAAGCCAGGGAAAATGTAAAACTGTGTGGGTGTGGGGGGTTGTGTTGTGAGAATAAAAGGAAAATGTAACAAGTGGTCGATTAATCAAGGAAATAAATCATCAGCTTTTCTCATTATTTACAAAAAAAAACAACACAGTTTTTAAGCAAATAAGCCAATTATCCTCTGGTGTCAGTTTCTCCAATGTGAGGATGTTCTGTTGGAAACTGAACATCTTTTGGTTCATTTTTCATTAACAATGAGTCCGTCAATCAAGAAAATTACTGGCAGATTAATGGATAATGACGTTAATCATTAGTTGCAGTCGAGGCAGTTACAAGTACTGAGCAGTTATTCTTAGCAGGTTGATTCTCTGCCCCTCGTCTCCCTTCTCTCTGATCTGACTCCATGAAACGAAAGGTGTGAAGTCAAATACTGGCTAAACATATACTGTTCAATTTGAATAGTCCATGGCCCGCACCACTACCTCCTAAGAGATGCAAAAGACTCTTTCAGTATCTTGTTTGTTTCGTACTGATGAGTGGGCAGTCTGGCATTTTAACTAGAGAATAAAACAACAAATTCTCATTTTCTTTTTTCTTATTTTATTTTGGCCGAATAAAATCTAGTCAGGAAGCATCTGGTCTCCTCGCAAGAGTAAACAGGAGGACACACAGTGACCCTCGGCAGAACGAAAGCTCCAGTTGACCAAACTTTTACATCACAGGTGTAAAATGTCAAGTATTGAACATAAAGAGAACTGCATGTTTAACACGTAATACTTGCAGTGTCCAAACATGATGATAGAAATATAATAGGAATATTATGGGAACACTACAGGCAGCAGTGTGTCTCTATGATCCTCCTCTTCTGCGACTGAATGTTGCTAGTTGTCATGAAGGTTTACAATTTAGTATAGAATAAAGTATTTTTAGTAAATAGTTAGAATCTAGAATCTAGAATCCAGATGAAACTGACAGAAAACTGCAGAAGCTGATACTTCTTCAGCCTGTAGATGTTGCTATAATACTCAGCACTTGTTCATGTTCATGTTCTTGTCATGTCTCTTCTGAATTATGTCGTTACAGACGGGCCATGGTCTTGGGGTGTATTTTAAGCAGCATAGACTGAATGATCATAGAAATATTATCGTATTATTCTAGGAACACCACAGGCGGCAGTGTGTCTCTATGATCCTCCACTGACGCGACTGTACGATCATTGAAATATTACAGAAAAACTACAGGCGGCAGTGCGTCTCTATGATCCTCTCGCTCTTCTGCGACCGCACGTTGCTACTTTCCACTTTGATCATGAAGGTGAAACTACTCTGTAGAGTATAAAAGCTACAATATTTTAAAGAACTGAGTATTTGTAAGTAGTATACTGTATAAAGGATATGACTGATCCAAGACAACCTGCAGTAGGACGGGACTGACAGTAAAAACGCTCAATTACAAATCCGTCTGCTTCTTTGCATTTACGTCATTTTGCTTTTTGCTTACAAGGGGGGTGGCATCCCCTTTATATAGCCTAGTGCATACAGCATATAAAACCAGTCCTTTACAAATTGTATAAAGCATACAGGGATGGACACAATAACAGGAACACCTGTGCGAGACACTCCAGTCCAAAGCAGTAGCCTCAAGGTGAATTTTACACTATCGGAGCCATTATTGCTCCGTTTCTGTTGACATTGTCAGACAATAGTCTCCTCTTGTTGTTTTGCTGTATTGGATTATGCGAGCTGTGTTTATGGGTGTGCATGCGTCTTCACCATATGTGTTCTTTGTGTTCAAATGCTCACGTTGAAACACGGCTCACATTTCTAGACAGCCAGAAGAAAAAGCCTTTAGAACAAATTGTAGAGGCAGGAAGACGAATGTATGTTTTGATGACCAAATGAACCAGTGCTGGTCTTTTATCTAGTCAGTCGTGTTGTTGCAGCGTGATGGTGTGAACTGAGATTAAGCTTCCCTTTAATCCTCCTCCGCTCCACATGACCTCACTGTGATGCACGAGCCACAGGGAACTGTCATTGGTGCACCAAGTGTTCTCCTGTGTGACCTGCAGC
The DNA here is from genome assembly GCF_965226575.1 of Pagrus pagrus. Lineage (NCBI taxonomy): Eukaryota > Metazoa > Chordata > Actinopteri > Spariformes > Sparidae > Pagrus > Pagrus pagrus. The sequence goes on from NC_140198.1 coordinate 8,942,337, forward strand.
CAATCAGAGCTCCTCGGCTCAGCATCCACCCCCACAGGGCAGCCAGTGGTGGAACGAGTGAGGAGGAGAGGAGCGGGAGAGAGAGAGAGAGGAGAATGTTTCTATGAATGGAAACATGGAGGAGAGGACACTTGTGATGAGCAAACCCAAATACTGAGAGTTCGCCCCTCCCCGCCCCTCATCTCTCGGTCTCCTTTAAATCTAACTTTACATCCTCTTTGATGGACTGCACTCTCACTCTTATACTGCTTATTCTGACTAGACTACTGCAGAGGTCACGGCATACATTTTTTTCGAGTACCTAAAGAAATGTTCAAATGGGATTGAGGAGAATATTTACTAGTGTTGTCACAATACTGGAAATTCTACTTTCAATACTTGAAAAATATAGATATTCGATACCCTTTTGATACCACAGGGAAATTGACACAACACTGAAGGCATAACATTTTAGATTTCTATGTAAACATAAATATAACAAGGCTGGTCATTGCAAATATTATAATTTTATCTTGGCTAGTAGCAGAGAACGGCAGAAAAACTGCAATATCAACATCAAATATTACACTTTTTTTTTAGAAACGTTTATTTTTTTCTGTAGCCTTCGAAAATAATGTGTGTTGGCAGAAAGAGCGGATGGTACAGGTGTATCGACGCTGCAGAAAATGAGTATTGAAACCATTTCAAATATTCAGAATCGATATATTATTTTTCATATTATTTGACGATTGACTATGATTTGTGACATTATCCTGATAATGATCCAAAATCTTCTTAAAACTTCAAAATAAAAGCAGAAAAGATTCCACTAAGTAGAACGAATGCTGGTATGAAATTGTCTGAGGCCCTGTTGGTGAAGAGGAACACATACGGTACCAGCAGGGGAACAGAGTCGTCTGCACAGTTATTCCAGTTGTTCCACCGTCCACTGGTGAAAACAATGCCTCTTCCTGTTTTCATTGCTCAATGGCACACACGCTTCCTTTGTGCCCTCATTTGTGCTTAATATTTCTAGGAAAACTCGAGCCCAGTTGCAGGCGGGCCAGCGTAATGAAAGCAAGGTTTTAAAGGGAACCAATCTATATGTGGATGGTGTCCTTTTTCTATAGCCATTACACTGTGCAATCAGTATTTACTCCAGAATGATAAGAAGGAGCACAGCATATGTCACCAATCCAGCTGCCACATTTACATTTTCAAGGAGAGGTTTCCCCACGAGCTTTCAGTGGTTATAGCCTTAAGGGGGCATGCTTTCCTCTGTTCCTGGAGTTTCTAGCCCTTGACCTAGTTTGAGAACAAAATCAAGGACCTGATGAATAATAAGTTTCTAAGGGAGGAGAGGAATTACAAGACTGAATACACATACCTCTGGTCCAGATGACCTTTTTCTGATGCCATTTCTGACACTTTTAACAAGAATAACCACAATATATTGAACAATATACAGGATCATCCCTGTTTTTCTAACTGTAGAGCTACTTTGCAGCAGATATCCAACAGGCTACACCACACGGCACAGAATGATGATTGACAAACCTGATGAAGGGCAGTGGCTGTAGCGCCTGCAGTAAGATTAATCTCTGCAAAACTGCAGGTGTTTAAGGTGAAGTGGTTGTTGAGGCCTCCAGTGGTACTACACATCTCTATGCATGCGGAATACAAGGCTGCAGACGTGACAGGATGCCAGTTCTTGTGAACTGAACCGGCACTCAGGCGCCGCCAACCGAGACCGTGTCAGTCTGTCAGATGACCATCACCTTGCACGTCGTAGTGGCCCCTCGAGAGTTTCTGGATCGCTTCCCTCGACCTGTCCCGTGTTTTCTGACAAGTCTGCCTGCTTTGCATATTGAGATCTGATCATAACGTTGCAGAATCAAACGTGAAACTAGAATTTGAATCATCCAAGAAAACGACCCCTCGTAGCCGTCTTAGTTAGCGAGAGCAGAGCTGAATTCATTAAAGATGTTGAAGCTGGCTCCTGTCGGCTTCGGGCTTCATTGATTAAACCCATGGCATATTACGAAAGAGCCACAGAGGCCCTTTCCCACTTAATTCACAGCATTTAATTGTAGATACTGTCCCTGTGTTGTACTCAGCCAGCCGCAGTTAATTTGTTTGAGTAAATTAAATACAGTGCGGTTTCAAGTATGCAACATCAGACTAGCTGTCGTTGAGTATACTGTAGATTTGAGGATTCAGCTGCCACACAGCTGCTACATTTCAACCTAATATGAACCCGCATAAGAAAACACTAGTGTTGTGCTCAGTGGGTAAATCTTGGGATGCACTCTGGGTGCAGTGAAGTTACTCTTTAAGGAAGCTGTTGTCCTAATTAACCAATCAAGACATACCCGCAAATTGATACATAAAAAGGTCACACTCAGGTGTTCTCTCCTGATTTTGAAACTTGAGTATGACCTGCTCAGGCTCAGTGCAGACATGAAGAAATCATCTTACAGTTAATAACACTCTCTCACAACGAGCTGTGGCCCCCGCCCCTTCATCAGGAAGCTAACATCAGTTCAGCTCAGGTTTAATTTCACCTCAATTTGAGCGTGAGGAAGAGCATCCAGAAGTTGGGTTGGCATGGTTACCTGCATCTGGAGGTGACCTAGTTATCTTGGTGACTCATGTTCAGCAAGCCCTCAGTCCTTCAAACGACCCCTTCTTCTTCTTCTCTTCTTCTTCCTCCTCCTCCTCCCCAACACTCTCGTTAACCTCGAGAATAGACGCACCTCCTCCTCCTCCAGCACAGCTCTGGCCAGCTGTAGTGATGTACCGCTGCACTCAAACAGAGCTGTTATATCATTGTAGCGTTTTACTGGCACCAGCTCGCTCCAGCTGACTAAATTAAAAACCTTGAAAATGTGATATTCAGTGATTAGAGAGCTTATTTTGAATGTTTCATCATTCAGTGTTCTTTACTTGATGGATCCGGCGCATTTTATATCAGTCTTGAAGGTTTTTCTGTTAAAAATGTCAATCCGCCACTTTGATCCAGACTGAAACGTTTTCTATCGGTTGTCATGAAATTTGGTCTAGGCAGAAAATGAAGCCCACTAACTTTGAGGATCCTCTGATTTTTTTATTTAGGACCAACAGCTGGTCAGAGTTTCCACTTATTCATTGAAATGTCTCAGAATTTTGTGCACGATTTAATGGCTTCCAGACAATCAAATCGCGTGCGCCAAAGAAAGAAAGAAAAATCAGCGTTGTATTTCAGTTTTAGCTTCAACTGTAGCCTGGCATCCAAAATAACTGAGAGTCCAAAACCACATTTTCCAAACAGGCATGATGAGACATACACTTAAGATGCATTCTGGGTCGGGCATGCTTCGGCATGCTTGAACGGTACTGGAGCGTAATTGGAGCGGGATTGAGCTAAAGATAAGGCGACACCCCAGTTTTTTTGTGTGTTTTTTTCCAAGACGCTCTGCACTCCATCCAAAATCCTCCCGCTTGCATTCCCTGTTGGCTCCACTCACATGCTCAGATAGATACATATTGATTCAGATTATTTGAAAAGTAAGTAAGAGTATCAATAAATCGATTTAATCATAAATCATGGTTTAATTTCAAAGGTATTGTGCAACACTAATTACTTATCAGCAGATGTATGTGCTGATAACAATATCAGTGATGAGCTAGAATCAGCTGATGATATCTGTCATGTCAACGTCTCAGTCTGTTCTGTATTGGAAAGAAAAAGCTACATCTGTTAAGGCTCTAAGAATAACAAAACCATCAGGAGGCTGTTTGCTCCGTGCACCGTGTCTCTCTTGTATATCCATACATACATATATTAAACTTAATATTTTACTGTCAGTCAAACTGGCTAAAAATGATAGAAGAGCATTATTGCGATCCTGACCGATTCATAACTGTGTCTCTCCTCTCGTCTCCACAGTAACTGTCCGTGCTCCCTGGCTGCAGCCCTGGCCAGAGCCACAGCAGACAGCCTCCTGCAGACTGACCTCTCCATCCACCACCTCAATAAGACTGTAGAAGATGGAGCTGACCCATTACCACGTGAGTCCCTGGGGAGCCCACGAGACTGCTCTCTCTCTCTCTCTGTCTCTCAGACAAATTAGGTCTCTCTCTCACTTCATCCCACACACATACACTGGCATGTAACCACCAGGGCTTTGTCCCAATTCTCCCTCGCAAAGCTGCATTAAGTGGTATTTGACCACTAGAGGGCAGAAAGTCGACTCCAAGCCGACATGGGTCGACTGATTCAGTTTGAGCGTATAGACTTGAGGCTTAGATAATATTGAATTTGCAGCTTTTATTAGAGAACATACAAAATGCAAATTGAGTGGAGTGAAACTGTAATGTCCCTGTGTGGACGGTAGTCAAACACAAACACATCGTCATACGCAAACACAGCACAAGATCCAAGTCACCCACACTGATCCACCAGAGGTCACGAAGGTTATAGTTTGTTTAAAAAGCCAATAGTAGATGGAGCAAAGGTCAATCTGTGTCTGTTGGTGCTGTTAAAGCTCCACCCTGATGGAAGCATCTTAAACTCAACATCTATGCTGAGGGTCCAAAACAGGTACTTATTCAACAACACATAAGCTTCACTAATCAGCATTTTTATATTAAGGGACACTATGTAGTTTTGGAGAAGAAATTCAAAATCTGAATTTTAATATTTACAATATAAATGAGGTAAAAAATACAAACTCAGAAATATTTATCTTTTCCATAACTGAATAAACAAGCTGTTCTCAGAGGAAAATAAGGTCCAGAAAGGTGGCAGGGTCCGCCACATATAAACAAAGTAAAACAGTATGACATTTTTTTCCTTTAAGGTCAGTTTGTTTATTGAGTTTATTCAGTCATGAAAACAAATAGTTTATCTATTTAGTTTGTTTAGGCATAAAAAAAATCTCCAAAACGTACACAGTGCACCTTTAACAATTTATCAAACTCATAGTCACTCATAGTGATGAGCTCTAATTTATTACCAGTAAATCCCACTTACATATTCCTGCTGATGGAAATATTCCCAAATGTGTATTAATCCACTGCTAAAAATAGTCCCCAACAAATGCACCATTTCCTCTAAAAACAACAGTGACAAGCTGTTTTAGGAAAATTGCCTTTTTATTTATTTATTTTTTACAAAAGTTTTTGTGCCTTGTTTTGTCACATACATACAAATACATACAAAAATGCATATTAGACAGGCCGTTGTGCATTGTGCAGCGCCCTCTGTTGATGACACACCCTTGATGACAATGGCTACGCTCAAAACTGGTGAAAAAGTACCGGCTGGTTCGCCAGATAGCACCAACGTTCCAAGAATCTTGAACAGAACCAGTTCAAGAACCAGAGATAATGTGGCAGAAAAGGGGCTTCAAAGTCACAAAGTATTGAGCCAGTCCTTCTTTTTCTTCACCAAACACTTCTTGTTATCTCGCCTTAATCAGGGCAGAGATAGCCAAAAACACTCGGTGAATAAAGCTCAAACTGTTCTGCACCTTGCTGTGGTCGTCTCTCAAAGTAAGAGCTTCTTGTGTTGTGTAACAGCCCATCACGTCCTGTTTGATGTTGCTTCGCTGCACTCTACTTTTCTTTTTTTTTCCTTCTTCAGCTGTTTGCAAGGTGTTATGTGTAGCCTTGATGCCAGACACAGTGCTGAGACATCTTCATTTGGTGGTGGAGGAGGAGGAGGAGAAGGAGGAGGGTAGGGGCTGAGCACAAAGTGAAGTTTAGCATCGCGGCACAGTTTGACATGCGTGTACTTTCAGAAGGCGGAGGGGGGTGAGGGTGAAGGGAGGAAATGGGACACAGTGTGGGCTGGTCTCTCTCTCTCTTCCTCTCTCACTGTCTCTCCATCTCACTGAAAACATATTTAATGGAGCAGAGCGAGAGAGGACGATGGCAAAGACGGGATAGACTATTATACCTGCAGCTAACATTAGTAGGTCATGCACACACACAGCCTGTTTTGGTTATTACAGAGAGCTGAAGCCATGGTGGGCTTGCCTCTGCTCCACTTACATCTGTAACTCAGTGCAATCCCTCAATGACATGAAGATGTATTTTTACTGGGGATGGGGAGTTCTCTAAACTCTATTTTCTGACACCGTAGAAAGCTTAATTTACCCCCTAAAATCTCTCTAAACAGCGTCATCCGATTGTCTGGTTGCTACAATCCAGATGAACGAAGACAGTCACCTTGAATTATTATACCTCACAGCAGTTAAGCTTTCCCAGGAGCAGCGAGTACATAGAGTTGTTCACCTGTCATGCAGGCTGCCTGTACGTATCAGTGGTTGTTGGTCAGGGGGGAAGATCTGCAGGCAGTGATCAGGCCTGACAAAAGTTTCCAAAACTTCCACTTCCCCTTCATGTTTTACTGAATTCAACATCAATCAAAGACAAAGCAGTAAAGAAAAGTGTTCTTTGTAGTATAGATGCAAATGTTACATTTATCAAAGAGTAGTAGGTCTGAATGTATCTATTAAGATCTTTTAAATAAGAGTTAACTACATACATGTAATTGACATTTGAAAAACATAAAGCTGCAACGATTAGTTGAATAATAGTCAATCGGCTGGAACTGTTTTGATCACTTACAAGTACAATATGTAAGAATTCTGCATTGAAATGTCTAAAAACCACTCGACCTTTGTTGTATATTTTGTTGAGTTGTGTTCCAATGATGTTCAAACGAAATATCCACGAGTTCACTCAAGTTAATGGTGTGTTTCAATAAGTCGGCGCTATTACTTCCACGACAGGGAAGTCAGTGAACGAGACAAAATTTAAGTAATTAATTCAGCAAAAAATTCAAACGTTTTCTGATTTCAGCCTCAAATGTGAGGATTTGCAATTTTTCTTTGATTTATATAACTTAACTGAATATATCTGATACGTCACATCTCGGACACATTTGAACACGTCACCTCGGACACTGAGAAACTGTGATGAATGTTTCCCTGAATTTTTTTTTTTTGCCGTTACAATTTTTTTTATTGATTCATTATTTAATTGGTCGATATAGAACAGGAACATGAAATTGTTTGTGACGTTGATGTGAATCCAAACAGACTCCAGCTACATAACACAGAAGCTCTTTGACTGATTACATTTGTGTGTCTGTGTGTGTGTCTGTGTGTGTGTGTGTGTTAGAGATCGAGGCCGTGAAGCTGGCCCGGCTGGTGTTTAATAGACTGTTTGAGATGTGCTGCCTCTGGATGAAGGAGCTGCCCTACCGCCGTCGCCCACAGCCGTACTACGAAACCTCCATCCACGCCATCAAGAACATGAGGCGCAAGATGGAGGACAAGCACGTCATCATCCCCGACTTCAACTCACTCTTCAATGTTCAGGTAAATAAAACCTCCACAGTGATGATCGCAGACTTTACTGGTGGCATTAGAACAATGTATTGGTGATTAAAGCTGGAGTCCCGGACTTTTACATATAAATGAACCTCTGTTACATTCAGATGAGTTCACACTATAATGATTAAGCATTGAGGTGATAGGCTTAATCAGCATTGTGTGAACTTGTTTTTGCAAAAGCTTTGATGTAGTCAAACACTCCAGCTTTACCAATTGATTCACTCACCAATAAATTGACACCAAATTTGTTGCAGCTTTTGATATTTCACATTTTTGCTAATTTTCTGATCGTGAGGATGTTTTTCTTTTGAGTTGGACACCATGGGGGCGAAGAAAAAGTGTCTAAGTCTGAGTAACAACAATTGAATTTAAAGCCAAAAGAAATTTAGCCTAAAGCTTTAATTCTGTCATTTAAGACCATCATATCATCATCATATTTATTATTGACCCTTTGAACCAGTAGTCTTAATGGTGTTGTATGACTGGTATTGTCTCTTAGGATCAGGAAGAACAGGCCTACTTTGCCGTGTTTGACGGTCACGGCGGCGTGGACGCTGCCATTTACGCCGCCAACCACCTGCACGTCAACTTATTTCACCAGGAATCGTTCGGCCAGGACCCCATCGACGCGCTCTGCAGAGCCTTCAAAGTCACTGATGAGGGCTTCGTGAAGAAGGCGAGACGAGAGGTAAACACATCCACTGCCACTTTAATCCTGTACAGTACACTACACAGCACACAGCAGGACCACAGCTAGTGCTACTAACACCACGATTACAGCTACGACTACCACTACTACTCCTGCTAATACTGCTACGTCACTACATAGTACACAGTAATACATAGTACACCTAATGCTACTATTACTGCGACTATTATAGCTACTGCTACTCTTCCTGCTGTAACAGCTACTACTGCTTCTCCTGATGTTCCCACTGCCACTCTTACTGCTGCCGCTGTTACTACAAACACAGCACATTCAACCACACATACAACAGTTTTCACTGCTTCACGACTACAATCATAATATTACTGTCCCAAATATTTAGTATATACTGTATATAGTGCATGTGAGTGTTTCTTTTTTCTTTCTACTTTTTTTCCATTCACACTTTTGCAGCCTACAGCTGGTATTCTATTGGTTGTTGTTAAAAACTAAAAATAAAACATGCTTTTAATCAGTCTTGCACCAAGTTGCAATCATGTGCATTTATTTTACTCCTAAACACAAATATGGATTTTTCTTGCTAGTCTTGATAAAAGACCATTTAGTAATCTGGTGACCTTGATTGTGTAAAACAGGGAACGCAGTTATTGTAAGAAGTTAGTGGTGCTGTTGCTGAATACTGTAACATGTGTCTGTGTTTGGCAGCACCTGCGGTGTGGCACAACGGGCGTGGTGACGTTCCTGCGGGGTTCGACGTTGTACGTGGCCTGGCTGGGAGACTCCCAGGTGATTCTGGTCAGGAGAGGACAGGTTGTGGAGCTGATGAAGCCACATAAACCAGACAGAGAGGTAAAACACTCACAGATGCACACACATCCTCACACACATCCTCACACACATCCTCGCGCACCATCGGGCACATCTGTCACTTCCACTGTTTGCAAACTTGAACTGTATGTCCCGTCCTTAATTCACGTATTTACAAAATGTACAACATGCATTAGCAAAAAATGCTTGTTTTAGTGTCACACACAGTTTGTTCATCATTTTTGGGTATTGAAAAGTTTCCTCATCCACAAGCAGCAATCTAATTTGTGAGTGACAAGATAATCACACATTTTTTAGAAACTGTTGTCAACAATACTAGAATCAGAGAAAAGACAAACAAACACTGATAAATCAGTGATATGATGCATTTAAGGCAAAAACCAAAAAGTATAGAAACAAGAGGAAACAGCTAACATGGCTTTATACAAAAGTAACAAAATCCAGCTCATCTAAAGCGCCTAATCACAATAACTAACGTGTCATATCTTGTTTAATCTGCACAAAAACCAAAGCAGAAAACACAATTCACCGTTTTATTTGATGCCTGAATGTTTCTTCACTCTGAGCAGTTGCCAAGCAACCAGCGGCTCAACCAGGAAGTTACCGGTCCCCGCCAAGAAAACAGTCTGACTCAGAAGTCATCATAAAAATGGCAAATTATCTTTATTTACACTTAGGAATTAGATAGATGTGTTAATTAGTGATCTTAAGAGATGCTGGTAGATTGGACAGGGCCAGGCCGGCTATTTCCTGCTGTTTACAGTTTTTATATGAAGTTAAGCTAACCGGCTCTGCCAGAACAAGACTGAGCAATATTTCCTAAAATGTTGCTGTTGATTTGAAGCGTACAGACATTAATGTCCACAATTAATCACCATACGCCCTTAAATATCTTGTTGTTGTTGTTATTGCTGCGTTCTTGTTTCAGTTAAGTTTCAGTTATTCCAAGAAATATTCATCTATACACTTGTGTTTGATAACATTATTTTTCACTTCATGTTTCGTCACAGTGCTCTCTGTACATTTTCTGTCAAAAGTCTGTACTGATGTCTGTGCTGTCCAAGAGTGGGATGTTTAAGTGCACATCAGAGGCAGGTAATGCACTGCACGGAGTCATTTCCTGCGGGGGAATGGCAGGATGAGATTGCCATGTGCCGTGCGACAGTCGTCACCGTTACGACTGCGCCTCAAGCCAACTGTGCTTCATGTGTTTTCTGCAGGATGAGAAGCAGAGGATCGAGGCTCTGGGAGGCTGTGTGATCTGGTTTGGCACATGGAGGGTTAATGGCAGTTTGTCTGTATCCAGAGCAATAGGTAACTATCAGCTATTATAAGTATGTATTGCTGTTAAACCAAAAGAATCTACTTGTTCCATTCAAACCAGTTAAATAGGGAGGGATATTTGCTGGGATACTGGTATGAGCAGCCCTAACAGAATAACCTGCCCCTTTGTTGACAGGCGACTCGGAGCATAAGCCCTACATCTGTGGTGATGCAGACCATAGTATCTTCCCATTGGACGGCACAGAAGACTACCTGATTCTGGCCTGTGATGGCTTCTGGGACACAGTAGGTCCGGATGAGGCGGTGCGGGTTGTCAGCGACCACCTCCAGGAGAACACTGGAGACACCACCATGGTAGCCCACAAGCTGGTGGCCTCAGCCCGTGACGCGGGGTCTAGCGATAACATCACTGTCATAGTGGTCTTCTTGCGGGACCCACGCTCCCCACCGCCCAACAGCGCAGAGGAGGACGAGGAGGGTGTGGTGGAGGGAGAGGTTGAGGAGGGGGAGGTAGCGGAGGTGGAAGAGGAAGAGGAACAACAAGAAGAGGAGGACGAGGAGGAAGATGAGTCAGTCAGGGTAGAGCGAGAAGGTGGTGAGGGAGGCAGCACTGCGGACATAGGGGGCAAGAGTCGTGGAGGATGGCCCCTGCAACAGTGCTCAGCTCCCGCTGATCTCAGCTATGAAGACCGAACGGACTCGTTGACGGACAGAACTAGCCTCAGCCTGCTGGGGCCTTCGCTGGAGGGCCGTATCTCTCTGACCCAGGGCTCATGGCAGCCCCGCTCCGACTTTAGCCCTGACCTCTTCACAACCGCCCACATCTATCGAGAAGAACGCCGTCTGAGGCGCAGGTCCAGTATCCCCTTTCAGGAGCCCAGCATCTCTAGCTTCACGGACCCACTGTGGCCCCAGACAGCCATGCTGTTAGGCCAGGCAGTGAGCCGAAGCCGCAGGCTCGGTTATGGTAGTCGCCGGTGGGTCCGAAGGTGGCCGGGCACATCCAAGCAGCTGCTAGGCCTGATGCCCTCTGGCCACTTGTTGCCACACATGGAGAGCTACTCCAACCGGAGGCCTGGAGTGGCAGTGCCTCATCTGCCCCACGGTACCACCATCTGAAGAGATGACCCAAACCAAACCATCCCCTTCATTTATTCAGTCCTGCCCCCTGCCCCTAAGCCCACCCACCAACCTACCCACCCATCTTTGCCTTCAACAACAAGTCTTTCTTTGATAGTAGGTAGTCGTGGCTCCTGCAGTCGTTGCGTGATTATTGAATCTCTGTCGGAGGAGTGGTGCTCTCTGTCCTAAGCCGAAATGTTTCCACATGTAAGCTGGCCCAGTAAACACAAGCCCTGCTCCTTAATGCTGTAGGTAAAGCGCAAAACTGTATCCTCTACATAGTGACCATTGATCAGTCAACATGAAGCCAGAGCTGAAAATACAGGTTGATAAGATATGGTCAGACTGAATGTGAAATGAATCTTAGGGATAATGAGGGAGAGGGTTTCAGGTACATTTTGAAATCAGTGTCTAAATCAGCTTCAGTCGGCTTTGGACTACAAAAAGCTCTTCAGCGCAGTTGACTTGCATTCAGTCGAAACACACGTTTAAGTTTAATTCATATGCTTTCCCGCTCAACACTCTCGACAGCGTCTTAAGACAGAAATGATGTATTTTGGACAGGAAATACAGCAATATACCACAACAAACATAAAAGTTCATTTTTAGTGTCGCAGTAGCACTAAGAGTCCACTTCATCTGAACTAAAGGGCCCGGACAAAACAGCCCAATATACTTTTGTGTATCATTACCTCCACTTCCATTTTTCCGTGCATCAAAGACAAAAGGACAACACCACATACAAGCTAAGTGAACGAGGTTGACTGTGGCATCACTCGGCCTCATCGTTTTCTTTCCATCTCTTAAATGTTGCGTGTAAATGCAGGTTTCAGGTGACATATCATCTTTTGTCTCGCTGTCGAGAACGTCAAGCGACCCGAGCATTAGATCGAGCTTTAATGGCCTAGCTGGAGTCTCTGTCCCCCTCAGCAATCCTTTTGGTGGCAAATGAATAAAGTTCACAGCGGAGGCAGGAACGATTGTCGCTCCAGGTCTCTCGGACTGAAGGCACATGCTGTTCTTTCCCCTCCCATACAGTCAGTGACCCAGTCATTATACAGCCACAATTTGTCTCCAGAGAAAAGCACTTAACACTGGATTATAAAAGATTAGCAGTCACTTACCTGAATAAATGCTTCATGTAGTCCGGTATTCCAGATGGGGATATACTCCTTGGATAATGCTGTTTTTAGGGGAGGGGGGGGTTATTTAAAAAATGTATTTTTTTGTTTTGTTGTAGTTGTTGTTGGGCCACATAGCTATTGACGTGTTTTCTCTTGAAACCCATTGAACAGAAGTATTTTCCAGCACGCTTGATAAGTGCAAACCATTTAATGTCGGGCCAGGATAGTTGAAAGCTGCAGAACACGTGCCTTCCATGTGTGTATTAAAGCCTATTCCCTTCACACACGTATTCATTATTTACTAAAGTTCATGTGTTAATATCAGCATCAAGAACCAGTCTGGCTTTCACTTTCAGTAAAGTATCATATAGTGTCATAGAGCGCTGCAGGGACGTATTTTTGGAGGCTAACACGGAAGTTAGCATCACCCCTGGTTCCCTCGACAAAAAGCCTATTGGATTTTTTTAATCAAGTTTTTCATACTTGCGCGTTTTTTTCAGGACGATAATAATAACTTTCTGATTTTTGAGGTGTAAATACAATTGCCTGAAGGAAAAAAAGCTAACATCATTTAGCCACTTGTTAGCAACAGCTTTTTCCAAGACACGTAAACGTTTTAAACCTCAAATGTGGGGTATTAACTTAACTTAAAATATATCTTAAGCTTGTGTTAACCACGGACCTTATTTCAGGCATTCAACCCAAAATCCATTAAAATAAAAAAACAGTTGCCTTCGAGATGAGGGTACCAGAGGCGCAAAAATGCCAACCTTTTTCCCTGCAGCACTCTTGTGACATATTATGTGCCACTATAAAGGGTTAGTTCGACATTTTAGAAACTGAAAAAAACTAAACTGTAAGATGAAGCTACAGCCAGCAGCTGATTAGCCTAGCGTAGCATAAAGACTGGAGCAGGGGGGTGAAACTGCTAGCTTGGCTCTGTCCAAAAGTAAAAACAATTTATAGTTAATACTTTTCTGGTTGGCTGTGAATTTAACAAACAACATATGCTTTGTTCATTATGAGCTTTAGACTGAACTTTCTGACCTTTATGCTAAGCTAAGCTAAGCTAAGCTAACCGGCTGAAGGCTGTACACTAGCTTCATATTCATCACACAGACATGAGAGTGTTGTAAAACTTTTCATGAAGAAAGTCAGGAAGCACATTTCCCAAAATGTCCTCTTACGATTTATAGTCCTTCAAATCTGCACGTGTGTGCCTCAGTAGCTTGAGGTAAGATAGTTTTCCATCTTTAAATAAAGTTTGGTGTTAACAGCCCCTCTGCAACATCATAGTCTTCATCACCAACTGCGTGATAGCTCCCACTGCCGGTGTAATGCACTGAGGCTGGCTCCCATGGCCCCATAGCGCCTTTATAATTGGATCTTTTTCTCTGATCTGATCTAGATTCCTCAATAGAGTGACCCCTCTCTGCTGTCTAACACTCTGCTGACAGTGCTGCACTTTAGTCATGTTAGCAAGTCAAACGAATGTTCAAACTCCATCTACATGCATTGTTTTCATATATCTGACACCGAATATGGTAGGTAGTCAATTCTGTAGAGGTCCTATTTAATGATAATTCATAATCGTAATTAACAAACAACTATGTAATCATTAAATATTAATCCTGCTGATTTATACGAGAAAATATATTAGCACCCGATACCCGGTTAACTTGGTGAGACCGATCTGTGGAAAGAGTTTGCAACTTTCTTTCGAAAACACTTGTATCTAACCAAACTTGCTGATTATGAACTAACCATATCAAACAATTGCTATTTAAACTATGAAATCATAGGTTAGCCCTCACTCACATTACCCCAACGTCAACACACTTGAACTACTTTGGTTGCCTCTTTCTGCTACATATTTAATTTGCCTTGGCACCAAATGACTGTTCTCTAAGTCCCGCCCCGAGCTAGCTGTCCAGTTGATTTAGAAACCCCCCTTGATGGCTAGGTACTGTATGTGACATAATTGCTAAATGACTGTGGCTAAAGCTACAAGTTCTACAGGAAAAGTTAGCATCCTCACCTGCTGATGATTAGCTTTAGCTAACGTAGAAGACTGCTAACCCTAACCCTATCCTGAGCGTAAAGCCTGTTGTACACAGTTTTACATACAGAACAATGTGATAACGGAAGACGTAAGATCAGACAATAATTTTGTTCTGACGTGACCCAGTCTGGCTGCTTAGCTTAGCTAGCTTGATCGGAGGGTTTTTGGACTACTGCTGTGTTTTTTTCACATAGCATGTTGTCATTTTTAATGTTACAAAGGAAAAAAGTTTAAGGATGAGGACCAACTGATAACACTATTTTAGGTAAAAAAAAAAAAAAAAAGTTTAAAGTGTAAACCTCGAAGTAAATCAGAGCAGAGCTGCCAATGTTAAACTTAACATTAGCAGCTAACGTTAAACTTATCGTTAGCAGCTGTATGGGATGGCTAATGCAGATAGCTAATGGTTAGCTTTGGAAGTAAAGCTGTGTCAACGTTATTATCGAAGATAGTAGGTTAATTTGCTAGTTAGGGCACACACATGCAAACACCACTGAATAGATTCGTAAAGGCTATAAAACAAAAACAAAACAAAACATACACCAAGTACGCTCTTAATACGACCACATGGACCGTGATTCGATGTCCATGTGGCTGTTGGGGTTGGGGTTTAGCTAATAGTCATTTGGACACATCAATTATCATTACCTAACATTCCCAACATTGTAACATTGTCATTCCCCATTGTTTAGTCGATGCAGTGAATTTAAGAACGTCAGGATGTTAGAGAAACAATCTACAGAACCTGGTCATCACTATTTTCCTGGCAGACAACATCCTCCACACAGAGGGCCATCACCTCCCCATTTGTGGTCTTGTTTTTTTTTGGTAGATGGGGACTCTCGTTTAAATTGAGTGCTCCGTTGTTTCATTTCACTCTCCTGTCGCCATCCCGTGGACTGACTAGCGAAGAGCATCGGACTGTCAGCGGAGCAGAATGTACCTCATGTCCAAGAACGTCCTCAAAGACTCGAAGTGAAGTGGGTCAACATGAGGTGGTGTTTCTTTGGGGAGATTCTTCTTTCCGGGGGCAATCTATCTATCTTATCTATGAGGAATGTACTGTCGAGACACTCAACAAACTGAAGCCACTGGATCCCGTCTTGGAAGTATCACTACAGTCTCCAGAAGAAGCGTTTGGTCGATACCTGAACAAAATGGGTGAAGAAAACGGAAAAACAATGGAAATCACGGTCATTTTAAAAATTCACCTAGGCACTGATGCGTGTGTATATTATAAGTACTAACTGTTGAGTTGAGCAAGTGCTGGAGGAGTGTACATACAATAATTCTGTCTTGTAAATCAGTGGTTTAAATCCATGCTTCACGAGGCCCCACTGTTGGGTTACCCGTCCCCAAATCTCCCACCACCAGACGAAGGTGGAGGTGAGGATGTGATGTTACTAAACTGCTTGAGAGGCAACACTCGATAAACCCTGCCTCTGCCTTCAAAAAGCCGCTGAAGTATAAAAGGTGTTGAACCAGTCTGGCTTTCACTGGAGAGTTGTAGTGTCCTATCGTGGCCTAGTTGCTGTTTCACCCTGCTTTCTTACCCTGACGAGAATAAAAAATCCGGGGAAAACGTACATGAAGATCTAAATTATCGGCTTAAAATACTTTTATCTCCAATCTGCAGCTTGGATTTAAAATGTCTATCAGTGCCAGCCTTAAAAAAGAAACATCTTGCCAATCAGATTATATCAGTAGTTCGTAGGTTTTCATTCCGATTCTGCAGGTGTTAGATGATTAGCATGGTGTTGATTAGAGATGAGGAACACCTGAGTGAACTGAGCTGCTGTGGTGTTTAGGTAAAATGGTGTTTGGACCTCACTTAGATCCACTATGTTGTGCACCTCTTAGATAACAGATCTGATCTTTTACAGGGTCACACAGGGCAGTGAACTCGGAACTGCCACAGTGAGACAGATTTTCTCAGGGTCTTGTTATAATGACGAAGTTTTCTCAAGTCGAAATAAAAACATCTTTAAACTTATTCCAGAAGATCTTTTCCCGTGGCACCATCTTTAGCCCTTTTTCAAGGTGGCAATGTTGGACCTGACATTCTCCTTTGCTGCCGTAATAATTACTACAGCCACTAGGGGTCACCACCTAACAGCCTTTTTTTTTTAACCCTTAATCCAGCAGTAACTGAGTCTGATATACGTGTAAAATAAGATGAGCTGGCTTGACTGGGGCCACACTAGACGCCGACACTGTAGTGTAAATAAAGCAAAGCCTGCGTAACGGGTCTCTTTATGGCACTATTGTGGCTCTGGGTTAGCTCGTAAATGTGTTAGCATTCGCTAAAGAGGACAAAACATTAGGTAGAGTTGAGTCATCCTGACGGGAACATGAATTTTAATAGAAACTTGACTCAAAACCACAGATCCAAACCTCATGGAAGCACTAAAGGAAAAAAGTCAGGGGGTCCCCAAAGTGATTCATCCTGTGTGGGAGATAACGTCGTTACAAAACTTTCTCAGTTGATTTTTTGTTTTTTCTTAAGACGAGATGCTTTGTCATTATAACAAGACCTTTTCTGTGCGTCTCTGTTCAGACTAAAGCAAGTTGTACTCGTGGCCGCGCCTCAGAGCAGCTGTGCAGTGCAGCAGTAGTCGTCGTCTTCCTCCTGTGACGTTGATTGAAACTGTCGATTTTTTTGAAAAAATCACTGGTGGAGCTTCACTGCAGGTGTCGAGTGTTTTGATGCGAAGCTCTGCACACTCTGGAGGGAGAGACGCATCACAACTGCGTTCAGTGACGAGGATCCGTCGGTTGCGTTCACCAGAACCCTGAGTCATACAGTGTTACTCATCGTATTGCAAATTAAGTTATCACTGTATGAGCAATAAAAACATTTGCCATGATTCCTTGTGGTGAATCCTCTTACTTACGCCGGAGAAACCCACACTTCCTCCCTCACTCATGCTCTGCTTGCACTAAAGGTTCCTCTGAGTCGGATGTTTCCCTCCCCTGACGATGAAAGCAAGCAGAGGTTCAGCTCTGCTCTCCCATAATCACTGTCTAATGATAGGGCCCTCCATGAATCTGCACTGTGTGTCTATGTACACAAAAAAAAGCTTTTTTCTTTTTTCTCTGTAAGCAATAATGACGTTGCATTAAAAGGCTCTCTGAGGGTTTGTCTTCTGCTGAAGGGTGCAACAAAATAGTAGTTCTGTCAGCCATACTCGAGAGGTCACGGAGCATAAATGCTGAGTTCCTGAAGTCAATTTCTCATTCATTTTTCCCCCGTAGAGAATTAGGATTATGAGTCATAATTTGCTGCCTCACTTAACACACTCCTACACCTCCTGTAAGACGTCCGCAGACAGCTAGTTTTGAGTTCAAGTGCTTGAAGTTAAATGAGCTGCATGTCCACGGAAAAATGACTGTGAAGTTTTCTTCTTTTAAAAAAAACAAGTTGATAAAGGAGGCAGGACATTTCTGTTGTATCGGCATTCCTCAGCAGTTTGCGTACATTTTGAATGAGAGAGGGGGGGTAAGATCACTGAGGGCTGTGATTGGTCCAGACCAGCAGCCCTGTCCTTCTTGTCCTCCAGGCTTGAAGACAAACCCCATGATTGGCTCTTCTTCAACATGCAGGTTAGGTTAAAAAAATAATAAAAAAACAGTAAAACACATGTTGAGTACCTGTATTATCTATGTTCCTGTAGTATATAAATATGTGTATTGTAACTGGTGACTAATTATCATGTATATAAAGATTAGATCAAGTACTTGGCTGGTGGCTTTTCTTTATTGAAGAGTGATTGTCTGAAGTCTCTGCTCCTCATGTGGACGGCTGTGGCCTCTCGTCTGCCCCTGATGTCAACGCAACACCGGGTCTAATACTAAACTAAGTGGGGCTTTGGGAAATTAAGTCAACGGTTACTTTATCCTGACACCTTTACATGTTATGGGACTACGTTTCCCAGGTGCCATCTCTGTAGCGTGTCCTAGTTGTGTGACGAATGCCTTGTAAGTAATTTTGTTTAAACAAAGATAAAATCTCCCCATTAACAGAATAAAAGGTTTAAAAGGTAACCAGACTGTTATTACCGCCTCAAGTGAATTCATTTATAAGCCTGACTGATCCATGTTTGGAGGTTGGTAGATAACTAGCAAGTTGGCCGAGCACATTTTAAGATACTTATTTACTTCAGGATTTACATTTTATCGTACTTTTATTGCTACTCCAGTACATCTCAAAGAGAAATATTGTACTTTTTATGCCACTGCAGTTATCTGACAGTCAGGCTGCCAGTAGGGTTGGTTGCTGTTCACGCTTGAAACAAAACTTTTTTGTTGTTTTACTTGCTGTAATAACAAAAATGGTCATGCAAGTTGTAAAAAGTGAGTCCAAACTTTCCGGATTCAGCCAGCGTTGTTAAAATGTGTTTGGTTAACGCTAGTAAAAAGCTAATGTAACGCAAGAAAGTGGAAGAAGCCCAGTTTTTAGCCTTATTTGATAGGACAGCTTGAGATATGACAGGAAACATGATGAGAGAGAGGCGGGATGACATGCAGCGAAGGGCCACAGGTCGGACTTGAACCCTGGGCTGCTGCAGCAAGGACGCAGCCTCTGTACATGGAGGACACGCTCTACCTGAGCTACCGTGGCACCCCAACATATAGATACTTATAGATCTAGATGTACGTCCAGGTACTATAACCGGACACAAGCTGATTAAACATGAACCAGTACTCAGTAGTACCATCGTACCTCCTTGCCAAGGTCGGCACCCAATCCTAGTTACTTTTTAAATTAAGACTGTACATTAAAAGACATGATGAGGTTACACACATACGTCTCTAAACCTCTAAACAGTGTCCATATGGAGCGTTTTCTCACTGCTTTCAGATGTTTTTTCTGTCCAAATGTCTCAAAAATGTGATTTAAATAACCGTTCAACACCCAAAGAGGTGAAATTGTAATACATTTCACAAAAAGCAAAGCCTAGGAGAAATTATTTAAATAACTAACACAGTTTCCTCTCACATGACTCATCTCACAACTTCTCAGATTTGACTGGGCACCCTTCTGAGCCGCAGCGAATTGAGATTTTCTGGCTTCAGTAGCTGACAAACAGCAACAGTCAAAACATCCCTTCAGACAGCTGCGGGTGACGTCAAAGACGCTCCATCTTTGCTTTTCTTACAGTCGTTAAAAAAAACAAAAAAAGAGCGAGCCATCTGTGTGAAACTGAAATAGGAAGCAAAGGTTAGCCTGCTAAAACCCATTAATCCTCCTGGGTTATCAAAATCACACATTAGAAGGGTCAAGAGCGAGTCATTTTTAGCGTAGCCGCTTGCAGTGAATAATGTGAAACCTGAACAAATTGTTTTCATGTAGCGGAGTGAAATGTCAGAAGCCACACAGTGCGAGGAGCGATGTGATGCTGTAACAGGGCTTTCATGTGGAACAGTGCTGTCTGCTGTTACATAAACAGCTTTTCAAAAGTGAGCAGTCCTCCACATTCTTTCTATAAAAAGACTCATCAGTTCACCCCACTCGTAATCTGGCTTTATTCTCTCCATCCCGGCAGTTTGGGCTTTGAGGATGAAATCCAGAAAGAAGGGGGGGGAACATGAGGCTTCCTCCTCAAATAGCCTGAATTATTATCAGACTTATT
The DNA here is from genome assembly GCF_965226575.1 of Pagrus pagrus. Classification (NCBI taxonomy): domain Eukaryota; kingdom Metazoa; phylum Chordata; class Actinopteri; order Spariformes; family Sparidae; genus Pagrus; species Pagrus pagrus. The sequence goes on from NC_140198.1 coordinate 8,962,421, forward strand.
CACAGTCTGACGCAGACGATCTTGCTTCTTCCTGAATAGTAAATGCTGGGTGACATCAAGCCTCTGGAGACTTACTGGGGTTTGGTTCTACATTAGCACAGCGTCTTCCCCCTCAGTGACGCCACTGAGACTGCAAAAACTAGACAGAGTGACAGAGTGAATAACTCAGACATCCAGAGGGACCGTGGAGTAAAAAACTACAACTCCTTTGAGGGGATTTGCAGGGTTAATTCCTCCTGAAAGGAGACATTAGGATACTTTCACACTTGAAATTAGGACCAAATGTCAAATGCTCTCCCCATGTGCTCCCACAGCTCATTTTGTTTGAGTCCTTTGTTTTTCCCTTAAACCGTCATAACTGCCTGTAATTGGTCCGAAAGTTTAAACCTTCCAAAATAATGTTTTCACACTAGAAACGTAACAAACTGTAGTTCAGTTTGATTTGGATTGAGACCATCCCCCTTTCAGTCGAGTCAGGTTCGGCTGATTGGCACGGACTGTGGTCAAGGTGAGGTTTCAAACCTGTTCATTTGGTTTGGATCGAACTGAAAAGTCCGAAAGTCCGGACCAAATGAGGAAGTAGGTAAAGCTCCCCGAGTTAGACTAACATCATGCTGGAAGGATTACATACCCAAGGTAAAATCTTGGGATTCTTCAAGACGAGCTGAAGGATGTGACGAGGGCCTGGGACGTCTGGGCTACTGTGGTGAGCCTGTAAATACAGCAAACTAAAATCGCTGCATGAAGTCGGCATGATTGGCATCTGACCCGGGCCAACGACCCACACCTCAACAATCAACTCTCTTCCTTTAGAAATTGACACATTGTTGCTTTAAGAGAAGAGCCACAGTCCACAGCTGATCTGTTTGGAGGTGGGAGATCGTTCAAGAGTCCAGAGTGCCAGGACCACAAAAGATCAGTCGCCTTTGGTTTTAAGATCAAATTGTGGAATAACCAAGAGTTCTGGTTCTGGTTGGACGACCTAAGAGACCGTTCAGTGGTGTAAAGGGTCAGTAATTCCTTGTAAGCAATTACAAGAATCTCCAAATCTTTTCAGAACTCGAATGACAGGATATACGATCGAACTGACTGATTATCTGGTCTAGGGGGATAATAAACAAGGGTAACGGGATTAAAAGGACATTTTATAGTAATATTGAAATAAGTCGTCACTTGTTTCAGCTCGTTGTCGATTCATGAGGACACAACTTTAAAATTCTGGGATCTGGGAAATGAAGCAACATTAAAAAAAAATTATCTAATGGGGCAGGAAGCTGTCAGATGATCAGGTCTGAACCAAATCTCCAGGATGCATTAATTTCCAAAATGACCTTTGTCAATATCCATTACTGAGAGTATAATAGAAACTACCTGACATGAACTAGAATTATCTTTTAATCTTTAAAAGGTACAAATGTTATAACCTCGCTGTGATGCTGCATCATCTGTGATCCAAATGCAAAGTAATGAGAGACAGAAGACACGAGAACGTTTCCTGGATCTTAAAACATTTTATTTATTACATATTAATGAAATGTACACATCAAATAATGCGCAGTGCATTCTGGGAACATTCAAAAGAAAAGCAGCTTTTGACACAACAAGCACAAATAAGAGAAAATGTTAATAAATGGTGTGAGTCTGGCTGCACCTCGGTCATGTACGTGAACATGTGAAGCAGCTGTAACAAAAGAAAAGTGAAAACTCGCTTGTTGAAGTGGACCGCAGCTGTCGAGGAGACTACATTTCAAAAATAACTTCACTATAGTGGATGATTTCAGTCCGACTTGGTGCAAACAAGACGTCCCTTCTCCTCTAATCCTGCCAGTAAAGCCATGCACTTCCAGGCACATGTACAGCAAGCGACACGACTGTATATGCGCCAAAATATTTACAATGTAAACTAACGACTCAAGAAGTCGATCCGAAGATTAAGTGGCCTTCAGTCTAAGTCGTGGCTCGATGAAGAGGAAAAGGTCCGCTTCAGAGTCAAAGTGCAGAAAAGTCTGTTAAACTAAAAACTGTGTTGTACTTCTGTTCTCAACCTCGCCGGCTTTTAACACAGCAGGGGAACGTGGCGTTTCTCCCAATAATGGGCACCATTTCGCAGCAGCCTTTGACACGAGTTTGCCATGTTTGTTAAGAGTAGTGAGGTGAATAATAAGATATCCATGAAGAAAAGCCAGTGAAGCAGCGAGCCAACAGAGCAGCACGGAGCACATGTTACATAATTACATAGATTTTTTTTAAACCGTTGCTGTCACGTTACATTAAAATTAAAGAGATCCCTCAACGCAGCACAATTTCAACCTGACGAGTCCATTCAACCAAATTACAGAAAACAAAATCTCTCACTTTCCTCTTTATAACCCTGCAGATAGTTATTGTTTTATTTGTCCGGGTTTGGAGAAACGTCTGCGTGCTTGCCGATACAATCAAAGCTCACAGCGTAGGAAAGCATATTTGAAAAATTAATACTTTCCTGTTTTCTTGCCTTTCTGTGATATTTAAATAAGTACCTATGAATTTTAAACAGCTGGTTGGACAAAAAACAACACAAACAAAACATTTTGAAAATGTCAGCTGGGGTTTCCGGAAAATTGTGAAGGACAGTTTTCATTCTTTGCTGACATTTTGAACACCGAACGATTCATTTAGAAAACTGGTAAATCAACTATGAAAACAATCCTCAGCTGAGCTCTGCATTCACCTCTATAGACAATATTTACATGGCGGCCATCTTCCTCTGACTGTGTTCCAGGTTGCAAGTCCTTTAAAGAAAAAATCTGACAAATTGTTGACATTTCACCTTCTCCTGACAGATCACCAACTAAAAAGATCATGGATAGCGGCTGAATGCTAACGTTAGCTAATGAGTTAACAAATACGTAGTTAAACCTTGAAATACGGCCCCATGCCCCTCCAGATTTTCACTATCCATCATCCTTTCAGTTGCCGATCGATCAGGAAGCAGTGGTAAAAATTTGCCATGTTCCCGACTATATAAGCGATTAAGCTTGAGCGTGACCTCACAGGAAAATGGCCGCCGTGTAAATACTGTCTATTTTACTGGTGTGCATAAATGAAACAAAATTAGCAGCACAAATACATGGAAGTATAGAGAACTGAGATTTTCTTTTGTAATTTGTGTGAAAAAACACTTGTTTCAGGCATCTACTTCGTTACACGGCAGATATTTTGAGTTGCCGCTGCAGGAAAAGCACTGGTGTGACTGATAGTATGTATTAAGGCTGCATTCCATTTAGCTGCTTCGGTTTGGTGATGGCTCAGTCGTGGCTTACTGGGACACTTGAACAGAACAGAGCCATCGCTAATGCTATTAATAACACCTGTGCCTTTCCTGCTATGATAAGTCAAAATGTCTGCTGTGGAAAAGAGGGTCTATTTCAGGTATTTTGTGTTGACAGCTGATGGGAAACAGCTGCCGTGATGTCACTAATACAGCTCAGAGTTTCCACCCATCGAGAGCAGCACAAGTCAGCAGAGGAACTTTTTGTTAACTTTGCTAGCCGTTCCCCACTGTTTCCAGTCTTTATGCTAAGCTAGGCTAAGCAGACCAGCTGTAGGTCGGAGCTTTACTCTCCACCAGAAAGCAAAACTGCAGTGGGTGACATCCGCGCATGTGTCAAAGCATGTCACCAGCTCGGACATTGTGAGGGGAAGTCAGGTCTGCAGCATGCGTCAAAGTTTCAGCCCACAGACATCAGTGCAGCAGCAGTTTTATAATCCGTGTGAGTCAGTGATCATTTAGCCTTTTCAAATGTCACATAAAGACAGACACTGTGGTGGCTGCTGCTGCTGCTGCTGCTGGCATTAAGAGCGAAGACATTTACATAAAAGTTACCAGAAAAGTTAATTGAGCACTACATGTTCAACTCGAGGAAGAAAAGCACTGCTTTTATGCAACAAGCTGCAGTGTCACTAAAACTGAACATTTGAGGAGTGAATTAAGTCTTTTTAGCACCAACGCTGGGAGTTGCAGGGTGAAGGAAGTCGAGTAGGTGTGGAGACTAAAGCCCAGACAGGCTGAATTAAACACCAACAGCAAGCCATTATAAAACACTCAGCTCTTATTGACAGGCTACAGATTATGTACAGTTTATCCTCAGACTCTTGCAAACACGCTGTAGACTTGGCAGATTTACAAAAGCGTTTATACACTGAGAGGGTAACACATTTTGTACTTAAAGTTAATTAAAGTGACTAAATGCCCTGCAGTCCAGAGGAAATGTAATGCCGCCAACAGGTTTTTATGCCCTAAACATCGCTGAGGTCGTCATGTTTTCCCCGGGTGCATTGACTGAACTGACCATGAGAGAACTGGAAGTATGTCAATCCCTGTTAAATGACAACCGACTGGGTAAAGACTTGAACCTGCTGAGGACGTTAGTGGTGAAAGTCCAGTTTTAAAACATGTCAAAGACTGGAAAATATTAAAACGTTGATTCTTTTAAAGGGGCAGTTTATATTTATATCATGTGGTCATCTCATAAGGTTTTATTTCCCTGAACTCCACCCACGACCACCTGACCAACCGGCTGTCATTATCCTTATTTCTGTAAGGACACCAAGAGAAATGTTTCTGGACAAGCAGGTGAGCAGCTGTTACATCATCTTCATTTCATGCATAACAGGCAGTTTCTAATCTACAGATCTGTGTAACTAGCGTGTGCGTCGTCTCCGGCCGTTATTGCATCGCTGTGTGGCCGTTGAGGATTAAAGCAGAGGGTTTTTCCGGGTTTTGTCAGACTCGGAGGGAATCACCTGTCAGCGGGTAGACTCATGTCATCAGACAGAAGCTGCTCTCCTGGAAGAAGGAAGAGGAGAAATAACTCATCCGCAGCCATGTTCCTTCCTTGTGTGTGCGTGTCATCGTAGACACTGTGCGTATTGTGTACCTGCGCAGGGAGGAGTCTGGTTGTCGTAGCGAGAGTTGTTGCTCTGCAGAGCCTCGTCCTCGGTGTCGCTGTCGCTGCTTGTTGCTGCCACCAGAACACATGGCGACTGATCTACAGACGGGACAACACAAGACTGGATGAGACCGTCAGACCTCTACAAACATTTTTTTCAATGAACTTTATTTGGCGATGAAAGTTTAAAGGACAAAAGAAAATAAAGCACGGATTTACAATCAAAATAACTTTAGATAAAAAACGGTTTGGCAGCGCCCTCACTGGACCCAAACTGAACCTTCAACTTTTATAATTTTACCCTATTAAAAACATATCAAGTGTATACTTTGTCTGATGAAGTGTTTTATTGCTTTTAGACGAGTTGACTAAATTAAATTATTAGTAGATTAAACTACCAATTAAACATCAGGGAAATTAGTTGTTAGGAACGTCTGTAGAGCAGGAAGAGCTGATGAAGCGCATTGTTTGATGAGAAGATCAACACCTCCCTCATGCCTGTCCATTACACCACAGCAAGCAGCTGATTAACTTAGCTTAGCATGAAGGATAGAGGTAGGTGCGTATAAAGCTCACTAATTAACACATATTTATTTGTTGAATCTGTGCAGGGATATTTCCTGCAGAGACTCCAGGATGTTTCTGGTCCCAGCCAAGAAATAGTCCAGCACTTAACACCTGATTTACAAGTGCTGTTTCCCCGATGTGTCCACTGTGTATGATAAGCTAACTAAACAGCCGTTTAAATTGGGCTGAGCGACTCTAGAGAGAAATTATTGATTGCCGAGTCTCGTTCCCTGGTTGCCAGTAAGCATTTGACGATCTGTAAATGAAACTCGGCAATCAATTATTTTTTTCAAGAATGGCTCACCCCACCCTGAACTCCAGAGGGTGAACCAACCTTCATTTGACTGTGGCTGTGCAGAGGATCCATCCAGCAAGGACTGATGGGAGTTTCCTGAGCTCTCAGATTCACAGTCCAACATGGCTGACCTGCAGTAGGAAGAAATGGAAGTGTTTGTGAGAGGCAGGCAAGAAGAGTTTACTGTTGGAGTATCAGTAACACAATCTGTGGTAGCTAAATGGCTAAATGAGTGTCGCACCCTAGGCTCCTGCTGCCACAGTTCTTGCTTGCAGTCATATAGCTTGGTCCTCCCAAGGAGAAGATGTCGTCCCTGGACCCTGAGGCCCCATACAGCTGCTGCTGCTGCTCCACCACTGAGTACTGCTGCTTGGAGGTGGAGGCGTGCTCAGATGAGGAGCTGCTGAGAGACACGAGGGGGCTCTGGGTACCATCAGCCTTCAGCACTCCTGGAGCGAAAACAGGAGCAAAGCAACACGATGGAAAAACATAGTTATTGTTTTGTTTTAAATTTTTCAGTTCAATCCAGGCAAATTAGTTCAACTTGGTGAGATGATGAAATCCAATCCACTGAGGCCAGGTGGGGTAATGCTGTAGAACCACGAGTCTGAAGGCTTATCAGACTCAGAGAAGTTGGTCAAATCTTAACAAACACATTGTAAAACTTTCTTTAGAGCACGACCATCAAGAAAAAGGGACAGCTGTAAAGTTTCCAGTTAGCTACTCAGAAAACTGGACTTTATTGAGGACATAGATACAATTGTTTGGATGTTTGCAGCTAGCAGTCAATGATAAGAAACCTTTCAGTCAGTCAGTGTTTGTTCACCGGGACAGTCGATGTCTGGAACAGTGTAAACACTGTTTGAAATATTGACACACTAAAATTTTAGTGAGGAGGAGTATGGAGTGCTAAAACATCCGACAGTTTATCAGAGATCAGCCACCAGAACTATTTTAAGTTCCTGAAGCAGAGGAGAGTGAGAGCAGGTAAAGCAGAGAGAGCAGAGAGTATTTGGACGAGTATATTTTCAACTCCACCAAGGAGATACTTCAAGATTCATCAACCTCGATACCCGAGTTAAGTCAGGTCACTCAGCACCAAAACGTCCACCATGCTCATGGTGGATGTTTTGCAACACTGGGTGCAGGGTTTCTGAAGGTTTAAGACTATTTTAAGACCGTTATGTTTTGTATTTTCAAGAACATCCTGGGAAAAATGAAGCCCTAACCCTCACCAGAGGTCACCAGAGTTGCAGGACTTGACTTTGGCGAGACTCCCGATGTGAATACAGAACACTATTTGGAGATGGCAGGTGTTTGCTGGTGGCCTTGTGTTTGTCCTAGTTCCCATGACACTCTATGCTTGATAGCCAAAGTTTCTAATTTGAATGCTTTCTTGCACAGGTGCAGCAGCTTTAAATGAGTTATTTTCAACAGGATTTAATCAAGCACTAACTGCACTGTTCTCAGCCAGATCTCACTGAACTTGCACTAACTCATGTCAGATAAAAATAACATTGACGCCACCAATTCAGATAATTGGATTTTAGAAATTTTAAAACTTTTCAAGGACACACAATATAAGGAACCGTCTATTAAGGCTGCTCTAATAATCAATATTTTTATCTTAAAGATATCACAACTCTGCAGTTCTCTTCAACTCTCCAGGGCTTTTTTTAACTTGTTGAAGCTCTTTGTTTTATTTTTAATCCCCCCCAAACTTAATTGCTCTGGTTCACCCTCAACACTCTTATCAGCATTGCGAGTTTTCAGCAAAAAAGACAGCTCTTAAAAACGAACCAGACACGACCGTCTCAGCACCAAACAGCAGACAGACACTTCAATCCAATATCATCGATGTGAAGTGAAAACATTGATCTATATCACCTTTTCTGTTCAAGCTCACTGCCTTACTGAACCTTCCCCCTTCAAACAGTGCTGGTGCCAGGCAGACAATGGCAAGCAGCCAGGAAAAATACAATGAGGATGGATATTTACTCCCTTCTCAGGAATAAACCAGCAGTGCAGGAATATTTTGGATTTCGGAGAAAGTCTTAACAGCATTGTTTGCATCGTTGTCCGAAGATTCAACCAAACTGAGATGAAACTGGTGATTTAAACATTTAGCAACCAACTAATGAACATAGTGAGAAAAGGAGCTAGATGATTCCCTCAGCAACACAACTCCAAATGAAAGCTAGAGCAGCTGTGGATTGGTAGGATGAGTCAATAGGAAACTGTTTTCTAACCACATAGAAATATAAAAATGTGTAAAGTTAGAAAAACCACTGACCCTCTGCACATCCCAGCCCCTCTTTAAGATGAGGCAGGCTGATCTCTGAGACCACGTCTGCTCCTCTCAGGTCCTTCTCCATCTCCTCTGGACTCCTTCTCTTCATCACCAGAGAGCCGCTACTGTCCAGGACCGGGGACAGAGATTTCCTTGCTGCACAAAAAAAACAAACACAAATGCAAGATTATCTCAGATCTGTGGGCCCAAGACATTTAGAACTACACTCACACAGGTTGTTTTTAGTCTAAATACAGCCAGTCACTGCTTTAGTACCTCAGACTCATTGAGATAACTCCGGGTGAAGCTATGCCAAAAACACTAATCTGTATCACTTAAACCCAAGTACAGAATAGATGAAGTGCTCTAAACAAGCCTCAGCAGCCACTGTAGGCTCATTTCCACACGGTGAGAAATGACTCTGGAAATCTTCCACTGACGATCCAAAGTGGCAGCAGAAAATCATACGTGGATAATGATGATTATGACGATGATTATGATAATTAGAGCAATATTCAGGAATTTAACTGAGAGCTGCCTTCTCATACGCGGCTGATGGTAACGGTGTCAGGTTGGTTGGAGCAAGAAAAACTTAACTGTCTGCTTTGATGTAAAAGATACTCATTATGTAGGAACAGAAGATCTGGCAATTACCTCACTTCAGGTGCAACAAGCGTTAATTTTCACTTAGTGTTGAGTTTGATTTTAGTGACTTCTGACACACGACTATGCGGCTGACTACAAGTTAAAGTGACTTTTTGTAGATTTCTGAAGGAGTGGTCGTACCAGAGAGTCCACAAGAAAGGGTAGATGGTCTTTTAGCTTTAGATTATGAGAATTTAAGACACTACTACTAGTTTCCAATCTATATTCACTTCATTGAGTAACACTGAACACAGTAGCAGTCCTCACCAGGGCGGCAGGGCCTGGACCGAGCCGCAGCTGCTCTCCCCAGCAGGTCCAGCTCGCCGGGCTTACGACAAGCTGACAGCTCTGAGTCAGTGTGGTGAGAGGGCACCTCCTCCACGCTGAAGCTCCCCGATGGGCCAGGCCTGGGCTCTCCAGTCCCCCGGGCCTCCATCACTTGACTCTTCACATCAGACATCTTGCTGCGGACCTCTGCCATCTGTGCCTTGAGGCGGATCAGGACCCCCGAGTCTGGAGCTGATCGTCGCACCACCTGAGGCCGCCGCTCTCGTTCTTTCCTGGAGTGAGGATGAGCTGGAGGAGACGAGGAGTGAAACAGAAGAAAATAAAACCTTTCAAGACCTCTCTCCCATTCATTCTCAGTTAAACTGCCTGGAGACATTTGGTTTATAAATTTAGCTCAAAGTACATCAAATGTCATAAAAGGCGAAGATCCAATCTGTCAGCATTTGGTTACAAAATAGATTCTCTAACGACTGAATCATGCTGCCTCACAGCTACAGTATGATCAAGATTACATAAACATACTTTATATGTATAATGCTCATCACCATTTCCCAGAGCCTCTTCAAATTGCTTCTTTAGCCCAACCAGCAATCTAAAGCCCAAAGACTCTTCATTTATCAAGAAAAGCAGCAAATACTTAAATTTAGGAAGCAAATGTTTAACGTTTTGCTTGAAAAATGACCGAAACAATGAATTGATTATCATCAAAATAGTTGTCAACTAATGTTTTTACTCAACTAATCGTTGCAGCTCTGTCCACCACAACCCTTATCAACATGCACCTTTAGTTCAAGCCTCAATAACTCCCCATTCATATATTCTGAGTTGCACAGCAGGTGAATTACTCCTGCCTGATGACAGCATTCACTGAATATGAACATTTCTCATTGTGTGTATTGTGATTTGTACAACATTCACTCTGCCATGCTGATAATGATATCATTTGGCTGCCCGGTATGTTAAAGGTACCCCGTGGAGTTTTATTGCAAACAAACACATTTTCTGCTCACACTCAGTGTTACTCAACAGTCATTCATTTATCCTTGAGGCCGAATCCTTTTTTAATTTTTAAACCTACATCGACTGGGCCCTCTCTCCCATATGAACACATCCCAGCGTCTTCGTTAAATATCAACATGGTCCTCTCTTTCACAGGTGGTGGTGGCTCCTGCACAGACACTAGCTAGCTCTTGGCTAGTTACGTTAGCCTCCCGACTATCGTTTGCCTCTTCAGCCTGGCTGGGAACAGCTTTCTGAGCTGACTGAAAATAAATTAGTCATTGCCTTCCCAGCTCCATCTTTTTCATCTCCTTTCTTTTCTGGCATCCTGAAATATGTGCAGGTCCTGGCATGGCAAGAAAATTCACTCCAACATTAGCTAGTAGTTAGTTTAGATTAGCAAATCTTTCAGATCATGTGGCCAGCCGCCTACGGTGTACTTTTGATGTTTTGACCTTGCGTACAAAATAAATGACTCACACCATTTTCATGAGTGGGTTTTCATTGTGAAAGAGGCTTCTTGATATTTTACTAATACAACAATTAATAAACTGTTTTATTTTGTTGTTTCATTAGTGAGTTTTTGGTTCTTAAGGATCGTTGCTTATATTTAGGATGAACATGATTATTACTGGTCTCCATGGACTGCAGAAAACGTTGCCCTTTTCCCCTCTTATAGGCGGGGTCCTGCTCTTTGTAAGCACATTGCTGAGTTCCTCTGTGTATTACCACCACTTGTTGATCAGTGTGGAGATTTTGGCAGGAATGTGTACCGTGTCGCCCACGTGCACGTGCATGAGCCACAAACAAAACTGGGACTCTTGAATAAAAACATGTCTCCACGGTGCCCAGGAAAGTAATTTTAATATTGTTTCCTCAGTTGATTTTAATTAGAGAGGCAAGTTACTGTACTTTGGCTTGTTTGATTTTGTCACATTTGTTACCATCCATTTTTGTTTTATGTGTTATGTTGGTCCTGTCCACACTGAAGCTGTAGCTCCATCTCTGCAACACTAGTCCTCATATTCAAATAAACCCTCCCTAGCTGCTCGTGGTTTAGGGAGGATCAAATAATATCACTGATATCAGAGACTGTCTCAGTCACTGGAGAAATATTTAATGCAAGTAGTTTTCTCTCATTGTCAATGTGTCCCTTAAAAAGACAAACCTCTGTCAACTATAGCTGCTGTATCCAAAAGGATTTTTGTTTTGGATGAACCCTGTGTGTGAGTTTGAGTATTGATTCTCAGGTTAGCTGCAACGATTTGTTGTTAGTGGGTTGAGTGTGTTAACAGACCTTGGCTGTGCAGGAGAGACACCGGAGGCCGAGGCTGAAGACCCCACAGAGACTCCACGCTGCTGCGCTCCTTCAGATCCAGCAGCTGGATCAGGATGACCGGGTCGATCTCCAGGAGGCTGTTGTTGCCCGGACCAACAGCACCACCAGTAGCAGCAGCTCCGCTACCACTGACACTGCGACCAACAGCAGTACTGCGATGTAAGGAACGCACACTGGATCCACCTGCAGAACAGGCAGAAGACTGATGTTATATGGTTCACATAAGGTTGTACTTTAAGAGCAGCCAGTGTTATGGCTTTGACTAATGTTATATTTCATTCAGTACATTATTGTTTGATAAAAACAAACTTCATCACGTATGGTATCCACTGATAATTACTGCTCCATTTCCTCTTTTCTGAGAAATGTTTTCAATTCTCTCTCGGCCAATGTTCTTAAAACTTGATTTATTTTTAGATCACTGATTTTTGAACGATTTTGTGGTACTTTCACTCTTTTTCAGATATCATTGTAGTTTCTTTTCCCACCAGACTTAATTTTAATCCTGTCCACATTAGTTTGAGAAGTAGAAAGAAAAGAAAGAGGCAAAGAGAGCTGCCTTGCAACGAAAGAAAGGTGTCGTACGCAAGTGTGGTGACACAGGAGGGAGGGGATCGCTAACAATGACACACTCATCACAGCTTCAAGTTATATTATATATATAGAATATTTCAGCATAACAGAAATATGAATGATATGATGTTAATATCAATATTAACGGAAAAGAAAAATTATAGAGATATATTTTTTTATTTGTCTGGTTTTACCCACAGAAAAACTTAATTATATACAAAGAAAATACTCCTAGAATGTGCAGCAATATTTTGCTGAGCTCGACTCTGAAATCTCATACACACACAACCCCCACACATGTACACATACAGACACCGAGTGTTTCTATATCGGCACACTACAAGGGGTACAGTGAACTAACAGTGAATCATCCTCTTCAACACCAACACAGTCAAACACACTGAAGGAGCTGCTTTGAGGCCCACCATTGTATCACTATGTTCTGCCTGTGTAGTGTCAAACACCACAAGTCCATTTGATTTTTTAAATTCTCAGATAGTTGCTGAAGCTTTTATTTGCCTCAGCTGAAGAGAAAGCAAGCCTTGATATGAGGCAGGACATTTAATATTTTATGGTTATGGCCGCATAAATGTAAAGATTGGTTGCCCGTCGTAGTCTGGATGTCTTTGGATGTTGCAACATCTTTAGAAGAAGTCACCTTGGGCTGAAATGTTGATGGATGTTTCGTTTTAACATTTTCTGATTTTATAGACCAAATTATTTATCAGCAGATTAAACAGTATAAAAATCTCTAATGCTGCTGTGTCATTTTAGCTAACTTCCTGTCCGTTCTGCAGTTAGTAATCCCTCCCTCCTCTCTAGGTCACCTCACTTGCACAACTCCTGACGTCCTTGTTTTGTCAAAAACCCAAATATATGTAGTTTACCGTCACAGAGGAGTAAAGAAAACAAAGTATTCCCATTAAAGAAGTTGGAATCAAAAAGGGTTGACCTTTTTATGTACAAAATACCTTAAACTGATTAACTGATTATCAAAATAGTTGGAAAAAAACAAGTGCATGCTGTAAATCTGCTTGAACTTTGGGATCCACGAAACAATAATTCTGCTTTCACAAGATTTTTCAAGATTAATAAACCACAACGTGGAGCTCTCTTAATAAATCATCACATGTTGGCACCAAAACAGTTCAATTAACACCTGATATACTTCAGGACAAGGACGAGAACAGCGGACACAGACAGACTTCTGTTTATACTCCACTCCAGGCCAATGTGTTCGCGCGTGTGCAGTCACAATGAGATCATAAATTTTCAGGCGTTCAGAGTCTGCGGACTGTCTAGGAATACAAAATGTACGTGCGGATATGGGAAGTATAATGTGGACTTTATTCCTTGACCCATAGATTAACTTTTTACCAAGTTTCACTGAATTCTGTTGACAAGTTTGAGGTACAGAACAGAAAAGACAGATCTCCTCTGCAGGGGGTAAGCAACAAAACCCACTGCTTTCATATATAATTAAAAAATAACTTTATATTGGTGTCTGAATTCTACCTGTGGCTCCAGCCAAGTCATCAGGAAGCTCTCCTTCTTCTGTCTCCAGATTCCCAATGAAGTCTACATCATTCTCTCCAGACCTGTATAAATATACACAAACAGTAATGTATTCAGTAAAAGCAGGAAACTAAGGAGTTTGAGTTTTATTATTACATTATGTGATATTCCCCTCACATGGTTTCCTCATCGATGTCGTTCTCCTCGGTGTTGCTGGTGGCTGTTGAGCTCCCTGAGGTGCTGCTGCCGTCCAGCGGGTTCACCTCCTCCTCTGTCAGACAGTCAACCTCCAAGTCACCGTCTGACAGCTCCTGAACAACACAGTGACAACATGATCACACCAAGATCTCTGCTGTGTGGTAATGATATCCTCATTTCTTCTAGAGTAACTTCACCCAGGCTTATAATGCAACAGGCTTTCCACAACCTGTGCAGCAGTGATGTAGCGTCAACCTACATCACAGTTAGGAGTGCTTACAATTACAACAGACCAGGTAGCTGTGGCTGTGGTCAGAGGGCAAGTTCTGATAACCACTTTGTCTCTAGGCAGAATATGAATAAGACAGAATAATTCATGTTTTCTTCTTTGCCTGCCCCATAGGCACAACTTCAGTCAACCAGGCAGTCCCAGTCAAATAACAGTAGCTGCTTCCTCAGTCTGGCACAATAAATCCCACCCTTACATTAGAGTCATCGTGCTGGGTCCTCTCTTCTTCTTCACATTTTTTAGTGTTGCTCAAAGTGGTCTGGATGTCGTCGTCACTCTTCACCGAGCGGGGGTCTCTTTCAGAGGTCGTGGTGCCTGCAGCGAGCCTCAGGTCGGGGGGCGAGGAGCTGCGCGACGTCTGACGGCGAAACAGCTCGATGGCCAACCTCTGAGATGAAAAATATGGATCAGTCCAGGAGATTGATCGAGATGTCACAGCTGGATGTTAGTTTAATAATCATAATGAGCAAAACCACCAACGCCAACAATCCCAAACGTTTTTAAAAAGGAATTATCCTTATTCATTCATAAGCTTCTTACAAATATGTTGCACTCGAAAAATAAGTAAAGTAAAATGAAAAATAAAAAACTACACCAATCTTGCTGTTCTTTTGTTGACTTACACGCATTACCTTCTTCTACCTACACTTCTAGGATCACCTTTAATGTTATAATCCATAACATTTTCATCTAATCAAACTTAAGTCAAATTTACAGTCAGCATTTCTCAGGCAATTTAATGAATTTACGTATTTTATATTTTTGAATTTAGTTTCCCGAACAAGATTCAAATTGCCTTCACGAACACACTAGGGATTCACTGGAAACGGTGCAGGTAATCGAATGTTAGTGTTTGTGATTGAATCTGCCCTAATGTTTTTTTCAGCAGCTGATAAAGCTTTTAACAGGATCAATAAAAGTCTAAACAAAACCTGATCTCTCCCTGCATGCTTTCCGTCTGCTCCTCCTGCCTCTCCTTTACAAGCCTCAGTGTAGCACTTTGTTGTCTCACAAGTAATCTTATAAAAAATCTTGTTTTACAGATGCATCAATTAGTTAATCAATTAATCAACTGGCAGTCAACTATTTTCATGATCAATTAATTGTCATTTCTAGCTCTAGCTTCTCAAATGTGACAAGTTGTTGTTTGTCTTAAATGTAATTAAATTGTATTTCTTTGGGATTTAGACTGTTGATTGGTCAAAACAAGGCGTAAAGATGTCACCTTGGACTGTGTGAAACATCATCTGCATCTAACCTTCATCAGAAAATTGCAAAAAAAAGGAAGGCCCATCCCAAACATTAATTTAAAAAATATCCCTTTGTTTAATTAAAAAAGAAAATAATGCAGCCCTATGTGATCTGCTCTTTATACAAAAGCACACAATCAACTTTTTTTATCCTGAAACAAACTAACATTATGGTGTTTGAACAATGTTTGGTTGCACAACAACAGTTTGAAATGACAGATGCACCAGCAGGTCAGAGAGGTTTCAGAGATTTAACAACCAATCCAGATGCGCCACATTCACAAAGCTGCGCAGACTTTGAAGATCTTAAAACTCAAATGGATTCTAACAAAAACAAAAACACAATAACACACACTGACACACACAGAGTACCTCTTTGAGGTTGTTGATCTGCTGGATGTAGCCGCTCTGGGCCGACTCCAGCTGGCTGATGTACCAGTACTGATCTCTGCACTTCTGGAAGAAGGTAGGTGAGCGAACCTGGTAGCTGTGCAGCACACACATGAAAACACTGTTAGCCAGTGACAACACAGCTGCTTTACTGCCTCTTTATCTAATATCAAAGTAGTGCAGGTGACAATGCTCTATAGAATGATGTGTGTGTGTGTGTGTGTGTGTGAGCCCACCGGAGGACCAGTGTGTCGGTCTGCATGTTCAGGTAGCCCTCGCTGGCCAGAAGATCCAGTCTGAAGAAGCGGTTGTAGCCCCAACATTCCCCAACCTCAAAGTCAGAGGCAAACTCCCGAATGATGTTTTTGGTCGGGTCACTGGAGGCCTGATGGACCATCTCCACACGGTACTCATACCTACACAGAACCAAGACAGCATTACTACAGAGGGAAATACAAGACAGGAAGTGAGAAGAGGAGTGTGAATAACAACAAACAGCGAACTGTTCATGTTTGAGTTCTCCCAGAGGGACAAGCCTGTGAAAGCACAGTTCAACTAAAGCAAGGATCAACTAAAAAAAGATGAATTCCTGTCCATAGATGTAACTGAACCTTTCTTGAGGGTTACAAATATTTTCCTACTTCTATGTCACCTTAAACGCAGGCAAGACATGCTGCATCTTAAATCTTAGAAAGGCCAAAACAACAACATGTTTGTCCTTTTCTCATAATTTCTATAGTCTGTCTGTGGCTTTCAGTCCCAATATGTAACTTTCATTTTTTTAAAAAGGCTAATAATTAACTGAAACTGCTGGTCACTGCAGTTTTTAAACACACGTCACTCAAACAGGAGTAAATAGCCAATTTGTTGGGACTATTTTCAGCTGCGGATTAATACACATTTGATGCTCTCTGAAGTATTTTCAGCAGTAACTACAGAATGAGCTTTCATGGTAATGATTAAACATATACACACAGACAACACTTGATAGTCGGCTCAGCTGTTAAATGTGGTTGTTTCATGAAATTTCTTCACAATAATTAAAATATATTTACTGTTATGGAAAAGGCTCAAACTGTGAAAGCCACAGTTAAGAGATTTTAAATCTGACCTCACCTAAAGCCTGAACGTAAAGAAAATGTTTTTAGAGAAAGAAAGGAGGATTATTAAGAAACTATTCATACTTTGATGTTTCGGGGAGTCCAGCAGACAGCTCCAAGAAGACAGACAGGTAGTTTCCACGGACCACACCGTTACCATCCTGAGGAAACACATTACAAGACTCACTAACAGAGACACATGCACCAAATGCATGATCTAAATATGGTAAGTACCAAATTTGGCGAAGATTGGATGAAATATGCGTAAATAAAGGCAGAAAATGTCCATGTCCAAATGGACGTGGCCTATATCAGTCTAATCAGTTTGATCCAAGAAACACACTGTTCAAAAATCGTTCTACTGCTCCCAATGATTCATGAGTTATAAGACAAAACATAAAATGCCATGACCACATGGTGATCACAACCGAGGAGCATTCTAGTAAGACAGAAAATGTGTTTTCAAACTCAAGTATTGCCTGAAACGCATTAAACTCATTTGGACTACAGAAATGAATTATGACCAAAGCTAGAGCTCATTCTGAGCAGTGTAGCCAGGCTTTAATGGAAAGCATCAGTAAAATCACACTCACTGGGTAGACTTTGAGTCTCCAGCAGAGACCAGATATCTGCAGAGGCGGGCTGTAGACCGGGTCAGCCCGCTGCCTCAGGGTGCTATAAACACACAAAAGCTCACATATATCAAAACACACTCATATCGAACCTTGCGGAGACAACTTAGCAACTGTATCAACATCAGGCTGCCATGACAGCGTATTTCTATTTGAAGCTGTCTGTTAGTTATATCGTCTCTCTCCGGTGATATTGCTCATTTTGGGGCACTGCTGTGGCCCTCCAGGTTTAAGTCAAATTTCAAGTGGAAAAAGCTCTTAAAAATGCATTCAGCTGTGGGTGGAGCTGCTTCAAAGCTCTCCTCATCCTCTTTGTCAACAACCACCAAAACCCCACTGACTTTACTCACAGTTATTTCTCCAGTGATTGAGTTTGTTCAATTCGGATACAGAGCTTTGAATAAAAAGATTTGTTTAACCTGCAAAAGTTTTGAATGTAAACAGCCACAGTAAGTAAAGCCGCCGCTGGCTACTCTGTGTGGCAAACTAACGGCAAGCGATGCTGTTAAATTAGTAATGCAAGGTTCAGCTAATGGAGCAGTGTGGAAGAATATTATCTGCAAAATTTCAATCAAATTGGCTGCAACAGAAAAAACCTTATTTTTGATTATTTTACACACACAGCTGATAAAACTGTTGATATGACTGACGTGACTTTAGGACAATTCAGACCAAAGAGATGAAGTTACCTGAAGTTGACCAGAACAAAAGTGCTGGAGTCGTAGGCAGGAACCAGCTCACTGAAAGCACACAGAGGAAGGCTGATTACACACACTGAATAAAGCTCTAGTTTACATTGGCACTGTCAGTCCTCCATAGACACACATACTTAAATAAATTCAACATGAAGTATAAAACTTCTATATGAAAGAAATGGATTTAGTTATGTTCACTGTAAAATTCACTTCAAAATGCATCTGAATGCAGCTCGTTTGTGGGATACAGATGCATCCTTTGATAGGATGGTTTTGATATCAATCAGTTTTCAACCTCATCCAAAATGCACACAAATTCAAATGTGGACGTATGCTGCCTTCATGTGTGTAAATATCTTTGGGTTTTGGAATAATTAGCATTTTTAGCTATTTTATAAGATAATATAGTCTAAATTATTCATTAAATAAATAAAAGCGAAAGATTAACTGCCTCAGCCGTAGCCATGATATTCTGTTGGACTCCTGTTGGGCCAAGAGACTTAACACAACCTTTCCTACAGCTCAGCGGATTACCTGGTGAAGTCCGGAGGGACCGGCGTGGTGACGAAGGACTGCATGGGTTTTCGATGGACCTGCTGGAACATGAGTAGGATTTCTGGGCTCTTGGAGATCAGTTCACTCTTACT
This sequence comes from Pagrus pagrus, assembly GCF_965226575.1. NCBI lineage: Eukaryota > Metazoa > Chordata > Actinopteri > Spariformes > Sparidae > Pagrus > Pagrus pagrus. The sequence goes on from NC_140198.1 coordinate 8,981,064, forward strand.
GCACGAGTGAAGCTGTACAACACACACAAACAGCAAAACAAAACATCAATCAAGGCGCGTTGTTTTTGATCTGGGTGAAGGAAGGAATCTTTTTTGTTTATAAAATCCCAGCTGCAGGTTTAGCTACTCCGGTAATGGAGGAAACAAATCAGTGTTAACATCTTGTTTAAAAGTCTTGGATCCATTCCTTTTTCTGCATCTGCAAGTTTTTGTGTAATCCTGCCGACGAACCAACCAACAAACAAACCAACTTACATACAAACAAAAAACGAGGGTAAACACATAACCTTCTCGGCGAAGGTAATGATTCCAGCTGGTCACCATAGTTTTGAGCAAACTTTACACAAACAGGAGCAAATATATGTATTTACTCTTATTCATTTTGGGCCAGTTGTGCTGAATACTGGCCGATTGATCAGTACAGCTCTAATGAAGAACCTACAAAGAGCTCTCACCAACTCTGCAGCGCAACACAACTCTTCTCATTTTTTTCTATCTCACAGCTTACAGCTTTAGTTTATGGCTCATTACCGTTATTAATTGCACAGTAGCAGGCAGCTGTTGGCAAACAAGCTGTGATAATACCACTGTACACAATCAAACCTGCACCGAAGCAGGATGCAAAGCAAGGCTAAAAGATAAGTTGATATTGGACTTAAATGAATCAGCTGGACACAAACATGAGCTTAAAGGAATGATAATCCATGTCTGCTGGATGTCAAGCAGCTGTTTGCTAATATATGAGCAATGTCAACTTGATAAGTAGCTAATATTTCAGCGCTGAATCCAGACCTCTTCATCTAGCGGCCCTTTAATAACCTCATTCCGACCTTTGATCATTTTGTTAATAGGCTAATTAGTCCATTTGTTAATTATGTCTGTTGCAAAGCACAAAAATAAGTATTTCATTAAAAAAGCTTTAATCCAGGCTGGCAGGCAACCTACTTCTATTGAAAAGGTGCATTTTGTTCCCGCTGCACTTTTGTATTTATAATGTTTCTTTTTCAATTGTGAAAATTAATAAACAATGCAAAATACATTTGAAAAAATCCTAGAGGGAATGTAAAAATCCAGCCCCTTGGCACCTCAAACTTTCAAAACTCTTGACTTTGTGCTGAGATTGTGCTTCTTCTGATCCCATAAACATTTAAATAGTCACAACACAGCAGTTTAAATATTAAAATATAGACTATGTTGATCGTTTTTTTTTTTTTGATAATGGGAGGGGATTTAAGATACACCTTTACAATCCACTGCAGCGCATCACACTGCAGCCTGAAAATTCACCACGGTTTCACACCACTAACAACACAACAGTATGCAGTACAGTTAAATGAATGGAGGCCTTGAATTGCTGTAGGCGACCAACCTGGTGCTCCACTTCCTGCAGGAGAGACTCCAGCAGCTCCGTCTCCTGGGTCAAGGACGTCTTCTGGCCTGGTGGGGAGGAGCACATTTCTATTTTCAGTGTACTTGTGCTGAATGTCAGCCCTGATGGAGGCTGCAGAGGGTGAGTGGCTGCCTGTGCAGGTTGTGTAAGTGGGCGCTGAATGCATCCATCCACTCAGTCCAGATAAATATTTCATATGTGTATTACCCGTGGCTATAAAAAGTGCCTCTTTCAGCAGGGAGTCTGTATATTTTGTTAGGTTAATGTCTCAACCTTTAGACACATTGTAGTTCCGGTTAGGGTGCATTAACGAGGGCTTTCCGGACACGGATTATGTAACATTGCTGTTAAAGGGACGGCTTTTTGTTATTCACACATAGGTGACTTTTACATGAATGTCTCTTTTGCTTTATTCAAACATGACATCATTAAAAAGCAGCAATGCATTTACACAATATGTGGCAACTGGGATACATTTCCAAACCTACATTTCAGTTAAAGCCTTAATTTATAAGCATTTCATCATTTATTGGGTAAAGAATTCTGTCTATTTTTTAAAGATTAACAGAGCAAAGGAAAACAGTGAGAAGACTTTAATACAGGACTTTGTAAACCTAATTCACTCCCATGCTGTATATAAAGCATTTTACATGCAACTGGCATGGATGCAACCTTTTTTTGCCCACACAGTGACATCAACTGTAAAATGTCTCGCAGTGTTACCTCGTTTAACAAACTGATATTATTATCCTTGAGCATAAGAGATGATACTCAACGTGAGAAATTCATTACATTGATTGCCATTGATCTAATAAGATGCAGAGTTATTGTCTCTGTTTGTTAAGCTGCTGCAGCCTTCAATTCAGACCGGTGCTATGTTCAGAAATTACAGACACTTGTTCAGACATGAGACCAACCTGTAAGGCCCCGTTTACAGGACAACAGTTTTTCTGAAAAACTATTAAAAAAATTATATTACTATAATACAGAACTATATTAATGCTACACAGAATCAAAATTTGGTTGCAAGAAAGTAACGACTAGCTGAGATATTCATTTTTTTGAGAATGAAAGATTCATGGTGAGGGTAAAAAAATATTTCTTGACGGTAATTTGATTACTGTAAACATTCTGCAACAATTATTTAAATGAATACATGTTGCAAATCATCCTTTCAGTTTCTCGGATGAGAAGAATCACAACAATGTATTAAAATTTAGCGCAGAGGGCCAAATCATTTATCACTGGCAGAAAAATTACTGCTGAATAAAACGATCACTGCATGTAAGACACTTTCCAGCTTTTCGGAGTGTCTCATGAGCCCAGAATCAACACAGCTGTATTGTGACCGTGATGTGTTCAGGAGTCTTACCCATCAGGGTGATGAGTTTGTTTTTCAGCTGGTTGTCGAGACGGGCGATCATCATTTCCACAGCGTTTCGGATCTCTCTGACCCTCTCGTCCTTCGCTCCCCTGACAGCCTCCACATTCCTCTCCTGACCCATCACATCAAACACGCACACAAGCTGACCAACAGGTGCCATTTCAATACAGTTTCTTCTAACAGACGTTAGTTCTTAGCTTAAATATCAACATGTTAGTGCCATCTAGTGGATGTCAGCAGAACTTTACACATTTCTGTACAATATTTCTATAGAATTAATATCTTAAAGTTCATTTTTATGCTGAAGTGGTAGTTGAATGACTGTCAGTCGTCAGCATCGACTGTACTTTAAGCTCTTCACAGAGGTTTCTCTGGGTTTTTCTTTTCCTGACTTTTTTTAAATACATTTTCTTCTTTACAGACTACAAACATGTTTTAAATCAGAAAAGAAAGGTAACTCAGTGAGTTAAAATATGCAATTTACGACCAGTTTCTGCAATTTGGCTAGAGGGTGACGCTACAAAAAAGCTTACAGTGTCCAAAATCCATAGGTTTCAGCCTCTAAGAGGTCCTTTAGATTTTGGTATTTCTTGTATAAAAGTGACAAGCATTCCTCACCACTTCCTGCACCAGACTGATGAGCTCCATGAGGCGGCGGCGCAGCTTGGCAACCTCCTCCTTCACTTTGGTCACATGCTGCTCGTAGATCTCCACCAGAGGCTTGAAGGTGTGGCCGCCATGCTGGACACAACAAAAACAACAATCTTTCACTGGTTCCAATTTCTAATTCCAGTTTCTTCAATATGCGCCATATGAGTTTAATATTTTGTGGTTTTGGATTGTTGGTCAGACAAAGAAAGCTTGCGTAACAAAAGTACTGTGATACATTACCATGCCTCCCCACAGAGCACACTGGTGACAGATGCATTTCTTACAGGTCCAACAGAAAACACTCAGCTTCTCATGGTGGTTCTCACATCTGAAAAGGAACAAACGAATGACAGGAAACCAACAGGTCACAGAGAGAAAAAGTTTTTTTTGGAAACTTCTAAACTCATCATCACTCAAAAATGTCAGCCTGTTTTACTTCAGTGTTGGTCAAAAGTTTATGGAAACTCACAAAGTTTATAAACACAGGAGACAGAAGATAATGAAAACGCAGGATTAAGAAGAACATGTGGAGGAGATGCAGGACACAAACAAGCAGCATGACACTATGGTTGAGTAGTGGGAATTGGGATCCTGGTATTTCCTGTGAAATTTGCCAAAATCTGCCTTTTCCCGCAGGAAGCCAGGCTTTTTTAGTATGCGTATGTGTGTTTGCGTACTGAGGACAATGTACTGAAATAAAGACGCCTTCTCTGTCATCCTGTAGATAGATGCAACTTCAAAATTAGTTTTGGTTCCTTAACTAGATCATCTTTTGAGCTGCAGGTTTAGTGTGCAGCTTATAGACCAGCTGTGTGTTCAAATATTGTCTTGAAGACTGCCAACTTTAACACTTTTCAAGATCTTACATAACCAAAACAGATCTCATGCCAAATAAAAGTAAGCAAGAAAGCCAATCCTTAATTAAAGGCTATACAGATTATACAGAACAACATCTGGACGTCAGACTTATCTCTGCAGACTTATCTTTAAACAGGCAAAAAAAGACAACTTTGTTGCACTGAATTATTATTGTCAAGAAAATACTGACTGCACAATGTAGAAAAATGTCACCATCTGTGTATAAATTGCCTCCCTATACAACTCAATTTCACTAGGTCTAAGCCAAATTGGGATTCTTATGGTTTTGCTTAACCAGGTTGCTAACAGCTGACAACAGCACCCACAGGGAAGCGCTAGAAGGAGGGAAATTTGCAAAGTTGCCTGTTTCTACATTAGGAACAGAGATGGTTCCATAAAAGATGCAGGGCATGCAAAAGCCACAATTTTCATAATTTTTCCAAAAACCTTTTATGCATTCTGAGTTTTGTCTTTTGAGTGTTTTTCTTTCACAATTCTTCTCATAATTTTGCTCTTATTTAATTGCCAGGTTTTTTTCCCCCAGTTATACTTCATGACTTGCTTTTTATCTTTCCATGTATTTTTTTCCTCGCTATGTTTGTTTTTATGCACCAAAACACAGAAGCAAATTCCTTGTATGTGGACACCTACTTGAAAATAAACCTGATTCTGAGAACATTTGCTGTACAATTTAACTAATGCAGTTTGAAATGTCCATTTAAACAAAACTGTAAATGATTAAATTGGAGATTGAAATCTGGTTATGATCTGATTTACTTTTAAGCAGCAAGTTCTGTGATAATACTATTATTACTAATACTAATGAGAACAGGACAGGGAGTAGAAGAGCAACAGGGAGTTCTCACTTGTCCTTGTCATTGTCCTCATGCTTGGTGAGGCTGCAGAGCTGCAGGGTGTCCAGCTGCTGGGTGACCTCCTCTGCCCAGCGACAGTTGACCAGCTCCCTCAGCTGGAGTGGAGCCCTGTGCATTGAAGAACACACACACACAAATCCTTATTAAATATGATGAAATGGCTATGAAGTGTTGCATCTAGAAAGATTCAACTGAATGTGATGGGACACATGAAAATGATTTAAAGGTGTCGTGTTTTGTTTAAAGTTGCACATTTTGACAGTATGAAGGGTTGCAGATGTGTATTAGCAGGTGCTTACCGACAGTGCGGACACTGGGCTCTCTGCTCCGTCAACCACCGCTGTCAAACAAGAGATTCCAGTTTAATGATAATTGCATCTCAATTACAACCAGTGCAAACATGTTTCCATAGCTTACTCAAGCATTAGATCTGTACTAATCCACTGCTGAAAATAGTCCCTAGTAAATGCTCTGTTCACCCTGTTTGAGTAACATATAAAAGAGTCTAATGAAACAACACTGTTGTGCTGCATTATGGGAAATGTAGAATACAGTGTTTTTGGAGCTTACCTCACAGTACAGACTAAATATTTTACCATACTATTCTTTTCTCTTTAACAAACCTCTATAATAATGACTTTGGCTCCTGTTCAGGCTACACAACTGTGCATGCAACTTTCCTTTAACCTTTCAAACTTACTCTATTCTTTGAGAAATTGAGAAATACAGGCCATCAAAATGTATGCATAATTAAACCATTTTCTGTGCACAATACCAGACTTTACCTCTAACAGCTGAAAACAGAGTGACGCAGGGAGGTGAACATTTTGTGGTCCCTGCCTGGAGCAAACAGACTTACTCGTATGCAGCTGAAGCAGCAGAGCTTGGAGCAGTGCGGGCAGAGACGAGCATCCCTCAGTTTCTCCATGCAGATGAAGCAGCGAAACACCTCAGCGATGCTCTGCACAGGGACAGAAGAGAGAGTTAGTTTGACACGAACTACAGCCACAAGAATCGCCTCAGAGTTAAATCAAACAGTGTCAACAAAAACTGAGCATCATATGTTCTTACAAAGGTTAGCAGGTTTATTGTAAAACTGTTTTACTGGACTGTATTGTTTATTTGCACTTAGTAAGTTTAGAGTAAACAGACCCATAATGTCACATTTTATGCATAAGATACGATTTTGCATGAACATGACTCTTTTCCAACATAAGCCATTTCCAGATTACATTCTGCCTTTAACAATCTTCAGACATCTCCACTGAATGTTCATAAGAAAAAGTGTGTATTATTTCTCAAGAACTCATAATTCTATCTTAAATCATCCATCTGTACATATAATCTGTGCACTCCATAACCGGAGACTACTCATTAAAATCCAGCTGGCTACTATCATATTAATTTTCTTTTTGAAACTGTTTTCACTGATAACCTGCGACTCGCTATGTGTGTGTATTTTACAAGCAACAGCCTCAAGAAGCTCTATTTTTGACAAGCTGAGCTCCTCCAACTCCTGCCTATACACAGTGCAGTGAGATCAGAGCTGCCACACAGTCAGATACGCAGCATCTGATTAGTCAACAGACTCGGCCTGAGGCATCATGGGATTGTCAATGGACAACTCACTCATAAATAATCACAAAAGACAATCAGTGTCAGATTTATCATCATGAATTACTTTACTTTTCAGTACCATTATCTCTGTTCCTGCCTCTACAGTAGACACAGCACTCCATCACACATCCTGCTGTTTGCCTGCTCCATGGGCCCAACTGACTCACTGTTTTCAACCTGATACACTGCCCCACCTTCCAGCTGCATTTGTGGTAAACGAGGTGAGGTAAGTGAGGGTGAGTGATAAAGCATTTTCAGCTTCATCTTCAGTAGTCTGACGTGTGTGATACAAACCTCAACACTTTGTTCATCCATGTCAGCCAGTTTGAGTGCTAGACGTCAGGAACAAATCAAGTCGTAGCCACGAGTCTGAGAAGAAAAAGGAATGTTAAAGTATCTGCCTAAAATTGTGCTTTAATAATGCAGATGTTTCAAATCAATCCTCACTCTGCAGCATTTCTGTTATGGCTGCACAATTTATCAAAATATTATCCAAATCTCAGGAAGCTGCAATTTTTTGATAAAGGAAAAATGTGTGACAAAACCAATTTTGTTCTCCAGAAGTAAGAAAACATCTTTGTTTTGTACATTTAAGGACCCCAGGAAGACTAGCCTGGCGTTTGTGTGTCGGCTAATGGGGATCCTTAATAAACAATAAACAATAGACATACTCCAAAAAAGTGTCACATTACCATGACTTCAACGGTTTGTTCACAAAAAATGAAGACTGTGCAGAAATGATTATTTCTACCAATTGTAAAGTAGATTGCAATATCTGTCAAAATAATCGCAATACAAATCTTATATTGTACCATATTGTGCAGCCCTAATTTCCATATGATGATCACTTAAAACTTACAAGGTTAATATTTACAATGTTAAAGAGGTAATACAGACTTAGGAATAGTCATTTGATATATTTCCACATGAACAAGCCGTCCCTTGAAGCTGTTTGAAGCTTGAAAGGTGGCTACTTAGAAGATTTTTCTCTTAGCTACATAGTGGACCTTCAAGTATATTGATAACTCTAACTAAAAGTACTGTACAAATGAAATTATTATCAGCCCCAACACAATAATGTAGCATGCTCAGAAATAAGGCTGACAGACAGTCATGGGAAGTAACGTTATGCATCATTTGTTGTAAAAAGTCATTAATATGTTGGCCTATCCTTCAAGTAAAGCATAGATAAAGCTACACAAGAGCTACAAAATACAGAGTTCCTCCTCAAAAGGTGTTGCCATCACGGCTAGCTTGTAGTCAGTGCCACACTACCAACCACCATAACAGGCCCAGCATCAGCAGACACACTGACAGCTAACCTGTCCGGTGGCAGCCAGACAAGAGCTAACTTTAGTGGTGAGACTACGCCTATTAGCACACATTAGCGGTCCCAACCGGAAAACAGATAATATTCATTCAGAACTGTGAAGCTAGCTAGCTTGCTGGTATTAGCAGGGTGGCTCACTTACCTTCCAGAGACTCGGCTTCGTCTGTCACACCTGATAAACAAACGGCTGGAAAAACGTTAAACTACATCATCTATTCTAGCGCGCGGCAGGCCTCGTCTCCGCTGGTCTGACTGCCATTAAATGCCAAAATACGTCCAGCTGCAGGTGTGTAAAGACAGAAGTTACGTTAATTCCCAAAAGGGATGAAAACGGCCGCTTTTTTGCCCTAAATTGAAGATGTAGCAGTAGCGCTTGTTCTGAGGCTGGCTGTCCCCTAGCAATAACCAATCAGATGGCTCCTTTTTCTTCTTCGCTTGATTTTATTGTTTCGCGTGTGTCAGATAGTTTAAGGGTCGTTACCGCCACCTACCGGACTGGTCATAGAATCACAGACCGCTAAAGCTGCTGTTGTTGCAGTCTTCTAGGGACATAAATGATTAAATAATGGAATAAATATGAATGTAGTGAATGGATCAAGATTTATTATTGTGCTTTGCTGCATTTCTGACACACTTTACACAAAAATAAACAATAAAATACAGTGATTGATGCCTTTAAGATCAATAAAATCAGATAAGTACAAGAAAAAATAGTAAAATACAAGAATATAAGAAACAATCATGATAATGAGATTAAAAAAAAGTTATAGGCCTACAGAAGAATAGGTTAGTTTGCCAGTCACACCCTCTATATTACCTTGATGACAGTATGTCAATATGGAGAATAGTACATAGAATTTGATAATTTGCTTTAAACTACTTTAAAAAACAGGCCCAATGCCCAATGTGAATGATAAAATGAGCAGAAGATCCTCATTTTCCCAGATTTTCTTAAGCTGCCCTGCAGTGGGATCATTCTGCATAATGACTGCTATTATCTGTTATACTTTAACTGATAATACTTCTGTACTTTTATTTAATTTCTGAATGCAAGACTTCTTGTAACAGGGTATTCTACATTGTAGTATTTCAACTTTTGTGTCTGTGTACCAAGCATCTGACCCAGTGAGGGCTGCTGAATAATAAGTAGCTAGTAACTACAACTGTTAAATTAATGTAGTCGAGTAAAAAGTAAGATATATGCTATAATAAGAAATAACAACTGCCGTTTTCCCAAGATAACGGGATAATTAATTTGAGATCTTGAGAAAACAAAACAAGAGTGTAATATATTAAATCATTGCAGGAAACATCATTCAGTGTAGCAATGTCAGAGGAGCAGGAGCATATCGATCACTGTGTCACATATCTTTTCGATCAAGGCCTGGCACAGGCTGAAATAGCATTATGCCTTGCTATTACAGATGATATACACATTAGTGTGTCTCCATAATCTCAGGCCTATCATATCACAGTCATTATCTCGAGATCTCGAATTAATTATCTCGGGAAAATGGCAGTTGTTATTTCGAGATAATAACTCGAGATCCCGAGAAAACAAATGAAATTAACTCGTTATCACAGGAAAACGGAGGAGATAAAATGTATGAATGCATGGCCCATTAGGGCTTCCGTAGATAGCCAACTGGCTACCTGCCCTCAGGGGCGAGCTCACAGGTCATCAGACAAGGAACTCAAACAAACTGACCATCTAAAGAAGTCTAACTGAGACATACAGGAGGATCACCAACCCCTATAAATGCAGACTTTTAAATGATATCAGATTTCAGATTTGTGATTTGAGATATTATTATTGATTTTAAAAGTTTGCTGTGTTTGAATTTATTTTTGGCTATTTTAAATTCTGTGGTCAATTTGTCAAGGTGTTTAAGCGTGACAGCAAAATAATTCAGTGTTTTTACTGATCATCTTCATGAACCTGTAATAATGCTGTATGGTCAATAAACAAATGATAAAAATAAGTCTTAATTATGAGGTAGTAGTTCAAAGAATTCAAGCTAGAAAGTCAAAATGTAGATTTATGACAGATTTAGGCTTATTTACTCAGAAAGTATGAAATAGTACAAACCTAAATTTTGACTTTTGACTTTGACTACATTTGAATGATTCTGACTTAAAATCAGAGGAGATGCTGTTGCTCCCATCAGTCACACACGCTGAGTTGTCTCCGGTGGCAAGAACAAAAACATCATCTTGTTATCCAAAGCAATCTGAGGATGTCTCCTTTCAGTCTGTCTGTATGGACACACACACACATGCACACACACACACACACACACACACACACACACACATGCACGCACGCACGCACGCGCACACACACACACACACACACACACACACACACACACGCATGCAGTAATTTGCAGTAACCCCATTGTTGTTTTATGCAAACAGTCTGAAGCTGGATAGGACACACTGAGGCATATGCAAATTAGCCCATAAGGCAGCGCAGGGTGTACTGCAGAGGTGAACGCTTCTCCACTTAGGAAAATGCTGATGAGCCGCAGTGGATTTCCAAAACTTTTTATCCCAATACTTGTAGCTTCATTTTGAACAACACGGACGGCAGCTGGAGCAACACAACCTGTTAGTCTGTCTGAGGTGAGTCACTCCTCCTTTACTGGATAATCAATGAGTGTTTGACATCTTCACTATTTAAAAAGATATGATATTCATATGAGGTGTGGTGACTTCACATGGAGATGACTGCGATAAGGCTTTATGTCTGTCGTCCCTATGAATATTACAACTAGTTCTCACACAGGTGAGTGTACAGTTTGCGCGGTGCTGTGGAGGGGAGGGCGCATTAGAATAAACTCAAGATCATTTTCCTGGGTGGCCTGAGTGCTTCATTGTCCTGGTTAAAGTTTCAATCCTGTAGGAAAATCAGCTATATTTATCATTACAGATATTAAGATGAGCGCAGACACGGTGGAGCAGTCAGAGGCTCAGGCTGACCAGGCAGGTAAGGATATTTTCACGCTGCTCATGGTGCATATAAACACAGGTGAATCATGTCAACATACTGATGTGACTCAGGAAAGTATGCTCTGTTTATTCTGTCACTGTTGGACTTCCACGGAAAGTTTGTTTACTGTCTGTACACCTGAAGATTGTCAATAAGTTTTTTTTGAGTATATTACTGGAAGTTTGCTTGTGTTTTAATGTGTAAATCATCTCAGGACAATTATAACTGACAATAAACTGATTATAAACTGACAATTACATACTATCGTCTGTATTATCTTAACAGGATATTAGTTGAATTTAAGGAGGCAAAAATATCTTCAAAACACTTTTAATGTCTAATTTTACTGGTACTTTGGTTACTGCTCAGTGCACTTTGCTGAAGTTATTTACATCAGGTTTTAGGAAAAACATTTTTTTACTGTATTTAAGTAGAAAAGCTTTATCAAACTTCAACATACAGAAGAGATTAAGCAACAAATTGTTCCCCACATGATGCCTGACAGTGGTAAAAATAAAAGTGAAACAAGCAGCATTTTCATCTGCTCCTGTTTCATATAGGGAGCCGTGTGTGTGTGTGTGTGTGTGTAGTGGCAGTTGGTTGCTATACCAGGATGCACCTGAGGCTGTTTGCAGAGAAAAGCTGGCTGCTGCTGCCCGGGGCTGGAGAAGACAACCAGCCACAACACAAAAACCAGGAACCAGCAACAGAAAAAGTGGAACTTTTTGTAGACAATGGTTTTGTGAGGGAAGTGAACGGCTCATGGAAGTGCTAAATGAAACTTTCTGTCAGAGTATCAGTGTAGTGACAGGTGCCACAGATGCATCTTTTAGGAACATAGACTTTAATTTCGTATCAATCGTCGTTCAACCATGCTTCATCACATCTGGTTTTTGTTTTCTCACTGATGTCTCAGCATTTCTACATGAGGATACTTTTGGTTTTGTTAGTCCAGGATTTGAGATTTCTGTCTCTGACATTTCTGCCTCCCCTCTAATACAGTGGAGTTGAATGCAATACTGTCTGTGTTGCTCTCAGCATTGAAAAATTACATTAAAATAATCAACAGCAATGTGTCTTTTCCATAAAATGTCCAAGTGACTCTGTACAGCAGTGTATTGCTGCCATGCCGGAAAAAGAAAAACAGATTAGTATCATGTCATAACGTGCAAAGTTTATTGTTACAACAGGATGTTTTTCCCGTTATAACAAGATATTGTCACGTTGCATTATACACACTTATCACATTTTTACAAGAAACTTTTCTTGTTACAACAATGTACTATTTATGTTGTTAAAATGTGAAACTGATGAAAAAAACGTTTTGTTATAATATAAAATGCTTTATAATAGGTGAAAATATCTTGTTATGATGAGATAAATAGAAAAAGTTGTAACAAGAAAAGTTCCTTGTACAAAGCAATATAAGTTATTATGTTATAACATATTGCTAATATGTAAAAATATATTGTTTCATATACATTTTTTCCTTTTCTGGTGTGGCAGTGATAAGTTTGTGTAACACATTTGATCATTGAAGCTAACAGAGACATTTTCGCTGAAGAAAACAATTGACTGTTGAATCTTTTATATGTCACATGACATTTGTGAAGCCAGAAATCTCAGAGACAAACTTAAACAAATAAACCCAAACAATCTGCATAGAGAGATATTATTAGAGACAGGCGAGAGAAAATATTTGCTTTGTAATTTGGATGGACTAACCCTTTAACTCTTCAACCATTGAAGTGTCTTGAAATCATGTTGAAGACAGCAGAGGAGAGGAGTGACGTTTTGAACCTGCAGTGTTCATGTCCACAGCTGTGCTTCAGGTGGATCTGTACCAACACCTTGTTGAGCGGCTTTACCACCAGAGTAAAAGGAAAGCACTTTATTAAGGTCAGGGAAAATCATGAATAATGTTAATAATAATAGCACATCCGGTCTCATGCTTTAGGTCAGTTTGGACTTTTTCATTTCTTTCACTGACTTAACAAAGCACTGTGAACACAACTATGAAAAATGGATCATGCTTTAGATGCTATGAGCAAATACTGTAGAGGAAACGTGTTTTTTGCCACCTTGCAGATAAGTGTAAAACATTTAGATTCAATTTCAATGTTATTTCTGTTGTCAAGTCTTACACGACAGCAGGCGGCTAACTTGAACACCAACATATTATAGCGCAAAGCAGCCACAGCTACAGTCAGCAATAGCAAGGAGAAGAAGAGGGAGAGATATTCCCCAGACTCCCTTACAGAATCACTTAATTTTGTGAGTTGTTGAGTTAGGAGAAACTTTACAAACTTCGTTAAGTGCTGTTTCTGACAAACTCTTAATCATGTGGGCCTTCTTGTAAATTCAGCATACGTTATAACCTTGTTTCATGTGGTGCTGCCGCCCACTCAGCACCCCTAGTTCCTGCATCCATGATAGCAGCCCATAGTTTAATCACTACGTTGATTAAAAAAACATTCAGACGGCAATACGTATTCACACGTATTCATTTTTTTTCTTAGCTTGAGAATCAAAACAGTTCATTGGCACCCAAACACGAGCACCTGTTTAAAACAGTTTCAACAAAAAAAGACCATTAAAACCTTCATTAACGGGTGATTGAGTACAGGAGTGTTGTATTAGTTTTAGTGACAGGTATCTAATAAATTAGCACTTGAATGGATTTTCTTTCGTTTGGTGCCATGATTATTTGTTAATGACTTCGGCTCTTCTTCTGTTAAAGGGGCACTATGTAGTTTTTAAACTACTAAACCTAAAGGTAGAATCAGTAGGATTTGTCGAGTCTCACTCCCCAGAACATCAAATACTGACATTTTGGGTTGGTAAAGCGCCCCGAGCGCAGCAACAACCTGAGATAATAAGACAATCCAGGCAGAGGGCTGCAGGGTCTCTGCAGACGGATTAGAAAGTACAGATATTTGTGTTCAAATGTTACAATGTCATAATATTAGTATTAGGGTGTAGTATTGTTCTACAGCCTCTGTGACTGAGTTTATACTGCAGAAATATGATACTCAGCCCTGAAGACAAGCTGAAGTCAAACAGATCATTGTGCCGAAGGGTTGATATCACTCCGCTCAACCGTGGAGATAAAAGTTTTTGACTTCTTCTTACTAATTGCAAACACAGATTGCCTTATTTGAATAATTTGCTGGAACCGAGCTTGTTTGTTTGTCTTGTTTTCTCTTTTATTTTTATTTTAAACATGTTCGACATAAAGAAAAACTTGTTCCCGGTGCAGTTTATAATAATTCAAGAGCAGTCTATCAATTTTAAGGACTAACAGATGGAGCAGAAGATAGAACAGCCGGTTAAAGTGGAAAAATTTTGACTGACGTTTTGTGCAACCATCTTTTCCAGCGTGTGTGCGTGTGTGTGTGTGTGTGTGTGTGTGTGTGTGTGTGTGTGTGTGTGTGTGTGCGTGAGTGTGTGTGCAGACGCAGTTTTAGCAGGCTTCCTGCGCTCTGAGCTGATTTGCATGTCTTGGTCATTTCCATACTGGAAGTTTGGCCGTGAAGCTGGGGGGCAGTGACATAGTTAGGTGGTTGGGGCGAGGGAGTGTGTGTGTGTGGAGGGGGTTTATAGGTATATTTGCATTGAGTGTCTCCAGCAGCTCACTGCCTCTCTCTCTCTCTCTCTCTCTCTCTCTCTCACATACACACACACACACACACACTCCCAAAGGCCCCATTTGACATTCAAATGATGGGAGCTTATCCAGCACACCTTTGAACTCAGCTGCTCTATCAGCCCGTCCTCTCCACATACAACAACACTGCCTGATGAAAACTTCAGGAGGAAAACTCACTTCTTGAAAAGACTTTTACATAGATTCCTATTTCTTTTTTTTCCAAACCCGCACATAACTGTGGGCACCTTTTCATAGTGATACCAGACAGTAGACAGTTTAACCAAGGGTGGAAGTAACTAATTACATATACTCACATTACTGGAGTTAAGTCATTTTTTGTACTTTCAGGACTATTTTTTCAAGTGTTTAATTTTACTCGTATAAGTGTGCATTACACCATGTAATCTACTTAGTTGCTTTTTTAAATGGCAATTGAGCACTGAGTACATTTTGAATGAATATCTAAACCTTTCTTCTTCATCACCTCAGCATCGAAGAATACTTTTTACTTTTACTTAAGTATTATTTTAGAACAAGTAGTTTTACTTGAAATTCAGTAATATTTCAGTAATGTCTAACAATATGAATTTGACAAAATATGACAACATTTATGTTAATAAATGGTAAATTTATGGTTAATTAAACGTTATTAATGTTAATTTGACTGTACACAAACAATAAAATGCTTTATAAACCATTTATAATGTGTTTGTATAGGTTTATAAACATCAGTTGCAACTTTACTATAAACAATTACATGATAAATGGTTTATAAAGGATTTTACTTGTTAAATAACAACCAACCAAAGTTTAACTACCTAAACGCATATTTAAATGCAATGATATGGCCACTTAAGCTTTTTTTTAATAGTCTGCAGTCATTTTATTCTGATGTTACATGTTTCATATCCATCTTTAACCATTTAGCTCAGCAAACTGCTAAAAAGGTCTGTTTTGTGTTTCTGCAATATTTTTTCTCTGTTTGATTTGATTTGATCGGACTCACGTCTGTGGGTCCAATTTGGAAATGATGCGTTTGAAGCCGTAAAACAAGTATGACAAAGTGGTGACATAATAGTTCAGGTCTCACGTGTGCACATGTAGCTGACATTGAAAGCTAAAGGACTTAATATAATCTGTAGATGTTTTGTCATTTTAAATATCTGAATCTCTTTCTCTCGTCTGACATCCAGAGCAAAATGGGATCGACTTCAACAGACAAGTGAGTAACACAGTTTTTGACAACTTTACTGAACTTCAGGTGCTACCAGTGTGGATTTCATGAATGAGGTCTCTGTCATCAGGAAGCTCTGGATTGTTTTGTTTAACGTGTAGTAACGAGTATCCGTTTCCTGTTTGTCTGTTTCCTGCATGTTCAGACACAGTCTGTTTGTATGCTGCAGAGTCGGCGAATCTGGTGTCATGCAACATTTTCATAACGTCTTTTCAGGGCAAACGTGCATCATGACCTATGTATGGCCTTTATTTAAACATTTTTCCCTTTTAAAGTGACTGGAACTGCCAGTAACTGTTGACCAAACCACCAGGATCATGTTACCAGAACAGAAGTCTCATTGATTTGATATTTAAATGATAAATCTGGTGCTCTATGTTGTAATTATTGCCAACATTTTTTTAGTCTAGGCTTATTGATCTACTGTTTTATAAGGGCTAGGTTTGATTTTCCTCCCCTATGTCTGACCCGATGTTTGTTCATTAGCTCTCACAACTGAAAAGAAACGAAAAGTAGCCTAAAACAGCCTAAATATGTTTTAATGAAATGAGAGTACTTCATTGCTTGGCAACAGACAGAACTAATGAACGGACCATTAAAGTGCCACATTCGGCCCACACACCAGCAGCTGAATCTGTTTAGATCACTGATTCTGACTGAAGGCAAATCTTTAAAAGCAGCTCACAAATATATAATTTATTTTCTAAAAATCAACAGAAAACAGATGACATGTAGAGCATTTGTCAAAGACTATTTCCTGCAGTGGATTGATAACATTGGGTCCCTTCAAGGCAGAGCAGTATGCACTCAGTCCCTGCTCCAGTTACAAGCAGTTCAACCAAAGAGTGATGTTCGTTTCCCAGATGTATTCACTTGAACAAAAATAAAGATATCATGTTAAAATATTACTTTGGTAAAAGTGAAAGTCACCCATAGGTACAGTACTTGAGGAAAAAGTCATAGAGTATCTGATTTTAAATATACTTCAGTATCAAAAGTAGTTTTCTGGCAATAAATGTACTTAAAGCAACATTATGTAACTTTTTTTTCACCTTAAAGTAACAGCTTCAAAATGTACTTTGAAGGGTGATCATAGGGTGAATGGTGTGTCTGATTAAAACTGAATTGCAGATCAGATTAATTAATTTAAAAATGCATTACTTTGCTCTGAAGCAGCGTGCCATGTGCAAGGTAACTTGTAACCCGAGTTCTCAAAAAATGTTGTTGGGTAAAAAGTACAATGTTTGCCTCCAAAATGTAGTGAAGTGGAAGTATAAGATATATACTGTGTATAGCAGAAAAATGGAAACACTCAACTAAAGTACAATTGCTGCAAAAATAGTACAAATAAGTGCAAGTACGGTGCTTAAGTAATAAAAAGCACTTAGTTATATTCCATCACTGCAAAAACTGTTCAGCAAAGTTGCAGGTTCATTTTTTTAAAATAGTTTTTTTTTAAAAAGGCTCAGAAATTTCCCAAAACAGCTGTGTGTTGCTCTAGTGAGTATTTATAACAGTAGGATGGTGAATGTGGGCTGGAAAATAATGGAGGAACAGACTTAAACAAAATTCAGTTGGAACATTAATTTCCTGAAGGCAATGATACTGAATATTTTCCCAGGATCCAAGTTTCAACGGACTTTTCGACGGCTAACATCCTCAGGATAAACTACCCGCTCTCCCACAGATGTCAACAAAGACTGCCATCTCTTTAGGAACAATGCAAATAGATTGCAGCTATTTGAATTACCTCTCCAAACACTCTTTTTGGGATTAGAGGCAATACTTTAAGTGTTTTCAGGAAGTGACATGGCTTTCAGGGGTTAGGGGGTTGGTGTGTGAGGTGGGGGGAGGATATTTGAATACTGGCTCGCACAAGGGGAGGGAGACAGTCTATCACTCTTTGTATCATGTTTAGTCACCAAACTGGTCCTGGAGTGAGTCAGTCTGTGTGTGCATGTGTGTGTGTGTGTGTGTGCAGTGTCTCTCCACAGCACACACTCACACACATGTAAGCATCAACTCATTTGCCCCTGAGATCATGCACAGATAATGTTTCCCCGTCCTTTCAGCTCTACAAAACGCTTTTAATCGATTCATAATAAAGCTGAGTTAACACAGTCATGTTGTGCTTTCTTAGATAAAGACGGAGGATCTCCACGACTCGTCTCATTCAGGCTCCTCACTGAAGACATGTCACCTGACGCAGAGCTCTCCGATGTCTGGAGGTCAGCTGACAGGGGTAAGACGGACAGTCAATAACTACGTCTGAGCTTGTCTTCAAACAGTGTGTGAGCCTTTCATCAGAGACTGTGTGTCACAGAAGACGTCTGTAGTGATAATGTAGAAGAACTCTGCTACAAGTGACAAGTTGAAGTGAGTTGAGTTACAAGAAAACAGGTGTGTAATGTCCGGGGTCTGAGGAAATAACCCTGATGATGTCACAGATGACGTCATCTGCGTTATCTCAGTTTGGGCTTGGAGACAGCACATTTTCAAACAGAAAACCTGAGTTAGAAGCTAGAGGTGTGGACACTGAAAGACAATAACATTTAACAGGTCTACTGACATTGCATTATGGGAAATGTAGGATCCGGCATTTTTGGAGTTTTACCCAAGCCCCCAGGATGAGCACCAGGCTTTGAAGCCGTTGTAATCCAACAAAAACATTGTGTAATTACGTCGTCACGTGATGCACTGCGGCCCAAAAAGACTTCCCCCGAAGCTAACATTGTGAAAGTGTCTGTAAAACTGTGGATACATTTTTTTGTCTTGGCCTCAGCTGCATTCATTTTGACGTTTTAAAAAAGATATTTTTTCTTGCAATGACCCAAACTCAACAGATAGCTGCCATGACATCACTGATGACACATGTACACCGAACCAAAGATTTTGCTGAAGTAAAATATCAAACCTAAAGGCTCATTTTGTTGTTTATGTTGTGTTTGTGCTCCAGGAGCTCACCTCTCTCCACACCATGCAGCAGCTGGTTCTGATGCCACCGTCTCACCTGTCATCTCCCTCCTCCTTCCTGCTCTCCCAGAGCCCCAGCAGCCACCAAGGTCTTAAAAAACTTCCACTTTGATGACACAGTATAGCAACACAGCTGGGACAAGGCCTGTCTGAATTAGATAGAGAGCAAGGAATTACTTCTTATTTTCTGATTTAAGGCTCAAATCATGATTTGAACAAAACGTTTCAGCTTTCTTTCAAGGAAGTCTGACATTTTAGAAATATGCTTCATCAGATTTTGCTGAGAGTTGAAGGGGAAGATCCACTCTTATGTCTGTGCAGTTGAGCAGCCAGTTAGCTTAGCATAAAGACTGTAAACAAGGGGGAATGGCTAGCCTGCCTCTTTCCAAAGCACATCTAAATCTCACAAATTAACATATTATAACTTGTTTGATTAATCTGTACATTAAACAACAGCAACAGGAGCTGTGTGCCGGACTATTTCTTGTACAGGCGCGCTGACAAAGCAGAAATGTATTTATTAGCGTTGACGTGTTGTCTTTAGGAACTAGTCCAACATCTTGAAAAGCAAGTACCTATTTTCTTTCTTTATGTCTGTGCCTTAAATACAGAGCTGAAGTCAGGACTTGGTTAGCCTAGCTTAGCATCAAGACTGATACTAGAGGGAAACAGCTAGTCTGCTGGAGGGTAGAAACAATAATTTGTAATTTTAGGAGGAGTAACTTGCTGGAACTATTTCTTGACAAGCAGCAGAAGTAATCGATCAGGACCTTGTGTTTTCCTCTGCAGCCCTTCTGCAGCAGAACCTGCTGTCCCTTCCCGGCCAGAGTCAAGCTAATCTCCTTCAGCACCAACCTGGACTGGCTCTGACCCCACAGGTAAAACCACAACACCACAAAGTATAATGTACCAAGAAACAATGCAGCTTTACAAATTTAACCCATTGTTTTAGTTTTATACTGATCAGCTGTGCTAGCACAAAAGGCAGACAGACAAAGCAGCCGTTATACTAGCAGCTAACGAGCCAGATATTTTTGCAAGGAGCTGGTGGAGACCAAAAACAGAGCTAAAAGCAGAGCTGCTATTGGACATACGCTCACCACATGAACAATAATGTTGCTCCACAAATAACTGTTTGCTAACACGTGGCAGTGTTGTATTTACAGCTTGTTTCACCAAAAAACCTTTAAATTCAGGTTCAAAGGCACAAGTATGGCTAACTGTTACAAAGTACAAGTACACAGAAGAACACCAAAGAAGCACTAGTACTAGAAAAGGTAGCTATACATAAAATGGTGCTAACTTACCATACCAATGGAGCGAGCTGACTGAAGGCTAAGTAGTGAGAATGCATCACTACTAGCCAGCAGCACAGGCTGTGGTGATAAAGACTGAGCTGTAGCACAACATTCACACCAACAGGACAAATAAAGACTGAGACAACAAGCCAAATACATGATCTGACTTTGTGAACTCATGCTAAGATTTTGTGTCTGTGATGTTTCCCTGATCCAGGGAATGAGTCGCTCTGGTCTGGCAGCATCGTCAGTGGAGAACCACATGGACATGTCCCACCTGCAGATGCCTAAGCACATGTCGGTGCCACCACAAGAAGAACCCAGTGATCTGGAGGAACTGGAGCAGTTCGCCAAAGCATTCAAACAAAGACGCATCAAACTGGGCTTCACCCAGGTACATAAGAGATACAACCCTCTATGTCTTCCTTTAAAGGGTTGGAAACAGAAGTTTATACGGTCCAGCTCAGAAAACCTTCATCTACACTTTGAGGGTTATATTGTTAATTTGTTTTTGTGCTCTTATCACAGGGAGACGTTGGCCTCGCGATGGGAAAACTTTACGGGAATGATTTCAGCCAGACCACGATCTCTCGCTTCGAGGCTCTCAACCTCAGCTTCAAAAACATGTGCAAGCTCAAACCTCTGCTGGAGAAATGGCTGAGTGACGCAGGTACAACACAGTCACCACCATTTTGATTTATTTTTTTAATTAATTTTTTTTGTCATAGCACCAATAATTATTCAGGCTAAATCCAAAATTCAATAAAACAGTCTCTTTAGGGAGGTTTAATTTTTTTTTTTTTTTTATGTGCATTGTAAGATGTAAACAATAACACTGGTGTATGTATCAGTGCATTTCTCCTTTATCCATTGACACCAGTCGTAGCTGGTAACTACAATGCTGGTGAGTTTTGCAGATTCAGGTGAACTGGCTCGAAACGTTTGATAGTTGATGTGTTAGTCAGGGTCCAGTGTGTCGAATTTAGAAGGATGTTTTGGCAGAAATTAAATATAATACTCATAATTGTGTTTTTAGTTTGCCAGAAACTATGAATGGTTGTGTTTCCATTACCTTAAAATGAGCCTTTCATACACACCTGGAGCAGGTCCTCTTCCTCGGACTGCCATGTTTTTACAGTAGCCCAGAATGGACAAACCAAACACTGACCCTAACATTTTGTTGGTTGCAATCTGCAACTGTACAGCTAGATGCCAATAAATCCTACATACCAGACCTTTAGTAATAGCAATAATCATTATCAAATCAGTTTTAATTCTGCGACTACTTGAACGATTTCATTGCTGTTCAGAAGTGATGACGAACGTCCATGTTGTATTTGTTTTCACATTAGAGAACTCTCCTCCCGACTCAATATCCAACTCGACCTCTCTGCCGCCCATGATTGAGGGCTACGGACGCAAACGGAAAAAGAGGACAAGCATCGAAACGAACATCAAGCTGACGCTGGAGAAACGTTTCCTTGACGTGAGTTCAAGATTGAATCCATATTTAATATGTTTTTATACTAAGCCTTTTCTGCTGTCTACATTATGGAGGACAAGTTGAAAAATTAGTTCTCAAAACTTCAGATTTTTCATGTTTCATTCAATATTATGTGATGCAGACTTTACTTTAAAATGTCAATCAATCATGAACATTTGGGGTTTTTTACAGAACCCCAAGCCCAACTCAGAAGAGATAACCCTGATCTCAGAGCAGCTGGCCATGGAGAAGGAGGTCGTTCGAGTCTGGTTCTGTAACCGGCGTCAGAAGGAGAAGAGGATCTACTGCCCGGTGGCCGCTTTATCGGTCAAATCACACAGCTACAACTCCAGAATGGTTAGCTGTCTGAAACATTTAATCTCTTGTTTGAGATCAATATCCCTCTCATATCTGTGCGCTACGTGTGAGTCATGATGTTGTTAGCCTAGCTTAGCTTAAAGACTCAAAGTGGGCGGGAAACAGCTAGCCTGGCTTCACCCAAAGCTGAAAAAACACATCTGGCGACACCTCTAAAACTCACTAATTAATGGTTTATCAGTTTTATCAGATCAGATATGATTCACAAATTGGCGTTTTTACATTTCTTTTTGTGTACATATTAAACAAAAGAGATAAAATATGTTAATAATTGATCTTTAGGTGTGTTGTTAGTTGTACATATGAACTTTGGACAGAACCAGTCTAGCCATAATGATAAGATAGGCTAACCACCAGTGTCAGGGGGTAGAAGCGCTCCATGCAGCAGCACTGTCGTGGTTGGATAGCTTATCAATAGCTTAGCTATATGCAAAATCATATAGTGTTTCCAGTGAGCTGCTCTAGTAGTTTCCTTCTCCTTTCCTAAACTGCATGGATATGTATCCAAAAGCCTCATTATGTCGCCACGTGTGACTGATAAAAAATAAGGTCTTGCATGATACATGACTTTATTTTGGTATGTTGCTGCAGCTCAGCTACTAGAGAACAGTAGCTTGTAGCTTCCCAATCTTTCAAAGTAGCTTCCCTAACACTGTGTTAATCATGCAATATTGAACTATTGCATAATTCTGCTCTTGTTGATCCTGTCATGTGAGTTTTTTTTACTGCTGATGTTGATTCTGAAATTTCTGGTTGTAAATTACACATCTTTTTCAAACTGTTTCAGCCCTCAGCATCCAGACCTTACAGCCCTCTGGCTTCAGGTGGAGGTAAATACTGTCTCCTACACTCATAATGACCCTCTCCTACATTAGTGTTGCATTAAAAATGACCCGAACACTTTCATCTGTCATCTTATTATCCAGAGCTCATTTGTACATTAATCAAAAACACATTTTTAGTGCTATATGTGCCTGTATGAGTTTATGATTTGACCTTTTTCTTCCAGTTTCATCAAACTCCTCTCCAAACAGTGGAAGCCGCGAAGCTTCTCCCAACGGTCTGTCGGCTGTCTCTGCCTCTTTAACGTCTCAGGTGAACCCAGCTTCTTATAGCACACCAGGGTAAGAGACACTGACCTCAACACTCCTGCGATCGCTTTGCTCTCATACACTTTAAAGATGTCAGAACGTGGAGTTGTGAGGAGCCGATTTCATGTGTTGTCTTTAAAATGTGTCGACAGATCATTTAAAGAAATTATTAATATTTTGTAAATGGGCATATTTGATGTCTTTGCACACTCAGTCAAGTCATTCTGGCTGACTTCCTGTTAACTTCCCACACTCATGAGTGGGATAAAATAGTAATCAAGTTTATGGCCCAGCAGTGCCTCTAAAGCTCACAAATGTTACATGTTGTATCTCACATGTTTAATCCGTACAAAACAACAATTTGTGGTTTTCACATGGACTCAATACTGTAATTTTAGAGAAAAAATGACAGTGATGTATCTCTTTTCATCTAAATTCTGCTGTTAGAGCTTAATATCTGATTGAACTCAAGTTTTCTGTCACTTGTCTTCGTCTGAATGAATAATCCTGCGCTCCTCTCTTTCAGGACCTGGTACCGCACATGGACTTCGTCTGCATATCATCACTGAGAAACAGGAACTGTATCATATGAAGGTTTTTGAAGATTGTTTTGTTTTGGAAGGATGTACACGGAAGATGTGACGCAGTAACACAATGTCCCTGTTGTGAACAGGGTTTCAGCTACAGGCTAAAACTTTAGATGGACCCATAAAACCGAACAGCAGCACAAACAGAGGACTGCAACACACCACAATGCTGTTAACACTCAACAGCCTCGAGCTGTTTGACTTGTGCTCGTGTGACTCTTTGCTCTGCGTACACCAGCTGCAAAGATGAAGAATACACTGCAAAACACACACGACAGGTATCATTAACCCTGGTAGGAACGTTCAAGTCTGCATGTTTATGGCTTTAAGACTCAAATAACCTGTTTGAATGTTGAAGGATTCAGGTCCAGCCAAGCCAAGCTGTTCCTCTTTACACTGTTCTACAATGTTGTTGTTATATGTTTTCATGTTAATGATATAGCTTGTGTTGTGTTAGTGCATGTGATGCAGTCAGATACATTGCGAGCCTGTCTAAATAAAGAAGTTTCATCACGTACGTTCATGAGTGGTGCAAAAGACCTTGTGTTAAATCTTTTGTTTGTGAACAGAAATGGCTTTTGATTTGGTTGCTTTAGTTATTTCAAAGATAGATCTGTTGTATTAAAACGTTAAACGTATTAAAGTGTTGTCCACATTTTTTTTGTTTATCTGAAAACATATACTAGAAAAAAGTGACAAGGAGAGAAACACGTGATGAGGCAACAGCTTACACAGATTAAACAAAAGTGACCTGAAATGTCGCTAACAATCTGATATTGCACAAGAAAGAAACTATGTGTTAAAGGGGCTCTACTTTACAATTTATAGCAATTTACATGTATTAATGACTTTAATTGGTCATATGTGAGCAGCACAACTCAGCTCAAGTAGCTCAAAATTGAAGGTCCGTCTCTAAACAACAGTTTGGTTAATAATTTTATGATTCACTTTTATTTTCACTTAACATGTTTTGTGAGGTCCAGTACAGTTTAATGGTAAACACACCTACAAGCTTCACGCTCCTAAGAGGCAGGATGAAGCCTGCTACTTATGTCTTTAAGTTTAAGTTCCTCCCGACTCAATCACTCATAAAAATGCACAATTTTTTAAAGCAACATTATGTTGAAATGTGTATTCTGTGCGACTTGATGCAAAAAGTTGGACTATACTCTTGGTATCTGCCCCGACAACAACTGAGTAGGAGATTAAACATTTTATTTCCGCAGGATGTTGGACTAAAAAAATCAGAATCAGTAACGAAGGAGACAGAAAAAGACAAAATTAAGAAAATGCACAGTATATACACTTTAATGATAAAAGAATATTAAAACAAACAAGTCAGAATCAGAAGATTAGTCATAAAAAAGCTCTGTACCTATAAAGGCATATTTCTCTCTGTTTTACAATAAGAAGAAGGCTTCAATCGTCAGTTTAGTGCCTCAAATCTTCCGCTGATGACTTCGTTTCTGTTCAGCCTAAAAGGAAAATGGTTGTCCGTGTGCGGTGAGGTCAGTTTTGGCATTGTTCCCTCTTTTGTGTGTTTTGTTCCCAGTTTGATCGTGTGCGTCAGATTTCTTTGAACCTAGAAAAAAAAGGTTACAGTTAAATATTATACATATACACAATATATAATGCTATTAAATACAATAGCCCTGCTTAAATGTTACATTTTTGTTCAGATTGTTAAAATCCTTTTTTTATATCCTCATTGTATTCATTGTTTAAAGGAATAGTCCAGAAATACATTTATTGCCTGGCTTGCCGAGAGTTAGGCCAGAAGATTTTTTAGCTTAGCTTAGCATGAAGACTGTAAACAGCTCTATCTAAATTATTACAAATAAAAAAAAATATAACTACTAACACCTCTAAAGATCACTAATTAACACGACTTATCATGACTGGTTAATCCATTTAAAATAGAAACAGTAGGTAAGAGTGACATCGTTCTGCTTATCTCTGCAAGAACGTGAATAAGGGAATTTCTCAAATGTTGAACCAAATAAAAGAATGAATGATTAATGATCAGGTCTACCATCCTTACTAAATACAGATTTGTGATTTTAATAGTGTTTTTTTTTTTTTTTTTTATCCCGGCCTGGTTAACATAAAAAAAAAACAGGTTTTCAATCTCAACAGTATTCCTGAGATAAATGTTAATAAAGGTAAATTTGAAAAATAGCAGTTTACTTTTTTTCCTTGAGGTAAAGACCAAAGCTGACGATACTCACCCTCTGACTCGAGGGGCACGTCTACACCAACCCTGGGCTTCCTTGTAAACGAGCCTGGACAAAAACTGAAGACAAACAAATAAAGGATGCGTCAGTCAGGGCGTGGTTGACAAATGTGCTGGAGAATCACATCAGTCAGGACAGTCCAATAAGCTAAAACATGACTGAAATAAGCAGTAATGGCCAAAAGCCTTGCGGTATTGTAATGTCATTGAATAAAGTAATGTTTCTGACCAGGCAGGCTAAGATGTCAGCAGAGATGAGCATGTAGAAGACGTTGTTCCAGCCGGTGGGAGAGATGATGCCGGCTAACAGAGGACCCAGAGCAGCTCCTGCAGAAATCACAGACACATCAGTACACAGAAACCGATCTCCTTTAATATATGACGACATATGACATTAAACACTATAACTTTAAGAGTAAAATAAAATAAATCATCAAGATGAGGATGTTAAATTTCAACACTTCATACAGACCTATTGACCCAGTCCCGTCAATGATTGCCGTCACCGTTGACAATGCCCTGGAGTTTCCTCTCAGACTCTCATGTGTCCCCTGTTACACAAACACATCATCAAAGTACAGGATGTGTTTTAACTGATGTCCACTACTGGATTTGTTAAGGCTCAATAGATGGCTGGGACATAAAACTGTGGGTTTCCAGAGATTCAGGTCTTACCAGGTCAGCAGATACAGCAGTAGTAATGAGGGCGTACGGTCCATTCACCAGGCCTCCACACACCAGCAGCATACCTACACATGGAAGGAAGTGTTAATAAAGACTTGTTTTCATAAAATGTTTTTTATACATGTCTATAAACAAACCAACTTTCTTTTCTTCCCTTCTACAAAAACAAGAAACACAGTAAAGAAGTCTTACCGACTGTAGTACCAAGGCTCCTTTGTCCAATGTAATTATAGAGGAACAGCTGGAACGTGAAACAACAGAAATAATCAGCGACATCACACATTCAACTTTGTGATTAACAACTGATTAGAGAAATCGATGCTATTTTTTAAATTATCATATCATCCTACTGCCACGTACTTCTCCCACTCAAGTGCAAAGTGCCATGTGGATGAATTTAAATATCTGTACACTTAAAATGACATATTTTGTTGTAATGCAGGATTTGAGACAAGGGAAAGACAGAATCCATAGCACAGATAATAACATTAAAGAAAAACTGCCTTTTCCTTTCAAGTGTTGGAACGAAGGCTGGGAGCCACTGGTTAAAGGGTTAATCTTACAAATGTGTCGACGACCATTCTGCCATAAAATAATTCGATTTGCTGGATGACACTCACCATAGGAGCAGCACCAAGCAACATGACACAGCAAGTTGTCGCTCTCCCACCAGTGTAGTCAGACACAAGGCCGGCCATGATGCCTCCTGTGGACACAAAACACATTCGGTCAGATCATGTTTTTGAAAATTCAAATTATTTGAGGCCTTTGAAATAAAATCGTGTCAGATCAGGTGATATAGCTGATCAGCCAGAGCTCGAAACTTACCCACGATTCCTCCGACATCAAACAGTGTTGACATGTCTCCTGCCTCTTTTGCCTTAAAATGTGCTGGAAATGAAAAACAGACCCAGCATTTACTTTTAAAAAATTACATTAAATGACTTGGATACATCTATATTACTTTCTTTCAGAATGTGTGTAAATACTGACCAACATTTGAGATGTAGAGAGGAAGCCAGTACAGGAAAGTGTAGCTAACCAGTTTGGCGAACAGCAGACAGAGAGAGAACTCCACCACTCCCTGCAAGAGACACAAAACACCATGAAAGCCTGAATGACTATATTTCTCTGAAGACTACATCTATATTAAATCTATGTGTCATGATTTCATCTCAGTATCGGAGGGGCAGACTGAATTCTCAGTAAATCTCAGATAGCTTAATTTGAATTTAAAAAACTTGTAAATCTTTTTGTTTTTTAAATCAGCATTTAACTTACTCTGTGTGCCTTTTTATGTGATTATAACATCTTTCAAATAGTTCTCATTGCAAAAGTTTTGCAAAATTAAAACCTGATGCCACAGTGTTATTCCTCGTACCAACACCAGAGGGTGCCAAAGTACGTCGTTTTCAAATCCTACACAAAGTGGCTTTATGTCTTTAAAACTGTACACATTTTCTTAATAAATACAACCTTAAAACATCAAACAAGAAGGACATTTCCATGGTTTCCACTCACAGGTATACAGAGAGCTCCACAGAAGCTGATGGCCTCAGTAGGCTCCTCAATAACCTCCACAGACTCGGTGGCGATGGCACCGTTCACAGTTCTGTCAGCGTGGGACGAGTTCTGCAGGAGAGGCTCCGTCTCACCGCTCTCCTGGTCGCCCTGTGAGTCAAACACACCTGCGTAAGTTCGAGCTGTCTTGCTGCAGATTGATTAGGAAGGTGAATGTTTCTGTTTTAACTCACATGGTGCTGAGGAGGAGTGCAGTTGACGTCCTCAGGTTCTGAAGAGGAGAGAGGAAAAGATGAGACTCAGAAAATGTTCTTTTATGGCAACTTGGAACTTAAAAGCAGCATTAAGGTTACTTATTTCTTTTCATTTACTTTCAACCAGGAAGAAGAAGCAGAGGATCCCAGTGGAGGCGATGATGAGTCCGGGGACGATAAAGGACATTCCCCACTCTGAAGAGACGTAGACTCCTGCAATGAGGGAGCCCAAGATGTTTCCCACTGAGGTGTGGGAGTTCCACACACCCATGATGAAGCCACGCCTGAGCATCAAAACACAAGCACACAAAGGCCATGAGCATGAGCTGGTAAAGGTAAATAAAAGGTAATCCTACAGAAATACAGTTTGGATTCTAACAAGCTTAGATGCTTTCTGTGAAATTAAGATAGATATCAATGTCTGCTTAGTATGGAGCTGCAGTCAAGACATGGTTAGCCTAGCTTTGCATGAATAGTAGCGGCAGGGGCAAACAGCTAGCCAGGCTCTGCCTGCCAGAACCTAGAGTTTCTTACTGCACACAACTGCAGGAAGGAAAGTAGTGCAAGCATTAGATCAGTTTCTCAGACACAGTCGGGGAACACAGGTTTTGGTTTATGTCTTTGTGGATCACTTCTTATTTATTCTTTCCTCTTTTCTCTTCTGAATCATAACTTTTTTACTTCTTGACTTTTTTCTTTGTCACTGCTGTTACAGTCACTGTTTCTTTTATGCCTTCATAACAGTGTTGTATCATGTGTTTTATTCCTAAAAAGCCTAACTAGGGACAAGAACAGCAAACTACCCACGGCTAGATGTCCTATATTTATTGCATTGGTTGCATTTAATTTACATGTAATATTGCCTGCATCATTAGTATAGTCTCTGTCCAACCACCACAAATAAACAGTGGTACCAAACCTGGCAACCTTACTCTGACTGCAAGACTGATGGTGCACACAGTCACCGTACCCATTAATCATCAAGAATATTCTAGCACCACAGATGTATGTTTTTACATTTATGTTTGTGTTCAGATTAAACAAACAAGATACACCATGTTGAATACCAAAGTCAAGAGCTGCTGGTGGTATATTTGCAAACTTTGATAGAGCCACGTTAGCTGTGTCCTCATTTACTGAGGTTATGTTTTCACCTGTGTCTGTTGGTTAGTTAGTTGTTCAGCAGGATTACACAAAAACTACTGAACAGATTTCCACAAAACTTAGATGGAGGATGAGTCTCAGCCCAGAATACACCCCATTAACATTTAGATTTCACAAATTGTTGGCCTAATCTTTTAATGATCAACAAATGAAATTTGAGTAGAATTTGAATTTATCTTACTTTTGTACTGATCAGCTTCATGTTAACACAAGATTTCAAAGCAACGAGGTTATTACACCGAACATAAACATGTCTGATTTCCTGTTAAACCTGTTTTCTATAAGTGGCCTGGCTTCTATTGTGCAAGTAAAGGGGCACTGGAAAGGGTGGAGCCCTTTCAGACGGGTGTGTGACTGTTGTTTGACTTTTGTCTGAGGGATGAGCTTGAAGTTCTACTTTGATCAGTTTATGAGGTTCCACAAATATCTAAGAGGCAGTTTAGATTCATGATGTGGACTTGGATGCTAGTGGACTGAGACAAATCAAAGCCTGGTTTCACTGTGCTGTCCCAACGTGACAAATGTGTGAGTCAGCCAGCCGCAAAAAAAGCATCTAATCCTGCATAGTCAGCGGGACTGCGCCCTGTTGCACATGGAGCAGTACTCACTTCCCCTTTCCAAACCAGTTGCCGACACAAGCCACCACAGCTGGCCAACCGGTGGTCTGCATCAGCCCGTTCATGACCTGCAGGACGAAGCAAACAGAGGGAGAAACCAGTGTGTGTTAGCTTACTGCATTTAAGTCTCTTAACCCTACGACCCTACAAACATCTGACATACAGAGGAGAATGAGAGAGGACCAGTGAGCAGTGATTCTTAACATTCCCACACCGAACGTGTGCGAGCCCAAACACACTCCTGCAGTCTTATGATGCAGCTTTGAGTCATGTGATGTGCGTGAGCAAAGCCTGACTAAGCCATCGTGAGATCCATACATTTCTGAAGGGAAGTGATGATAAATGAGGTCAGTACTGACCCGCAGAGCTCAGAGTGATCACACCTGTAATAAGGTAAAATGGTTGTTAATCAATACAATAAATCAGTGATTCTTTGATAGCTACATGTCGGTGCTTCAGTCTTTAAAAACTCTCTTTTTCAGGCTTCAGATGTTGCATTGTGTCAGCTGTTTTTTTTTCTTACAAACTAATTTAAAGATCTAATGAATGTGACATTGACTCATTATTATTTATAGCATGAGTAGCATTTCAACTTATACTTTCCCCAAGGTTGTGGCTACAGGGAAGGTCATGTGATGCACGTGAGCAGCTCATCTGACACTGCAGAGCTAAAAACAGCACTGCATTCATGAGTGTGAGAGTAAGTTATTTTATTTTATTATTTATTCAACGCACATGCACCATAACAGCAGACTTTTGGATCATTTGAGTGTAATTTTAACGAGTGTTAAAGCCTTTTTTAATGATGAAAAAAAAGAAAAAATATCGAGGCAATAGGGAAATTGTTAAAGGCAATTTCTGAAACAAGTTAACTGGAAAATAACTCTTTATACACAGCAAACAAAACTAGCCGGTGCACAAAATTGTGTTTTCTCCAACTTTTATATGACTCAAATGTTATAGAGGATTAGGGAACTTGATTCACACCAGAAATTCACAGCAGTAATATCATTTTCAGTGCAGTGGTTTTATGTCACCAGTCCAAGGGATCTGAAAAAAAAAAGAAGTGAAACAAAACTACTTTCTTTGTACTAGGGGAACTGAGTGTGCCTCCACACTGGGAGCAACATTCGTCTCCTTAAGAGTTGAGTGACCAGGGAAACCTGGCTTGTGCGTGTTGGTACAGCTGAGAGTTTGGTGAGCAGTCAGCAATAAACAGCTCATCTTATGTCTGTGCTTCCTGTTTTCTGCCCGAAAGCAATTTTGCTGTATGTGATAGTTCTGCCTGGCAAAATAGATGAGGGGTTGTTGATCACCATTCAAAACTTCTTTGAAAAGTTAGATTTGGAGGTTTTTTTTGTGTGGATGTGGAAATTCTGGCCTACTGGTGGCAATTATCATTAAAGATCGCATGAAACGACTCTTGGCATTGTTAACGTGTTCCTATAAAAACATGCAATTAGGGAAGGACTTGTTGTGAGATACTGATAGCTTTTACAGCAGCCAATAGCGCTAAATGTGCGTTATGCCCCGCCATGGAACTGGCGGTCCACCACAACTCTGAGCAGACTGGCAGCTCCAAGTGAACACGGGCGGATTGGTCTGGAGGTGTTCATTAGGAGGTTCCTGGTTGGCTTTAGTTAGCAGTCACAAAATGAGCCTTCTTTACCAAAATCAGTGAGTAAAGTTGTGTTTTTGTTTTTTGTTGCACAAGTTATAAATGTATGATTTTGTACATTAATCCGTGAGGCCCAGTCCTCAGAAACACTCTGGTTGTGTCCTTCTTTTTATATTTCCATGGCTTTGGTGAGTCATCAACATTTTTTAAATCATTTTCCAGGAAGTTACAAACCAGCCACTATAACACTTAAACAATCATCCCCTTGGTACAATGCATATCCATATTAAATTTAATGGCAATACGGCCAGTAGTAGTTGAAATTAAGTTTCTAGACAGAATGACAAATCAGCTGACATTACCACCTTAATGTCTTAATGATACTACTTAATGATAATGTCTTAATGATACTTCTGCTCCCAACCAGAACACATCAGGGAAACCTGCCATTGTGGTGTCTTTACCTGGATGAAGGCGTAGTACCCTAAAGAGTGGATTTTCCAGTAAAAGCCGAGGCCAAACAGACATGTAAACAACCCACTCGTCAGCATCCCGAAGCTCAGGTAGTACCGCAGAGGCAGGCGCTCTCCAAATATCCCACTGTGAACACGAGAAAGAGTTATGAGACAATATAGCACACACCACACACACAGTGAGACAAAGCATAACAACTGTCAGCAACAGCACGTACAAACCTGATAAACATGCCGAAGGCATAGGCAACCAGGAAGGAGTTATCCAAGACCCCGAACAGTGTCTGGTAGTTGTCCTGGTCTAGAGAGAAGACAAGGATGAAACTGTTACCTTGCTCCTTATCATCATTTATAACTCTGTTATATGTTATATGATGTTTTCCCCCCAATTTATCAACAGCTTCCCAAACACCAACACGGCCACTTGTGTTCACTGACTGAGCGAGGAAATTAAAATGGGAATTCAACCCAGGATCACTGTGATTCCCAAATTAAAAGCATCTCTATGTAGTGAAGGTTTTAGCTGGTAAAGAGGTTTACGGGACCCTAAATGAAGTGTGTTTTCACTTCAACATATTATACTTTGGCATGGTGTATTTTTCTACAAGGAAACAAAACACTTACTTCAATCTAATTCACCTGTCTGCCACAATACAGGTGTGTGTGTGGTGTAAAGACAGGAGAATGATCCTCATTATTTATGTAATGAGCAAGCCATACAGTGATAATGATTAAAGGACATTCAAATATCAATCAGGCTGTGACATTTTTGCACTATGTATTTGCTTATACATAAGTTCATTTTTGTTTATTTACTATATTAAAATTCTGAGGATCAAGAAACCCCTTATATGCTCTTATATAACAGTATATTATCTATCATCGACTCAATAGGGAAGTGTCTGAGTTGAATACAGACGACTTACCGAAGGGAGCCCAGTCGCACCAGGTATCATTATCGGTTATGTTAAGGTCTGTAGGGCGAACGACTGTGGAGCAGTTTCTGTGCAGCTGACTCTGAGTATCAGACAGAAAAACACAGAAGGAAGAAGGTGAATTGACACAAAACTCTCAGATACAGTAGAATAAAGTTTGAGACAGGCTACAAGAAAATATAGGAATGTGTTAAATTCAGCTGTCATCGAGTCTTTGGTCCATGTTTGGATATACAGGGGTTGCATGCACTTGTGATTGCCGAAAATATGCCTTTTCTCAATGTGCAATCTTTATATTTCATTCCCATCCAACCATCCCATCAAACTA
Organism: Pagrus pagrus; assembly: GCF_965226575.1. NCBI lineage: Eukaryota > Metazoa > Chordata > Actinopteri > Spariformes > Sparidae > Pagrus > Pagrus pagrus. The sequence goes on from NC_140198.1 coordinate 9,014,681, forward strand.
TAACCATTAAGAATATTCATACCAGAGATACTGCATGTTTATAAACCATTTACTAAAAGAAACTGAATCAGTTGTACTCAGCCAAAACAAAGCAACATGGCAACATGAAATGAAGACAAAGATGTCTTTTTCATAATTTCCAAACCCATATGAAGGAGCGCCACACGGCTGTTGATGACGCGTGACCCACAATTGTCAAGTTCCTGCAAAAACCCTTTAAAAACTGCAGGCTGAATTGTTTTCAGTTACCTTAACAATGCTGATAGGTTTCCGTGAAAGATGGTATGCCGTGTAGAAGAGGAAGGTGAGGAAAAGAATGAAACTGCGATACCTGTAAAAGACAGATTGAAATGAAGATGTGGTGGAAAACAGAAGGACAAAGGACCAAAATGGAGCGCAAAACAAAATAAATATACATCTAAGCTGCATTTACTGTATGTTTTGTCCTCTTTACTACAGCATTAAACATCTCATGACTCCTCACATTTATCTTGTGACCCTTTAAAGAGGGCCTGACTCTGAGGTTAAGAACAGTGGACTAAAGTAACAGGTAGTTTAACATATATATTGTAAAAAAAGAAGCTAAAACGACCTACACTTTGAAAAGGTACAACAGTAAAATGTTTCCTACACATTGATGTATCATATCAATAATGTCATAATAATTTAACATCCATAGGCACCATTTTTCTGAAGACTGAGTGATTTTCCTACTAAGAACATTCAGCTGACAGCACCATTAATGGAGTGTTTTTACACTGCTGTAAGGACATGAGTACTTCCTCTGCCACGGTCTGAACTTGTGTCGGCAAAAACACACAGAAAAAAGATCAGATATAGAGCAGGGCTGTTGTATTCATTTGCATGACTGTACAGGTGTACCTAACATACAGTGCGTAGATATAGATCAGTGTTTATGGCACATCCAAGTGTAGTGACTCAACAATGTGAGGCTTGTTCAGCGCTTCATTATGTTGTTTATCACATACACTAGAAACATGGCATGGCACTGTGAGGGAGAGTTTTTAATTAACATGAACTATACATTACTCCGAAGTTTTTCAAAGTATTTTGCAACAGAGAGACCGCTGGACACTACTGATTGTGTGTAAACGTGCTCCTAACAATGCATAAAAACAAATGCTTCAACATTAATTTCATGCAATCACTACTAAAACTATGACATGGTGGTGATGATGGTTTCATCTTCTCAAATATGGGAATTTGATTATTTTTCCTTGTCTTACATTATGGTAAAAATAAAGTTTATGGGTTTTGGACCGTTGGTTGAATACAAAATGCTATTTGAGGGCAACTCCCTTGGGCTTTGGGGAATTATGTTGGCCATTTTTCACTGTTTTCAATGATAGCAGATTACTTGATAATGAAAATAATTATTTGCTGCAGCCCTACTCAGATGAATCCATGATTATAACACTGTTTTACTATATGAATTTTGTTAGTTACAAGTTGTTTTTAGATATTAGTCAAAATAATAATAAAAAAAGATTTGTTTTTAAATCATTTCTACTTTTAAATCTCTAATTATTATTATTATTTTCCCTCCAGGTGGGGAAGGACTTTCTTACTAAACTGCTGAACCACCAGAGTTTTAGCTGCTGTAATATCAGCAAAACAAAGTAATGACTATTCCCTCAAAGTGTCAGCTGCTAGCAGTGTGGAGTGATATTATTAGAAACTGAGATGTTATTACATTAAAGTGCCCCATGGCAAATTCCTTAAATGCTGGATGTCGACCGTATCGATTCGTTAAAGGTCAAAACGGTGTCAATAAGCGAGGAAGCTTTAAACTGCCAGTTTTTTAAATGGAGTTTGGCGTGGCTCTGGATTCTCACAGCAGAACCCTTCACAGAAAACAGCGAAAACAAGCAGTAGTAACGAGTTTGTAACGTGTTTTGACATGTAGAAAATTAGGTTACTGTACTGGGTTCACTCACCACAATAAAAATTGACAGAATGTGAGTTAATCGATGTGGATAAGCCAATCATTTACAGCAGGGAGATAAGTTAACACACATGCAGAGCAGCCAGCCGCTCTCTCTGAACCCCAACGGTCGTAACGAGGCTGGAAGCGAGGAGAACAATGGGAATGAACGATAATGGAAACTTACCAACTATCTCGAGAAAAGGACGTGATAAGTCGTATGCCGGGAGCCAGGGACCGCTTCATTTTTCGATGAAAACTTTGTAAAACTTGACAGAAAATCACTCAGACTTTGGTCGCAGACATGTCCTCGTAGCACTTCGTTATGTGGGACAGTTAAGGCACAGCTGGACTGTAGCTACACTTACTACAGTTGTAGTCAGAGGAGGAGAAGATAAGCGGCCGTTTATTAACGACTTGTAGCAGCAAGTTGGCTGACCCGGGACAAAAACTAAAAGCTTACTCGTACCAAATGTAAACGGACCCGGTAGATAAAGGTTGAGAGTAGACGTTAGCTGCTAACAGAGTAAAGCAGCGACCATGTAGCCTCCTGGTGGGAGATACAGTCCGTAAACATCCAACAGTTCTCCATACTGTACGGCGGAGTTTATATGGGCCGGTCCGGACAGACAGCCTACCTCCGTGCAGCTGTAACACACCTACAGGCCTCAAAAACACGTCCGGTGTGAATACAAAAACAGTTGTTATTATTATTAGCCGGGATGTGTTATTCCACAAGATTTTCCAGTCGGAGCCTCCCGGCCGGTCACGTGACAGTCTCCTGCTACGTCACGGAAGAACAGGAAGCAGCTGAGGTGAGGAGCAGCTGATACTCCTACGTGGTGCCCAGTGTGAGGGACCCCTGGACGTGGTCCTGACAACAGCGTAATGGTGGACAGATGATTAGCTGGATAAGAAATATGTGACACACAATATCTGCTGCTGAAAAACACCTCTTACTGTGGATAATCTTTTTAATTTTTAGCCTTTTCTTGTGGTAAACAAAAGTACAAAAGTGTTACCAGCAAAATGTACAAAGAGAAGACTGTTAAAAAATAATGGTACTCTTTGGTTTGGAAGCAAGTTTCTGCCAGTTCAAGAAAAGAAAAAATAACATGAAAACTAAGCTTGATTAAAAAAATATTCCCATTGTAAATTGTAATTTTGTGATAAAAAGTCAAAATTATGGGTTCAAAGTCAAATTGTGGGATATAAAGTTGAAATTGTGAGATAAAAAGTCATAAATTATGACATAAATTCTCAAAACTATGCGATTAAAAATTAAAATTATGAAATTGAAGTCTAAAATATAGGATAGAAAGTCGAAATTGTGAGATAAAGTCAAAATTATGGATTTAAAGTCAAATTATGGAATATAAAGTTGAAATTGTTAGATAAAAAGTCAAAATTATGACATAGATTTATTAGCTAAAAAGTACTATTTAATGTGATAAAAACCAGACTTGAACCATGAAACCAGACTTGATGCTCATAGTGTTACCTGGGTCAGTAAAATTTAAATCCTCTACATATTTCATTAAATAGAGGATTCACTGTGTTCACTGTCTATTCACAGATTTTGAAATCTTAACAAAATGCAAATAAAAAACATCAGCCTTAAAATTCCTTTTAAAATATCTAAATATTGCCAGTTTACAAAATAGATGTACAGCTATGTAATGACTATGTTATGAATGGCACTGAGGAGGACAATATAAATAAATAATACAAAATGTAAACCTCTATAACCATTTAGAGAATAAATGTAAGCATCTCAACAGAAATGAATCCATTATAAAAACAAACCCATTTTATAATAATTTTAATATTTATAAGCATTTTATAAGACTGAACCAGTAAGTCTTAATAGGGTCACACTTTTGATTGATTGTAAGAAGCATTTAATTAAAAACATCACAAAATTGAGCTTTTCATTGTTTTTCTTTTAAACACAGACCTGAAGAAAATCAACACGACTGAACACAGATTCCTACAAATTACACACAACAAATCCTCAAAACCGCAAATATACAGATTTCTTAAAAATGATCAATAAATAAACTGAAAATAAGTTCATATGAGGTTTTAAAATATATCTAATAAACAAAATGTAGAATTTGCACTGAGAACAGACTCAGAACTGTATCTGTCAATCTGCTGCCAATCTGACAGCTTCATCAAGAACAGCAAACAAAATGAGAAGCAATCACACAACAAATGCGTAAAACTGTAATAAAACAATTTTGACTAAACACTCCCCAGCCTCAAAAGGTAATGTTCAATGTGCTTAAAACAGGAACGCTGGTACGGTCTGTATTTAACTACAGATTAATAAGTGACTCGGACACTTCCTGTTGTCCACAGCTGATTAACAGTCAATGTATGAAAAGCTTCTCCTTCGGTTCATTAAATCCCAGCAGCTGAAGGCAGCAGGACAGATATGTTGATGAATCTGCAGCCTCTGATCTGAGAAGTGCCTCACTAGAGTGCAGAGCCATTACACACAGCTGTCCTTCATTAAATCATATGCAAATGACATCAAGCTGCTACAAAATAACCACACACACCTCCACACACAATGTGAAATACAGATTGTGGCTGAATTAGTCAACAAGCTGTCTTTTTATTATTCATTTGGCCATTTCGATTCAGAAACCATCCATGTCTGTACAAAATTTAGCACCAATCCATCGAGTAGATGTTGAGTATTTCACAGGATAAGTGAAAACTTGCTGGTAGAACAGGATGAAAAGACAAGGATCACCAAAGTCTTGTGTATTCATCTTCTATGAAAAAATAAATATCCGTCCAAAATGTCATGGCAATCCATCTGATATTTGTTGAGTTATTTCTAGACTTGAAAACGGCTATCATTCTCCGAAAACGTTGAACTGTTCCTTTAAACAGGCAGCAAGGAGCCTGTTTGTACCAGACAACATCCACTGCAGTTCATCAGCTTCCTTCACTGTAACTCCAAACTCAACATTGTTGAATGCAGCGCCTTGGCATACTCTGTGGAAGAGACAAATGCTTCTGTCAACAATATTTTAATGTTTTCATGTTTAGTTTCATTGAAGGTGAATAGTGGAGTGTGTATAGAGTGAGGCAGGTGGCTGTGTGTGCAGCAAGTACCTTTGGGATTGTTGTGGAAGACACAGTTGTTAGCGCAGGTGTCGGGGTGGGAGTCCCAGAAGGAGGACGCACAGCAGCAGAGAGGAGGGAGCTCCAGCTTCTCCTGAGACAGTCGCTCCTTCATCTGAGCTCTCAGAGCGTCAATGAACCTGCAGAGAGTTCGAAACAGCCCGTTTATCAGGGCAGCTTCGCCTCGTGAAGACACATAGGCCCTGCTCCTGATTTCCATGAAGTTACTTTCCATGAAGGAGATACTTGTATCAAACAGCTGTTTCAGTTTGTCAATGTATATTATGTCTGTCCCTATCAAATTAAGCAGCTGTCTATTTCAATATCCCCAGACTCCCTTACAAATTCAGGATTTTAAGAGTTGTTACATGAGGAGAACATTTACAAACTTTGTGAAACGGCTTCAACAAACTGGAAATAATCGGTGCCTTCTTGTAAATTGGTAAAACAATACATTAAGATGTTTTCTTTCCTTGTAAAAAAGGGTCAGTTTGTGATGACACCACTGTAACAGCCTGTCTGTTTTCATGTGTAAAAAAACTTATTACAAACAAAACCAAATCCCATGAAGTTATATGGATATGGTAACTCAGCTGGAGCCACAAAAGGCATTAATCAACTTTTCACATACGCAGTAGTGTTCCCTCAGACCTGTAAACAGACTTTGATGTGTAAGATCAGCAGAGTTCCCCATTAAACTTTAGCTACTTGATCTCCATTAATTACCTCGCAGTTACTTTCCCTTTCTCCTCTTTCTTCCTCCTCTGAAGCTCCTTAGCTCTGTCCTCCTCCTCCAGCTTCAATCGCTCCAGAATCAGCAGCTCTCTCTCCTCCAGCTTCTGTCGGGCCTCCGCGAGCTGCTGAACCCTCTCCAACCTTCTCTCTTCCTCCAGACGAATCTGCTCCTTCTCCGCTTTGATCCTTCAGTGGAGAGGGGAACAATTGAGAGGACATTTTCACTGAGACCAAAGAATCACATGCAATTTGATTCATATGCCAGTATTTTAGTCAGTCTGTATGCTGCGCAAAGAAGCAGACTATCAAGCCATTTAGTGTCAAAAAAATGAGATCTATCAATGTTTTAATCTTTTTTCTGCTGTGAATACTTTGAAAAACATTATAAATAACTGAAAACTTAAGGGAGCCATCTCTCAAAGCTGCAGAGGTTGATAGATACTCTAAAGACTAATTGTACACCAACAAGAGGAAGTGATGCAGGAGAAAATATTGCGGTCACCTTGCCGTCCTCTTCAGGTGTTTCCTGTGCTGTTTGTTCTCCTTTACTTGCTCTCTCTCGATGTTCATGTACAGACGGCGGTGCATCAGGAACTGAGACTGACGCTGCAGACAGACAAATTACTGTAACATTTGGTCTGACAGGGCTTGATCACACAAAGCCAAAGGTTAAATTTCTACCTGTCTTTTCAGTTCTTCTGTGTCAGTCAGAGGCCACAGAACACGTGGGACTCCGTGGTTGGACTGGAAACTAGGATCAGGCTGTGATTTGTCAGAATCCCACGACACGGGTCCACTCAGCTGAAACAGTCAGAGTCAGAGTCAGATTACCAGTTCCATGTTTGGGGGTTAGATCTACTGTTAACTGATCAAAATTATCATAAAACACAGGAGAACTGACTGTGTAAGTATTTTCCCTCTTTCTTTTGACACACCTAAATCATCACTGGTGCAGCCACCTGATTGAAGTTGCTCAACACATTGACTGGAGAACACCTTTAGGTTAAACTCAACTGTATCTGAAAGGTCTAAATTTGGTTAATCAATGTTCTGACAAAACTACAAAGATGTTCATTCTTAACAAATTTGCATCAAATTTGGCCCAAACAGCATTATTCATTGTTGTTCCTTGTTAAAAGCCTGGACTTGTAGTGAATCACAAGGCGTTAGAGGGAAATGGAAATTATACAAATAAACTATCATGAACTTTGTACACTTCCATAATGTTTTCAGACATGTGGTGAAGTGAAACATCACATCTCGTACTGTAAACACCGGTCAAATGGAACATGCCCCAGTTTAACACTGTGTCATTACGCTCTATCAGCTGTCTCTGGGAATATCATGCCATAACGTTTGAATTATCTGGGTTTATGAGTTGACGAGAGACACCTGAGGACATGTTTTAAGATGTTGTAGGGTTTCGTGATGCTGCTGTCTAATTTGAAGAGGAGGCCTTCTGCTACTCTGAACTGGAACACAGCTTCTCTTAATAACTCACACAACATCTGGTCTTGCCTGGCTGACAGTCTGATTAGACAAACTTGAATTATTTGGCCATTTAAAATGTTATGTTTGGCACAAAACAAACACCACACACACACACACTAATCAAGCATTTCCACCACAGGGCTTTTAACTAACCCTTAGCTGGTCAGACTTCCCAACTACTACCATGCCAAAAACGTTCTCCAAGCACCAGTGACAGCCACTTAATGCAACTTAAGTCAAGCTGCATTGCACATATTAAGTTAAAACTGTTGACACAATTCAAGTTATTGAGGATTAACCTCAAATGTCTGAATATCAAACTGAAAAATAGCTTCATCTCTGTAAATTTTTAGCCTGTATTTGTTTACATTTTGGCAAGTCTGCTCCAATCATGAGGCAGTAACTATGAATTGTTTCTGTTTTCTTTAACCCTGAATGTACAGAAGATCATTGGATTACTTAGTTACTAAGTTATAATGAGTGCCTTTTCAAATGATTTCTAAGGACATCGACACCTCTATCACTGGAAAGAGTGAGTTTTGCTTTATGTCTGTTCCATATTAACTGAATTATGACTCTGAGAAGACTTGATCTGTACCAGTACTGGCTGAAATGGCACTGAAAATAATTTGAAGGATATTAGAGAATGTCTGCATATATCCTTTAGGATTTTATTTTTAAAAGATGCCCACACAGACTGAGACATGATAAAGGGTATTCATAAACCTTCTGCTGAACGAGGGGACACTCGTGTTGACTGGTGAAGAGATGATCATCTCCCTCGTCTTCTTCTCCCTCAACATCCTCCTCTTCCACTTCCTGTTCTGCCCTCAGCATGACAGATCCAGCTTTCTTTTGGATGTAGAGGAAAATGATTTTTTTATTACACCATAAATGCACACAATTATAGGAACTATAAGTTTATAAAAGAGGAACAAGTGTGAGACAGAGGCACCCACATGTCTGGTTGGAGAGATTTTCCATTGACCTCCAGGAAGGTCTGACGTCATTTCCCCATGTGGGATCATCCGACAGGCGGCCAGTCTGAGTTTGACCTGCTTCATGCCTTCAATCGCCTGGAAAAAAAAGAAGCGGAAATAAATAATCCTCCAGATTAATCACTGTCACATTTTTTTATTACTCACACAAGGAAACAATACAATCATTCTGACCCTGCAGACCAAATACTGAAGAAAACAGGACCAGATAGAGCTGGCTGTACATTGCAAAGGAAGCCACTGGGTTCAATTACTTGATAATATAATACCCTCTCACCTCCTGAGAGCCCCTTTCCATCACCCTCTGTTGTGCAGCACCTCCGGCACCAGACATCCGCTTTTCAACAGCAGACACATGGTGGGTCCAGGCCTGAAACTTCTGGTGTGGGAGTCTCCTGTCAGGTTTCACCTGGACAGAAACACACAGTTTTACATTGTGGAGGTCAATCAGGCTTCTTGTAGTATCAAAACAATTAGTCAATTGATTGATAATGATAATTATCAATTGATAATTTGTATTGTGAATAAATGTGAAATAGTGATGAGCATTTCCGCTATTTTTTGACACTTTACAGACTATATGTTTGATCAACAGTTATTCCATAAATTTAAAATACTCAAATGCGCGTGAAAAAAGCCATTAAGAGCTAGTGCAATCTCAAGAATGCTTCACTGTTAGTCAAAGTAATGTCATCTTTACCAGTGGCTGCTGTCTCTTCTTGCTGACTCGAACTTGCTGTGCCACACGATGGCGTACTTCATCTTGAAACCGACGAAGGCTCTCTTCATTCTCCCTCCTCTTTTCTGCCTGGATCTCCTCAGTTAGCAAAGCGAGAGACTGAAACAAAGACATGAGAAGATTGTTTGGACTACTTTAGGGACAAAAAACATTTGACTTTGCGGGATAATACTTCTTTACTTTTACTTGAGTAACAATCTGAATAATAGTTGCTGGTGTATTGCACATATCTCAGCATCAGCGCATATGTTAACCCACATGTAACAAGAAATGTCTGTAAAAGAATACCAAACCAGCCCTGCCCACCAGACAGGACTTTATATATTAACAGGCTTATATTTACACTGTAAAAATCACAACTAAGTGTGTGTCACAATTCTTTAAAAAAAACAACAACCAAATATAAGGAATTTATATCAAAATTGCATGTGCTAAGAGGTAAAAATAAGATGCAGTCACCAGTAAAATGCTGGTGGTATACACAAAGTATATACAAAGTATACAAGTGGCTATTAGATTAGCTTCACACTCCAACAATGGTAATCTATTGAGTGGCTTGTAATATTTGAAAATTTGAACATCTAAGAGCCATTTGGTTGATGGACAGAAAAAAGAAGTTAATTCATATGGATATACTATAATTGGATAGGTAATAATAATAATAATAATAATAATAATAATAATAATAATATTTATCAGATTTTAAAAGCTTTAAATATCAATATCAGTATCAGACTTTAACACATTTCTTTGAGTGTAAATGGCTCTTTGGCAAAACAAAAACAAAACAAAAAAAAACATGCAACATTTCCCTATTAGATATGATGTTTCCTTATTTTAATGCTTTATTGTCATTTCCACATCTTGTTATCTTGATTTTATGATATTGGTTTGGAGTCACTGGGTCACACTGACATGGATGCTATTGAAAAGAAATTTCCATAATAAATATTCATATAAAATAGGTCAACCCTGGGGTCAGTAGCAGCCCAAATAAAGAAGAAGAAAATCCTATGTCAAACAAAACTCTTCATTTCCTGAACCTGCTGACCCGCAGGCTGCCTGGTCATAACGGTCTCTAACAGCCTGACAACAGAGTCAAAGCTAGCTTTGCTCATTAGCGTTAAATGCCAAACTCACACACGGGTGCTCCAGGCAGTCCTGTCCGCCCTCCACCCAGGCTCCCACCGCCACCACCTTCGGGTTCCTCTCGGCCAGCACCTTGTTGGCTCTGGAGGGTGGCGGGTCCATCTTGCTCCGGCTGGCCGAAGCTTTACACCTGCGGTTTGTTGAAGTCATAAGCCGGCTAGCACTCATTGCTGACGTTAGCGTCTGCTAACTTACGCTAATGCTAACCCACGGCTTAAGATCTTCTCGCTATCCAGTTGCCGTGGTTACACATTGACGTAACGTTACAGCAGTTTTGTCGACTGTATTACGCACTGATACGATTAATATGTTGACCAAAACAAAAGGGAAAACTGAGAAAACCCCCCTGTAACGGTTGTCTGTGAACACCAACAGGTTTGTTTTGTTTGAGTTTCGCTCACTTCGTCTTCTTTGAGTTTCTGGCGTTTGCCAAACAGCTCAATGGCGCATTACTGCCCCCTTCTGGACAGGAGGCGAGACCGTGAAAATGCATTATGTCTGAACACAATGAAAAACAGGGATCCATCCATCCACAAATAATAATAATAATAATAATAATAATAATAATAATTCATATTGGATATTATTTAAAAAATACAAAATATTTCTCACAGCAGATTAATTGACCCCAATCACTACCTTCTCTCATCAGCAGTAGGCAGTTTAATGAGCAGATATCACAGTCCAGACTTTGGGTCCTTTACTTCTTGTATTCAGTTTCTTTACACTGTAAGTAAGCGGCACTGGACCTGAAAAGGTTTTAACTGCTGAACACGTCTTTTTTGTGCCTGAGCTCTTTAGTCAACCTTCAAACCCTCCGAGTCCACTGAGAGTCAGTTGAAGTGGGTGAGACAAATTGTGGTATTCTCTCAGGCTCTGACCGGTTTCTGCAAACTCTTCAAAGTCACATTGGATTGTTTCAGCTTTACTGTCCTACTTTGGATTTATCGTTGCCACAATACCATCACGCTATCAGTGGGAGCAGGAACATGAACGCATGTACTGATAAAATGCTTTCTATTCTTATGCTGATCAGGATGTTTTCCATGTGGGTCACTCTAAAAGGCTTTATGTGATAAGAGAGAGGAGGAAGAGTGGATGAAGACAAAAATAAATTAAATAAGACACGACAAGAATCAAGCCTTGGAAAGTCAGTTTTTCAGGTATTTAGTCATAATCCAGAGTTTGAAATTTTGACTGGTTGGTAGCTTTAATTTCTTTGCCTTGTAAAAGCCTTTCAGAATCTCTTTCTTTGTCTCCTTGTTCATTAACCCAACTGAAAGCATGCTTGTCTGCATTTCTGACAGGAAACATAGTGAAGAGTCTTAAATCAATTATATTTTCCTTATGCTTGGAAATTGATGATAATATAAAATATAAGATAATTGAAGTAAACTGAACAAAGGCTTTCTTTCCTTAATTTCTTTATTAAAAAATGACAGTATTTTACCACAGGAAAATAGAATGAAATTGCACTGCACAGTGTGCAACACGGCCATTTTCAGATATAAAGATTACTCTGAATGTTGGTTGTTTTCACAAACTTGCGGAGGACGTCGGTACTCGGAGACGGGTCCAACTGAGGAGAGAAAGAGAAAAGATGATTAAAATGTGCAAAATGAAGAGAACATAACAAACACTAAAGAAAGAAAAAAAAAAGGCAGGGAAACAATTTCATACATTCTTCATGTACTTCAGATATCTGACAAACTTGAGAAGAGTCGAACATCTGCTCTCCTTTTCTTCCTGACCACTCTGACCTTTCGAAAGCCTCCTCAGATATAAAAAGAAAAACAGCTCACCTGTATGGACTTGTCAAGCTTGGTAAGTGCAGGCTTGTAGGTCTCCATGGTGACAGAGTCCAGGCCGATGACATCACTGTAACACTGGTAAACAACAGCGGGGATGCGGTGGACTTCGCAGTGATTCAGTACTGAGGAAACAGCACAAAAAAAAAAAAGAATGAAACAATTGAGTCTAATGAAGACAGTTTGACATAAGGTGTGTAACCTGCCAGTCCTCAGTGTTACAGGATCAGCGTCTTTATCACGATGATACTTCAGTTAGCTTGGACTTTCGCTCTCTCTAAGTGCACTGGCACCACAATGACCAAATCAGGATGCAGGACTGTGTGTGCACAGTGAGTGGACAGGAGCCTAATGGCACTACATTTCATTCAGCTGGCAGAAGCTTTTGTACAAAGTTTTTACCCAAACACACACATCAGGAGCAAATTTGTGCCCAGTGTCTCGCTCAAGGACACAACAGGAAAAATGGAGAATCAAACCCATCTGGACAACATTATTTTGCTTTGTCGCTTTTGCCGTGCATTGCATTGCTGTGGTTCGTTCTTCCATAGACAACAGTGACAACAGATCTGCAGTGTCATGACTTTGCTAAATGTGCGTTACTGAGAGAAGACCACCAAGTCATTCTTCAACTTGCTTCATGTTGTTTTCACCAGGATGAAATCACAGCTCTGAGGGCCCCTATGTGCTATCCAGGACTTTTGCTCACATATTATTAATGAATATTGTTTCTAGTATGGATTTCTAAGCTTACGAGGTGCATTTGAATGAGGGTTTGGGTAATGGGTTAGACTCTCAACATACTTTTTAAATGACATGATTGTTTTGGTACAAACATTCATCCATCAGCATATTGGAAAATCTAACTGCATTTATCTCAAAATGGCATTTATTAACAAATAGATCTTGGGGTTTTATGAATTAATATTGTTTTTTTTTTTTTTAAAGAAGATTGATTTGAATCAGATAATTCAGGTTTTAAACCGAACCCTTCAGTGCACCCTAGGTAATGTTTTTAGTCTTGAGTGTACAATAGCAGTACCTGCAGCAGGAAGTCCAGTAACTATGTTGGGTTGCTCCAGCGTCTGGCAGACGGACTGACCACTGAAAGCACGGGTGTGGAGAGAGCGCAGGAAGGGAGCGGAGCTACTGCACAGATAGTCTGCTGTCTTGTACTCAGCCACAGAGCTATCAGACAGCACTGTCACACTCAACTCTCTGTGCTGCAGACAGTCAAAAACCTACAAGAGAAACGAAAAGAAAACAATCACCTTTAACATGACAATCACTCTAAAAATACCTACACGTTTTCTTTGATCATTGTAATCCAACTGTGTGGGCCAGCAGACTGAAGTACATTCAGCCATTTCTAGCCCCAGGACCTGCCCTCTGGCCCCAGAAAAACTCACATTTTTGTTGTATTGATTAAACAAGGAGCAGGAAACATTTGTTGTCCATACAGACCCACTCTCTACAGGTTTCTCGACTGCTGCGAATATCCTGCTCCGTCACTAAAACATGCTTTATTGGATTGAGATCTGGTGACACTGAACTCATTGTTATGTTGGCAGAACCAGCCTGAGATGACGTGTTTTTATCCCGCTGTTGTAGCCATTAGAAGATGTGTAGACTGTTGCCACAAAGGGTTGCACAAGGTCAGCAATAATCAGGTCAACTCATATTAAGGAGTCTAATGTGTGCTGATGAATTATTCCCCACAACGTTACAACATCACCAGCCTGAACCTTTATCCTTTAACACAAGACAGGATGGATCCAAGTTGTTAAGATCACATTCTGACCCCACCATCTGCACATAGCGACAGGAATCGAGACTCATCAACCCAGGTGACGTTTTTCCAATCTTCTGCTGTCATGTTTTGCTGAGGCTGTTCCCTCTGTAGCCTCGGCGTCCTGTTCATAGCTGACAGGGGTGGAACACGGTGTGGTATTCAATATGTTGTGCCTCCAGTGATGCTCTTCTGCACAGCATTGTTGTAACATAATAGTTATTTAAGTTACTTGTCAACGTGAACCAGTCTGGCTATTCTCCTCTGATCTCTCTCATTAACAAGGCGACCTTTCAGCAGCTGCTCACCGCATGAGTTTTGTTTGTTGCACCATTCTCTGTAAACGCTAGAGGCTGATAAGAAGTTGATCCTCACACAGAGAACTGGTACAGGAAAAAGCCACCGACTACGTACCCAGACATTTGTAATAATGTTAAAATCTATGCAGCTTTGGGTTAGAAATCAGAGTGTAGATCTGTTTTGTGTTTTTAAGGCTTCGTTAATTTAGATTCTTTTGTATGTATGATTATCGTTTCAAACATTTGGTATTGAAAATGTACTGAAGTATGCATACTTTCAACAACCATACAGTCATCCATCTGATTTTGTAGTATTAACGTACCTTTTCTGTCCACTGAAACTGCTGGTCTTCTGCAATGTAGCAAGTCACTTGGCAAATCAAAACCTTCAGGGACAAGAATGAAAGACATTTTGTTCAACGCTAGTGGATAAAATACAAAGCTTATCTGAAACATAAGTTAAAGATATGAAGGTCAACCATCGCTCCAACACTTAGGTCTTTTCTAGACCTTGAAATTTTCTTCACACAAAAGGCACAAAAGATGTCAACAGTAATAAGCAGTATATCCTTGAGCATTTATAAGACCTCTGACAATCTGCAGATGTCCTTTTTTAGTCCGGCCAACGATGCAAAAAAAATAAATATAAAAAAATATTAAATTTAATTTGATGTGAGACAAGGAAATGCAGCAGATTCTTACATTTAAGAACCCTAAACCATCAAATGTTTGGCATGTTTGCTTGCCTTAAAACGATAAACTTATTATGAAAATAGGTGCTTATTAATCTTATTTTAATAGACTAACCATCGCAGCTCTATACACCAACATAACCCCTTCCTGGTCTGCCAGGGAACATATATTTAATGTCATTCCCCTACCGCCCTTTATCAACACAGGCAAAAATGTCAGTCTTACAAAACCACTCTCCAACCTATAAATGCATTTAAAAAGAGCAATAAAAATGAGTTTGTGGTCACAGAAATTTCAGTAAATCCATGATGCATGAATTAATGGCCGACTGTGACAGTATCTGTTGTCCACAGCTGCTTCACAAAGTACGAAAGTCTCTTCCTTCAGTTTGTTAAATCCCTGCAGCAGGATAGAAGTTGGTGATAAATCCGAAGCCTCCTCTGTACACAAGGCCATCCACTATGTTTATCTTGATTAAATCACGTGCAAACGACACCAGGCTGATAGAAAATAACCACACACAGTTGACCGCTCTGTTCCAACTCTGTGTTCTGACAGTTTGTGCAAGACACATCGGATTACCAGAGCTCTTTAATCCTGTGTGCCTTGGCCTACTTTCCAAGTTTTGTAGCTGAAGTGGGGTTTCATGTTTTATTCTTGAAATGCATTAAGGTGCAAACGCGGCTGTTGTCAGATCAATTAAGATATAATGTGAGAATAGAGACTGAAATTGACACGGTCATAAAAATAGCTTTGACAAACAATTATTCTATTGTCATTTGAGGCACCTGCATTCTTTTAATTTCTCCATTTTCAGCTTCTTCTTTGATTTGTCAAATGTTTGTAGCTTGACAACAAAGTGGACATTACAAGCTCAGGAGAAAAACCCATTAAACAGAATGATAATTACGTTTAAAACACTCAGGTGCTTTCTGTGGCATTAATCAAAAACACCTGCATGCTGTTTAGCTCAGTGTGTCACTCACTGATGGGTTGTCTTTCTGTCTGTAGAAAACACACGATGACTCCTCGTTGGTTTGCCCGGTTACAGCCCGGCTCCTCTCGTTCCACACGGATGCATGTCCCACTGCGTCCCAGTTTTCAGAGGTGAGAACGTACACTGACAGAAACCCTGTGAAGGCAGACGACAACAGCTCACATGAGACATGAGTTTTTCCCTTTTTATCAGGAGTGTGTGTGTATAGCGGAGATGTATAGGTATAACTGCTATCATTTAGAGCTGAAACAATTAATGGATTAATTGAATAGATCTGCTATTCTTTGTCCTGTGTGATAACAAACTGAAGACTGATTAAAACAAAAGCAATCTGTGCTTGTGCTTCACATTGTTCACCGTTTTCTGTCATTTTAGACAAAAAGATCTATACATCAGTTGAGAAAATAATCAGTAGACTGATCAAAAATGAAAATAATCAGTAGCTGTAGCCCTGCTGTCATTAATGACCAGCTGCTTTACATTTGAAGTAGGTGTTTCAGCAGCACATCCTGCTAGTCTACTAACAAACTGGATGAAAACAACCTGTCGTCAGTATTAATAATCACTGCTGTGAGACAGATCTGTAATTACATAAGCAACAGCAGTGCATTTCATAATAAATCATTAAATAAATATATACACCCAAGCAAATAGTTTAACAGCAAATAGGAGTAATTCTACATTTCGACAGACAACCTGATTTGCTTTCTTTCTGAGAGTGAGATGAGAAGATCAGCATCAATTTCATGTCCATTTAACTAAGAAGCTGAAGTCTGGATATGTTTAGCCTAGCTTAGCATAAAGACTGGAAGCAGAGGGCATAAGCTGTCCTCCCTCGAAAGCTGAATATTTTACACGTTGTGCTGGTTACCAATCACAGTGTACATTATGTTCATGACTGAGTTTATTATCTTTAAAAGCCCATGCAAAAATATTCTAAAAATCTATGTTATTGCTGTCATCAAAACTACTCTGACGTCAAATTTCCTGACAGGGATCACCATTAAAGTTTCATTTGATCTGTGATAATATTGGGGGAGCTGTTAGAAGGAGTCATCACAGTTAATGTGGCAAACAGGAGAGTTGTGACTCTGAAAGCTGCTGGCAGCCACTTACTGGCAGCGTTGTGTCCCACAGCGAGGATGAAGTCTGAACACGGCAACTTGTTCCCGGATTTCAGTGACTCGGAGACTTCAGGGCTCCACTGCAGATGAATCTCTCTGATGAAGAGTGACAAGGGTTAGAGAAGGTGGAGCAGTGAAAAATACTTTACAACTTATCATTTGAAGATTTTTGTTGAAATGCAGTGAAGAGCCTGCAGTGAGCTGGAAGGATAGGAACGCTTTAGGGCTTTTCCTGTCTACTCAAATTAATTCTCTTCAGTCCATACAGACAATTTTGAGTAGTGTCACAATAGTGGCATTTCTAACTTTGACACAATACCTAATTATTTAGATATACATTTTCGACACCAAGGTGGAAAAGTGACGCAACATTGAGGGCATACAATTTCAGATTTTCATCAAAAGATAAATGTAAAAAGGCTATAATATGATGACAAGATACAATAATAAACATTAAATGTCACACTTTTTTAGAAACATTTGTTTATTTTCTCTTTAGACGAGGGCTTAAAATATAGAGTGTGTCAACTTGCTGTCAGAGAGAAGAAGAAGCGAAGCGAGAAAGCACAGCTGGTAGCCAAGTAACGATACTGCAGAAGATTAGGATGAAAACCATTTCAAAATAATTGACATGTATCCATATATTAATGTTTTTGACATTCAATTTTTATTGTGAGTATTTCTATTTCATGCTACCTCTTTCCCCTTCAATTTCACTACATTTCAGATGAAATATTGTACATTTTCTCTGTAGTTTATCTATTTGACAGCTAAAGTCAAGGCTTGATTATCAAATTTGATAAGCAGGCAAATACCTCCAGGTGCTCCTATAAGCCCTACGTTCAGTGTGTAGCAACTGGTGTTTGTTAATTCAATTGTGATTCTGTTTAGAAACATGCACTTGACGGCCTTATTGTGAACTGTTGATTATTCTGCAGCGTTTCTGTTATCGAGCCTACCCCTTTTGATTTACAATTCAACAGCACCACAAACTGCAGCATCCAACACTTCCAACAAAAAGAACATTATCACATTTTTATTTATTGTAGGAAAGTTACATTAGACTGCTTTAGTTTTATCTACCGTTTGGCTATTATTCTCCAAGACTGTGGGACACCCTGCCAGTTACATAAGAGAAGCAAGCACTGTTTATGGTTTTAGAAATCAGCTTAAGACTTACTTATTCAGGTAGGCATTTTTTATTTTTAAACTACTTTTATGCATCTGCCTTTTTTAATCATTCTTTTATTCCATTTTTATGAACTTATCTATTTTTTTGTATTGTTTTCTATTGTGTTTTATTTGTAATGTCATACTGTAGAGTACTTTGAGCTCCTTTTTCTGTATGAAAGGTGCTATATAAATATATTATTATTATTATTATTATTATTATTACTAATAATAAACTGGCAGTACCCCTGTCTTCATAGCAGAAGTTGTAATTGTTGACAGATATAGTACGTTAAGAGTTAAAAAAAATTATCTATAAGAACTCACAACAACATTATTGTTTCTAACTAGAGTTATTAAATGTTTTTATGATGATTCACATTGTACAATAAGGATGAGGGGCTGGTACCGAGATTTCATGTGTCATGTTAGCTAGCATGCTAACGTTAGACGCGCTGTTAGATGTAACGCTACATCATGGTTTGGTGTGTAGAGCAAATGTAAAAAGATTTACAAATGCAAGGATGATGGTCACACAAAACTTCATTTCTAAAAAGTATTTTTTTCGCCAGTTTACTTAATGTTACTAAATCTGATATCTCCATGCTGACTTATACCACTTCCTGTGTCCATGCTAGCTGGCTAACGTTATTTACCTCTTTTCCTCCAGTTCTCTGCGGATTTGTTCATCTTCTTCGTTTTCCTCGAGGTCCTCCTCATCTTCCTCCACGGCCCGAGAATACACCGACAAAACTTCACCAAAAAACGTCGCCATAATCACAATGTTTGCGGAGTAAAACGAAAGTTTGGTTAGAGATTTAGAGCTGCTGTCACCATAACGTACACCCGTCACTTCCGCCGGCAGCGACACCCCTTCAAAATAAAACACCGCTCACCGGAAGAACCTTCAGAATACAAACTTCATTTATCAAACAACTAAGAGAAGACAAGACTTTATTTAATACGTGAAATGATAAGAAAATGAAAATTAGAGGCTGACATTAAAAGGCTGTTCACATTATACACAGAACAACACATTAAACTACTTAAATGAATGTTGCAAATATAAAAATGTCTGCAATAGGTGCAGAAACTCCAAAATCAACTCCGAAATTAATGAAATACAATTTAATTCAAAATAAAAAATGTGTGTGTGAGTGGATATAAAGCGAATCCTCCATCCAAATCAAAAGAACCATATGACTTATGACTTAATCATACCTCATATTATATTAAAGGATATGTTCTAATTTATTTAAGGCTTAAAACACTACTCATATATACAGCATATGATAGTGGAAACACTAGCATATGCACTCATATTAACTCCTGCTAAATAACAGCATGCATTTTTGTAGTACTGTAGTACTGTAGATTTTGGGGGCCAGCTATAAACAGCAATCAATGCCTACTTCAGTGCACATATGGACATGTGACTGTTATTTTAAGATAATAAGATAAGCATCATTTTCTACTCAAATAAATACAAATCTGACTAAATGTTTGAAAAAAACAGTCAATCGAGCCGCTCAAACACACACAGAGAAATGTTTTTAGTCAAAACACCAGTCGCTCCCCACAGTCCCTGTGGGAAGCTCAAAGCCCCAGGCTGTATGCATGAGCACTGCCTGTCCAATGTGTTTCTGCCTGAGCTGCTCACTTAAATCAATAAATGATTTAAGGCTCTCCGTGGATTCACATGGTGTGTGATTATACAATGCATAGGGCCTTGAATATGACTAACGATCGGCGTAGGATTGCTTAACGTGCTATTTTTGGCCCTCGTGTCAATCAAGGGTAAACTTGACATACCGCGTGACTCCACCAGCTTCTTAGTGGCAATGCATAATTAAAATGAGTGGAAGAAAGCAGGAAAACATAATTGTTAAAGGATGCTGGCAGGTCCTATCCAGTTGTAAAGCTAGCTGGAAAACATCAGCCAAGTCATGTCAGGGCAAATTGGCCTCAAGTTGACTGCAGAAAATCCATCCTGTCCATTGTGTTGTATAATTCATTTTCCTGTAAGCTGTGCCCCGGGAGATGAGGGACAAACAGAAATGTGATGACATCAGCAACGGCCATAAAAATACTTCATTGTCGCCAGAAAATGTCTAGTGTTGGAAAGACAAATTGGATAGCAGGGCAAAGCCTGGAGTAGAATAGAGAGTAAGCTCTATTACCAGCGCGGTGCAATAATGTAGCAGGAGGCCATAAAGTAACAGCAGAAAGGTTTCCTGTCACAAAATGGAGCAACATGCTTGGAGGAAGCTTCAGGCTGCTGTTAATATAATTGATAGTAGAGGGAGGGAGGAGGAGTGGGAGGGATGTTCTGCAGCTTAACAAACACTAAAGCCTCCGGGCTCAAGACAACAAGAGAGCAACGACGACAACAGGACAAAATGTCACCACATCACTGACATCACTGATCATTAAAATATGGAGAGGACAGGACAGTCAGAGGACATCCAGGATGAGTCTGTCTGTCTTCACCTGCCCTGAAAGCAGCTGAGAATGCTGATTGTTGCTCGCTCCATCTGTCTGTCTGTCTGTCCTACACTTGGGTCAAGAGCACCAGATCCCTCCAACTGGCCAGACTGCCATGGTGGTTGGTGGGGACATGCACAGAAATCTTAATGAGCAGCAGTAAAATTACAATAACCTCCTCCTCTCATACTATTTATTCCTACGTAGACATTCTGTCGGCTAAATCCTGTGCACACATTAAGTTTGTGCAGGCGATTTTTAAATTGGAGAGCGTGAATTATTCATTTGTGTGCTCAAATGTGTTTATTTCTTCATGACAGCTGCCATGCTCTGCAGGAAAGAAATGGACATTTTTTCACACATTGCCTCACACGAAGAGAAACTAATGCAAGGATATACAAAACATTTTTATTTATGTGTTTCTTTAAAGGAGCAGTTACTCATCTCCAATTGTAAGTCAGGTGAAGTTTTGTAGTCTACAAATCATTTCTATATCTTCACAGTAAAACAGCGTTGCAGCATTCTCCTACAACAGCTTCTGCAGACTCAGATTATGCCGGACAAGATGTATATAGCCATTTAAGGGTTTGTTTGTTTTTTGGTTGTTTCTTCACATTTTAAAACCTTTCCCCAGCCACATCAGTTGTCTAGGTGAATTCTGCAATGTTGTTTTGCTGCGAAGCTCCAGAAATGTTTTGTGGACTACAAAACTGTACCCAACTTTCTATGTTATCTTTTAAATACTGAAGGTTTAGGGGAAAAATCCTTCTCATCTAGCCACAGAGAGAAACGACATGTCAACTGAAAATTGGCATGGACAAGAGCCAAAAGAGAGGAAAAGGTCAAAGTTCTTCCAACTTCTTAGCTGTGAACACCCTCTGGTTTTCCTACTCATCCATAACAGCAAACACACTCAAGACGACCATTATGGGACACAAATCGACATCCCTCACCAGCCTCTGACAATTCACAACCAATCAATCAATCAATCAAGGAAACAATCAACAGACCTATAGACTATAAAAACAATCATTAGTTGCAGCCCTACAGATTATATTGTCAAGGTTCTTCTTTCAGTTTTCATTAACGGTCAGATAGCAAAGAAGACGGACAAGCATGAGGTGATAAATACATTTAAACTTTTACTTTTAAAAGGGGGGTGACTTCAGCCTAAGATTACAAAGAGGCACGTCCCAGACATGGTCCCGAGAGGATGATTCCTAATTACACTTGTGACGCTGGCCACCATTTGTCCAAATCCTTGTAAACGAGAAATATCGATATCTCACTGGCAGGTTTTGATGAAATTTACTGAGCGAAGCCATGCTCCCTCAAGGATCAATCTTATCAATTCCGGACCTGTTCTGTTGTGCCACACAGAGGGAAAAACTCCTATTTTTAGCCAACTAAAGCTGCTTTTTGTGGCGTCTAATGATCACTACTCTCAACCCCCAAATACTGATGCATGAAAACTGGAGAGATCATTAAGAAAATGCTACACGAGACCTTTGAGCGTTCACTGGTACACCATTTATTTCCATATCTCGTGTCGAGGGATGCAGCCTCTCACACACACCTACACCAATGCACCAACTACATCAGACCACCTACTCACACTCACATTCGCTCATAGGGGCGATTTAAAGTGTTCACTCGAGCCGAGCTGCATGTCTGTGGATTGTGGGAGGAAAGTGAAGTGCCTGGAGGAATCCCACGCAGACACGCAGAGAACATGCAAACCCCACACAGAGAGGATCAGTTGCTTAGGAACAGAATTGTTCGTCAACTGGGGGTGTGATCACTTCTGAGCAAAGTGTGGGATTAATCATATGAACTTGTGTGCAAATGATGGAGGCGCTCTGATAATGCTCACAGCGCCTGGAGGCGGGTGGAAAAGGTGAACCGCCGATGACGTACCGTCCACCAGCTGAAGGAATGATCGATGCAGCAACGTCAGCGAGCAAACTGTCAAGAAAGGGCTGTTTATAGACTGTGAGGTTTTATAAGACATGTACTGACTGAATTTAATGTTTTTCAGTTGGAAACAGTGTGGATCTGTACCCTCTAATGGCCTCAAATACTTTTTTAATCAGGTGGATTCCTTCCAGCAAAGATAAGTTTTCTCTGCAAATTATATAACTTATTAATCTTTTTTTTAGGTTAGCTGCTGTAGGGCTTACTGAACAGATTTGTGTAAATGAATACTCTTAAAATTGGCCAGAACAAAACTGATTTGTTAATCTTTAACAGAGGGAGGCCCAGTGGGAGCAGCCCTCTGCCCCCACACTAACAACCAAGACACGCTCCATAACTGTGACCACAATGCCTCTATGATCCTCTCACTCTTCTGCCACTGTTACTTGTCACTTTGATCATGAAGGTGACAATATACTGTAGTCTATAATATATTATAGAAGTGAGTATTTATAGTATATAGTTTAGAGAATATTAAAGAGCCAAGATAAAAACTGACAGAGGAGTGGGACTTAGAGAAAAGGGCACAATAGCAAAGCTGTCTGCCACTTCAGCACCATGGACAGCGCCGTGGATTTATCAGCTCACAGCACAGTTAAGCTTGGTTAAAGCTCAACACTGTGTCCCTGGCATTGGGGCGCACGCACCAAAAATCACAGCAATGTGTCTTTCACATCGATTACCACAATATCACATTGAGTTTTTGTAAGGAGAGGTGCTCTGGGCAAGCTGAGCTGAGGTTCACCTCTACAATCCTTCCCATCAGCGCTCTATTGCACTTTTTCTGTTTCTCTCTCGACCAAAATAAATGCGTAACTAACATATACATAAGTTGATTTGTTTTAATGGGGTCTATTCTGGACCAAGACCCATCCTTGAGTGGAAATCTGTTGTGTAATCCTGCTGACAAACCAGCCAACACACAAACAAATGCAAATGAGTGCAAACACAACCTTCTTGGCGGATGTGATAAAATAGAAAATATGTATTCTGTGTGAATGTATTCGTGTATTAACGAAGCTACAAGTTGGTAAAGAGAACGGTGTGAAGAGCGTGAGCGAGTGTGTCAAGCTAATTGGCTGGCATGACGCCTGACATGTTAAAACTGTTCAATCAACACCTCTCGGGCACCTTGTCAACAACAGTTTAAAGGACTGGTTCACATTTTTTTTCCAAGTCTATTTTGAATCAGGTCTCACTGACTCTGCCCATATGTATGTTGAGAGCATTATCAGCGGCTGTAATCATATCTCCTCTGCATACTGGCTGTGAAGCGAACCCCCTCAGACTCCAATCTAAGAGATGGGAAGAAGTTTTTTAGCCAGCCATGTTTCAAGTAGATCTAAAATATGTATATATTCAGTCTCTACAGGCGGGTGGTCTGATTGCCTAGTCGCTAATGCAACATCCACGGTTCAGTTCAGGCTGGGGACCTTTCTTGCATGTCATAACCCTCATTTTCTCTCAATGTTTCCTCTACTCTCACCATCCGAAACAGCCATTTAGAAGAGGAACAACCCAAGTAGGTTGTATGTCTTCATTTCGAATGCAAAAATGTAAAATCCTCGTATAATAAATGCACACACTTTGTCACACACTGGTGCTCGGTGACAGGGTCATCATTAAGAACGAAGAAAAATCAATTTGGGGAAGACATTTCCTCTCTGCGTGCGCAAGAGCCTCATTCATTCTTTCCTGAAGCCATTTCCATTGTGCACAAAAGGAAAGTTATCTGTGCCCGTCTGTGTGTGTATACAGTATGTGTGTGTGTGTGCGTGCATGCATGGCTGCATGCATGGTAAACCGGCTTTTGTGCAGTTCATTAGAAATTCTGCTGACAGAGACTTGCAGTGAAAG
The DNA here is from genome assembly GCF_965226575.1 of Pagrus pagrus. NCBI lineage: Eukaryota > Metazoa > Chordata > Actinopteri > Spariformes > Sparidae > Pagrus > Pagrus pagrus. The sequence continues at coordinate 9,039,074 of NC_140198.1, forward strand.
CAGTGGTGTGTTCGCGGAGGGAATATCAAGAGGATTTCTGCTGGCCTGCAGCTTTAAAGATATCAGCTCCTTCATATGAAGATGCATAATGTCACACACACACACACACACACACACACAGCGTGGACAGCAGTGTGTACATTGATGTGTTTAGCATTCAGACTCTCGAACCTTTCTCATTACAGTTTCTAATCCAGATTAACACAAGCTGCAGTCAGTGTCCTGGAGAGAATAGTGTGGCTGAATGATAGTCTGACACACAATGAGTCATTAAGAGAGACAAAAGTTTGGTTTCAGTCTTCGTTCTGGGATTTTAATGAGACTGACAGTGCTGAAGAGTGACGTTTACTCAAGTGTTGTACTTCATGAGGTACTTGTACTTGAGTATTTCCATTTTATGCTACTTTATACTTCTCCGCTACAATTCAGAGACAAATATTTTACATTTCACTCTTCATTTATTTGATAACTTTGGTTACTTTGCAGATTTAGATCATGAATGCAAAATATAATCAACAAATAAATCCAGAGTGTAGGATTCAGAGGGATCTACAGTACGTTCCTATTAGGATATAATAACCTGAAACTAAGAATTGTGATTTTGTTACCTGAGAATGAGAGGGAGCAAGTCTTTACCGAACATTTTGATACTAATATTTGTACTTTAATAGAACTTCAATGCAGGAGTTTTACCAGTAACAGAGTACTGTTAGTACTAGTAGTATTGCTACATTTACTTAAAGGAGCAGTATGTAAGAATTTTAGTTTAACACATTCAAAAATTATCAACAGAATATGAAGAAAAAAAGTTTTGATGTTTTGTCAAAGATGTCTATCTATTATGTGACAGAGATATCTATTGAAGTTTGCATGCTAACCAGCTAGCCCCTAGCTAGTTTCTCACTCAGTTCGTAGATATTGCACATTTAAAAAATCTGAGTGTTTCTTCCACTGCTGGAAACCGATCATCTAAACTTTGGTTCTTCAAGGAACATTAGAGATTAATAGAAAACAATTAAAGGAACAGTTCACCCCCATATACTTCAGTTGTTTAGAGGAATACTGCAACTCTGTTTAGCTGTGAAGCTCCAGAAATGTTTTGTGACTTTCCATCGGCATGAGGTTGAGTAGATAATGACTGAAATTTTTCATTTCTGGGTGAACTTATCCTTTAAAGCTGCTTTAATAAACATTTTGTATGTATAATCAGCCAAATGACGTCATGTGTATTGTGGAGATTGCCACTTCATATTCAGTGGATCCACTCGGCTACAAACTTACTGTTGTGGTTCACTCTCTCATCAAACTCGTTTCCAGGCTCAGCAGGCAGAGAAAAAGAATTGACAAACCCGCTGCTGTTTGGTGCTGGGCGGTATGTGCAGAGGTGTGAAATTGGACAGGGTTTAAACCTCTTTTCTCACGGCTACAAGCAGAACTCGCCACAAATAATGCAGCTACCTGTTTATATTGAATTACAGGGCCTCGAGACAGCTTCAGCATTATATATAAAATCATTTGTTGGGTCCTCGGTCGAATGTGTGTCAGTTTGACCTGGGCAGCCACGAGGGCCTGTAGGAATATCAAAATAAGTGCTATAATCACTCTCCATTTAACAGCCCTCAAACATATGCCATGCTTTAAACTGAGCATGAATAGTTGTATAAATCTTTCAGTAGGCACTCATCTACAGTGAGTTCATCATCCAGGGACCCACACTCCCTCCAAGGCCATTCATTTTTCATGGAGCCCCGCTGGTGATGGAGCATGTCCACAAGTAGGACTGGGAAATTACTGTGAGAATCTGAGACGCTTTGTGGAGCGAATGCAGAAAAGCACAGAGGCCTTTATGTGAATCTAAATCTTTTTATCTGTTATAAATATACACCTCCATAAATACTCATGCTGCAGTGTAATCTATTTTGACTGAGACTGCTACGTCTCTAAGTCTAACCACAGAGTCCCTTATGGTTTTATAGCTTTGAATAGTGCCCCGAAACCCCAAATTTCTCAAAAAGCTCACTGCTGAAGGTTTGTGACGCTGCTGCAAAATTAGTTTTAAAACACTCAGAACTTTTGAGATCAGAAATGTTTGAATATTTAATTTAAATTCTAGTATAAATGTATCAGTGTTTTACGCAGCTGTGACCCTTCAGTAGAGATAACTTTGACGACGGATGGGGCACTGCGGTCTAATAAATCCCCCCAAACCCAGATTTACATAAAACACCCACATCATTACTAATAAAGACAAATATCTGGAAGTTAAAGTTGTTACAGAAAGGTTTTTTTTTTCAGAAGAAAACATTACGCAATATATAAATCTATAACAAATGTCCCATTTATCAAACTAAAGTGAGAAAAAACTTGACAATGATTTGTTGTAACAAATTTCATTCAGTGAATCTAATTACAATGCTTTTCTTATGATTTTGGAGATGACTTAAAGTCAGACAGAAGAGAGACAGCGTACAAAATGAGAAAACAAACACAACACAGGGGACAGTCCTGATCAGCACAGTGTTGCCGTTAGATTTATGCACAAAAACACGTGGTTAGCATTGGAGAAAGATCACGGTTAGAGTTCAAATGAAAGAGATCTTTCTTGGGTCACGGGTTATCCTCTACTCGACCCTTAAAGCCCCTCTCCAGTGTGTTTTGATATTTCATATTTCTCTGAGTCCTTTCCTGACAATGTGAACTTAATGTTGAGCTCAAAGTCGCTAAATTTAACCTGCTGCCAATATGAAATAATGTCATATGACTATAGTATAGTAGCTATTGCTAATCCATGCTAATGTTGTTGATCTTGCTAGAACAGCAGTCTGGTTGCGATGGTAACAAGTACGTATGACTATTAACAACGCCCCCATTCTCTGTTTGAGAACGTCGACCATTAGACAGGAAGACAAACTGAACGGAGCTGGGCTTTAAACAGTGATGATATGTCAATGTTGTGTTCAGAACTTGCTTCTTTAAGTGGCCAAAAATCAGTTATTGCAGCTTTAACCAAGTGTTGTAGTTGCCTAAGCTTAACAGTCATCTATGTCATTTTTCCCTGTCCTTTTACTGTGCTGTCAAGGCCATGTGTGTTTTAAAAATATTGATACTGGACATAAAAATATGTTTGTTGAGTTGTTCAGTAACAATCTTCTTGGTGGACCACATCATCTGGGATGTGCTGTGGAAGCAGACTGAGATCAGCTGACACCAACAGAATCAAAAAACATCAACATCAGGAGGGCTGACTGTCCTCGGCGTCAGAAGTGCATCTCGATACCCGCCGCTCAAGCTAAACTCCACGATTGATCGACTGATCGATGATATGTGTTACAGATATTCAGTGTCCCCAGAGGATGAATTCTGCCGATTATCCACTCGGCAGGTGATCAAACTGGAAACAGCCTTGTGTTAAAACAATGCAAGGGACTGCGTTTGTGTGGGTGGTGTTCCTTCAAGTACCAGTCAGATGAAGCGATACGGTCCTGGAGGTCCAGTTTGAGTAACGCAGTAAACATTGTATACGTCACATAATGGATTTCAATAGTATAACCAAAGGTTTGACTGCTTTTCACAACAGCAACCACTGTTTCATCCTCTCAACGGTCTGTCTTCTAGTTTCCTTTTTGAATACAGAATACAGACTCCCACCACTTCCAGTTATTATTATCGGCTGCAGTCTTTGCGGTGTGTTCAAGTGCAGCTTTTTAGCCGACTTCAGATGACGCAGCAGTCTGCATTCGTCATTACTAATTCCTTGATGTCGTTGTGCTGTGTCTGAGCCCTTCAACTCACTTCCTTTTGACCGTAAACACACTACACACTCAAACCTGCTTAGACTTAGTATGGATTTGGGACACACTCTATAGGATGCAGATTACCAAGAAACCTTGGTACAGCAGTAGTCATAACAACACAAAATGGATTTTTTTCTTTGGTATGAGAAAGTGGCACCAATATCTTCACAGCCCTTTAAAACCTGAGTAGGCCAAGGTGTGGCCTCGATGTAGAAACGTCTCCTCGCTGCGTTCTCCTTCACCCACACTTCTATATTTGGAGTCTGTGTCACACAGCCTGCAGTAATCTTGCAGTCGGGGAGGAACTGAGCTCCAGTCGGTGGTGGTTTAGATTAGAGGTTTTCAAACTTATTTAAAGTGACTTTTTTTTGTGAAACATTTAATCTCTTCGCCAAAAGTAAAAGTGTGTGTAATATATTATTCAAGAGTAGCTTCAATGTGAAAACAAGTGCTAAAGACTTTAAGCCTCTTATTCTGAACATTTCCTCCGTCCTGAATTTCATGATTTACTAAATCTACGAAGATTATCCAGGTGACAGCGGATCTAGAAGGACAAAGTCAGCTGTCGGGCCGGTGGATTTGGGTTACATGGATGATATTCCTTTATTCCAATTAAAGATTTCGGGTCAACTGTTTACATGGGATAACATTAATAGGGTCTGGTGTTTACATGCAACAATGCATTTAATCAGAACAGCTGTTTGACTTGAAAAGTGATGTTTCCTCATGCTTTCCTCTTCCGTGTCGGATATTTTATCTCTTTTGGGGCATGTTTGATCAGCTCCCTGTCCTGAAGATGAGTTTTTTGGGTTTGGGCCTGTTGATTCTGATTGAGGTGTTTATATGGAGCATTTTTAATCTGTTTGGGCTTTTAAGCTAATTAAAATGGGAATAATAGTCTCCATGTCAACGCAGCTGTGAGTCAGAAAAGAGATGATGAAGCTTTAAACATCACGGCTGATTTTGAGTCTCAAAAGTGTTTTTGAATGGAGCTCAGTATTATGTAAGACTTGACCCTTTAGGCTGGAATGAAACTTGAAATGAATGAATCAAATTAACAGAATAAATCATATCAAACTGATGTAAATTAGCTCAGAGTCAGGCCCCTATAGCACCTACTTTAATCACCCGGCAGATACAGCTTTCAAGGATGTTAATGAACATAATGACAGGGTTTCATTGTGGCTTTTCAGCAGTATATGTGTGAGAAATATGCATCGATGTTCACCAAGTATATATTCCTTAATGCCTCTGAAAATATATGTCTCTATAGAGCGGAGGTGTAGGTGTGAGGTCTAAAAATAGGCCTATATACCAACTTTTTAATGAACCTAACACACACCTCCTACAGTTAATCTGGTCCAAATGAATGCAAGGCAGCTTGAGTTCATTTACACCCCTCATAATGAGGCTTAAAGACATGATTTTGTTTTCATCAGCATCATTTACCAAGAAATCAAAGTTTGGTCTGAAAGGAAGTGGCGAACATCACAGTGGTCTTTAAGTGTTTTTAAGAAATCGTCACTTTTTTTAATGGAGTTCAAGGCTGAGATTTTGTGAAATGAATGAATCAAATTAACAGAATTGTTAATATCAAACTGATGTAAATTAGCTCAGAGTCAGGCCCCTATAGAACCTACTTTAATCGCCTGGCAGATACCGCTTTCAAGGATGTTAATGAACATTGTGATGGACTGCTTTAATCAAAATTTCAAGCAATCTTCAGCGGTATATCTGTGATAAATATGCATCCATGCTCACAAAGTACATATTCCATAATGCCTATGAAGCTACATGGTAGAGATTTAGGTGTGGTGTCTAAAAAGAGGCCTTTATACCAACTTTTCTCATCTCTCATTCTGGAAAAAATGCTAATAATTAACTTAACGCAAACCTCCTACAGTTACTTTTTCACCCAGATGAATGCATGGCAGCTCATAATGAAGCTTTAACACATGATGTTGGTTCATCATCGCCATCATTTACCAAGAAATCAAAGTTTGGTCTGAAAGGAAGTCTCAAACATCACAATGGTCTTTAAGTGTTTTTAAGAAATCTGGACTTTTTGAATGGAGTTCAATATAGACTGACATATTGTGAAGGGCTGACTGCTTTCGTTTGACATGAAACTTGAAATAAATGAACCAAATTAACTGAATAAATCAAATCAAACCGATGTAAATCAGTTCAGAGTCAGACCCCTATAGAGCCTACTTTAATCACCTGGCAGATACAGCTTTCAAGCATGTTAATGGACTGGTTTAATCCAAAATTTCAAGCAATTTTCAGCAGTATATCTGTGATACATATGCATCTGAACGCATACCTCTTAAGCTACATGTCTCCACAGAGTAGAGATGTAGGCGTGATGTCTAAAAATAGGCCTTTATACCAACTTTTTCTTGGCTCACATTCTGGATTAAATGCTGATGATTAACCTGACACATACCTCCTACAGCCAGTTTCACCCAAATGAATGCATGGCAGCTTGAGTTTATTTACACCCCTCATAATGAGGCTTTAACACTTCAAATCATGTAGGTTTGCAGCATTTGAGAGACCACACCCCTCAGGGACACCAGTTGTTACCGGTCTAAAATTAAAACTCATTACCTCAGTGTGTATCCACGGTTTCATTTGGCCTAATGTGCGTGTATTGTCAAAGCCAATAATGATTAGAGGGGAACCTAAGCACTCTGGTGTGGATGAATCATAGACTACATTTGAATTGGAAAAAAAAAAAAAAGAGCAGCCCTGCCAGCTGACTGGTATACGGGACCTTTAATGCAGCTGCAGCTCTTCATTCAGATGCTGAGTGGAGCAGCGAGACGACCGGAGGAGGGACGCTTTTCCAGGAAAACCTCACCACATCTCCAGACTAATCGCGTTTTTTAAAACCCCACTTTGAAGCACACTGAGGGATTTTCTCGTTATTTATAGTATTTCGCGCCGTCCTGGACGCGCACTGAGCGGATTGCGGCAGTCAAAGCGTCCTGAGTGATCGGAGCTCAGCAGCAGCAGCAGCAGCATCACATTGTATGAAATGCGTCACCGTGATCCTGTATTCCCATTTACAATTATCGGCTCTGCACTCACGGACTGTTCCCAGCACTGACTGTTTCATCAGGTAAGGATTCTCCTTTATTTCAACACATTGGCTTGAGATTTTGAGCAGATGCGGACATCATCATCGTCCTCTGATCATTCATGTCCTAAAACGCTGCTGGTGCGGGAAGGAACGGCTTCATGTTGGAGGCCTCCACATTACAATAGATGATGTATTACCCCGACTTCTACCCCATTTTACATTCACAGCAGCGTCCGTTCTCCAGGCGGAAAATCGCCGCGCTCTCTTATCAGTGTGATTTACTGTCAATTAATGCACATTTTCCGTGTTAATTGTTCGAGATTTGGTGATATTTAAGGGCAGCCGGGAGCGGTTAATGAGTTTCTGGTTTGGAGCTCATGTGTCTTCTTTTCGGTGCAGGTAACCACATGCGCGGGCCGGTGTCACCGCGCTGAGCCCGGTGAGCACGAAGGGTACTGGGGTCAGAGACACGACATGGACCGGATGACAGCCAGAACCTCCGAGGCCGCGGGGCTGTCGGTGCCGCTGCGCCGCTGCCACGGGCTCCTCCAGGCCAACAACGGCACCTGCGCGGAGCAGCTCAGCATCTTCCCCCCGTTCTCCTCCACCCTCGCGCTCCTCGTTCTGGTGGCCGTGCTCGTGGGGATCGTCCTCGTTTCCCTGGCAACCTTCCACTTCCACAAGAGGAAGCTCCGGAACAGGAAGATCCAGCGCGCGCAGGAGGAATACGAGCGCGACAGTCGCAGCCCGGCGCGCGGCGGCGGCGGCGGCGGAGAGCCCGTGAGGCCGTGCGTCATCGTCCGGCCGGTGAGATGTGAGGAGACCAAGCTGTCCTGCCAGAGCGCAGAGAGCGTGGACGTCACCGAGGCGGCGGAGGACACCCAGGCGGTTCCTCTTGACTGTTAACTTAGTGCAACTTCAGGGAATGAGACTGTGGAATAAACAGGAAAAGCAATAAGGCACAAAGAACTCCCACATCGATCTCTGCTGCTTGTAGATGACTTAGAATTAGTAGGAAAAAATGCAGAATACTGAGCAGAATAGTCGGCCTAGAGGTAACACTAGTACTCCAGTGGCACATAGGATAGCTATGCGGCCGCACACCTTCCTAATACACTAGTATTTAGCCAACCGGTAATTCCTTATGGAACTGTATAAAGTATTTGCCTGCTTTGACTTTTGGACCTCTTCCTCTTCCCCAGCCTAAAACGTTGTTTAAACCTCAAAGATGTTTAAACTTTAAACCCTCCTCGGGATGTGACACACGGTTGTGTTAAATTATTAAGAGTTGGTGACACAACGCAGACCATAATGGCTCGCTGATCTTCCTTGGCATGTCCTCTGACACACTACCAGTATGTAGTTAGACTATAATGGATGTTGTGGTGCTGTTAGGCAGTGCAAAGCTGCATATAGGCTGTAGAAATGGCTTATTTGTATGCGTAGTCTTTTTTCCTTGAATTAAGTGACTTAGCATATTTGCATAAAGTACTGTCCTCCAATGTCTGCTAGACATCTGTAGGTAGCTCTAGTTAGCCTGACAGGATGCAAGACTTTTTTGCTGTAGTTATGCACATACGATTGTTTTCTTTAATGTGTCAGATAGTAAGTTTTAGCGCTAATACAGTATTTTCCTTTTTTGAGTATTTATAGCTAATGTATTCTCTGACATGTAATAAACTGAGAATCCTTCCAGCAGAGGGTTTCAGCTCAAGCCAGTCTTCTTTTGATTCTCCATATTGTATCATAGTGGGCCTAATAGAAATTATTATGTGTCATTTATCATATGAATTCACTGTAAATGTATGCCATTATGAGAGCTGGAATGTTTTACAGTAACATCATCTTTCTGGAGTTCATATAACCTGCCTTATCAAAGGAAAATATGTAATATTCGAAGTTTATAAATAAATACTTTATGTTAATCCTTTGAATGTGTCGGTTACCTTAAACATAGTCTTTTGAATGCTACTACTCAAGGAAATGTGCAGCCACACAGTGAGAATTTGAACCATTCAGCTGATGTTATACAGTATAGATGACATTTGATGCTATGCAAATGTTTAGATGGATTTTCATTTCGTCAGCCGTTCCACTGAACAAGTACAAATGACCTTCCTAAGAGGGATCCATTGAATTTGCAGTCTCTCCTGCATCAGGACCATTTAGCTACTAGAGAACCATGTCATGCTTCCACGATTTCTAAGCTATATGGGAGCATGTGAACAGCATGTGCTGCCTGTAGAATACACAATCAGAACCACAGCTTAGAGAACAAAACCTACCGTATAGACCCTATCAATCTCTCAGTGTGATTTATTGACATGAAGGTTATCCATAGAAGTACCATTCTTAATCTCAACGTATCCCTGTAATGGCGCCACAGGCTGTCATATTGGAGGTCAGTGGAAGTGAATCAGCATCAGTCAGTGTGTTGGCCAGGTACCAGGACACCATGTTCCTAATTGTCCCCGGCAAGAAAAGGCCTGGGAATATGAAGCAGTCTTTGGCAAGGCTCCAGCCCTGGGAGATGCACTGACAGACTGCCCGTCTATCTTATCTCATTGGCATAAGTGCAACAGAATGAAACCATTCATCTTCGCAGGGAAATTGGAAGCGAGCCAGTGAAAGATGACTAATGCATTCGATATTCAAACATACGTTTTTTTCACCAGAACAATTTATAGATTTTGGATCGAGAACGTCAAACATGTTTTCAGCATACAGAAAATAACAAATAAAGGGATAGGATGGAAAAGGCATGAATGTCGTGTAAATGATGTAATTCTAAGCAACTGAGAGCAGGTACAGTCCTCACCAGATGTAATTAAAATCCCTCTGCCTTCCAGCCATCCTGTGGAAATGCTCCCTCTTTCCATTTGACCAGGCTGTGAGACACTTTTTCCATCTGCTAAGGGTGGAGTTGAGTTTTATTTACTGGGGGAGGTGGAATATCTCTTTCTGGTGAAGCAGGATGAGGGATGAAGCTCTCCGGCTGTCAGTGGCAAAGAATGGATGTGAGTGACTAGGGTTGGATGGAGGTCGAGAGGGAATAGATGGATATTGGCATTTAGAGATGGATGAAAGGGTGGAGGTCAGTGGCTAGGGTGGGAAGGAGGTCATTGGATAGAAATAAATGGGGGTCAATGGCTAGAAATGGATGAAAGTCAGCAGCAGTAAGTCGCTAGGGATGAACTGAGGTTAATGGCTAGGTGTGGACTAAGATCTGGGGGGCTAGGAATGAATGGTCAGTGGAGCCAAGGATGGTCAGTGTGGTATCAAAGAAGGTCAGTGAGCGGACAAATGAATGGAGGTCAATGGCGTAGGGCTGCTAGGTATGGATGAATTTTAGTGGCTAGGAATCAATGGAGGTTAATGAGTAGAAATGTGTGGAAGTCAGCAGCAGTTACTTGCTTGGGTTGGACCAAGATAAGTGGCTAGGAATGGATAAGTTTATGGCAAGAGTTCAATCAATGGAGTTCAGTGGTTAAAAATGGATTGAAGTCAGTGACAGTAAGTTGCTAGGGATGGATGGAGGTAAGTGGCCAAAAATTGATGTAGAAACGGTTGGTCAGTGGCGGTGGGTCGTAGGAATGGATGAAGGTCAAAGTCAATGGTGCATGGCTGAGAAGAAATAGAGGTCAGTGGTCAGGAGAGGAGTCAGAGGTAGGATTGGCGACAGTAGTCAGTAGAGATCAAAGGCTAAGAATGGATGAAAGTCAGTTGCTAAGAATGGATGAAGGTCAATGGCTAGAAAAGGATGAAGGTCAGTGAAAAGAAATGGAGGGAGGTTAGCATCTAGGAAAAAATGGTCAGTGACTAGGAATGGAGGAAGGTCTTTGGCTAAGAGATGATGGAGGTCAGTGGCTAGGAATGGATGAAGGTCAGTGGCTAGAAATTGATAGAAATTGATAAAGTCAGTGGCGCTAGGTCACTAGGAATAGATGAAGGTCAGAATTAATGGTGCATGGCCGAGAATAGATGGAGGTCAGTGGTTAGTAAAAGATGGATGGATGTCAATGGTAGTCAGTTACCAGTGATCGAAGGGGGTCCGTGGCTAGGGACATATAAAGGCCATTGAGGAATCAATGGAGGAGTTGAATAGTAGTCAATGAAGGTCGGTGGCTAAGAATGGATGAAGGTCAATTGTTGGGAGTGAGTGAAGATCGATAGCCAGAAGTGGATGGTCAGTGGATAGAAAGGGAAGAAGGTCAGGGGCTAGGGACTGATGAAGGTCTATGGGTAGAAATGGTTGAAGTTCAGTGACCAGGAATGGATGGAGGTCATGGTTATCAAAATGATGGAGGTCAGAAATAAGTGTTTGGGTGTGGTAGTATCGGCGGATAGAGGTCAATGGTTACTAATAATGGAGATCATGGGTTTAGAATGCATGAGATGATGGTGATCATTGGTCGCAACTGCTGTTATTTATTGTCACACATAGAGAGCTACATTAGAAAGAGGGAGACAGAGACTTGGGATTTAAGTTTGCTCTGGGAATAGCCTAGTTATTGTGTATAGCCTAATTTAGAATTAATGAGGCCAGTTTTCCGGGTTTTGTTGTCTCTGGAGGTCTGCTCCTCACTGCTGCAGATAGACTTTTCAAGGGATATCGGTTGGCCAGTGAGTGGATTCGGTCCTCTGAGGCTGTTTATTAAAGCAATATTATCGCTGTGTGAAATATGCGTGTTGCCTCAGGCAACTGGTCTACAGTTAGTACAATTTGTGGACATTTAAGCAGGACCATATAATCTAAAAGGAAGAGCTGTGATTGGATTTGGTGAGCATTTGTGCTCACAAGCGGTAAAAGAAATGTGGTTTGTTAAAATTCTTATTTATCAACCCTTCTAGCCTCTCCCCTAGTGCCACCCTCAGGAGCAATTTACATTTTTAGCTCCACTTGAATTTAATCTGTTGAACACATTTTGTAGTCACTGTTTTTTACTCCCAATGAATGATTTTTTTTTTTCAATCTTACAGACAACCATTGATTTCATTTCATTTCTTGGGCGTACGAAGATCAATTTGCAGGCAATTGAAACTTTGTTGAGTTGGCAATCCTTGGCATGGTTCATCTCTAACTTCTACAGTATCTTTGTTAAACAGACAGATTTTTTCATCTTGCTTTCTTTGGAAAAGATCAGCATGATTATAAAATGTAGAGACAGTGAGAAGAAACATGGACGAAAATAGATATGGCCCTTTAAATTATTACTACAGGAACAGGAAGATTTCCGGACAGCAGGTGTTTAACAGAAGAATCAGACTGTGTGAGGCGTGCAGATTTGGGCCTCCTCCAAGGAAGTGAGCATGGCAGAACTCAACTCAGATTGTTCTTACAAGGCCTGGCAAGTAAACTACTGGGTGCACTAATTAGTGGGTTTCCGGTTGCACTCAATATAAAATTAACACCCTGCCAGCAGCCTGCCAACCTGCCTGCTGTGCAGCATCAGACTCCAAAGGGGCAGACTTTAACAAAAACAACATGAAGCAACATGGGTGAAGGCAAAATACTAAAATGGTAAACACTTGACGGTTCACTTGAGCATATATTGGAGAAATTCACCGTCCATGATAAACAGCATGAATCCAATGGAAAGAAAGTATTTCATAAAGTGAATGAATGAATCAGGTCTGCATTCACATCTTTTTCATATTGATGAGACCTTGCCCTCGACTTTACAGCTCACTCTTATTATTCCACTGAGCTGCATTAGTAGATTGCTTCTGCGCTCTATATCTCAACTCAGCGTGATGACAAGTGACAGTTCACTGTCAGGAAGAGAGGACACCACTGCTCCGATTCTCACCCCTGCTGTCAGGGTTCGAGGTGGATGATTTGTCACCACCAGTGTCTGTTTATAGGCGTCATTACTGCAGGTTCAAGCTGTGGCTGTGAGGGTACAGTGCCAGGAACTCAGACAAGTACCTCCTCTGCTTTGAAAGCCAAAGAAGGCATAACAAATCAGCCTTGTTCCAAGCCTGAATCATTTTTCTGAGGTGAGAACTTCACTTTTGAACTTCTTGAATGCGAGCCTTTGTTGAGCCGTCTGAAACATTCACAGTCGTTCTGCTCTCAGTGTCTCATTATATTGCCTGGTGATTTCAGTCTGCATGTCGGTCAGTCCACCACTGTGATCCACACCATTCATGGTGCTTAGAGGATGACTCCTAATGACTTTGGTGGTCTTTGCTGCCAGACGTAAATAACCAACCTTCATCTTTCCAGTTGTTTCTTTCGCAAAGTTGAGATTTTGGCTTCAAGATGTAAGGAAAGCTCATGGGGTTACAAAAAATATATAATACATCATTTGTGGAACATGATTGTGCTTAGTCAATTTCATGGCAATCTGCCAGTTAAGATTCTGATTTTTCTTTTTCACTAGAGGAATCGTTAACCTTACGTTGGTGCCAGAGGGAATGTCGCAGGGGTCCTGATATCATACCTTTGGGACCATGACAGAGCTAGTTTAATTACAATCTGATCTAAATGTTAATATAAAAGGATCAACTTTGCATGAATTAAATCTTTGGCCACCAGAGTGCAGTGCCAAGGTGAACTTGTGGGCAAACAGTTGTTTTTTCACACATCAAGCAGATCTGAAGCAACGTTATCGTTCAGTCAGAGTCGTGTTTGCGACTATCCAAGTTCAATGTTCACTCTACTTGTAAGGATAAGTTCACACAAAAAGGAAGATTCAGTGATAAGTTACTCGCTCCCATTCTGATGGAAAGTCAGGTGAAGTTTCGTAGTCCACAAAACATTTCCGTAGCTTCACAGCAAAACAACATTCTCCTAACGAAATCTGTATAAAGTATAAAGCCAGCCGTAATCTAAGTCTCCAGAAGCCCTGAGATCCCGAGTTGATTATAAAATATGTTATTAACACCCTCGATGGGTGGTCAAGATCGTGCACCCACTTGAGATGGAGTGCATGATAACACTTTTAGAAGAACAGAGAAGCTACAGTGAAGATAAGTTAAGCTCAAAAAGGGGTGCATGTAGCTGCTAACGCTAGCTGCAGTTTGGTGCTGGGCAGGTAGTGTACAGTAGCTCATTTCTGTTGGATGTAAGATGGTTCCTGTTGATACCCACCACTGAAAGCTCCTGAAGTGGAGAGGGGCTTTAATATGAGATAACTGATGGATGGGGCTGCAGCCTGCATGGCACTCCTGCAGATTTATTGCTGCATACCTTCACGTCCTGTATAGTAATCCATTTGTGGGACACTGCATCTTCTTTCTGACAGCTGAATTAGGGTTCTGTGCGATTGCTCACTGTAGTGTGCAGCACAAAGGCTCGCAACATCAAATCCTGTGCTGAGGACAGTGACATTTTTCCTAATAAGAATGTTATGTAATGTTATGTAACGGGCACTGTGTCGCAGAGGTGACTTCAGACTCAGGTACTCCCAGATCTTTCAGAAATGGTTCGGTCTAGTCATAACAATCATTAAGCCTGGCAGGTCTAGACAAGATGCCATACAGTGACAAATTACATTTTTGCTTCAGCTCTATTACTAAAAAAAAGCAACAGATTCTCAGATACATTCTGTATTTTTACTGTGAACAATCCACAATATTCATCTCAGATTTTGAGCAGTATGAAATCCTTGTAAGTGAGTGCTTCTCCTTTGCTATGATGATCCATCCATCCACCTGTCAGGAAAGATGTGGCATATCAAGATGCAGACATCCATATTTCTGTGCCTAGTAAATGTTTTTCCTTCCTTCCTTTTCCTTTCTTGTGACCAGTCCAATGCTTATCATGTCATTTAATCAGCATCTTGATATGCCACACCTGCCTGTGCTCACTTTCAAGGATTTTAACAAACTGGTGCTCAACATTCAAGAGAAATAATTTCTTTGTGTGCATAAAAATAAGTCCTAAGTAGTCCTGTTTATATTTTCGAGTGTAATAATGAATAGTCTTTTCTTGGTTTTTACTACATTACTGAGACACTAAGCTGCATCTTTTACCTTTGTTTATCCTGTAGCAAGTGAAAACTGTTTAACATACATTTCTTGAGTTTAAAGTGAATCCTCTGAAGATTTTTAACTTAGAGCATTAGGGACCAATCTTGCCAGAAGTGACAACACTAAAGTCATGGTATTTTCAGATCTTGGCTGTGACAGTGGACTTATCAGCCTTAAAAATAGAGACCTGAAGGAAGTGATAATGAAAGACAAAGCTCGATCCCACTTGTCAAACACACAAGAAGAGTTTTAGACCATGACTGTGTCACAAATGTTTTTTCACAACTCTTTGTAATACTTTTTGAACTGGTTAAATAAATTGGTCAATAATATTGTTTGACAGGTACCAATACCTTGTGTCTTTTCTCTTTATAAAGAAAGGTCGGATATTTCTTGGATAGGGGAAAAAGTGACTTGACATAACCTGTGATGGATTTTCCAGGAAGATAAATGAATTTATTGTTTTTCTAATCAATAACAGTCACATATTAGAAAAATAATCCATATTAATTCACTTCTCACACAAGTTTTCAATATGTATAATAATACCTCATACTGAAACAAAACATTTTTTGAAGCATGGACAGTAGAAAATTAACAGACCAAACACAGCCTCTTTAAAAAGAAATTAACATTTAAATAGAAGTGTCCACTTTACATTTTCCCTCCTCCCTCTTTCTTCTGTTTGGGTTTCTTCTTCTTCTTCTTGGCTGCCTTGTTCTCAGACTGTGTCTTGCTCTTCTTGGCTGGGCTGGGCTGAGAAGCAGTCGCGCCATCGGCCTGTCGTTTCTGTTTTGTCTTCTTGTCATGTTTCTTTTTGGCTTGTCCTTTGTCTGCTCCCGGTTTGCCTGCGAAGGTCGGCTTTTCTCCTGCTGGCTCTAAAATAGGCTTCATGCGCTTTTTACGCTTTTTGGTTTCCGGTAGAAAACCTTTCTTCTTCTTGGAAACTTGCTGTTGCTCAGCGCTCTTGTCAGGCTTTGTCTTTTCAACTTTGGGTTTCCTGCGAATGCCAGAATGAAAACAAATAATAGGTCAACAAAATGGCTTCAATACAATGCTGCGTGTTTACAGGGGTTTAAAATAACCCTGGTTATTATCTGTGTAACGCGATTCCTCCCCGTTTTGTTATGTGCATGCAAACACTGCATGAGAGTCTCCTCCAGAGCTTGTGACTCCAGAGACGCTGACATAATAACTCACATGACTCCAAAGTGTTTCATCACGGCCCAGTAGGTGTCTTCTAGCTTGCCGGTCTTCTTGAAAGCGATCACGCTGGTAAGGGACTGCAGGATTTTCTTAAGGGGCTCCAGGTCCACAGACAGCTTCTGCACAGCACAGACAAGAGAGGCACAGACTTTAGTCTGGACTGAAACCACATCAACCAGTAACCTCTCATGATTTAATCGTCACAGTCGACAGTCCACCTACCTGCTGGTTAACGTGCTTGACAAGGAACTGACAGAGCTCCAGGGTTTTCAACACCTTCTCCTTCACCACCTTGCTCTCTGTTTCACCGACCTGCTGAAGACTCTGAGAGGAGAAGATGCCGTGGTTAGACCGATGTCCGCGTTGGTTTTATCATCAACTATGCACTGTAGAAGTGATGACTACTTATATCTGCATACAACTATATTATAGTGGGTTAAATACCATTTATTATATGTTTATACAGTAAATGTTAAATAGGTGGAGTTAATGTAAGGTGTTGATGAATGAAGAAACTGTCATTTCGGTTATCTTAAAGGAGCACTATGTAGTTTTAGAGAAGACATTCAAACTCAAAATTGTAATATTAACAATATTAACGAGGAAATAATACAAACTTTGAAATATAATCTTTTCCCATAACTGAATGAACAAGCTGCTCTCAGAGGAAAATAAGGTCCTCAGAACACTGTTTGAAGCTAGAAAGGTGGCAGGGTCCGCCACATATAAACAAAGTAAAACAGTATGAAGTTGTGTTGTCCTTTAAGGTCAGTTTGTTTATTCAGTCATGACAACAAAGAGTTTGTTTATTTAGTTTGTTTATGCATAAAACACGTTCTCCTCGGATTAAAATGTCTCCCCAAAAACTACATAGTGCACCTTTAAATTAATATATTTAGGAAACAGTATCCACACATTAGAAGCTGCACAGAGTCAGTTTACTAATCCCCTTCTCCAGTGGCTTAGCCATACCCAGACTGCCATGAGAACAAGGTCATAAAGATGGATGTTTGTGGCGCTTGTTAGCTTTCTTGACCTCTTTTAAAAACACAAATCTAGTCAAAGCCGATTTCAGCTGAGCATATCTCATGAAATTCTGACACTCCAAGGTCTTTAAAGGTCGTTTTGATTTTAATGACGGGACAGTCTGCGCCTCCTCTCACGTCAAAGGTCGCAGTGCCCCATTTGAGTTATGCAACAGATGATTTAACAGTGATTCAGCAATACAAAGTCATTTTCTACCGCAGACATTCTGAAACACTGCCTGGATGAAACTGTTTTTTTTAAATCTGTTTTAAAAATCTCTAAAGGAGAGCAGCACTGTCATTACTTCTCGTTAACGACAATTTTCTGGCAACTGCAAAAGTGTTGCTTGGTAGGTCCGTTCCTCTGTAGGAGGAAAAAGACGGGGCAACACAGAGGTGAGGTGGTTTGGTGAAGAATTACAGGAGCATGTAATTACTGGTATGCATGTCTTTACCCTCAGCTGTTCTGAAGACACAGAGGACAGTGAGTGCAGCAATGCCTCTAATCATCGTTTATCACGGCAGAATGCAATTTCACAAACCTCCGAGAACAAAATAATTAAAATCTGCACAAGCCTAAAGGATATTTGTGCATGAACGTCTCCAATTATAGTGAAGAACTGACATGTAGTTATAGCCTCATACCTTACACAGAGAAAATCATTTTTAATCTGTTCAGAGGTTTACTGAACTTTAATTAGGAAAGAGAGAGCAGTGGTATTAATATGTGCAGATACCCTGAGTTTGGGTATCGGGAAAGGAAAGTATTCAAGATGTTGATTTGCTGTAAAATTACCTAAACCACTGATTCAATTTCTTGACTTCCTGTGTGTCAATGCAGCTCCAACATATTCAGTAATATTTACACACAATAGTGTTCAGTGTTAATCTGTGATGTGACTGAGATGCAGATCCGTGTCGACCTACCGCTGCCAGCTGACCCGTAACCTTCACACAGAGCTCCGTCCACGGAGCGCCGCTCAGCAGCTGCTGAACATCCCTGCTCTGCATCGCCCGCAACACCAGCACACACGCCTGGCCCTGAACACACAAAACAAGGTCCATCAACAGCAAGTCTGATGTACATAATAGCAGAAAAGGCTGGGATTAAATGATTATCTGGCAGCTGCGATGGAGGGAGGATGTTCTCTGCTGTGTTTGTCAAAAGTATTCAAATAATTACTGATAACTGACAGGTTGTTATGACTCAGCTGCTGTGGTGGTGCAGTCTGGGTGGACGGTTAGAAATGTTTTACCGAGATTTGATTCGGTGGAGCGTGTTAGGACTACATTAAATATACTAAAGCCATGTAACGTCATATATTTTCACCATATACCAAAAGCCTCCTTTGTGACTAATGGTGGATAAATCTCTCCACTTACAAGTCAAAGCTGATTCTACACAGTTATTTGACTTAATGCAAGACGAGGGGATTAGTTGTGATTCTGGTAGTTTGGTGCATAATACTGACAGAAGAGGGACTGACTCAGTAGTATGCCTTTTATACAGTTGCCCAAAAAGGACCAGTAAGGTTATGTTTTGTCTTATAAACAATACCGTACTGCAGGGGTCCCCAACCTTTGAGACTGAGAGCTACGTCAAGGAAAGAGAGTTTAACATTTAGTAAGCTAAGTGTATTAGGAGACAGTCTAGGGTGATAGATCTTTACCTGTTGGTGCACTCGGACCGCAGATGTGATGTGCTGTATCGCTGCTTCCAACAGGTTCACACACAAAACCTGGAAATAACACACAAGCTCAATGAGATACTGCCAGCAGAGACACAGCTTCAGTCTGCAGGATGACCTGAACTAACTTCTCTACCTCGGAGATGCGTCGTTGTACTCACCGGGAATCTGTTGAACAAGTCTGTGAACATCTGTGTGGTCAGAGGGCTCTTCCTCTTGCTCATGAAGGTGCTCAGAGCCTCTGTGAAGACAGCGGAGACCCGATCCACATCCAAGTTGCCCATGAAACTCAACTGCACGCGCACACGGTGAAAGATAAAACAACACATCAGGGAGCAGTCTCTTTAATTACAGAGTGAATGTAAGAAAAGCATAGGAGACTAACAAAACAGCAAACATTCACATTTAAAGGAACTAGAACCATAAATGTTTGGCAATTTTGCTCAGAAAACGACTTAAATGAAACATCAACTATCAGAAAACAATACATTTTTGTGCGAAAGACACTCTGGCTGAAAGGGGGCCAGGTTTTCAGGTCTGACCCACTTCCTGACCCAGTAAGAGACAGGGACAGACCTGGAATTTATCTGGTGCAGAGCAGGACAATGCAACGGTAACAACCGCAAACCACGCACATATTTAATTACCATCTGTCTACTGACCAACCTTGTGACTTAAGAACAAGAGAAAAGTTTGGTCTGACCTGTGTCTCTCTGTTTTCAGTAAATGTTATTTTAAATGTCATTTCTACCATCTGTGGCAGCGTCACCTCACACATCACCTCATTAGGACATTAACACATTGACTTTCTGGTGTTTTACTCTCTCCTGACTGACTACCAATGATCTTAGGTGACAAATGAATCAGTGTGTGTAAACATACGTCACTTGCTTCTGCTTTGTTGTCCTTGGTCTCAGCAGGTGGAGCTCCTCGCAGCACTTTCACTACGTACAGAGAAGCACTGCAAGGACAGTTCAATTATCAGTCATGTTATAAATATATATTATTCATGTTATACTCTGTTTCCTCGGTTGATATAAATCCTATGTAAGTGAGTTGTACCTGAAGTAGTAGAGGGCGACTGAGGAGTCTGATAGTTTCTGGGTTTTAGTCATCAGTTTGTCCAGCAGGTCATGGAGCTCCCCCTGTCTGTCACCAACAGTCCTGCAGTAAACCTTAGACCTGCACAGCTGGTTCCTGGAAAAATCACACAAACAGGCAACATGAACATTAATTCCAAGTTTTAATCAATAGATGCCAACACCATTTATAGTGTAGGCTGTAGTTGAGTCCGACAGCACCAGACCCTGTTGGGAGATTTGTATGATGGGTGCAAATGTCAGATTGTTGGTTGAGGAGAGTTACAGAAAGGGTCTGTTGCAGGGGACATCACAGTGCTGGACACAATCTGGAATGAGTGTTTCAAACAAAGTACATCTGTTAAAGCGCATTACCTAAAGATGTCGGCAGCTCGGCGGAGGAAGTCCTGCTCCTGCTGGTCGCTGTCGGAGCTCATTCCTCTGTCGATGATGGTGAGCAGAGGCTCCACCAAACCCAGCACAAGAGGGCTGCCAGCCTGCCGGGCCACGAACACCTCGACCAGGTCCAACACCTACAACAACAAGGGAGTGAGACATCTTTGTGGGCGGTAGAAGGTGTATGTTTTCAACTTTCAATGGAGCTCGGCTTTTCCATGTGTTTATACTCTGAACTAAGCAAACAAGCATATTTTCCACAGTGTTTACAAGTTCAGAGAACAGACTGAGGATAAGGTACCTTGATCTTAAAGTCTCGGACCAGCGTCTTCTCTTTCTGTATTTTTGTCTTTTCATCCTTCTTGGTCTGAGTCTTCTTCTTCTGCTCTGAGAACAGCGCTGCCAGGTTCTTATCCAGCTCCATCATGGCTTCGTCATCCAGGTCTTCATCATCGCTGCCGTCCTCCTCTGTGGCCTGAATAATGGACGGCACAAAAGAGGACTTAACCACAATGTAACACTGCGTTTCTGCTGTGGCCTGATCACGGCTGGTGAACTGGGGTCTGACATACATGCTTCTGTTACCTCATGATTAATTAATGATGATTCTAACAGTGTTATAATATAAATAAATAACAGTGAAGTGCTACAACGCTGCATTCTTTCTAATGGCCAACAGGGGGCGACTCAATCGGTTTCAAATAGAATTCTGATTGTATGTAAGCTTATGAGAAAATTACCCTTCTTCTCACTTGATTTATTACCTTAGCAAATGGTTTCCTAATGAGTTGATGCTCTCACAAGCAGTGATGCTTATTATTGTACACGCAAACTGCTGAAAACCGGAAAACCCACCAGAGCGTTCTGCTGCTGCAAGACCTTCATCAGCTCCAAACGGAAACTTTGGTCCACCTCTCCCTCTTCCATTGCCTCATCTTCCTCCTCCATTGCGTCATCATCTTCATCATCTTCATCATCTTCGTCCTCATCATCGTCGTCCTCATCTTTATCGTCTTCATCCTCATCGTCTGATCCATCAGACTTTTCCTCCTGGCAGAGAAAAAACACACGGTTGAGGATTTCAGTATCAAAGCTCGTCTTTAACCGCAAAGATTTATTGTGGAATCGGTAAATAAAAGGCCGAACATATGGGGTCTGGGTAGAATGTTACACAATGTATAAGAGGATGTTAAGATGGAAAAGAAGAACTGACCTCCATCTCCTCATCATCTTCGTCATCTTCCTCATTTGGTTTCTTCTGGGTTTTGTTGTCGTCAGTGACGACCACAGCACTGTCCTCCTCATCGTTCTCTGGGTCCAGGACCTACACAGAGCCCAAAACACCATCATTACAATCACTTACAAAGCTTCCACTGCAACATACATGACCCAAGTGACTTTGAATACAATTAGAAGTTGTTAGTGCAAGAGATGCATCCATCCCTCCATTTTCTAATGTGATCTGGTTGTGTCGGGGAGAAATGTGAAGTAATTGGATTTGTGCTTGGGCCAATTCCTGACTAAAATTATGTTTTAAGTTCACAGGTTTATCTTAATCCACTTCACAGTGCTGAAATTGACTTTGCTTCACTGTCAGACAATGAATGACCTTGTAAGTGTTACTTACATCTAAGATGGCGGTGAGGGCTGCTGCAGTAACGTTGGGGCAGACGGAGGAGAAGACCGTTTTGCAGACCTGTCGGATATGCCGGCTCGGCTGGGACAGCAGGGACAACAAGATGTCCACCATCACCTCCACCCACTCAGGCTCCTCCTCCTGCTCTGTAGCTGCTTCAAGCAAAAGACAAACACATTCACACACTTTAAGGCAGCATTTCATGTTTTTTGGCATAATAGCACCTTATAAACCTTTACGGACAGCTGTGTCTGGAAACGAGCTGATAAGGGCGATGAGAGTGAACCGAAACAGTACATTTGGGAGATATAAAATCAAATCAATGAGCTGAAAGATGCTAAAAAAAACTGCTCTAATGAAAATCTAAAAATACCTGATAGTTCAACTTTAACTATCTCCATTTTTAATTCTATGAAAATGTGAGTAAATGAATAGCTAAAATCTAAATTTGAGCTCCTAGATTCAAGGTTTATCAAGTCCTTATGGAATATTAAGCCATGAAAGGATGATGGAGACAGCATCGTCACCATCGTGTGAGAGGCCTCACCTGCTTTCTTCTTTTTCTTCTTGGCCTTCTTCTCCTGAGCTTTGTCCACACAGCTCTGCAGGTCCTTCATGATGTCCAGCAGCTCTTCAGGGGCCTTCAGGAGAAAACACAGTTGTCGATTATTCATCTTAAGTCCATGGCAATGTGTCGTTGTGTCAGCAGATGGTGTTTTTGTAATTTGAGATTAAAACTACAGTATTTACATAACAGCAACATCAAGGCAGCAATTTTAAAACAAAAACAGTGCTACTATTGTATATCATGGCTCTTCAGGTTTGCTGTACCTTGAAGAAGTGCATGCCGACCAACAGGAAGAGCTGCTGGAAGGCGGTGTTTTCTGCAGTAGGGCCTTTCTTTGCCTTTTTCTTCAGGTTTGACACAGACTCCAGCATACTGTAGGAACACGTGTGTAAAGGAGTTATCAGAAATGTTACTACTTCATTCAGTGGCACTTATTAAACAGATACAAGGGTGTAAGTTGTAATAAACTACTGCTATCTCTGTGAGAGTAGCTGGAGGAGACTCTGTTGTCCTACCTGTCCCAGGCCTGTTTCTGCTCAGGGCTGAAGGGCTTGCTGTTCTGGGCGTGTTTTGGCTGGCTAAGCAGGACTTGAGCGTACTGGACCAGGTGGTAGATCCACATGGTGCCATCGGCCGTTACACCCAGCGGCCGCTTTTGGTTGGCGGCGGCGTCTTCGGACGAGTCTTCAGTCTGTGGCAGGTGGTGCATGGACAGGAGGAGTCTGGAGGGAGGACAGAAAGACAAATAGTGATGCAACAAGACAACTAAACAGCCTTTTGGGGAAAAAAACAGGGTTCCAGACTTGCCTCTGTCTTTTAATGTCATCTTTACACTTGTTTTTAATCAAGGCTATGAGGAATAACAATAGTCATCGGCTGATATTTAGCGAGCCACCCGCAGCCAGAATAGAAAAGATTTAACCTCTCACCCAAAGAAAGAATTGACGAGCACTCCTCTTGTTCTATCATCCAGTGGGAAAGAAAGCTTCTCCATCGTCTCTGGGATGTCGGCTGAAGCCTTCTTGGCACTGAAGAAAGCGTGGAAGAAGACAAACCTGGAAGAGAAACAAACAACACCAGCTGATGGCCGTCTATTCATCAAACACTAAGACTTTGACATTGCTCAACTACGGCAGATCTCACCTGGCTATGTCCATGATGACATCCTCCTGCCTCTTCACTTGGTGGTTATCAATGATGGAGGAGAGCCGAGAAACAATCCACTTCCTCAGGCGGAATATGGAGTTCTCCTTCCTGAGAAAAGACAATCAACAGTTACAGTCATCTAGTTTCCATCCCATCATCTTCCTGTTCTGGGTCAGCAGACCAGATAGGACCAGAGTTGAGATTCTCAGACAAATCACAGACACTCACTGTTCCTTTCCTTCCTGATTGTCCTTCTGCTTGCGAGTGCTGAAGTCCAGCAGTTTGTCCAGCTCAGGCTTCAGGAACATCTTCTTCAGCCACTCCATGTAGTGCTGCAGAGCTGCGGGCTGAAGGTGCTGCACCACCCTCCACACCGACGGCACCAC
This sequence comes from Pagrus pagrus, assembly GCF_965226575.1. Classification (NCBI taxonomy): domain Eukaryota; kingdom Metazoa; phylum Chordata; class Actinopteri; order Spariformes; family Sparidae; genus Pagrus; species Pagrus pagrus. The sequence goes on from NC_140198.1 coordinate 9,063,063, forward strand.
GGGGTAGCCCTGGTTGGTCAGCGAGGAGAAGCCCACCATCACTGCCAGCTGTTTGTCGGGATCCTGGCAGCCCTGCAAGAAGTCCGACACGTAGGTGTCCATCTCTGGGGCCAGTTTGAAGCGGTCCGGTTTCTGGAAGAGAAAAACGATTGGATGAGACCCATTCAAAATGAATACAGACTGATCAGGGATGGGACAATACCCATATAAACAGACAACTCAAGTACTTGTACTACTGATACAGGCCCAATACAGACAATTTCTAATAAGTAACCCTTTATTAATGAGCTGTCATTACAAATGTTTTAGAAAGCCATTATAAGCCATTTATAGGAGGAACTTTTTGGTTGCCAGGCTGTGAAAAATATCTGTTAAGACAAATTTAATTTGTTTTTGAGCTCATTCATCAGGACGTCATGGCTTCTCCACTGGTCCATTTTGTAAACAAACAAACACAACTGGTTGCATGTTCACCTACGCTAACGCTGTCTCAGGTCATCCCTGTTGAAGAGTGTAACCTGATGTGTACAGACGACTAGACACTGACCTGAGCAGACACCACGTGCTCCCCGTAGTGCATCATCACATCTCCAGACAACACCGTCTTCAGCTGGGCTACAGACAGGAGAGGCAGGGCGCTTCCCAGCAGACGGAAGCTCAGGTAACTGAGACAGTGAGGGGAACATGTAAGCACAATGTAGTCAACTGGAAACAAGACTGGAAAATGGGATATAAAATATAATAAAGAGGTGCCGAATCAAAGGAAAAAGACAGCAGCCATTCCCATTACGAGTGAAAGAATCAAAATTAGTTCTGCCGTCATACATAACTCCAAATAATGATTGCAACAAGGACTATAACAAACATTTGAGCTCTGAGCTCTGGATGTTACAATCAGTGTTTCTCAGCCCGCCCTGTTCCCTCTGTGAAGGCCTGAGTACTCACTGTGCTGGCCCCGGCTGCTCCTTCAACATGCCGTTGATGATGGCGTTATTCCAGAAGAGCTGGAAGCTGTCCTCCTTGAGAGAGAGCTTCAGGAGGTCCAGGACCACCGCTGGAAGGACACACTCCTTCTTCACTGACTGGGCGGCCATCTTTAATACCTCTGTCAACCTGCCACACAACAGCACACGTCGCTTAGATTTTCAACACTGGAGCTGTTAATTAACAGATGTAGCGAGGAAACTGGCGCATATAGTTTGCATAAGTGAGCAGATATCATGTAGATGAATAGAAGCTAATATTAAAAGGTAAGGGTATATTCAAAAAGCTAAAGTAAAAGAATGTGTGTGGGAGAAAGCCTGTGCTGGTGCACCTTTTTAAGAGCAAAATTCAAGCACTTTTCAAGCACTTTCAAGGTATCTAGACCAAAATTCACCACATCACATCGAGATTGTTACTATAAATGCAATTTATATCGTCACTTTTTTCAGTTTACCAGCTGATTTAATCAACTTTGATTGTATGTTTTGATCATGGCTACTTCATTCTTGCCCATTTCAATACCAGGAGACAAACATATGTAACCAAAGATTTTTTTCTTTTAAAACATTGACATTTTTTAATCCAAGCACACTCCCAGCCCACAAACAAGCCAATCCCAGTGTTCTTACTTGGGGATGTTGTCTGCGTTGATGATGGTCGAGGAGCCCAGCAGCTTCTTGAGTTTCTTGGGTTTGAGGGTTTGTGGGAAGCGCTGCAGCGCCACCAGCAGCAGCTGCAGCTGCTCCGGAGTGTTGAAGGCTGATGCCAGGTCAGTTTGCAGCGCACTGAGAAGGACCTCCTCAAACACCTCCTCTGAGATCTGACGGACAAGACATACACATGCACTAGTTTGAGAAAGAAATGGCTGGATGTGTTTTTAATTTTTGCAGAGATAAAAAGTTAAATTCAGGATATAGGTAAAAGTTTAAATTAAAACTGTATGTATATGTATTATTATGACAGATATAAGGCCCCTGTAAGATAAAAGGTGTATCTGTGCAGCAGGTGTCACCTCATTGAGGATGTCTGTCATGGTCTTGGTGGGCAGGTCCTTCAGGTGTTGTCTGTGCTGGCTGAGGCTCTGGAGGAGCTGCACACATCCCAACACCACCTGCGGCTCCTGGAGAAACACAAGACAGCGCTCAGAGATCACAGGACACAAGACTCCTCTCACACTCACAGCGACCTTCTATTACACTTTATATTACGGTCCTTGTAATAAGCATGAATTAGTCGGTAATAAGTCCTTCTAAAATGCTTATTAGCATGAATACGAATAATGAAGTGAATAATAGCATCATGTTTATTAACTGATTATAAGGCATTTATAAGCACTTATAGTGCTCATAAACATCTAATAGTCTAACAATAACACGTTAATGATGCTATTATTACATTTCTCTGAGGATTTCCCTGAACTCAGACTGCTGAAGGCTCATATTAGCTTGAGCATAACTTAAAAATACATTTTTACAAAGAATGAGAAATGTCATTTTGTCACCCCACTTCTGTAACACCGTCAGACTCCCAATGGAAAGTTTAATTAAACAAGATGAAGCAGAAACAGAGATATTGCCTTTTTTATTCCTCACATTCTTCTTCCTTCTCAAAGCCAAGAGCGCACATAACATTACCCACAAAGCAATTTCACAGCAGACAGCCCAGAGATGTATTTTTATACTCACTGTAGAGATGCGGCCAGACTGATGAAGGGCGAGGACGCCAAACAAGTTTCCAAACAAAGCACTTCTGACCAGTTTCTGAAAAAAACAAGAGAAAACCTCGACATTCGCGCAGCTCATTCGTAAAGCTTTCAGAGCCGAGAGAGAGAAACATCACACACACTCACCTTTTTCACCGTCTGCAAATTGTGCTTTTCTTTGATTCTGTTGAGTACACTCTGCAAAGAGACGTCTTCGAAGGCACTTAAGACCTGAAAAACAAAAACTCATGTCATGCTGAAGCCAACACTCCACTCAGAATTCAGACCCCATCTAAGAGTATAATTTTCACTGATTAAATCTTTATTATTTAAGTGTCAAAATACACGTGCGCATGAAATGTAATGATAGATTGGGTTAAACTGGTGTTGGTGGTCGTCTCCACTCACCTGTCCCAGAGCCAGGCTGAATCCGGGCCTGGCAGCCTCTCGGATGTGAGCCAGTCCATCCACCAGCCTTTTAAAGGTGTATTCCAACTCATCTGCCTGCAGTTCACAGAGAGAGAGAGACCACGAAATGATGCACAGACATTGCTGCGTACGGTAAAAGCTCTTTTCATAGGATGATACCAACACATTAGCTTACATTCAATTTAATTGCAATATTTGATGGTTATTTCAAATTCTTTACATCTAATTAATCTGAAAATGCATTTTTGATGCTTTCATGTGTCATTAATTTCCCTTTAATGCTACTTTAAGATTATTCCAGAGGTAAACACTTAACAACGGCTACAACTACCACAGCTGCTCCTACTACTGTTACTGTCCTAACTTCATAAGACAACCATGCTGGGTTTACACACTCTCAGTGACAGACACTGATCAGAGCCTGCCTCACCTTCTTGTTGGTTTTCAGGTACTTAATGAGGTTTTCTATCGCCTTCAACCGGACCTCCTGATCCGGTTTAGCCAAGTCCCAGAAGAAGTCGAGGAAGACGCGGTTCTGTTGCAGGACCCCGGCGGGCCGGACCGGCGCGGCTGCTTTCACTGATACCTCCACCATCTCTACAGACATCTCATCACACAGCCACAACTGCTGTCCATGCTGCTGCAGGAGGAAAAACGTGCCTCGTTGCGCAGCTACTGCTTCCGGGTCAACACTTCCGCTTTGGTTTTTTTTTTCGTCAGACACAAAAAACTTTATTGAACAACACAAATGAACAAAACTGACGGGTAAAGTAAAAAGCTAATGTTAGGCTAGTGGTTAATACATATTGTGTAGTTCGTCTATATACATTATTTGGATGGTCATTATGAAGTTGCTACTGATATTTATAAACCTTTACAATTGTTCAAAGGGGCACTATGTAGTGTTGGTGAGGAAATTCAAAATCAGAATTGTAATAATGATAATAATAATAATAATAATAATAATAATAATACAAACTCAGAAATATTTATTTTTTCCATAACTGAATAAACAAGCTGTTCTCAGATAAAGTCCCCAGAACACTGTTTGAAGCTAGAAATGTGGCAGGGTCCACCACACAACAAAGTAAACCGGTATTAAATTTGGTTGTCCTTTCAGGTCAGTTTGTTTATTCAGTTATGAAACAAAAGTTTGTTTATTTCGTTTGTTTAGGGATAAAATAATTCAGTCAATTAAGATCTTTCTCTTCTTATTATAAGTTCTTCCCCCAAAGCTACATAGTGCACCTTTAATGAATGGTTTATAAAGCATTTAGTTTGTTACAAACACAAAAATTGCAATTAACTACAGTGAATTTACTGTTCAGTAATGTTTTTTATAAAGTGTTACCATTTAATTCATCTTGGACAATGATCAGGGAAGAAACTATTTATTAGATCCACAGATCCAAGTTTTATTTTAGTGAAACAAAGGTCAGAATGACAGCATCAGTGAATTATTAATTTGCCTTTCAAAAATTATAGAAATTCAACTTGGTTTTACTCGTTTTTTATTTTCCTCTGTTCATCAACGCCTCCCCCCTACAGTAACTCCCCCCCCCCCCCCCCCCCCCCCCCCCCGAGGGCCATATCTGTAGTGCAAAATAGCCTCTATAAAGTGTGATCTAATCAGTCTGTACATTCTTATGTTTGGTTTTTAAAGATTTTTTTAGGGTATAAAATATACGTCTATGTAAAAAGGACTGATATAGACAATCAAAACACTTCTTCATTACCTGTTGTATAGTTGTATATTGCAATAATAATCTATGGTTGTAACAAAATGCCACAGCACACCTGGACTTGCCTTTTGGCACACCATTTGGGAACAACTGTTAAAAAGATCAGTCAGATAGTGGCATCTAGTGGAGAGGTTGCAGATTGCAGCCACCTGAAAACCCCAACACACCAATCACAGTTTCAGGCGATTATACAATAATGAAGACGTAATTTTGATTATTATATTCTATTTCTGCCAAAAGATCCCTCTTAATTAAACACATAGGATCGTTAACTGTTGTTTTATTGATGCTAGACTTTGTTTGTCACAAGAAAAATAAAAACTTCTGAACTCAAACCGTTTTATCTTTGCATAAAAAGATTCTTTATTAAAACTGCATGCAGATTCCATTACTCCTGACCAGATTTAGTGGCAGAGAGAGAGCTGAGGTTGCAAAAAGGATTAGCAGTCAAGAGTCAGACATCACAATCAGAGTGTAGTTTCTTGGGGCTCTTTTAGTCGACGGGACCAGCCAGCACAGTGTCCAGGGTGCTCTGAGCCTCTTTGATCTGCTGCTGCAGTCTCTGCTTCATGCCCTCATTCTGGGCCTTCTTCAGCATGTCCTGCATGTCTCTGATGGCTGCCCGGTAGCCCGGGGCATTGTGAAACACTCGGATAGCCTTGTCGCCGCTGCACACCAGGAAGCGTCCGTTAATATCAAATCTAAGGTCGGTGATCTCCTCGCTGTGGATGCCGTGCAACTCCTCCTCCAGCTCGCCGCTGGTAGCGTTGAACATGGCTATGTTACAGCCGTCACTGATGGCCACCACCCGGCCGTCTGGAGACAAGGCAACCCGGCTACCCTCTGATGATGTACAAGGGACTGTCTTCAGGAGGTATGGATCCTGCTGCTTCTTGTACTCCACATCTGTATTCCAGAGTTTCCACGTGCCGTCTTTGGAGACAGTCACCATTCTGATAAGTTAAAAGAAAGATAAGAATATAATTACATGGAAGTGTAACAGAGTGCAAAACTGACTTTTTGTCATTTTACTACAACTATTTCTTGGTCAAGGGCAGTAACTGTCTAGAGTCTTGTCATCACTAATGCTGCCAGGAAACCACTGGAGGCTGCACATAACCCCCAGTAAACCAAAACATATGGGTAGATGTATTTTTTAAATTTTCTTTCCTCCTGTTTCCAGACCCTCAGGACAGTTACAGTGTTAACCACCTGTTTGGATTTGTATTTTAATCAGAAAAGCCTTTGTTACCTGTGAGAGTCATTGGAAAAGGCGAATGCATGAACTCCTGCAGAGTGGCCCTTCAGGTCAAAAGCTCTCGCCACCTCTCTGAACTCTCCTCCCTTCCCGAAGCAAACCTCCCACACCTTCACGTCAGGAGTGAAGCCACATGAGGCAACGAACCTGAGCACAGGGACAAAAAGCGCACGTACACAATTACATAAAAAAGATTTTGTCATTTGTTTTTCTGTTTATTAAGTTTTTTTCTGAGTGATGAGGATGCTTAATACAGTATGCTAAAAAAATAACTGGAAATACTGCAGAGATGGCCTTAACTATAAATAAGCTCTTATTTTGAAGAGTAATGATTACAATACTTGGACTTTTGGCCTGAAAAATGAAAGGGATATTTTTACCATAAAACAAAATGTAAAAAAAAAAGCATACAAGTCTTGAACACCTTCTGAATGTATGTTGGCTAAAAGAATCACAGAGTTCGGACATGAAAATAGATCCATCAATAGATCTGATTAAATGTCTGGATGATAGTTCAAGAGGGGAAAACCCACAGTGTCTTAAGTGAAAGATCTGTGGTGATGGAGGGGTGGGACTGACCTGCCACATGGGGAGATGGCAGCATAAGAATTGGTTATCTGGTTAGTGTTGATGGAGGCCAGTACATCTCCTTTCAGGTCCCAGATGTGAATGGTGGTGTCGGTGGAGGCACTCATGATGAACTTGCCTGCAGAGAGGAGAAACAGAATCAGCCTGTCGATCATCACACAAACTGATTTTAGATACGGAGATAATTAATAATGGATAATACAGATAACAACAGAAGATATTTTCAGTAATTCAGCTCATGTGATTCACTTTGGGATTTGGGCAGACAGGATCTCAGACATCTTGTTTTTCTTGTTTGCAGTTATTCAAATACACACCTCAAGGCTGCTACGATTGTTCACAGCCTCATTCTCACAGTGAGCAAGCACTGGGTGTACAGGTGTCATTCAGAGCGATAAATTAATTATTTTTGTGTGTGTTTACGAGCTGCTTATACCAGCCACCCTAAAAACATCTGTATCCTTGTGAATCACTAGCTTAAACATACTGTATCAATAAAAAAGCAAGAACTAAGAATTCATGCGTGACTTTAAGACATCTTGTGCGTTCTGTACCTGTCTCTGCAATGCCAATGTTGAGGATGGGGGCCTTGTGTTTCTGTGGAAAGTCCTCAGGAGCCGCTTTGAAGTTTAAAGTACCGTCCTCCTTTTTCATCATTTTGAAGATTCGAATAGCATCTCCATTCGCCAACCAGGTGATAAATGCCCTGCAGTGAAAAGGTGAGAGTCAGTGAAGGAGGTGGTGGGACTTACATGTGCCTGTATCCAAAAATGACCTCAAGATGAACCAGTGCCATTTTGGCTTGACAAACAAACCAATTACTGGTGTGTGCTGTGCATATTAAAAACAGAGAAATAACAAATTAATCAGTATCAAAAAGTAATAGTTCATAGCTAAAATTTCTGATGTGGAGGTTCAGAAGCTAATGTTGTGTTGATGTTTGTACACATTTTGTCAAATGAGGTCATTCTGTCCTCACTTTATCCTTTATCTCTCAGTGCTGCTTCAAGTTGATCTAAGTTAAACTAAACAAGGTTTGTTTGGGGGAAGTCAGAGAATGCTTTATGTCAGTGAGGGTCTGCGTAAGTTCAGTACTAGAGAAGAAGAGACCTGGAGTCTGGGCTGAAGCGGACCAGTGTGGCGTGATCCAGTTCCACATTGGCCCTCAGACACTTGTGTTCCCGCTCCAGAAAGTCTTTCGTGCTCCAGATCCGGACGGTGCGGTCGTCAGCGCATGACGCAAGGTACTTCCCGTTACTGCTGAAATCAAGGCATGTCACGTTCGCACTGTGGTTCTGAAATGTACATGGACACAAATAAACACATGCTCAATGGATGTTAGAGAAGGAGTCTAGTATCTAGTATGTTCAAGTAGCAACACTGAATAGAGACAGGGCCTGAGGTGTTCTTAACAAACGGACATGTCACTGAACAACAACAGTCCTTAGCTCTAACAAAGCGTACGTATTCATTCTCATTGTGTGTCTTAGTTTACCTTCAGTGACGCTGCCAACAGTGGATGGCTGAACGTGTGCTGTGATGGTTTGTCCTTGCGGCTGCGCTGCTTCTCCTGCTTTGGTTTCTTGGATGCAGGGCCCTTCGCAACACTACCTTCAGCTGAGAGACAATACACAGAACATTTGAATTTATGATACTGCAGTACAGGCCAAGCATGTCCAAGACTAACTACAGTCTCAAAGATTCTGTATTTGCCACTGTTGTAAAAGGTCTCTGACGCACAGGACAATAGAGCTGGGACAAAATATCGATACAGTGGCGGCAAAAATCTATATAATATAAATTATGTATATGTTTTATTATGTGGTGTAAACATCTGTAAATATAATTTACACAGATTAAAAAACAATTCATTGAGGCATCCTATCTGTTTAACTCCAGACCTGTTTTGCTTTGTGATAGTTTATGGCTATATTACATAGGGCCTGACCGATATATTGGTTGGCCAATATTGACCTATCGTGGATATATTGGTATCGGCCCATATGCTGTTCTTTACACGGCAGTATAAAAACTTCTGTTTAATAGATCATAATGCAGAAAAAGACGCTTGAGGTAATTTGGAACTACTAAATTCCCAGTTAAGTTTACTTTATCAATGCTCTGATGTCATTTTGGACAGTAAAGTGTTTTGGAAAACTATAAAACATCCTGCCATCGTTACATATATTTGTTACAAGCATTTGATGACCCTGTTTTAAGGATCATTGCAAAAAATGTGTGTATATCAGCAGATATTGGAATTTTTTACTCCCTAATATCGGCATTGGCATTTCTATTTTCTGCTACTTTATTTATTTGATACATTTAGTTATTAGTTACTTTCCAGATTGAGATTATTATATTTATAGGCTGTTAATTGTGACGTGTTTACCGATCTGATATTGTTTTGGGCAGGACATTGTGTGAGAGGAGTTTGCATCAGAACCAAAGTAGCACATTTTTTAAATTAGTTTATTTTATCGGCAATCCAACAGAAAAATCAGACACCGAAATCAGAAAATGCTGAATATCGGCACCAATTATCGGCCAGGGCAACAGTCGCTGTATCGTGATACTCTCTTTATCGTGGGCAAGGTATTGTGAATCGTATCGTGAGTTACTCTGTGATACCCACCCTTACAAGACAACAAACATTAGCTTGTAGCATCTGGTAACAGACAGCAAACCGAGGCTCTGAAAGGTAATAACAATATTATCAATTACTATTTTTCCTTCTCTTAAAAATCCCTTCTGCATTTTGTCAAACTCTAAATGGATGTGTGTTTTTGTAGTGTAATAGTTAGCTTTCAACTTCAGAAGACGATTATTAGCGACAAAGGAGCGCTTATCTATGTTTGCATAATTAACAGGTAGTGCATGGATCAGTCACCCCCACTGGTCAGTCACATGTAGCGTTTGACGACTGGCCAACGACACACGACAGTCGCTCAAAGTTGCACTAGCTTTCGTTACTCGCTTCATAAAGTCGGGGTGTTACAGTGGACACACACACTGTCACACACGCTGCTCTCCTGCTCCCTCTCGTTATGAATGAACACAGCAGAAGCAACGCGCGTGTCAAAGACCACGGAGATAGTTGGTGACTCACCGCCCTCCCCTCAGTCACCGCTTCGGCTAGAGTTACGTTAGCTAGTGTGGCTCTTACCGGCAAACTCCGCTGCCTGCTCTAGCTCCTCTCGTATTTCTTCTTTCCGTTTGCCCACCGCTACTGCAACCAGAACAACCAGTGCACCCAGTAGCAAAGTGAGGGCGACCAGCGCGACTAACTCCATATCGAAAGCTTTCTGCCACGTACTTTGCACCGCTAACGTCTACTTGGCTGTTACTCACTACTGGGGCACTGCGCATGCGTTCGATTCTTCTTCTCGTCCTTTTCCTTCTTCTTCGCTTAAATTGTGCTGCAAACCGAGACAACCGCCATTACCGCCACCTAAAGGACTGGAGCCGCACAGTATCATTGTTAATAGTAGTTTAAAAAATAATTTTAACTCGATGTCGACTCGCTATTTTTTTCATCTTTTAGGAAACAGCGAAGGTTCATGGAGAAGGGACTGAATGAACAACAGAAACTGACACCAGGCAGTCTGTGAACATCAGACCAAATCAATCATAACAAGGACTGGGGAAGAGGTCAAAGGTCATCGACCAGGAGCAAGTGGATAGAGAAATATCTTTGTTTTCATGACTTAATAAACTGAATAAACAAACTGACCTCAAAGGACAACACAGTTTCATACTTTTACTGTATTTATGTGGCAGACCCTACCTCTCTAGTTTCAAACAGTGTTCTGGGGACCATATTATCCTCTGAGAACAGCTTGTTTATTCAGTTATGGAATAAATATATACTAATATATGTGTTTGTATCATTACCTCAATAATATTGTAAATATTGAAATTCTGACTTTGAATTCCCTCTCCAAAACTACATTGTGCCCCTTTAAATCACCTGAATTTGTGTGTTCAGTCAATTACATTATAGCTCTTAACCTCTTTTAGCAATGTTTTGTTTTTTTCCCCCCACATGAATCTGCAAAGGTAGATTTCACAGTCGGACTGTGATCAAGGTCTTTCATTATCGATTAATCTGTGCTTCAATTTCTTGATTAATCTATTATTTTGTCAATACAATTGTGAAAAATGCCTGTTGTAATTACAGAGAAGTTGGCCTTAAATTATTTGCCTTCTTCCCCCTTTTCATACAATGTGAAGAAGAAAAACATCAAATTGTCTTCTTTGAGCAGCTGGAATCTGTGCATGTTTTGTAATTTTGCTTGAAAAATGACAAATGGCTAATTATCATATTATCAAAGTAAATTCAGATATATTTTCTGTCAATTAATTAACCAAACGTATTGCCCCCGTGTGCTCACTATTCAAAAATATGTTATCTAAACATGAAAAAACTGAGATACAATACAAATTAGATGAGCTGTGTCCCAAATCCAGACTACGTACTAATTCTAAGCAGGTTTTAAGTTTAGTTTTTCTATTACAGTATACTGTTAAGAAGTTGGGACACAGCTTAACTGCACTGAAACGGTCACATGATCTTATGGGAGAAAAGTAGAGAAATAAGACCTTAAAGAGTTGAATGTGTTTTAGTTGGAACATCCACATCCAAAATTCACTTTTTATTAATTCAAAATTAACCATCAAAAACTGATTCAGATACTTGCTCACTTTTCACAAAAAGAGGTCATTACTGAGGACAGAAATCATTCTAATAAAATAACTCTGACTGCCAACATAAATGGATTTATTGTCATCTTTCCTTGACAAAACACCTTAGAGACTACAAAAATCCCTGCAACATTGTGACTGTAACTGTTAATAACAAGCAGATAAGGGTTTCCAATTTGACAGACTGTATTTCTCGTAAATCTGTTGTTACATTGATGTGGTGTAATCTATTGTAACAGTGATATTTCAGAGGTGGGGATAATGTGTTGCTGTGCAGATGTTCAAAAACTCACCTTTTATTAAGGTAAATCTGTAATAACAGTAGTTAAAGGTAAAATCTAATTGATCTTCTTGATCTTTCAGTGGATGAACACAGATTCAGTGCCTGGAATAAAGAGAGGTAGTCTGGCACAAACAAACACATCTCAGGATTTAAAGATGAGATAAAGATCACAGATTCTTTTCACAGGCATGAAGTTGAAGAATTGGCTTTGGTTTGTCAGCACAAGTCAAGAGCAGTCATCCTAACTAAATACTGACCTGCTAATTACATCAGTGTTGGCAATCACTATCAAAAAAAGGCCGTCCACAGGAGGACTCTGGGAATGCTTGCAATGACAAAGAGTATGAAACAAGAACATAAGGGTCTGCACAACCTACATTAAGACTAAAGTTGCCCTTAAGTGCAGAAACACATCATTCATTTACAGGGTCAGAGAGCCAATTAAAAAAATAATTTAAAATGCAAACGTCTCATAACTTTACATACACACTGCCATGTTGTGTACCTTATCTGAATCAACTGTGCACTTCCCCCTGTTCAGACACATTCAGATAATGTACTCAAATATTCGGTAACATACAAACCAGTGAGCGCTTCACGTAAAAAAATAAATGTTTGAGCCGAGGCTCCACGTCTTTGCCAGACTCAGCTTTCTCCTTAAGACAAACCAATGGGAGTGTCCACATACTGTAAAGGAAAGAGAACTTTGGATATGCTTTTGTTCAGAATGAAACTATTCGACTGTCTTTTCTCCCTCTTCAAGTATAGTGCATTGTTATGTATTCTGTCTCCTCACTGCTACATTCCCTCACTGGGTCATGTAGTCATCCAGGCAGCATGAACTCAGCAAGCTGGTGTGCTCTTTCTAACTCCTCTGCAAACACAATGTTTTGGGCCAGCACAACCCACAGGAGGAGGGGCAGGAAGCAGAGGGCAATGTGGCAGCCTGGGCGGGGGAAGTTGGGCTTAGAAGAGAGCAACGTTAGCCAGATTAGCCATAGCAGCAACAGCTGAAGTCCTCTGAAAAGCGGTGCTGGACATGTAGCCGGTTACTTCTTCCTGTTGTGTTGCCTCCGCGCCTGCAGCCTCTGCCGTGCTCCAGAGGGCTTTGATCCGGCTCCAATCGAGAAGGAGGGAGTCGCTGGAGACCCTGAAATAAAAAAAACACACAGAACATGTTAGGGCGGGACATTTACATTTCTTTTAACTTCATCTTAGGCGTAGTAAGCTGTGCCAGTTTCTTTTCCGTTTTGTGGGTGACTTCTCTAGTGTTCAGCACGTGAGCTGAGTGAATCAATTACATTAAGGGAGCAAAATGGTGCAAAATTCAGTGGGACAGTTGAAAAAGACTTTAGATGTTGTTAAATGTTTTTGTTTGATAGAGTCCGCATCTCAAGGAATCCAATAACTGACTAATACATATGATTATAAGCACTATTTAAACACAGTTTACTCTCTTAAAGTACGACTTCACTAAAAAAATATGAATGGGAATGTTTTGCGTTGCATGCCAATTTAAGTGATACTCCTAAATTTTAAAGGAGCGAGCACCAGTGCTACTAGTAAAAAAAAAAAAATCTTAGCCCTGGATTCTTCACCTCTTTGTCCAAAAATGACTACTGCTCATCAACAACTTTTATTTTGCTGTGGATAAACACTCAAGCGTGGCCTAAATAGTCGTGGTTACACAAAGCTCAGCTGGACTCAAGAATCACCACCACAATCATAAAACAGCATTAATAACTTACCAAAAGGAACAGCGTTGAAGCCTTGGACTGGAGTTCCAGGACTTCCAAAGGGAATTGGTCCTGCAGGAGCACTCTGGCCGAAGGATGGGGTAGACGTCCCTGCAGAGAAACAAGCGCACAACTTGATTAAACTAAAATAAGAACCGGGGCTAAGCCATTTAATTCTAGTTTGTTTGTTTCTGAACATTAAAATACCTTTCTAACCAAGAGAATGGCAAATGGCTCTCACTTTTCTTGTGTAAAACCAAGAATCAAAATGAGACCATGAGAAAAATGACTTGACAGGTGTTTGGGAATCAGAGAAAAGTTCATTAGAACATGCAGGTTTTGTGTAAATAGCAAGCTCTGTTGCCCCAGAATTGTCTGTCTGCAAATGTCCGACTATCTCAAGATTTCATAACCGAAAACCAAAATTATGTTTGTGGCTTGATTAGACATCTCACTATAGAAATCCTCTGTAAAATATTCAATGGCAAACAAAACAGTTGTCATCATTTCTTACCAAAAGCTGGTTTGTCAGTAGCAGCAGCTCCAAAGTTGAAGCCTCCCATCTGTGGTGCAGGATTATTGGCGACTGGTGTTCCAAACTGGGGGCATGGCATACCAGCACCAAAGTTAAATCCACCGGGTGCTGGCTGAGCAGGGCCGGAGGGAGCCGGCTGAGGAGCCGCACTGCCGAATGTGAAGGTGGCTGAGGAGGAGCTCTGAGTCTGAGTTGCAGCACCAAAGTTTGGCACAGCTGAGGGAGCAGCTGATGGAGCGGTGGTGCCACCGAAAGCAAAACCTGTGGAGCTGGCTCCAAATGCTGGTTTTGCTGTGGTCCCAAAGCTGGAAGTTGAGGTGACAGCAGCTGCCCCAAAAGGGAAAGGGCCCGGGGCTGGGTTAGAGGCAGGTGTGGCAGATGCTGCACCGCCTCCAAAGGTGAAGGGCTTTGCTGCCGATGAGCCGAATGTTGACTGAGCTGTTGGCGCTGGTGCTGCAGACGAGCCAAAGGTTGACTGAGCTGTTGGCGCCGGTGCTGCAGACGAGCCGAATGTTGACTGAGCTGTTGGCGCCGGTGCTGCAGACGAGCCAAAGGTTGACTGAGCTGTTGGTGCCGGTGCTGCCAATGAGCCGAAGGTTGACTGAGCGGTTGGTGCCGGTGCTGCCGACGAGCCGAATGTTGACTGAGCTGTTGGTGCCGGTGCTGCCGATGAGCCGAATGTTGACTGAGCTGTTGGGGCCGGTGCTGCAGATGAGCCGAAGGTTGACTGTGCAGCCGGCGCTGGAAATGATGACTTTCCAAAGGAGAAAGTAGACTGGGTGGTGGCGGCAGCAGTGGTGGAGGCTGTGCTGGCCATGGCAAAGCCTCCAAATGACGCAGTGGTTGTGTTCTGGCTGGGTGCTGCCTGGCTGAAGGCGAACATCTTCTGGCTGGCTGCTTGAGGGTCTAGCTGTGTGGCACCAAATGTGAATGCGCCGTTGCTGGAGGTTGTGGTAGCAGCAGCGGGAGCAGCAGCAGCGGGAGGAGCTGCAGCTGACGTAGTGGTGGTAGCAGCTCCAAACTGAAATGTGCTCCCTGTATTAGGGGCCTGCGCTGTGGCTGAGCTGGTACTTGTTGAGGATGGTGCTGACCAGTTTCCAAAGAGGGATGTCACAGCTGGTTGGGCAGTGGGCTGCATGGTGGTGATGGAACCAGTGGATGCTGTGGTCATGCCAGGATAGGCAGGTGGAGCAACTGTGGTGCTGCCTGTGGATCCAAAGAGTGAGGGTGCACTAATTGAAGAAGCTGTAGAGGTGGGGTTGGTGGTTGTGCTGGATGGACGCTGTGCAAAGGCAGCAGCTACAGTGGCGTCTCCGAAAATGGACTTGAAATTTTGGACAGAGGGTTTGCTCTCTGGGGTTGATGTAGCTGAAGAGGTGGTGGTGGTGACAGCAAAGATGGGCTTGAACCCTGAACCCAGCAGAGGGTTGATGTTACCGACTGATCCTGCAATGCTGGATGGGGCAGTAGCAGTAGCAGTGACCAGGTTAGAGGCTGAAGAAGCAGTGGGGGTGCTGATCTGGCTCGGCAGTCCGAACAGACCTGCTCCTGCTACAGTTGGAGTGCTGCTGGGAGCTTTGGAGACCTGACTCAGCACCTGAGTGAAGGCAGAGGGCTGCTCCATTCCAGCAGAGGAGGATTGAGGCTGGGCTGCAGGGGGGAGCAGTGGGGCCACTGTGGTCGAAACCTTCAGGGTTAAGCCGCTTGGTTGTTCCAGTGTGGTTGATGCAGACACTACAGACACAACAAGCCAGTTATGGAGAGAAAAACATGTCAGAATCAAAGAAGAATGTGGATGGTCAAAACATGTTATGAGATATTTGGGATGTTCTGGATGTAAGATATATAAAATGTGACACAGACTGACAATTATGTGAGTTCGATGTTTTTTTAATTTATTTTAAGCCTGTTTGTTTATAATATAAATTAGGAAAGAGAAAGATTATTCTGCAGTAAAAAATCTTGGGTGTAAATGTGATTTTAAAAATGCCATTTGCAATTCTGCAGTTTAACTACTTCTGTTTTAAAATGAATTACTGTGGCACATAATTTTTAGCTCATGTGTTGTCTTCACATTTCATTAAGAGAAGCATATATGTGTGTCTCACGTTGGACAGTGCTGTAACAATTAAATCAATTTCAAAACTTTGTGAAGGAAAGTGACGACCCGTAAGTACTGTGAAACAAAGGCCTAGTGCTCATCTTTCTATCAGAGACATCTCAGTTAGAGAACATTTTCTGGAAATGAATGCAAGACTTCAGAACTTCCTGTGGAAATATCTTCAGTTCAGTGGTCGTACCTGTAGTCGTGTTGGCAGCAGGTGCGGAGCTAGCAGGAATGCTGCTCTTCATCTTCAGAGCCTCCAGCAGCGGGTTGGAGGCTGCAGGTGCTGCAGGCGCTGTGCTGACACTGCTGCCTGGGCTGGGGTCCAGGTTGATGACTGGAATAACTGAGCTGGAGGACGTGGGCAGAGGAGCTGCTAGAAGGCTGCTCAGGGTGGTGGTGGAGCTGGTAGAGGAAGGAGGCTGGGTGGACAAGGTGGCTGGGGGAGAGACAGACTTCTCTGGCTCTGGAGCTAAAAGAGGGCAAATTAACAGAATGCCTAGAGGTCAGGGTCGAGGCTTATCCAGGCGACAGCTACATGAGACTAGTCGAGTCTAATTGTCCTGACACTCCACCTAAAGGAGCAATCACCCCAACACCATCTCAGAAACGAGCAGAAATGGAAATCTCATCTAATTTTTAGAAGCATAAATCTATTATGAAGTTTGAACACTCCAGGAAGATGACTCAACAGGAAAGGTTCTCAGCTGAATCTGTGGATTTACCTTGTTCACACATATGGTCTCACACTGCCAGGCTGCCTCTTTCCTCTAAGGCTCAGCTCAGACTGGACAGTTATTTTCTCATGTTGCCACTTTTTAATTCCCTAACAATGCGTTTCCATGTCCCAGTCGTGTGTTAAGCTTCTATCAGAATGGGAATGTATACAGATTTGCAGAAAGCTGAACATTTCTTAATTTGACTTTTGCGTCTTGAGTTGCGGTGGGCAACAGCAGGATATTTTTCAAGGTTTAATTAACAATAAATGGCAGCCTGTCACTCTGACAATGTTTGAGACAGTACGTGTGAGTGGAGCCCAACAGCAGAGCATGAATCAAACAGTAGGGTTGGGCCAATTAAATAAATGTCAAGCCAGATTATTATTAGGTTTAATACCTGACCAGACCGGTAATTTCAAAGTAGCTGTCACACATGACTCAGCTGCTACCAAGAGCAACATAAGGAGAGTCCATGAATGACAGCAGCACTACAGTCCATCATGTCGTTGTGACACATCATGTTTTTATGTCCCACAACAATTTCGACTTTCCATGTTCAAAAGATTAACATCAAAATAATAAAAATAAGATTTCAGCAAGTAGTATTTAAGCGAGTAAAACTGGAGAAAAGACCACTACGTATGTGCCTTAGCAAGTCGATGAGTTTTCCGCAACACATTCCTACAAATGTTACACAATAAAAGCCTTGTTAAGAGGCGTTAGAGGGCTTTTTATTTGTAACAGATACAGGAAGTGTTGAGTTTGTATTCACAGCATTAAGCACCAACTTTAAGGGCATACAGGAGCAGCGATTCAAAAGGAGGCCTCTCACTGAAGGGTACAAAATCAGTATGCAATGCTAGTTAGCTGCAGCATAACCTGCATCAACTCGTATTTAGTAGTATAGTGGCACTGTGTGCACAACTCAAAACTCCAATACAACAAAACAAGACATAAGCACCACACCACCAATGGAACTGAGCTAATCAGCTATTCCGGGGCTCGTGCTAACCGGCCACATGCTGCTAGTTCTCTCCACCCTATAACTGCTGGTTCAGTCAGCTGGCACAAATTCAAACCGGTTGAAGCTCATAGACCTGGAAACCTACCCAAACTTATCGAACAGTGTAGAAGTTAAATAGAGGACGAGTTATATTGTTTAATGGCTGCTTTTGCTCACCAGGTGTCTCCAGGACCTTCTGGATCTTACTGATGGCAGCCTTTTTCTCTTCATCCAGGTCCTTCACAGTGATGGTGTAGCCCAGCTCTGGAGGCGGGGGCTGCAAATCAACAAAGAGAGATGGTAATTTAGAGTGATCGACTATAAAAACAAGGGCATCTGGGAGCGTGAAGTCTGATAATGTGGCACTCCTTACCAGAGAGATCTGATCGTCCCGGTGGCTGGACACCAGCTGGATCTTTCGTTTCCTCTTCCCACCACTACCAGTAGAGTCTGTTGAGGTAGTGACTGGGATCCTGGGGACTGGTGTCAGTTTGGCTGCAACATCATCACATAATGAACAGTTAATCTAAATCAGACTATTTGGACTCAATTTGTTTCATTTACTATATTGCAATATGTTTTTAAGGTAAAATATATCAGTCTTTTACAGGGATAAAATGTTGAAGTCGGGACATATTTCCGTTATTGTTCTTGGTGTTCTTTTACAGTTAGATCCCACCTTCAATCATCAGAACTGTTGTCATGATGAAGTTGTGGAAGGTTTTTGCACTGATCTGATCCACTGGATCAGCATTAAATACTGACTCTGTTGAGTGGATTAAGCATCAGCATCTACTGTGCAAATACCAACCCTGAACCATCAGCTTGGTGTGAAGTCGTTCCTTCATTTTTGTCTTTATAAAATTCAGTTTTACTGCTGCCAGCTACATTCATTCAGTCACAGTGCCACAGTCAAATCCCTGTCCTCATGTTATCCAACGTAAAAACAAATTAGAAGTTAGGGCAATGACCATAAACCATCTTTGGTCTGTCTGTAGACTTTGTTTTTGTGCCATTAAGTTTTTTGTTTTCTACAGCCACTGGAGATTAATGAGACTTACAAGTAACAGGTGCCTTTTCAGATGCTGCCTGGTCTGACCTCACCGAGGATGCTGAGCTGGGAGACTGCCCGTCGTCCTCTCTGGTAATGAAAGCACAAGTTAAAAACTGTATCATTAAAATAAATATGGACGATGAGCAGGAAACCAGTGGAGACATACCTGAGTCTTTTTGAGGCTCCTTCTGGAGTCTGAGATCGCGATGATCCAGGGCTGGACAGAGGGGAGCTGGCTGCTGACCGTTTCTTCCACTGTGAAAGTAAACATGGAGATTAAGCTTAAAACCTCTACTTGATCTCTGCTGAGACATGTACGGTACACATGCAGTAGGTAAGTGTTACCTGGCTGATGCCTAGCGTAGAGCTGTAGGAGCTGAAGATAGGGTTTCTTGTGCTCCCTGGGGTTCCTCTTGGGGCATGGGCACCACTGACAGAACTGATGGAGGACGTGCGAGACCTCTTCATGATAGACTCCTCCGCCAATGAGGTCATCCCTCTTTTCAGGCTTCCTGGCCTGGAGAATGGAAAAGGAAAGCATTTAGACAGCCGCCCTACACTTGGCCATCATAGAATCAATTACAGTCAGTAAAACTCAAAGACAAGTTTTAACAATGTAATGAATAACAGAGCAGAACACAAAGTCAAACTCACTTAGGGACCAGCTGTGATGGTGTTCCATTTGGTAAAAGAGGCCCAAAAGCAGAATGTGCACTTCCACCACTGTCGTTACGCCTTGGGAAATGAAAATGGATTATAAACATGCTTAACACTTTAACTGACTACGTGAATGGACCAAATAATGCTCTTATGTCTTTTTTTTGTGTTACAGGAGAAAAGCTGAAAAAATATCTAAAGCCCTTTTCAGACATGGAATGTGTGGCTTCATCTATCTGTTAAATTGATGCGTTTCCCCATTCAGACGCACGTGTCTTTAATGTTACTGTTCCCAAAGGCTTCAGTCAGACATGACAGCACAATTTTAAAGAGAGCCAGCATGAGATCCACTAATATATGCAAAGTATACTGGATATTAGTTATTCAGTTCAGTTGAGCCAGGTACCTTCTTTTGCTTCTCTGCTCAGTCATGAAGCTTCTGTCGTCATCCTCCACGTCTCTCTTGCGGCTTTCCTTCAAAACCTTGAGGACACTTTCCCTGGAGCAGGGGTCTACAGGGGCCCTGGGGAGCCTTGCAGCACTAAAGTGGTCAAAACTAAAAACAGAACAGGTTACAATTGGTGAGTGTTAACACTCCAAACAGCAAAGATACAGTTGAGCACAACCCAAGAACCAGGATTTCACTGAGCTTGACCTGAGAAAGTGATTAGAACGACCTGTTAACAGTCGAGATAAACTCTTAGGTGTGGAGGTAATTACTTATAGTGAACATCATGTCAACCGTTAATGTTGTTAAAGTTACGTTACTGTTACAACTAAAGGGCTACAAATACATTATTTTCATAGTCAAATATCTATTAATATTTTATTCATTAATTAATTTATCCGTTCTTATGAATAATAATAATAAATAATGGCAATAAATAATGCCAGATAAGTTTGAAAAATACTTGTTTTGTGTGACCAACAGTGTCGATTTATTTCTATATATTATAAAAACTCATACAAACACAGGCATGACGGCAGGCTAAGTGTGTGTAAATGTAGAGACCTGGGCGTGCTGTGGTGGTCGGGCCGGGCGATCTTCACAGTGACGGGGCTCAGGACAGCCGGAGAGTTGCGAGGACTCAGGACATTTTTCTTCCTGAAGCCGTCCCAATTGACAGGAGGCAGAACTCCCACTGATGAGGCACCCGGCTGCTGCAGGGGGTAGTGACGCTGGGGGGTGATGGTGAACCTGCCCACTGTGCCCAGTGGCTCCCTGAGGAGAGAAAAAACAATATGATGCAAGGATAGATACATGTACTTGCCTCCAATTAGTAATAAACAGCCAAGATTAAGATCACACATCTAAGTCATTCAGAGCCTCATTTGTGACATCAGCCCTCTGTAGCCTTACCTACAAAACCCTGAGGAGGTAAAGCAAAAGTGCAAAGCTTAATTTTTTACTAACCCTAACCCTGTTATCCAGCACATGGTTGCGTCTTAGATATGTGTGTGATCGTAATGATCAAAAGTTTGCCTGGGCTGAAAACAACATTTCCATTTAGTCTATGGAAATATTTGGTTCAAACGCTGTTTTTTGCCACAGTTATGCAGTTTATCTCTGCAGGCACAGGCAGTAGACATCTTTCAGATCATATAAAGGTCCCTTGAAACTAAAATCAGCTGCTGGATTATATTTCAAAAACAAACATAGGGAAGAGTATGCGTAAACACAGAGTAAAATGCAGAGGGGTGACACAAATTGTCAGTTGTGCATGTCCTTATTACTCCGTACAGTGGCCTCAAAGGACCAATATACCCGGTAGTATCAAGCAGCTCAAAAAAACAAGCTAGACTTTTTCTGGGGCTATCAGTGGCATTGTGGGAAACAGAAAAGTTAAGCCACTGACTAAAATTAGTGATATATTTGCCTCTTTTTCTGGGGTCAGATCAAATTCAAGCCAAATTCCCATTAATTACAATGGTTCAGAATTTGATAGTTACTTTTTCAAATGTATGATGTACAATACCTTGCCATAACGATAGTAGTAGAAGTTATTATAGTTTTCCTCATTTAATCGTGCCGACAATGATCTTTCCAACGGCTCAGGAGTTAATGATTAAAACCCGCCAAGAAATTGAACCTTTATCTTCTTCGCCACTGACGGTAACGTGCCGCCTCCAAACACACTGAGCGCTTGCGTTGGTAGTTGTAGCGTGATTTTATTATGAACGTACCCAGCAAATGACAGCCTCCTGTTCGGTGTATAGACAGCATGGTTGGGTCTGGATAGTTTTTCCCGTAGCTGCTCTCGGGGATTTCTCCCTGCTCTCGGCCTCCCAGGGTCGGCGGTTGGACTTTCGGGCTTTCCGATGTAACTCCCCATGAGGAAATCCCGAGGGCTGAAAAGAAAAGAGTCACTTTCCAAGGTTTCCCTCCGATAAATCCCAGGTTCAACGAACCTTTCTCTTAAGTGTCCCTCCGACTCCCGGAGTCCGGGGGTTTTGTTTCTGCTACTCTTGGTTTTCCCCCGTGCGGCCACCGACACGCCGGTTAGCCCCCAACCCACCAACCACCGCCGGAGAACGGCTGGGACGTTAAGTCCAGCCCGCGGATTCAGGCCTAACCTGGCGGGAAGCGGTTCACCGCTGTGATAGTAACACAGAATACAACAAACTGCAATAATTAAAGTCGCATAAAGAAAAGTGGGAATATAATAGAAAGCAAAACTAACTATGCCTAAAGCAGAGAGAAGCGCTAAATGTTTCTCTCTAGGTGACATGGCGGCAGCGCGCCGCCGGAGGACTCTCATATCCCATCATGCTGTTGGTCTTGCCTCTTCTTCTTCTGTGGAATTAAAGCGCTCGACGTTTTGGTGCACCAGCGCCCCCTAGCGCGTTGGCGTTTGTTTCACATTAATTAAACAGTTTCCACAAAATGTATTAACGATATTCAGTGGTAAAATGTGGCTGCAGAGGAACGCCAGTACTTTTTTTTTTAAGTACAGTAATTTGTATTTTACTCAAAAAAATATATTTTTTATATACTTCTAACAGCTGTATTTGGTTACTTCTACCTGCTATGTTCATGCATCACTAATATTTAATTAAATGATGAAATATGTAATAATAAAACATGATACCAGCCTGCTGTATATTGAGTATGCAATTGCATGTTTTAAATAATATTATGACCACAAAATACGGTGGCCTTGAGGGTCAAATCACAACGAAATTTCAGAAAACACAATGGCAAATTTTACAATAGACAACATTTGCTAAAAAAAAATGCTGAAAGTGTTTTGTAAAACTAGGTGTTTTCTGAATGTTATGTCATCCTAAATGTCATTGAGTTTCAGAAATGTTGTGTTCTGTGAAATGTTGTGTTTGCTGAAATATTGTACTCTCGTTGTATTTTGACCCTCAAGGCCACCGTAACCGCAGGACTGAGGCTTGATCTTTATGTTACATGATATCAACCGAGCTCATTCCATTTGATGAATAAAGACTGTGAAGTTTGACCCTCAAGAGTTGAAAGATCCAGGAAAAGCCAGTAAGTAAGTGGACCTTTGAGATAATATTATTTCACCAACCTACTATTTCATTTGCCTTTAAATGACCATGGATAATTGGGTTCAGCAGGACACTTCAGGGTTTTTATTTTTAAAATATTATTTAAACACAACATCAAACATTTCATAATGCAACACAGATTTAAAGGCATATTATAAGAAAACAGAGCAAATATTTTATATACGACAGAACAACAGAAATTCTGGCAGCCCTGAGATTAATATTCAAGATGTATGATTGTATTCTATCAAGGAATATCAAAATCTCTTTAAGTTGCTCATTATGATGTTATTGTACAAGAAAGAACTGTTTGTTTAGCCAACATTTTCTAAAACATATCTTCTTGTTCTTTTGTTGTGCTCCTGTCTTTTGCACTGAGCCGTGACATTTGGACTTCAAAGATCTTGTCAAATGCACTGTAGTCCACACGAAACGCCCCTTTCTCCAAGGAGATACACGACTCAAATCGGTGGCCCCAGAGGACCTCATCCTCGGTATAGGATGTCCTTGCCTGACATGTCATACCTGCAACACAACAAAGCATCAAAGGGTCATGTAAATGTTACAATCAGCAGCATTCACATCAGGAGATGTGTATTGTAACGCACTTTTAATTGTCTTTGTCCACTTTTAAGCAAATTCATTTCAAATAGGACATTTTCTCTGTATTTCTATTTCTTGGCCTTATGTCTCAAGTAATTTGGTCCGAGTCAAGGCAAGTCAAGTCCCTTCCCCTCCCAAAGAGATGAACAACTCGTTTCACGTCCAGCTTCCTCAGGGTTACTCATTAGCAGTGAGGTTTTGATCAATCCTGAACTCTACATTTAGCACTCTGTCTGCAGGAATAAAGTCTACACTAATTTACTGTCATTTAAATCTCTTACTGTTTGTGTTTTCAGAGCACTGCCTGAGTAGAAAACAGTAATCCAATTGAGGGTCCCAGTGTAGCATCCCAGAAATGACCATTAGCTTTGGTTAGCAGTTAGCATCGAGACCTGCTATCCCAGTCATGCAAAACAAAGACATGTCAAGGACAGCAGCTGTGTTGTGTGTTTGTGATCAGAGAGAGTCAGAGTTGCTAGAAGAGACCTGTATCCTGAAGATGAAGCATGAAGCCATGGTCTTTCCATCCAACCACACCTCTTACTTGATGCATCATTTGGCAACTCTTTTTTCAAGGACCTCAAAATGCATCTTTTTGAAGCTGCTCAGTTTGAGGACAGCGCAAAACTTAAAAATACATCTACAAACCTGATGCTTCCACGATGCCCTCCAGGATGACAATGATCTCAAAGGTCTCCCTCTTCAGTCGCTCGGACCCCACCTCCCAGAAGGGGCTGCTGTCATTGATGTAATGGGTAATGGTCTGGGGCTCCACCAGGAGCAGCCTGTCTCCCCCAGTGTCGTAGCCCAGATTGATTTCTGATTGCTCCAGCGGGATGAACTCGCCCTCCTTGGTCTGCCTGGACTTGATCAGCTTGGCCCGGATCTTGGCGTCCACCATGTGGCTCTCTCTCAGGTCCCCAATGCGGAAGAGCATGCACAGCTTCTCATCACGCTCACAAATGACACAGTGCTTGCTGAAGATCAGCGTCTGGGCCCTCTGCTGTGGCCGGGAGATTTTAACAAACATGCAGCCCACCATCAGAGCGTCGATAATGGAGCCGAGGATGGACTGGACCATCAGGATAATGGTGCCCTCAGGGCAGTTAGCTGTCACCATCCTGGAGCCGTACCCAATGGTCCTCTGGCTCTCTAATGACAGCAGCAGGGCTGAAAGAAAGCTGTCCACATTTTGAAAGCATGCCTTCCATTTTGGATCATCAACGTGTGCAATGTCGTCACGCAACCAGGCACCAAAGAAGTAGATTCCACCAAAGACCACCCATGTGAGAATGTAGCACATAGTGAAGACAAGAAGGAACCAGCGATACTTGAGGTCCACTAATGTGGTGAAGATATCAGAGAGAAAGCGACTCTTGTCTGTGATTGGTCCGAGGTTGACCCTGCACTTGCCATCCTTGGTAACATAACGCTGGCGCTGATTGCTGGCAGTGACATGCAGCAAGTCCCCATCACCCAACAGCTTACAGCGCTTCCTGTGACTCTTTGCAACATGCAGCTTCTCTAATGCAGAGATGGGAGCGTTGCTGCTGCCAGTGGAGCCTCTCGATTGCCACCTGGAGCTGAAACGTTTGAGGTGTCTGCTGCGATGCGAACGCTGCTTTGGGTTCTCTTCCACTGGTTCCAGAGCTACTTGGATCGTTTGCTGCTGGGGGGGCTCTTGCTTAGCCAAAGTCAGAGCCGGAGAGGACTCGCTCCAGGGACCGTGGGTCCGGGAGGGAGAGGCCTCCTGAGTGTGTGGGAGTGGTGAGCCGTTGTTTAAACTGTTGATGAGAGAGGTTCTTTCTGTCATCGTGGAACCATTAATTGATTTAGTTGTAACCTGAAATGAAAGAAGTATTCAGGGAACGCAAAAGTGTGAAAACCACCAAATAAACAACAAGTAGATTCATAACTGAGTCCTATTGAAGGCTCTCTAATTCTAACAATCACATCACATCATCATCAGCATATTTTTGAGTGTAGGGGGACTTTAACATAGAGAGCTGTACCTTGTAAGTGTAACGGACTGACTCTTGCTGCGGTCGGGGCAGGTATGCCAGCAGATGTTTAGCAGTAAGAGTCTGCGTTGGGGGAATGGAGTTCCTGCGAGGCTCGATCCCGACGGTGCTCCTGATGTGACTGCTGCGGTGAATGTTCGGTAGCGTCTCTCTGCTGCAGGTCACAGTGGAGATCATTGCTGAGGTACTCAAGATGTTGATTAACCTTCCAGCCTGGCTTCTGTTTGGGCAAAAGAATTAAATCAAATCAAATATTTCAGTTTTCAACAGCAGCTACAGAGTCACAAGGCAACCAAGTCTCTTTTGTTTTGCTGCTTGGGTTAGTGGAAATGGAGAAAAATACAGCGATGATCATTAAGAAAGTGGTGACGGCACTGAACTTCTTATTTATATTCTGCTGCCCCTGAAAGAAAAAAATCCCTGAGATACATCTGTGTATCAGCCCAAGCTGTGACGTTGAGTGATGACGTTCCCAAAGCAAATATTACTTTACTTCCTTATTAGTATAGCATGAGGTTTCCTCAGTCTGAAGTGGGCTGATCAGTGTCTCGGTCACTGCCACAGTTTGTTTCCCATGTAGGGATTATCAGTAATCCTCAAAATTAATCGGAGAAACACCGAGGAACAGGATGGATTTGAAAAGATTACCGACTGTATTTGCTAGAAGGCTTAAAGAAAGTATTGTCCAGATGTGGCCAAATGAACTGTGGTAAATTCACTTGTGTCTGGTGAGGATGTTTAAACAGTGCTGTGTTTACTCTATCATAACACCAGGAGGGGTCAGCTGGGCAGGGTTTACTGCTTTTTATAAAGTTAGTTATTAAAAGACAAACAAGGAAATAAAGACTTAATTATTAATATCTTTTACTCTACTACTCTATGTTAGTGTGTTTTAGTACATGAATGTATGTATATATTGGTGCATTGATTTGTTTAGTTTTTGTATCATCTGACATATGGACGATGAAATATGTCAAACCTTTTACAGATAGATGTGATAACATTTTAAACAGTAACCACTGAGCAAAGCTTCTGGGAAAGAACTATGTAATTAAATACTAATTACTGGGTAAATAGGTAAACTTCCTTAAGAAAAATGCCCCATTAAAAAACATTTATTATTGACAAATTTAATGTTTATGCTTGAGCTGACCTTTTAGTGTGCACTGACTAAAATCCTCTCCAGCTGCAGAAACTTTAAGTTGTTTAATGGATTTATGGAAAATCAATCGGCAACTATTTTTAAATCAAAAATGCCCATCACTGCCTGATTTCTGCTTCTCAAGTGTGAGGATCTGCTGCCTGTTTCATGCATATCTTTTTTAGTTTTGGACTGTTGGTCAGACAGAACAAAAGACATCTATCTACCTTCCCTACCAAATGATTAATCAATTTTTTGAGAAACTAATCTGCAGATTAATCTAATGAAAATAATCTTTATTTTAGAATTATTTGGAAATTACACACCAAGATAAAATGACTACTGTCATGATCGTAACATTTTATAAAACAGATGGAAATGTTGTGAGATCAGAGGGCTATATTCCTGATCTATATTCATAGTTGAAACTTGAAAACATTGAAGCTGCAATAGGACTGTTGCAGCCGAGAAGTATTAAAATGATTGTTATAAATGCTTACAACGCTTACAAAAGTAAAATAACTTCTATTTTCAGATTTCTTCCACTGATTATAACACATCTATCTGAACATGAACGGAAAGTAATGACATACCTCTGTTAATCATGACTGGAGATGAAATCAGCTGCCAGAACTTCACTTGCTGGGTGAAGTTTGATCAGATGAAGAAGACGTGGAGTGTGTGAGGAGCTGCTGTGTGACCGTCCAGCTGTTTGTCTCCTCCCCCTCTGAGCAAATTCTGACATCACTCAACTCAAAGTACTGCAGGTGGCCGTGACAGCTTTGTGGTCAGAGGATCTATTTAAGTGCCATCACATCAGGTCAGCTTATCAAAGTGACATTTAAACAGCAATCTGCATGAACAACAAGCTTATTAACCGTTTGCCTTTTGGATGTCAGTCGTCTCTCTGCTCATCTTGAAGAATCAATCGTCAAACCAGTCAGGTCTTTATTTGCATCCAAATACACACAAACACATGCCAAAGCTTTAATTTACTTTGAACTTAGTTCTGCTTTTTTTATTCTCTGTAATGTCCATTTTACCACAGAAACGTAAGAGTATAAGCAGTTGCAATTTGTTCCAAACAGCATAAAAAACATTACTGGGAAGGTGGCATACTCCTCCAAAAAAAACCCACAATCATATTCATTAAAAACAAACACTTTGGAAACGATTCTGAAAGGTTGAAACTTTTGGTTTATTTGGAAAGGCAATAAATACAATACAGAAGAGTTCAGTTTCATGGCTTGTACAAGAAAATTATTAACAAGAGACGTTGGTCCAGGGTTTCTTTGTTAGAGCTAAATGGTCAGTTAAAGGCGGTTAGGTTCAAACAAACTCTGTCTCCTGAAGTGACATCAGAACAGAAAGGCTGAGACCTCTGAAACAAGCTACAGATGAAGTTTGATTAACAATGTGCAGCCAAGTTAACCCTGGGTACAACATCACATGTCAACAGATGGCGGGCCACTGGTTACACAACCACAGTTGGCTTTGTAGTGGTAAACCCACAAAGCTATACTGATAGCTGATGTAAAGAAGCCTTCATGTAATCTTCTGTAGGACTAATTGAAGTCTGAGAAGGAACCACAGATTGATTACAACCAGCTTAGACCCTCAGTGACAGCACCGCCATCGGACCGGGCGACCACTTCTCTGACAAACTGTTCTGCCTACATACATTTAAATGTATATATTAAATGAAACAGATTACGGAAATGAATAAAGGCATGAATTATACTTTCCTCAGGAGGAAAAAGTGCTATAGTTTTTTCTATTTGATTTTGGACAGAGCTACAGCTCTCCTCTCTGTGTTCTGAAACAAGGCTCGGATCAGATTCTTCACCTCTGAACTGCAGAACTCCACCGCCAGCGGACCTTTACCGTCAGCCCACCTGTGGAGAGGAGTCACAGATACATCAGCCAATCACACACATCGATGGAAGAAAAATATTACATAACCAGACATTTTGTTTTATAAAAGAAAAGTCATTATTTAGTTGTAGATATCTTTCATCAAGTAATAGATAGAGACTTGAAAATTATTCTGATTGAAGGGATCTACGGTGGCCCTTAAGTGCAAAACGTTCTTACCTGTCGACTATCTCCTGCAGGTTGGCCCGCAGCACGATGACCAGCTCCTTGAAGGTGCTCCACTTCTTCACATAGAGAGGGACTTCCTCCTGATATTTCTTGTTCTTGTTTTCTTCAGCCAGAGGAATGAAGACCAGCGGACCCTCCTCGATGATGGTTTGGCACAGAGTGTGGAGGTGCTCCCCATCCTCAGAGGAAATGTCCTGTAGATATTTAAGTGATAAAAATAAACGTATAAATAAAATCCTTATTGGTCATCAATAAAGATAAAGAACAATGTGTGTGTGTACAGTAGATCATTTTCAAGATGATACGACTTTTCTGTCATTTGTTCGTGTTTGAAATTAACAAATTTGGGCATTTTATCAACCTTGGACTACAACAAAGATAAAACAATGATGGAACTGGTGCTGCTGAATTTGTCATCTATGAACCAAGTTCCATGTTTAAGTAAAGGGATCATGACTTAAGAAAAAATACAAACCTCCAGCATCATTATTTTGGAAATGACTTCTGTGATAGCAGTGTTGAGGAGGTTGCCCATGGCTTTACAATAGATGCTGACTGGTAGGACATCCTGCCACACTGTGCCCAGCTGCTTCAGCTGATGGATGACCTGCAATCAAGCAAACAGGTGATCACAAAGCTGATCACACTGACTGGATGACAAGCTGAATCATATCATCACAACAACTTAACATTTTATTTTCATGGCCTGTTCTCTCACCTGTCTCACTGCTTTGCTGGCTGCAATGTAGTTGTCTTCATCGTCCAGGTTGCAGAAGTTGTGAGCGGTGGAAAGCCTCTCCAACAGTTCGGCTCTCTGGACGTTCATCTGTGTTAAGAAGCACCGGGCACCTGGAGGAAAATCACAAAAGGGTGCTCAGCATACTCCAAGGCAATCTGAAGTTTGGATATTATTAATTTGCATGTTGAGATGATCAGAAAGGACGCCAAAACGAATGGTGACTTGTTTCAATAATATCACGTCAGTAGTTTTGGAAATTAATTTCTGCACCAAAATGTGATGTCAACGTTGCCGACAGTTGTAGAACTGTTAGTTTACCCAGTTTCCTGAATCCGGGCACCATGTCAACAAATGTTGCAATGCCCTCGCTGTGAGGCTCTGGCAGGTGAGCTCTGAAATGGTGGCCCAGGGTGAGCAGGTGGTGGGCCAGGTACATGCAGTTGTTGTGTTGGATGGCAGCCAGGTGAGGGAACTTGAGAAGGTTCTCCCTGGATGGAGTAGCAGAGGAACAAGAGACAACCATTTACACCTTCATGGGAAATGTGTTGGTGTGATCTGCTGTGTGTTATCAATACATGACGGAAGCATTCTTACTTGTGGTACGTTGGTACGACATCGTAGAACAGCTGGAAGATGTTTCTCACAGTGAAGAATAGCTGTAATGCACTAAAAAGAACAACAGCAAATTGATTGCAATCTACAAAACTTATCATGCATTGGTATGTAAACTACATGATACAGTGAAGTTGGACTCTGTTTAGGAGTAGAGCTGCAACGATTAGTCATTTTCATTTTCAAGTCAATTGTTAGTTGCAGCCTACTCAGGAGTTCAAAGGTTAGGATCAACACAGTAGCTCAACAGTAGCTCAGTTAGGTCCCTGTGCACTGAAACGTACCAATATGTGGAGCTTCCAACAGCTTCACACAGCGTGTTGAGTGCCAGCTCCATCAGCTGCTGCACCGACTCACTGATGCGACATGCCGGCAAACACAGACTCCATGCCGACAGCTGCTTTGAGTTCTCCATTGTTATCTCGTCTTTTGTGGTCTCTTGCTTCACCTTCACGTCTGGACCTGGAGCTGGAAGCTTGGGAAGACGCAGCTTGTAGTCTGGTGTGATCTAACAGAGGAAGATCAGAAAAAACAAAAGGAAGCACTTAAATAAACATATTTTTTAAGGTTTTCTGACAGCGTTTAATTGCCGTAACCAGAAACTTTATTAATGCAGTCACTCAGCCCCAGCTCACACATACTTTTACTGTGTTGTGCATCTTGGAGGTCATGAGTTTGCGGGCTGCCACGATGACATCCTTGCACTTCTTGCTGGCAAAGTGACAGTTGACATCTCTGGCATATTTGAGCAGGTCTGTGGAATCGCCCTGCAGAATCTCCAGCTCCTTCAAAGACTTCTCAAACTCCTCTGTTTCTTTAATCACCTTGAACACAAATACATATCGAATAAAAATGTGAGTCATCAACAGACAGTAACCTGACAACGACAAAAACAATATCATCACACTGCACAAACTGCTGTTGGGCTCTTACACTGTTGTATTTCTCCAGCTGGCTGCTGTTGGTGGGGATGGAGTAGAGCAGACACTCGTGGATGATGCATTGGGAAATGTCCTCCCAAATCAGCTCTCCCAAAATGGCAGACAGCTTTTTATCCCCAATGGACACGTCTGAAAAATTCCAGAAGATGTGACTTGCCTTTCTCAAACTCATTGTGTAGCAACCTTAAAGCATGATTTATCATTTGTATATGAGCCCAGCCGTACTGTACCTAGCAGGTGTGCGTGTAGTGTCTTGAGCACCAGCAGCAGTTTGCTGTAGACCTGTGAGGGAGCTGATCTCTCTTCGTTGCTCTCTTCCAAGCACTGTAATGCCAGGACGATTCCCTCATCCTGCTGCTCTGTCACACTCACTGACAGTGACGGGTACATCACCAACGGCTTCAACATGTTCTTCAAGAGCACCTGACCTGGATGACAGAAAGCCGGTAAGTGACAAGAAACTACAGCGAAGAAATGTCAAAACAATAAGCTTTAGAAAATGTCTCCATTACAGTTTTTAACTAGAAAACATCCTGCTCAGTGCAGTTGTTGGCCACGGCTCTCTAAAAAAAGCAGTGCTAATTTCACATTAACTGGAATCAAGTGTCTGAGAGGTATGAAAAACAGTTTTTAACAATCAGTAGTGTTTCTTGCTCTTACTGAAGAGTTTGATCTTGTGCTGAAGGTCTCCCTGGATGGCCAAAGCTTGCAGGACAGAGCACAGCAGAGCAGGAGGTTTTGGTTCACCCTCCTTACTGCTAGCATGGCTCATGCTCAACTCCACCTTCAGGAAGGACTTCAGGCCTGCAGGCTCTGGTGATAAACATCCAACAGTTACTACCAATGCCTCACGAAAGCAAGCTTTTGTAAAGTCCCATGTGCCTATAAGATAACACTGTTGCGTTTTTCTTATTTGATGAAACTATTTTTTTTTTAAGCGTAAGGTTCACACACCATATGCACCACATGTGGCTAGTATAGTTTGGAAAGTTGTATTGGCAAATCTGACATGTATCAAAAACCTGTTTTCTGAAGTCTTACCCTTTGAAGACGGTAATCTCCAGATGACGAGGCGCTTCCATTCATCCCCCAGGTGGTAAATTAAATTTTCTCTCTGCACTGTCAACTCAGAACTGAGAGCACTGAGCAGCGGGAGCTGGGAAGTCTTCCAGCCCTTTAGGGAATCCACACTGGCCCTCGCCTGGGAAAAAAACAACAACCTATCAATCAGTACGTGGCAGGGATAGTGGCCTGTTTTCTGACAGTATTTACATTAGGCAATAAGCTAAAGCCACTTTGCACTTAATTAAACAAGAAAACGGAAGGTGAAAAGTGCAGATATAGCTTCTGCTTTTTGGAAATAACTCACAGCACACAACACTGACTGACAGTGATTTGTTGTTTGTAGGATGAGATGTTATATTTTGTGTTACTAAATGTATTGCAGGGGTAGTTTTTGTCTGAAGAAATGTATCAAATAGATCTCGAAATTAGCTTGTTTACTGTGTCATGGTGTCATTTTTTTGTTTAATTGCCCAGCTCTAGTTCAGTGTGGAGGTAAGGTAGTGTGGACATGATGTGAGCAGCTCTTACCCGTTCCAGCTGTTTGGCTGCATCGACAAACCTCTTGTCCTGTATAGATTTGTTGAACTCCTCCATTGCATTGTGAAACTGAGTCACAAAGAAGATACAACAGCCTCAGAAACATTCAAACATGTCAATTATGGATGCCCAAAATGCCACTGTTTCTCTGCTAATCCATTTCTGAGAGCTAGACTTTCTTTTTGAGAAAAAATGCCATGTATCGTATGATGTACCTCCTTTAGGTGTCCAAGCATTTGTATGACGATAGTGTTTTTCTCCAGCTGCTGCTTCAGCTTTGCATACTCAGTCACAGCCACGTGTAGATTCTGCTGCACCTGTGTCCACAAACAACAAACAGTGAAAACCTGCAGCACTGCTGTAAATCTGCCCACCTGTTCTGCTCTTTCCGCAGTTTCACGCATACCTCATTGTCAATGTAGGTTTTGAGGACATCCATTTCTTTGGAGACCTCATCAACTTGTACCATCAGCTCCTCTGCTCCTTGAAGACTAGGTAGGAAGTCTGAATACTTCTTGTTTATCATTTCACATACTTCTTCCTATTAAAAAAAAAACACAAGAAGAAAACAGAGTTACCTTTTCAATTGTAATGTGGTATAACTTTTGCTTTAAGCCAATAGCATGATTGTATATCATAATTCTCATCCGACTGTAAAACAGTAGATTATGTAAATGTACTGTTAATCACGCTGGCATGTACATGATTGCTTTACAAATGGCTGAATACCTGTTTACAAAATGTATCCTGAATTGAAGGATGCTTTTATGCAACAAATTATGGCTGAATGAGTTTACTGAACATTTCTTTTTAATATGAAAACATAAGGACACCAACAAGCCATAAGAACAATGAATGACAGCTAAATTAACCCACAAAACATGCAAGAATAATTTCAATTTTGTTTGATGATGATTCATGGCTCTTACAAATGCAGGCAATGTTTTGGTGGTCAATCATTTCAGCAGCACTACACTACTATACATTTACCTATGATAAAACTAATTTTGACCCTTAAACACCTCTGACTGTTTCTTAAAGGTCTTTTAGACAGCAGTCATGCACAGGATTCCTGCACAACAAAGCTCAAGTCAGTAAGTTAGTCTTTTCGGCAAGTAATTTAGTGTCTGCTTTAAAAAAAATATACTAATATATAATAATATAAAACTTAAGACAGCGCTAGTACTGCCAATATAAAGACATTTTCATAATGTTTCAGATAATCTAACCTCGTCAGTTGTAGTCATACTGAATACAATGGAGCCATGGAGTCAGCTGTCACCACTTTGCACCACATATGGCTAGCTAACGCTAACAGTCTTGCTAACGAAAATGCAACTAATGCACTAAATCAAACTAGCTTGATAGTCCGATATAAGCTAATGTTGTGGCTAAAGTTTACTTAAAGCAAAGAGTTATTCAAGGGAGCCCTGTTAAAGTCTAGCTAACATTAATCAAAGGATCAGTTAAGTTTAATATCTTTCACTGTTAGCGCTAACGGCTAACGCTAGCTGAAACTTTACTAAGCATACTGCTATGCTAGCTAGTGGATTACCTTTGTATCTTCCACCTTGCGCGACATTTTGCTGATTTTACCGGACAGGTCCTCTTTCTCCAGCTTGCCAGAGCTGGCGAGCACTTCGGTCACAAACGACGCCATGCTGTACAATAATGTTTTAATGTTGTACAGAACTGTGACACATCAGCACAACAACAACCGGGGACCCAGACCCGCCGCCTGAATTACGAATCATACTATAGAGACGGTATGACCCGCCCACCTCAGCCTCTGATTGGCTAGTACACGTGGCCTTCGTTGTTTGGATTGGTTAGGTTGAGGTCACGTGGTTCATCCGCGCTGTCAACTTGTTTGAATGCTTTCAGACAGCAGCGACTGAGTTTAGAGCACTTTTGACAAATATTGACACAAAATATACATTTATTGGCACCTCGACTACACGTATAATAAAAATATATAATAGTATGTTTTCTTACAGCAGTGGTGGAAAGTAGGCTGATTCAGAGGTATATATTGTACCTTTTATATGTATTTGAGGACTTACTTTGCATTGACATATTAATAGTAGGCCTACAAAAATATAATCAACAAATACATTCTGATGTAATGTTATGGGTAATATCAGATGGTCCCGAGGGATCCAACAGGCTACCTTCAATGTAGGCCTAGTAAAAAATAGCCCCACCTTTACCAGCTGCAACATCAAAGTAATCTATATTTTAATACATTATCAAATGATAATATAACAATATTTTTTGTACTGTGGGTATATTTCAATGCTACTCAGGACGTAGTATGTCTACACTGTAGAGTAGTCCTATGCGTACTTATTTATAGTATCTATGCAGTAATATCCTTTTTTGCTTCTATGGTCAGTCATATAGTGAGCCACTGTCTAAATTAATGGACTGTTCATACATTGTATCATTCGAGAGATATAGTGCTCACTAAAGTGGCAAGTGCAGTCATATAAACAAACAGAAAAGGTGTTGATACAGACTTATGGTGCTCTTTGATTTTAAGCAATTCTGGCTTATGAAGAAATTAGAGAGAGTTGATGTGTGAATTTCATCTGCCTGGATGGATACATGAAGAAGACATGATGTATGCATTTTAACTTATAATGCTTTTCAGTTAAGTTATATCTGCAGCCTTATTTTATTTTTATTTAAAATGTAAATGTGATGCTTACACACGTGCAAATCTAAAAACGTATAAGGGTAACTCATGAAACAGGGAATTTTTGATCATAATTTACAATATATTGTCACATTAACATATAGCTTGTAGCCTTCTTTTATTGCAAGATCATATAAAGACTATTTACATAAACCTAAATCTTCTCATGTTGAGATTCCTCTTGAATAATATAAAAAAAGAGATTTCAAACCTTCAGTTGCAACTCATGTTTATTCAGGAAACAAATCATACCTCCACAACACACCTTATTTTTGACCTGCCATCTCTGGGTTTTTGATACAACAGTAAAAAAGAAATAACATAAAAACAATAACAAAGGTCGTCAAACTAACATAAATACAACAAACCACCACTTGTGCCTGCCTCATCAGAGTCTGCCACACCACTGCCAAATAAAAATCGCCATCTCCTTCCTTCCTTCCCTCCCTCCCTCCCTCCCTCGCTCCCTCCCGCCCCCCACAGTGGGACAGCGACGAAATAAAAGCTTCCCTTACTGCACCAAAACCCCCTGCCTCGTCAGAAAACAGCAGAGACGTAAAAAAAAGAGCTCTAAAGACCTCCAACACAATCAGATCCAGAGTGTTTCACTGAATTGGACCCACTGTTATTTTTAGGCTGATGTTGATTTATTGGTCAGAGGACTGCGTTCGATCTTCTCGTCCTTAAAAGTGAGAGCTCAGTTTGTCAGCAATGAAAAAGTAAAAAGCCAGAAGTGAAGTACTGTTATCTGAAAGCAGGTTGTTGTCACTTATTCATTTCATTGCATCTGTTTTTATGTTGTTTTTTTTTTATTCATCTTTGCCCTCAATTGCAAAGCTAGTTACGGTTGAGCTACAAGGGACAGTTTCGTCGTGCTTCTTGTGAACAAGTTTTTACGTGTATTTTTTTTTTCCTCCTTCTCAACAAGATGACTTCAGGATGACAGGAGCAGGCAATAAGCTAGAAGCAAATGCAAAGGACGGATTCTTACAATGTTCATTTCTTAAAGAGCTATGATTGAGTGCAGGAAATAAAAAAAACTGACAGAAACCTTTTTGGGGATAAAGAATAGTAAAAAACCCTTTCAAATATGTATTTTTTTTCTAAAGCAGATGCGTCTATCTTCCTTTTTTTTAAACACCAATAATTATGCGGTCAATACATCATGGGGATGATATTTATCAAGCAGCTCAGAGGAGGGAGGCCAGAGGATCGTGGATCACGTCACCCGTGTTAGTGTGGTCCATGCAGCTCCACGTCCGACGGCGCTCCCCTCTCCGAGGCTTGATAAACACATTTTACTCGGTCCAGTGAACCCAAACAGGCTGCAACAACATCATTCACAAAGCTACATTACATTTACCGTACATACAATGCCACCTAGAGCTAACCAATGGTACTGCATGATATTACATGGCTAATGTGGGATCTAGTGTTATAAAGCAGGCTACTGAAAACGGGGTGACATTGAAAGCCGAACAGGATGAAAGAACCATAGCGTCATTCTGAGCAAAGCCGTATCTCTTTTCCTTTAGAAGCATAGTTTTATTTCTCGGTTGAAAGTGGTGATATGCAGTTTTATTTCCCTTAACCAAAGCACCAGGTGAACACGTTTTTCACTGTATTTGTGGTGTATTACATACTGAGAAGGAGTGAGACTAAGACGGCTAATGTGTATTGTGCTTTGGTGGTGTTTTTTTTCTTTTGTAGGAAAGGAAAAGGGATACAGTTCTCATCTGAGCAAGGTAGCATTGTGACAGGTAAGGCATGAGGATTCAGTGTTTTGCTCTTTTTAACTTTTAACTAATTATGGTCCTATGCATCTCCTCCTCCCTCCCTTCCCCTTCCCCTCCCTCTCTCCCTCCCCCCCCTCAATCCTGCACTCTGGCTGCTCTCCTTTCGTGGATGCGTCCCCTCGTCCTCCTGCTGTTTAACTGAGGGATGTGATGTTGGAACGGCCACCGGGGGGCACTACGATACGCCGGCCAGCGGGCCTGATGGGGATGTCATCTGGGGTGGGGGGACCTGCGGAGAGAGAAAGGTGGAGTGAGTTACATGATAAAAGAGCACGAAGGGGATAAAGAAAAGAGTGAATTGAATGTTTTGATGTTGGAGTTTCAAATGTTTTTTAAAATGTATAGCTACAATTTCAAAATTCAAAAGCTTTTTGAATTTGAATTTAAAGAGAGACATTTAAAAGACTGTAGTTTGTGTTCATGGTAAAAGCCCGACCGATGTATCGTTAAGTCGATATTATTGGCTGATTTTGGCCAATCACAGATAAATCAGTATCAACCTATATGTTGTCTAATATGCACCGATATGATACCGTACTTTTAAAAGATTATATTGCAGAAAAAGATGCTTCATGATTATTAAATTACTACGCTTTCTCCGCACTGCTCAATCCTGCTCCTCAGCTCTTTGTTTATTTGTCCTACACACAGAGCTGATCATTACACCTTATGAATTTA
This sequence comes from Pagrus pagrus, assembly GCF_965226575.1. Taxonomy (NCBI): domain Eukaryota; kingdom Metazoa; phylum Chordata; class Actinopteri; order Spariformes; family Sparidae; genus Pagrus; species Pagrus pagrus. The sequence goes on from NC_140198.1 coordinate 9,101,014, forward strand.
TAACATGTATCCTTTTATGTGTTCCTGGATAAGCAAGATGTTGTTTTCTTCTGCAACAATTAAGTCAAGAGGACTGTAGACTTGTGTGATGATCCGCGGGGAAGAGGTTTTTGCACTTCTCTGGCGTGAAAAGGAGTAAGAAAAAGTCACAGTATGCCACAGAGCAAACTGTACCAGCCCCATTAAAGCACTGGTTTATCTGTAAAAATATCCTGCCTTGGTTACATATGGTTCGGCCAATATATCGATATCAGAAGTATCTGTCTGGCTCCATTGATGTAGCCTTGAGAAATTAACACAAAGAAAAAAACAATGTCCTCAGCTGTAATGGTATTATTTAAAATTATATGAAATGTTTCAAACAGCACAATAAGAAGGATCCACCTAATTTACTCCTTTCGCTCTCCTCTGGAAACCAGCATCATTTGTCAATCTTCCCAAACTTACTCCGCTCAGAATAGCTTTTATGCCGTCATAGCACACAAATTCTTGTTGTCATGCGCACACATTATTACTCTCCAGGCGCTAGAGGTTTTTCAAGACACATCATTATTGCCTGTGATTTACAGTATGTGTCACCGAGATGACAGGGGAGGGCAAATTTCAGCCGACCGTTTGCCGCTCGAGCGCAGCCAAAACGTTAACAAAAGCGCCTACAGTTTGACATAAAGCATTTCCAAAGGATGAGCCAGGGCTGCAACACATTATCACTGAATATATAAATGGAAAGTCAGATGATGTCAGAGCATGATGCACTGTTTCTAAGCAAACAATCCTTCGCGTCTCCTTCCAGACGAGTGAATTAACTCTGCAGGTGGCGACCGTGGAAAAACTAAAATAGATAAGAGAGTGACTCACACATGAATACTCACACTCTTAAACACACACATAGTCATTACAAAGCCTGGGAAACAAGGAGTAGCCTCACTCCCTCTAAAGTCATGTTCTCAAATATGGAAATTCTTTCCAGCGGAGGTCAGCTTCTTTTTTCATCGATGAGGTATCGCACATCAGCTGCGCTTGTAAAGATAAGTTGTTCAACACTTTTTCTGAGTCAACCACTGTGACAAAATACAACATGCAATCACAAAGACAGCCAACACCATGCTGAGTTAGACAGGGTAGCTATTCCTGATATAAGGTCACACACACATGGTCACATTTAGTCGGTCAGGGAGGGCAGAATGACTGGTAGCTATAGTTACAGCTACGGTTGCTCTGTTTGATTATAAAACAGTGGAAACACTGACTGATCTCGTTCATTATTTGACCACATGCACAAAGTTTCACCGTTTGGTCTCTTGACAAAAACAATTTCTCACATTGTTTTTGCTAAATCTGAGATAATCCAATGCTGACCTTACATATGGGCACAATCAGGCTGTCACTCAGCGGCTCAGCATAATGGAACAGATGTTAAATGTGAACACAGGGCGTTGTGATCTCTCACATTAGATAGGCTTTCTTAATAGACCGTGTCCAGATGCCTGCACTGAAATCTTGCATGCTGTACGGTTTAGGCTACGAGCCAATATTCATATCTAGCGTGACTTACCACCAAGTGCAATGGTGGAAATAAATGTTAGAGAGGCTGCAGTTAGAGGTCACAGTGTCCCGTGTCACATTTTACACATGAGTCGGTAGCTAGCAAGATTAAGTTGACGGGTGCAAAATAAATGTTTCATATATACTTTTATATTTATTGGATGCAGGAAGTTTGGGGTGCTGAGGGGTCGGTCTAAATAATGACGTCATTGTAAACGGTGTGTTTCATTCATGTTTTTTTCATATCAATTAGAATGACCAGAAAAACTTACATCTTACATCTACAACAGTTATCAACAACAATTTACAACAATTTGAGAAGGTTTTGCACAACAGCAGAGAACAAACTAAAACACCAACGTCAACAGTCACATTAACTACAGTCAACGACAGCAAGGAGATGAGGAGGGAGAGAGAAGTTCCCAGACTCCCTTATCAAATTGCTCAATTTTAGTAATTCTCATCGGGAGAAATTTTATAAACATTTTGAAAGGCTGCCTGTGACAAATTCTTAACTATTTTGGCCTTCTTGTGAAATCGGCATGTGTTACACATTAAGTGCTTTCTTTCTTTGTGTAAAAAGCATCGTGTTAGTTTGTCCCGGCGAGGTTTATTTGCATATAAAGCAGGGGAAGTGAGATCCGATCACAAGTGGTCACCCGAGTTGCGTGTCCAGACACCTAATGCCAGGTGGGAACTGACAGGCCAAAGACGCTTGTTGATGCCAGGGACAAACAGCCTCATAGTTTAATGAGGATACAGATGTTTCGTAGAGGAGACTGTTTGTCACTGTTAACAGAGACTCCAGTCGGCTGTGTAGTTTATACACTTGATTGATAAACCACGGAACTGAAGAGCAACTTTCACGATCTAAGAAAGTTTTCTTTCCTGTTCATATTCTCACCAGGGTTGCCTGGGTGACCAAGTTTTCCCACCGACTAATAAGACACTATCTGTAGAGCGCTGTGTTAATGTACTGCTAATGCAAACCGAACATTTCCTGCTGCTGCACCAACATTTAACTGGTGAAACACGAGCTGACTTTTATTCTGAAGTAGGCTAGTCACAGGAAACGCTTTGTACTTAGCACTTACCGCTATCAGTCATCAAAAATGCGTCTGCAGGGCAAAACAATGGTCAATTCTGCATTCGTTGGCAGCAGATCAATTTCAAATATGTGAGGGAGTAATTTTATTTAGTCTATGGAGCGAGAAGGAGCTGTTTGATGAAGAGCTGCAGGCGACAGGCCGCATACCTCCAGAATCCAAAATAATGCCAAATTTTCTTTTCGCTGCTACAACAAATCCTCCGGCATCGTCTTGTCAGTCAACTGTCCGTACTCTTCTTATGTTTGAGTGAAATGTGAGTCTGTGTTGCAACTCTGCTGCCGACACCTGTGGCAGGTTTTAATATTGGGTCCGTCATCTGATAAAGGCAAGTAAAGTAATCTCTGTATGCCAGAGTCTAAATTCAACTTTTTTTTAGCTATTGATGGTTTTTATTATGCCTCATTTTAGGCCCCCTCAGCAGCCCTAGTTTCCGCATCCATGTATAAAACACATGCTGGAGAGCAGGAAAGAGAAAGCACCATTTGCTCAGTCGAATGTGCACAATACTGGAATACACAAAAGGCCTTAAATGTCTTGAATGCTGATTCACGTGTGGTCTGACGTTTCACGTCAGACCACACTAAAGCAAAAGCTGAACCACAGACAACTTTAACTAAATGTTGTTCAATGTGTGGCTTATTAAAACTCAAATGAGCAAAGTCAGCCAACTTAATGACGTGCATAAACAGACAGAATATTACATAAACTGTGTGTAAACCCTTTTATGAAGGAGCGTGATATACTGCAGATAAATGATTGCCATACTGCGCACATCATCAAGTATGAAACAGGATGATGAGAGATTATTGGATTACTGTTCACAGGCCTGATGCTTAATGCCACGGGCTGTGAATGCATCATTCATGAAGCAACAACATGCTAAAAAATCACATGACTGTTGTCCTTCACAGCATCAAGTGTTGAGATTAAAGGGCTAGGGCGTGTAGATCGACTGATGCACGTGCATAATACTTTGATGTTTCTACATACAGACCGAAAACAGATGAAACGAAGGACTGGGTGATAGAAGGGTGGGGGTTGTAACAAGAAGCTGGGCTCACCGCAGGGTGCAGGGTTACCTGCTAGACTAAATCCAGACTGGTGCAGGTTTCTGACGGGCTGTTTGGTGGGAGAGGTACGTGCCGAGGCCGAGGGGGTACCGCCACGGGACATGGAGAATTCAGACACCGGGCCGTCGTACATTCCTCTGGGTACTGCCCTCAGGACGGCCAGCTACAGGACAAAGAAGCAGAAGAAAGGATGGAGACAGAGGTGGTGGAGAGAGAAATAAATGTAACCAGCTCCACACCTGTTTAGCATTATACGGTTGTTTGTGCAACTGTTGGTGTCTGAATTACATATGCATTTTCCAGAGACGTATTTTCCTGCCAAGAACCAGTTTCAGATTTACACAATCAGCAGACACACAAACAGAAGTAAGCAGATTGGAGCAGAAATCATCGAGTGTTTGTGGGTTTTCAAAGCGAGTTGAAACTTTATGCTCGTAGTGAAGAAGCCATTGTCTGTCTGTCTGTCTGTCTGTGTGTCTGTCAGTGGCGTGACTCAGTGGAATCTTGGAAGAGTTAAAAAGAGACATCTGTGAATGAAGAAAGCATAACAGCGACTGCTACCAAGATAAACAGCGCACTGTTACTACAGCTCCATTTTCTCATCGCCAGCCAGCTGCAAATTAGGAAATGGTTGGACAACGAGATTTTTGGCCCACGAGTAAGACGGCAAGAGAGCAGAAAGCAGGGCCTGCTACGAGTTTGTTGTAAATCAAAAAGCTTAGATGTGCTCATCTCTTCATAGATTGGAGGAGACAGGAGTATATCCTCTCTGATTTGTTTTGTTTTGTTTTTGTTTTTCTGATGAGGTACAGCCAGCTCATAGAGGCATTTGTGGTTAACAAGAATATGAGTGCAATGAATATCTTCTCAGCAGTCTTCCATTAGTTTCCATTCAATTATTTTTCTTGAGGTTACAGCTGCTGTGTCTCACAGCAAACGATTAAATCTATTGAAGTGGTTCTGAAGATGCAGATTTGTGTACTTTACACCAAGCAACACTAACATTTTGATTTAACACTTAAAGGTCCAGTGTGTAGGGTTTTAAAGGATCTACTTGCAAAAATAATACTAATCATACTGTTTTCATTTGTGCGTGATCACCTGAAACTATTTCTTTTATACTTGTATATCTACAGAGGGAGCAGGTCCTCTTCCACAGAGTCCGCCATGTTTCTACGGTACAGCTCAGAAAGACCAAACCAAACACTTTTTTTCACGTTTGTAGGGAAGGGTGAGTGTAGGGGTGCTCAGTTGAGTGCAATTTGTAAACTCGCTGCTAGATGCTATTAAATCCTTCACTATGGACCTTTAAAGGCAGTAACCAACTGAACATCCCTCGCCTAATGGCGCTAAAACGTGAAGGGCCCTGCCTAGAGCCAGTGTTTGGTTTGTCTTTGGTGTTAACTTTGGGTGGTGCAACATAGTGGACTACCTCTGTAGATATGAAGGGATTTCAGGCGATTATGCACTAATAAGGACATAATTGGCAATATTATATGTGTAGCTATAGATTTTATACTGTAATTACATTGATATTTTAGTCTCCTGTTGACATTTGGCTGTTAATGAGACTGTAAAGGTCTTTCCAGATAAAGAACCAACCTTCCTGAGTAGCTTTTAGAATCAGATCAGCCTCGTGAGACTACAGTAAATTGTTAATTTGGGAATCTTTGGGAAACCCTTTGCTGCGTGTGTGAGGTCTCTCTGGAAAGTTATCCGAATCCAAAACCTGCTACATCCTTTTTAGAAACCATGATGACAAAGCCTCGACCACCCTCACTGCATAGACCTTTAACACTGCAGTGTAAAAGCGCAGCCAGCGCCCTGTGGCTGAACCTTGGAGGCTGATGTCAGACTGACTGTATCTCCCCCACATCCCACTTCAATGCCTCCACCCTCCCTTCTCTCCCCCCATTGCAGCTTCTATTTCAGCCCAAACTCCCACACTTCCTGGATTACAATCCAAAAAAAGCTTGACCACTACCTTCTACCCTACATTATTCTTAATATGTGTGTCACTCGGTAAGTGTGAGTATCTTAAGCTAGAAATATTGATGGTGTTTTACATCAACCTTCTGTTCCTGTGTGGATTGTCTGTATCTGTTCAGCAGTTCAACGTCACTTTGTAGTAAAAATTTGCAAGGGAAGCTTGACATCTGCCTAAACACAATAATTGTTGTGTAACCCTGTATTTACCTGCTTCCTGGCTTTAACGCGCTTGTAGGCAAAGTCAGGGAAGCCAGTGCAGGGGATGAAGCGCCCCACACCGGAGGTCACATGCAGGTTTCCATCTTCCAGAACGATCTTCCCCTGGCAGATCACCACGAGTGGGGCTCCACGCAGCTCCATGCCCTCAAACACGTTGTACTCAGCAGCCTGAAACACAAATACAAAATGATTAGATACTTCAGAAAATTAATCAGTTCATCCTGACTCATAGAGGACATTTGTAACAAATTTAAAGAAAGTCGTTCTTGAGACACAAGAATGGGACAGACAACCCGCAAACATAATGGATCTGGCCACAGTTGTTGCTGGTGCAGAGGCATAAAAAAAAAACAGTGGTGGAAGAAGTAATCAGTAAGATCATCATGTGTTCGGAGCGTGGCTGTCCTGTTGACTTTAACCAGAAAAACAGCTTGTTTTCAGGAGGATTTTTAAAGTATTTTCTCAACCCATAACAGAACACTTCATCCTTCAGTTTATAACAAAGGAAGGAAATTGTAATCTGAAAAGCAGCGGGTACTGAAGTATGAGTATAAGGTTCTACAAAATGGAAATACTCGAGTAAAGTACAAGTAGCTCAAATTTCTGCCTAAGTACAGTTCTCGGTTACACTGCACCACAGACAACATCAAATCATGTTAAGCCCTCCATAGAGCATCCTGCCAAACAAGCCTGACATTTTAAAGCCATCTCATGACTCATATAAATGTTCGTAAGGTGGATAAAATTAACAGAACGAGGAACAAAAGGGAACAAATTCAATGTACAAGTGATGAGCAGAGGTTCAAACAAATTGACAGAGTGGCGTTTTCAATTAATTTGTCACGGGGCTTTTGATTTTGAAAATTAAATCAAATCGCGTTCGCTCGATCAAATTGAATTCTGAGGGGAGACAAAAGCCAAGATTAACCCCCTCTGAACCCTTTCTTGAAAGGCCGATGAAGGGATGTAGCAGGAGAGGAAGACAACAACAGGGGGAGCTGTGGGAGAATGGATGAAGGGAAAAGGAGCAAAGGCATAAACTTAATCCCACGCTCTCCTTCTCTTTATCATTCATCACCTTGTTCCTTACACTTGTCTGTCTGGCATGTACAAACAGCTGCCATCATCCAGCTGCTGTCTTTCTCTTCCTCTCACTCCCTTTACGTTTCTCTTTCCAGTTGTTCGCTCCTTCATTCATTTACCCCTCTTTCTATATCTGATTTTCTCCCCTTCACTCATTCTTGCTTGATTTATGTAATCCCTCGCATTTTTTCAACCTTTCGCCCTCTTCATCCTCCTCCAGTTCCCCCTTGTGCCAACTTTTCTTTTCTCTCCATGTTTGTGATCTGTGATGGTCCCCTCCCCTCATTCCATTGTTGCTGATTTCCTCTGCACACGGCCCTGTTTTCTGCTGCCGTCCAAATTCAGGCCAGAACAGGACATAACTAAGACCTACTGCATGCCAAACATGATGTCATCACTAAGCCGAGTGTGTCTCAAGAGTGTGTGTGTTGCTGCCTGTTCTTCTCTATGTGCATCTAAGTGCTTTTTTTACGTTGACAACAACAAGCAATCCAGACCAGATGTGGGCTCACAGATAACAAACTAAGACGCAGCAAAGTCTAAGTCATATTTGCTCTACTGGGGAAGGCATTCCTTAACAAAGTGTGCTGGTAAACAGGGGCGCTGCTGTTTGGCCTGCCGTCAGACTGTCCATTAAGGTAGATTTATTGGAAAGTGGGAGCTGCCGTGCTCAAGGCTTCTGCTCTCTTCTGTTTTATTTTATCTGGAAGGACGACCGGCAGGAAATGAAAGGGTGACATCATTATGTAAGAACCCGCGGATCCTCAGTGGATGTACTCCACATTTGGAGAAGGCGTATTATTAGTCCAGGTCTCTCTTTCTCTTTCCATTCCTCCATTTGGAGACAGAGTCATGTTATTTCTCTCCTGCTAAACTGCTGCAATTAGGCCCTTTAAGAAGGCAATTTCTACTGAAATCCACCAACTAGCTTCACTTTGTAATACATATATACATAGGGCCAAAAGTGACAAGCCAAAAGCAAGTATGTGCTGTGTTGATGCAAAATTGTAAAATCGTAAAAAAAAATTTCTAGTGATGCATTTTGTAGGTCTGATCTGAATGTTTGTCTCTCCTGTGTTTATGACATAAAAAGGTGAAAAAATGCTTTGCAAGGATAAACTTTTTAATTTTGTTTCACACACCTCTCAGGTCTTCTGTAGAAGGATCCCAAGCTCCTTTGATTGACTGACTCTCTGCACAATTTGTCACTTGTTATACGCTGAGATAATAAACAAAAAAAAAGGGATCCTACATAAGCCTAACAAAAAATAAAACAGCATAATTATGATTAGATCATTTTTAATCGAACCTTACGATGGCCCAACTTTGGCCCGCGGGCCCCTCTTTGGCCATCCCTGCAATAGAGACACACTTCTGTCTCACAGCAGCTTCTGTTGGGGTACGGCAACACCACTTGGACAAACCACACCCAGAACTACAGTACACTGTAATACTAGAACCGGTAGCTATAAAAATGGCATTTTGTTAAGTTTAGTTATTATTATGATTACATTTGCTGATGATTATTTCTGATGGCGGTCTTTAAAAAAAAAAAAAATTAATATGAATATATTTGGCCAGATATTTTGAGCATGATTGAATATTTGGGGGGTATATGTCCCCCATAATATATGTTATAATTACAGCCCTGGGACAACTTATATGTACTTATACATTGTAAATTCTTCCCTGACTCTGTACTTCTGTACAAGCCTTCATTTCCTGTGTGGACACATCCTCTGCTGCCGACTGGTCTGTCTGAGATCCTCTAATATATGTGTAATGGCAGAAAGCTCATTACTCACATGTGCCAGATGTGCTCTATTGTACACACAGTTTATGTAAAATGTGTGTGAGTAAGAGAGAATGTGTGTGAGTAAGGCTCTTGTCTTGACCCTCTATGGGAGGACAGAAAACATCTGCACGGGGATAATACAGTTTCACATGTTTCTAATGTCATTTCCCTTGTTTCAGAGTCATTAAGTGTTATTAATGAGAGTTATTGAATCACATATCAAGAAAAATCTAGTCTAGACTGTCAATAAAGAAAATCAGTGGAACTGTTCTATCACGTATGTAACGCAACTAGAAAGACCTTCGAGGATGAAAGGAAAGCAGTACATGCAGACAAAAGCTGGTCTGTTACTCATGTTGTTGGAGGATAACTCTGATACAGCTTTTACATGTTTTGGGTTAACATAAAGTTTGGGAATTTGTCCAGTGGATTGCCTCGGCTGTCTGCCTGCAATATAATCTTTGAATGCATCCGAGCCCATCAAAGTATGTCGACCAAAAATGCTTGTTTTTGCCACTGACAGGCACAGATAGTTATTCTATGTGTCAGACAACAGTATGGAAAGGATCCTTAAGGGGCTTAACCTTCTTGTAAAAGATTAAGATCCTTTTTGAAGCTGATGTATCGCTCTGTTCAAAGCCACCAGACTCCTTAAAGAAAAACAGTAATTTTACATTGGAGAACATCGATCGGTTTGTTTGCTGTGCTAAAGTGTGGTTTTGGGGTTTCAAAGACTTGAGAGTTACCCTTTAAATTGCAGCCAGGTCGATCGATTTTTCCAAATTTTGATATATAACAATTGTGTTGTCGTCAGGCTGTGATCCACGATCAGGACCTTAAATCACTGGGCCCCAAATTGCAACGCAATCTGAGTCAAAGAAGTGGACTACAAAGGAGGCCAGTGGAGTAAATGGTGACCACATTACTCTCTTCTGTCCCGACTCAGAATGCATGTTGAGATGTTTCCCATGAAATCAAATGTATTCTGACTAAAGCTGTCTGAGATGCGCTGTTTTTCCTACAAGCAACGTATACAGATGTTCCAAATCTCTGGGGTTTATGAAAGAATTTGAAGAATTAGTATTTACTGTTGCGTAATTCTTTTGAACCCACAATGGTCGTCCAATCATGAAAACATTCTGAGTCAATCATTCAAGTGAAAGTGATACAGAGGAGGGAAATATCTCTTGATTATACAGCACATAGATTCCCTGTAATCGGTCCAAACAGGATCATTTTGCAAAATGTTTGCATCGCTGACAGAATGTTGCATCTGAATCATCCATATTTGAGGGTTTTTTGGATTTAGCGAGGCTCAACTTTACATCGAGGGCTGGTCATGTGGCATGTGCAGTGCGAGTCGTATTAGTAGCGAACATCCACTGAGACTTCATTTCCGTTCAGAGGAACTGAGAGCTCTCTGGAAGCTGCTCAAAAATGTGCTCTCTCTCTCTCTCTCTCTCCGTAAACCTCTCTCTCTCTCTCTCTCTCTCCGTAAACCTCTCTCTCGCTCTCTCTCTCTTTATCTCACTGCCTCTTGCACACATGCACACACAGATTTAGACGCTTATCCCTCTCGATCTCTCTTTTTCAAAGTAGCTCTTATATTAAGCCAATCATATTGTTGTTCTGCACAACAGAATATACAGATTGGTGTAACAACAGCAGCATTATCTAACCAGGTAAGATTAAAGGTGTGAGAAAATCTAGTTTCAGTCGTTGAAAGTTGAATTGTTTCTTTAAATGTCCACCTCCGCTGATCAGTAGAGGGAAAGGAGAACCCCGTAAGTTGTGTGTGCTGAATCTAAGTGAAAGTTGACCAGTACGTACCGAGTTGTGTGTCTTGGCAGTGATGGTGCGGATGGAGTCTGTGTCCCAGATGACCAGGTCGGCATCAGAGCCCACGGCGATCCGACCCTTACGAGGGTACAGGTTCAGGATCTTGGCTGAATTGGTGCTGGTGACGGCCACGAACATGTTCTCATCCATCTTACCTGTAGTCTGGGAGGGAAACAGGCACAAAACAGGAGATAGTAAACTTTTTTTTTTTTTTTTACCTTGTACGGAAAGTATGATATATATGTATATACTGTACGTAGCTCTAACTGGATTATATTTAGATTTATTTTGTTGTCTTGTGGTGTGCATTCCAAATCCCATTGATAAAAATGTCGATTTTAAACGCCCCGATGTCAGATACTACGAAGGTAAAGGAATGTCTTATTTTTGGTGTCTTGTCATCAGTTAGATGAGAAGATCGAGACGATTTTCATGTCTGCGTGTTATTTGTGGAGTGGCTGTCGGGAGGTGGTTTGCTCAGCTTAGCATAAAGGCTAGAAACAGGGGATGAAAATAGCTACCCTGTATCTGTACAAAATGTAAAAATATGCCTACTAGCATCTCAAAAGGCTGCGCTCATTTCAAGTTTGGAATTTTTAAGTAACTTCTTCACTTTTTAAAAGCCTATCTACGTTTTTACAGGCAGCTCAGCACCCCTCAGCTGTGCAGACCTGCATGCTCTGTGTCTGCTAGCACTACACTGATGCTTGTGATAACGAGTGAGAAGGAAGGGGAATAAATGAGGGCAGTGTGCTGTATCCAAGGGTGAAGGAAAGGACAGATGTGGAGATAGAAAAGGAAAAGTTAAAGGCAGAGACAGTGACAACAAGACAGTGAAATAAATCTGGAGAGAAGAGGGGCTGATGGCTGAGGAGAGAAATGTCAGGAGAAGCAGTGAAAGCAAGATAAAAGGAGGCAGACAGAGAACAAGTTATAAAAATACAATATAAAAATAGAAACCGCAGAGATGAGAGAGATGTGGATTTGACAGCTGAGCGGCAAACAGAACAGAGACTCGAGTTGACTGGTTTTAAAACAAAGCTTAAAAAAATAATGATTTTGCTCAGGGGAAGAGGTTAGAGAGCGAGTGAATCAAGATGAAAATAACAGACTGGAATGAATCTCTCACTTCATGTGTTTACTTTCTGTTCTCCTTCTGCTAAAGTTTAAAAAAGGAGAAAGAAAAATATAAACCTAAGTAGTCCTCACCACAGCCTTATCCCAGATGAGGGACATCCTCTCCTCCACCCCGTTGACACCTTCTGGGATCTGAGTGAAGTCATCTTTGCCGATGGCCTTCTGGGACACACTGAAGGTACAGTGAGCACTGCCAGTCACACTCAGGTCTCCACTGGAGGACAAAGAAACACAAATAAAATTAGGATGGAATTATATCAGCACAAATCTTTGTACACCAGCAAAGTTCTGCAATCACAAGGAAAAATGTTTATTTACTTGAACGGGATATTATCAGAACGAGGACTGCTAGTGATTTAAAAATGCCTCGGGCCATTGATTTTTCTTCCAGTACAAGTTTCCATGTGACGCTCTAACTCACTTGCCAGACGATGTACGCCAGGATTTATCATAAGCAACTCATAACCCACAACTCCAGTTTCATGCATTCATTTAACCGCATAATATGTCATGTCTGCCCCGAGGGGGTCTCTCCATCTAAACAAAACAAAAGACTTTTGCCGAGTGTTGTGTGGGGAGGGCTGTCGAGGAGAGAGTCAGATGCAGAGTCAGACCTTCTGGAGGAATAAACACCAGAACTCACATCAGATTCTGCTCTGATATGGACTCCTTTACAGACGGGGGGAGAGCTCAGAGATGACTTTTTAACTTTTGGGATTCAAAAGTGTATTTATCTTCACTCCTGTTCATAAACCTGACCACAGCAGTGATCCACGAAGGTGACCTCCGTTGGTGTTTATGTACTTTAATTTGACTGCCGACTGGAGATGGAGGAGAAATGTACTTTACTTGATGAAGGTAACGTTGCAGAGAGGAGAGGGGAAAAAGAAGGGAGGGAACTGGATTCTCTGGTGAGTGCTGAGTTTAGTGAGAGTTGACCTGAATTCAATTTCAGGTAAGGTATTATCTATATCTATATCTATATCTATAGCTATATATCTTTATCTACATGTATATATAGGCACTTGGCACTTCAGACACATTTATTACAAGCCCTATTTACAAGCTTAAGATCTTTATTGGGCTCAGTGTCTGTGAGTGAGGCTTATTTTTGACTTTAGTAAGTAATGAAATCAGTCATGGTTTATTTGTTGAGTCGTTAAATTTTAACTGTTAAATGTAGGTCACTAACAAGCAGTTTGTGGCTTGGAAGAATTAATGAGCTCGAGACAACTGAGTAAACTGTTTAAATGTGCTGTTTCCTGCTTTGCCTTGCAATGTTTTAATGCACTCTATAGTAGTAACAGATGACATCATATCGTGTGAAACATTTATTAGAAATGTGTCCTTTCATGTCCCAGCTAAGCACAAGGTGATAAACAGGTCAGCTACCAAACCAGAGGGAGGCGCTGTGATACGTACCTGGACAGCAGTGTGTTCAGATAGTCTGGAGTGGTGGGATCAGGGCTGAGAGGAGGTGATGTTACAAAGGAGGCCGCCTTGGCCCAGTTCTTGCTCCAGTAATGCGTCCCATCAGTCCCCAGGCTGGCTGTGATTGGCTCCCCAAACACAACATTTCCTGGGAAAGAAATAACAGCAGAAATCTGTTGAAGTATCCAGTGTAGAGCGCATCGAATTATTTTTAGCGATTCTTGGCATTGTCAAAAACACATCAATCAAGCCTGATTAAACTGTCGGCAGTTTAATCTCTCTAAAAGCTTTCGGAGTGTGTGCAGGAGAGGAACCACGCCTAATCTCTGAAAAGCCAAGCGTCACCTTCGGCTCGATTGTAGTTGAGCTTTTCTTCCGTTTGTGATGAGCCAGTTTTGGATTCCTGTCGCTAACTCTTGTCTGCCCTTTTGTTCTTCAGGGTCCCTCCTCTCTCCCCAAAAGCTCGTGAACAGATCCAGACAAAGGTGTCAAGCTCATTAATGACCCTAAAAGGCGCACATGACTGCAAGAAGAAGCCATTTTGAGGCCACCAGAGACACCTAAACGCTTCTTCTTCTTTTCTGCCCTCTCTCTTTTTGCTGCACATTCTCAAAAACTGTATATTTCACAATTCGTCACGACCAGGCAGCCCCTCGGCTCACTTCTGCTCTATTCTAGGACGGTGAGGGATGGTCTGCGTGACAGCAGAACCACAGAGACGACCTGAATGACAAAACTGGAAATTCCTCCGAGAGTAGCATCTTTTTTCATTATGTCAAGCAGAGCTAACGACTGTGTACATCAGCAGCTTCAGGAACAGACAGGGAAATCATCTTATAAGGGCATAGGTGCAGACAGTGGTACTGGTAGTTTCATATTCGTATCATATGATCATCGTAACATGAGGCTATACAATGTCTTAGATTTTGGATATCATTAGGATATGGCACAATTGTTGCCTTTTCCTGGTTTTAGAGGCTGCATTACAGTAAAGTGATGTAATTTTCTGAACTTACCAGACTGTTCTACTTGTTATGATACTTCCCCTTTACACCACTAAATCATCATTATTGATCAAAAAGCTAATCGTGTTAATATTTTGTGGTAGTACCAAACATCCCTATAATATCATTATTGAGATACTTGGTCAAGAACATTATGATATTGGATTTTTTCAATATATGTCGCCACAAAATAAAATGCTCAATGCTCGGAGATAAAGCAAATTAAATAAATCACAGGCAACACAACGTAACTGAACTAAGAGGTTTTCTGTCCGAGGTAAGACGCTCCTTTTAATCCGATTTCCAACTCCTTATTCCACAATCTGCTCTTGGTGATGCTGCTATTCACACGGTGGGAGAGTTTATTTTCTACACATGCTACCTCCCCCAAGGCAGTCTCCTTTATCCGCCTCAAATTGCACTCACTCATCGATACCAGCCACCTAAATACGCCTGATTTTGTTCCTTGTTTTTTAATAAACGCTCATTGGATACAAACACGTAGTCTTTACCTTTTTTCCGGGCCTGTGAGATGATGTCAGCAGCACTCTTGCTCATGACCCGGGTCACATAGAGAGGACAGTTGGTTTGGCTGGCGATGGTGATGGCACGAAACACCGCCTCTGCCTCCAGCTACAGAAGGGACAGGACACAGTGGTTGACTTGGAAATGGTTTTCCCATTAGAGTTTTACTCAAATAAACTTCAAGTATCTTAACCACTGCAAATTATGTATTTTTGGAGCTGTATTATTTGAATAATTCATTTTGAACCAAAACGACAAGTGGAAGCTTGTAATTTTAACATCACAATCTGGTAGTTTAACCCTCAAAGACCCAGACAGACGGCCGCAGCTAAAGATGGCTATTGTTCTAAAATGTTGAAAAACCTTTGAACCGCTAATTCTATCCATATGCTCACATAACTCACATGAAGCAGAGTTTCTCAGCATTTCAGTGATATCCCATATGTCTTGTTTGGGCATTCAGACGCTCCGTAGTAAACATGATTATGCCGTTAAGTTCTAGTGCATTGATTCATCAAGGAAACCCACATAGTCCCCTCTTCTTGGCCAACGGGCAATGGCTGCAGCCAAGCTACTTTTGTTGTGCATGTTCAGCAGCTGATATCTTTCTCTGAAATAATGTCACTTTTGCTTCAATGTCTTTGAGGGTTAAAAATGCTTTTGTTTGCATGACCTGAGCAAACAAAAGCTAAAATAAACTCACATGTGAACACCTCATGTATCTGCACTCCTAAATGGAAGACTTTCAAAATAACCACAATAAAGTTAGCAAACACCAGAGAGCACCTGGCATTTTATTGTGAAATATCCATTTCTGTGTTTCCATATTTCTAAAAGTCAGCAAACAAGAACAAAAAAACAACTCTCAGTATGAAATGGTGAAAAAGTGGCCAGCTGGAAGCCAAGTGTCCAGATGGGATGATAGTCTCCTGCATATGTTTTGTAACTTGCAAGGTGATGCAAACACCTCAGCTGATTGTGTTCTTTCCTTTCACGAGCTCAACCTGGGTCCAATAACTGATAAATTAAAACCAAACGGGACACCAGACGCTGATAAAACACTTATCCAACTTAGCCTCGGCTCAATTAACGGATGTTACCGAGCTTTTGATTCTTAAGACTCCACTAAAAAGTGACACTATGGGGCTGCTGGGACAGCTTCGCTCCACTGCACCGCAGAGTGGAAAAAACCCAGTTAGGCTAAAGACAGACAAGTGGCTGAGACGAGAGTGTGGCTCTCATTTTTCTGTTTGTTGAAGGAACATTAGCAGCAACAATCGGGGGAACTGGAGAATTTTCACCCAGCGCCTCTAATGTGTTGGAAACCACATGTGTGTAACGAGAACAATGTGTTTGTGACGATCAGGCCAAGAACGCCATCGTGGATGATGTAAGGGTATGTGGACATGTTTGCAGTGCTGTTTGCACTTATTTATAAAATATGGACTTCAGGATTGTGTTTTGAGATCAAAATCTCATTTTCGAGGTTCCTCCCAAAACTGGCCGCATGTTTATATTACACATACCAACGCAGAGATAACAATCATTTAAGGGAAATGATTAAAAAAAGGCATTAAAACACATTGAAACACACAATATTTCCATAAAAACAAATATGCTACCTCTTCTGGCCTGCTCAGCACATGTCCCTCTGGTCCAGTGATACCCATCTGCAGCATGCGGGCCTGCTCCTGTTAAACAAACATGGAAAAGTAGGCCGTTAGCTGCTTAGCTCACTGATATGCGCAGTGGAGTTCTTGGTGTTCAGCGGTTTGAGTGCTCGGGCTGATGTAAGGTTTTTGGTCACACTCCAAATGATATTCTGTTTCTGCTTCTTTGTGCCTGTGTGAAGACTATGAGCAACAGTTTTGTCATCTGGGTCAGGCCACACACGGAGGAGGGATGTGGGAATCCACGGCCTGTCGAGGGTCTTTGTATACATGTAGACCTACCTCCTGGGCTGCGGTAAATGCACAGAGACACTCAAGCATAGCGTCTCTGATTATAGTGTTTTTCAACCTGGAGTTTACCCTCATAATTTGACCGTTTCGACTTTGGCTAATGATAACTTTGCCGCCATTAAGATAAAGAAAAGGTGGACTTCATGAACTATGCTTATACCACAATCTGGGTGAATACTTGATTCTGATTGGCTGCAGGGTGTCAAATAATTCCTGAATTACGGACACCTATGAAACAACTCAGGTGGCTGCAGACTAAAAGGTGAAAACCACAATAAATCTGGCCTTATTGACAACTGCAGTTACGTGAGAGGAGAGTAGTCTTTGTAATTACATATTTTCTTACATTTCATTAGTTTTCTGACAAACTGTGACAATCTCAAATTGAAAAATGATCTTTTAAATTGAAAAGCATCACAAGTGTAGCTCATGGCATAAAATGATTAGTCTTTTTCTGAAACAACGTCCCACGAGGAGAGCGAAAGGGTTGTGACTTCGGCTCTCTGTTGAGATCAAAGTCAGTTTTTCTTAAGCGAGCATCTCGTATGTACAAGAGGACGTGCAGCTTTAGAAACTTCCGCAGTGGTTTCAGCACTCCTCCTTGATGGTTGTCACTTAGTTACAGCGCTAACAACATCCATCACACACACGTCCAAACAAGGCCGCTCTGTCTCAGGAGATCTGAAGTAAAGTCAGGTCATGACATAATCTGGGAAGTTCAGACGTTTTTTGGTCTTAAGGCTGATGGAAATCAGACTCCCTCAAAGAGCTGGTTTAAGACTGGAGAGGAGAGCTGGGATTTGTGATGAATCGGATCCAACACACACACAGTGACAGACTCCAGAGCTCTGACTAATACCAACCCTCTCAATCCACCAACTAGTACGCTTCATTCACTTTCATTTGACCACAATCCGGCATAGCCCTGTGTATACTACACCCCCACATTACTGTCCTAGGGGAAACACATTCTCCCTCTCCACGGTGACAGCGTGTTTAGTCTGCAGGTAGAGGAGATTCACTGCGATAAGGCTGAAAAAAAAACTGAAATACATCACACTCAACTAAAACAGATCGCAGAGTTGGACACAAGACAAGTGATTTAAGAGAGCGGGTAGTGAAGAATGTGAGAAAGAAGAGAAAAAGGGCTGTTTATTTAACTTTATTCTTACCTCAGCGATGATCTCGCCATTCTCAGCGTGGACCTGAGCGATGCCTCCCCTCTCTGCCAAGAAGGTGAAGACCTCGTAGAGCTGGAGGAGGAAGACACAGAAATTACAATGGCCCTGCTTTTATATTTAAAATCCTGCCCGGCTGTTTACACAAGAATCAGACGCTCCTTTTAATCTGACGGGTCGCCCTCAAGCCTCAATTTAAAAGAAGCCCACAATTTACATGATGCCTACCGCGACACGCTGCAATTATCGTGTGTGGTCTCCAGAAAAACGGTTAAACTCATGTGGGATGAGCTGCAGTTGTTGTTATGTTGCTGCGCCACAGTTCCTCAGCGAGCTGCATGACATCAGTTTTTCAAGCTGGACTATTTCAGTTTTCCTCATGTGCTCCTCTGACCGACCGAATTAGCCACGGCTGCATGAGAAACAAGAAAAGTCCTGCCTCGCACCGTCCTTACTGTTGTTTCCCTACATTTACCAGCTAACTTACAGTATGAACTCACACTTTACATCCCAGGCTACAAGTTACATGAGGACAGGGTATTTTAAGGGAGAAAAAAAAAGATTAAGAACTTGCAAAAGTCAGATTTTCCACACTTTTTGAGACACTGTGTCTAAAAACCAAGCCATTGCGATGTTCTCTTGCTTCTCAGTTTCTCAGAAGTCAGCATTTATCGATTATATTGATTGAAATTGCTCTTATTTGATTGCTTAAATACGATCGTGATGTTTAAATTACACGCTGAGTGAAAGCGAGATAAAACCTCCCCATGTTCTGGATTTGTAGTGCATTTGTCGTCTGCCGGACGACTAATGGCCGTCCCCGGGGATGTTGATTAAAAAAACACATTGTACTACTGCATTTTTGCATGCACTCCTCCAGGGACACAAGGAGTATAGAGGTCAGATGGAGAAAGATCCGACTTCTATACCACCCCTGATCAAATATGAAGGAACATTTTGTAACTGCGCTGCCTTTTTCTTCGCTAAAATGCTTTCAGAAACATATTTTAGTCTATGACTGTTGTGATGACTTGTTGTGGTTTTATCTTGCATGTCTTATTTTTCTTTCTTTTCATTGCTATCGCCTCCCTTGTGAGTCTCAAATAAAGTTTGGGCTTAATTCAATTGTGCTGTTTAGCCGTAATACGAGATACCAGCTGGCCGCTTCATTGTCACAGTCGGAGTCATTTCCTGTTTTATTTTGATAGATTTATCCTCGTGTCATGTTTATTAGCTATTAGTTTCATCTGTCTCTTATTAGTCCTTCCTCCCTTGTGTATTTAAGCCTGTCTTTCTCTTTTTCTGCCTCATGCAATCCTGTTTTGTTCCCCGAGCTTCACCCTGATTTGTTGACTGAGAGTTTCTTGTATTTCTCTTTAGTTTTGTTAGACTCTCCTTTGTCCGCCTTTTGCTGATAGCTTTTTGTCACCTGCCTTTGTTGCATTTTTGGATTTTGGTTTATTGACTTTCGTTCCTCATCTCTTAACTGAAGTGAGCAAAACCTGATTCCTAAACTGATTAAATGTACATATGAAATGGGAGTATTGTTCAAACACAGAACCTATCCTTAAAGTGTGCACAGTTATTGTACCTCACTGTTGGTCATCTGGTAGTAGTCCTTGTAAGCCATGTAGACCTGGAAAGAGTTCACACCTGTAACAAAGGAGTAAAATGTGAAAAATGTAACTTTAAGCCCCCAAAAGGTGGATATGAAAATAAATGTTAAGGTGTGATTTGAGTCTTTTATTCATCAGTTACACAGTTTGTGTTTATCTTTCCCTGCAACATATCATTTAATTACAGGAAATAGTTGAACTTGAAAAACTACACAATCCCTTCTTTAATTAGATGTTATGTTGCACCATCACTGCCCACCTTTCTCCTTGATGAGGTTATCCACCTCCTGCTTTACGCTGTCGTTCCAGTGGGTGATGTCTACGTGGAGGGAGTAGTCGCAGCAGGCCTTCTCATCCGCCCACTGCCTCCACTGGTCGTAGGACTCCATCAGGCTGCTGCCGGGCTCTGGGATCACATGGTCCACTGGAGGGGGACGGATGGTAGAGGAGAGAGCACAGAGGGGATGAAGTGATGAGGGGAAGTTTGCAGAAAGAAAAGGTCACGAAGAGGGAACGGAGTGGAGTTGAGGTGAAGAGAGGGCGACGTCAGGATCTGTCTGCTGGTGTTTCCACTTTCTGCCTGTATTGTTGATCTTGCATAATCAGCTGTCTGCCTGAGTTCCTGCAGTGCTCAGCCGTTGGGGACCAACCTTGTCAGATGTCACATTGCATTGTGAACATCTTTGTCAGGGTGTGGGTGCCCTTGGTACATTTAGGGGCCACTCCAACTGTGAATGTTTTCCAACTTTTGCTTTTGGTTATTTAGTATTTAGGAAGTTTTCCTTTCTCGAAACGAGGGTCTTAGGACAGAGGATGTCATACACTGTAAAGATCTGATTAATATTCCCCCGAAGTGCACAATAAAAACACAAGTTGTGAAAATGTGAGCGCTCTTATCAAAACAACCCAAAGCAAGTTTGATTGATATTCAAACGAGTGAGCAAGTCCTCACATGAAATCATATTATGAGGCATTATTACTGCTCAAGCAAATAAAAGTACAAATATAAGAAAAAACATTGCTAAACCGTTGAGTTATACATAATTAACTGTGTATATTCAAGACTAGAGAGTACAGCTTTTGCCTTTGTGCCTGGAGGATGAATATTCCCCTGTATATATTTTGTGTCTCTTTTCACCGAAATTATTCATGGACAGTTAATCCTCGTCGTACACAACGATATCACTGTGCACAAACTATCCCGCTCCGTCTTTCTCAGCTGCGATACTACAAAGGCTGCCTGCTGGCTCACCACCTGACTGTCTTCTTTATCTCATTAAGGATGACCTAATCTGCTTATATGGACTTTGCATGTTAATAGGATGGAGCTGAAAAACAACAACATAAAAAACCCCCACTCCTGTTTACTATCAGCCATCTGAATTACTTGTTTGTTCAGCGTCGCGCAAACACAAGTGAGTTGGTTGAAACGGACAAATACATGTACAATTAACAGAGATACAAACTAGTCTCTCACACATCAGACACTAGAATATAATCCCTCCATGAATGGATCCTATGAATAGAGCTTAGTACAGTAGCACGCCTGTTAGTGAATGTGTCTGTTTTGAACGCACTGGCAGACAAGCAGCAGAGTAGCAGCCAGCTTTAAAGAAGTTAATGGTATTAATGAGACGGTGGTGCCCACCAGCTGTTGGCTGTGATAGCGTCTCTCAGCTACATGAAGCCCACATATAAACCCACACTGTACACAGACGAGCATGCAGACACACACCGGTGTTGTATTTCCGTGGGAGCAGAGTCCACCCCCCTTCCTGATCCCACCCCTCACACTCACTCTTTTGTATGGTCCTCTTTTGGAAAGCTGCCCAAAACCGCTTCACATCCCTTTCTCTTGTCCTCTGTCGGGGCCCTCCTTCCCCTCCTTCCCCTCCTGGTCTCCCCTGTTTTTAGCTTTACACGCTGCCTGAAACTCAGTGACCTTTTCTTGCAGCCCTTACCGATCATGGTCGTGCCCCCGGCAAGAGCAGCCTTTGTTCCTTGGGAGAAGTCATCCACAGTTGTGGTTCCACGGTACGGCATCTGGAAGTGGGTGTGGATGTCGATGCCACCGGGGATCACCATCTTCCCGTTGGCCTCGATGGTCTTCACACCACCGGGCACGATCAGGTTGTCGCCGATCTGCCTGTCGAGGGAAAATAATGTTCTCATAAATGAATGATGATACGATCTTGCATCCGCAAATGACGTTTACGACAATCTACTTGTGCTATGCAGTGGCAAAGGCTGGAATCTGAATCTCGAACGTCACTGTCATGTTCAAATTAAGCTGATTTCATGTAAATTTGAGGCTGTTCGGACATCTTAAGACATCCTGAGCGATCCGATCACAACTAGACGGCGGAAGTACAAGTGTGAACATCCTAAAGATGCACTGATGATGCACTTGAGATCCGATCACTCAGACCACAGTCATTTAGCGGTGTTTATACACGTGTCTCCTGGGCCACATTGAAAGAGCGCCCACTCAACTGACATCCTCCGTGAAACAATAAGAAGAAGCCATGACAACAGGCAGAATGGATTACTCAGTGACTCATTTCCATCTGGTTCTGTAATGTAAATCACATGTTTGGGCTTTATTAACCTGCTAATGTTAGCAGCAGATGTTTGTGACACACACTGTTTCAACTAACTGTTGAACTAGTAACCGTAAATCCACAGACTCCCTTACAAATTTTAAGATTTTAAGAGTTGTTGCATGAGGAGAAACTTAACAAACGTTGCAAAACAGCTATGACAAATTCAAAACCATTCATGCCTTCTTATAGATTCGGCATTAAAATGCAATACATTAAGTTGTTTCTTTTCTTACAAAAAACGTTAGTTTGTTGCAACCCTGTCAGCTTCTGTGTCTAAAGTGGGTCATACATGCAGCTGTTTGACCAAACTGTTTCAATTGATTTCATCATTAACAAAAAACTTATAAAAAAATATAACATTTTATTGAAACATGTCAAATTTGACTAATACAGCCATTACAGGCAACTTCTTTGACGCCTGTGGATAAAGTCCCCAGACTCCCTTAAAAAATCACCCAATTTTGTGAGTTGTTGAATTTGGAGAACTTTGTAACTTTGGGAAACGCTGCCTCTGACAAATTCTTAACTATTTGGGCCTTCTTGTTAATTCGGCAAATGTCAAGACGCATGTCGAGACGCATGTCAATGCCGTCCATTTGTGATCGGATCACTCAGGACGGATGTTAATACCGGGTCTGAATTCTCTCTAAGATGATAACAAGTGATACCAGCAAGCATTTCCTCAACTAAGGTGCAGGAGGTGGTCGCTTTTTTAAATTTAAAGCAGCTGCTAACAAATATCTCAACAATGATTTTGGCAATTACTACTAAAATATGTAAAAGATTAAATTAAGTTGCTTTGTTATTTTCACTTGCCATATGTGTCTACGTGCTGTATCTCACCTAATGAACCAATGTTTGGACAGATGGATTCAATTTATTGGGATCATTTAGTAGTTTTTTTATAGGTCAGGGCTCCAGTCTTTGGCTAGTCTAGGGTGTTTTGTAGGTAGTGAATGTCATATAATACATGCATTTTTTGAAATCTAGACAATGTGTTGCGTCTGAGCTTGTCAGGGTGTCCCATTTCACATATCTCCGTTATGTCTTATACGATTGTTGTTCTGTGAATAAACTACTGGCTAGAAAGAAATCTTTCTAACTTAGACTGCAAGCAAAAATAAGTTTGTTTGCCTTTAGACTGACCCTAAAACAGAGTCAGCCACGCTTGAGGCAGCACACTGTCACCATGTCAACACATCAACATTCACCCCGGTTGTTCCCAAAAATCCTGTTGTTCAGACTTTATAGAGGAGGCCAGACCGACAGGCAGAAGCCACAGTGTCTCTGTGAGTCTGCCAGCAGCCCCATGGTCCAGCAGGCATCTGGGTGTTTATTATGCAACACCAGACCTTCTGTGGGTGCCACTCTCTGAGCTGCCTCACTAAGTGGCAGGGGGGACAAAGGGGCTGTAACTGGAAAATCAAGTGGGAACAGAACCAAGGGGAAAGAGAGTGACGGAGAGGACAGCCTGATTCAGAGAGACACAGAGAGAGGAATTCAAACTTGTCTGGAGGGGTGGGGACTCGCTCATACTAGAACATAAAACTGGGGACGATACCTCGTCTTTGACCCAACGAAGGTGAAGGTGAAGGTGAAGCAGAACCCTAGAAACAAGGACTCTGTGTGTCTGATTATCAGCTTTAGCTCTACCCAGGATATCTTACTTTACACTTGGCACACATGGAGAAGAATTACACGTTTCAATATCTGCATAGGAAAGATGCAGAGGTAACAGCTGAGACTTAATGAAAGATCGCAAATGGACAATGAGCCTGAGTGGTGCTCGAGAAATGAAAGCAAACTGGAGTGAATAAAAGCAGAGCAGAAAGGAGGACAGTGAAGGACTTACTTAATGAGGCCATCCTCCATGTAGATATCGGCATGGAAGGACTGGTCATCGTTCACGATCCTCCCGCCTTTGATCAGAAGCCTGTCGCTCTGTAGAAAAAAAGATGGGAGGGACAAGAAGAGGGGAAGATTATTCAGTGCAACTTCCTCCCAACAAAGACCCAGTTTTGCCCGAAACACCGTCAAGTGAAGTGCAAGTGAAGGACGATCTACCTTGCCAGACCATTTCTGTTCTATATTTAGAGGGGGACAATGTTTCCCTATTTCTCTGTTATTAGATTATGTCCTTCTTTTTTCCCTCCCAGAGGAAATGAACAATGTTTCATTCATTCATTCATTTAGTCATTCTTGGCGAGGAAGAGACGGGGCTTGTTTGTCAGTCTTGTCCCATGTAAACACACCACAGACCGTTTAGCTGCGCACCGCCCTGCAGATCTGCCTGCCCAGTTAAGGGTTTGATTCCCCTGGCAGGCAACCCTGCGTTTGCACTGACGTTTTCTTGATATCCCTGTTAAAGGAGGAAGACATTCAAACTCAAAATTGTAAGATTTAAAATATTTATAAGGTAATAATATAAACTCAGACACATTTATTCTTTTCGTAACTAAATAAACGAGTTGTTCTCAGAGGAAAATAAGGTCCAGAATATGAAGTTAGAAAGGTGGCAGGGTCCGCCAAATAAACAAAGTAAAACAGTATGAAACTGTGTTGTCCTTTAAGGTCTGTTTATTCAGTCATGAAAACAAAGAGAGTTTGTTTATTTAGTTTGTTTAAGATCTTTCTCTTCTGATCAACATTTCTTCCCCAAAACTACGCAGTGCACCTTTAATGAGTCCATCGAATAATAATGCATATGAAAAAATCAGCAGCTGGAAGGTACTCATAAAGACAGACAAAGCAGTTTTCACTGTCACTTCCATCCCCTGCAGCGGACCGAACATGCTGATAACATTTTGGAGGATGACAGTTTGCTGTTGGAGGCAGAACTGAAGCTGCTCTTAAGGACTGATCATGGCTTAACATCTAAACCCTGTTCATCCAGATTTTGCAATTATGCAACAATCCAACAAACTGCGGATGTTATTTTCACAGTATAATCCATTTATCCAACAGACCGAGTGCAGTCGCCAATATTGATTATTGATCATTTCATGAGGCAGGATATTTTTAATCTGCATGAGAAAATAATCCTCAGACACATCCCCAACTACAGAGCACTGTCACATCTGAGGGACGTCACATCTCGTAATATGGTGTGATCTGGGCGTTGCACCAAGGACTGACTCTAGCAGGCCGTTGTCATGGCGACCGGTTGACTGCAGGGAGACTACAGAGGAGGGGAGACTGGGCGTCTGGTTTTGCTGACTTGTTGGATAGCTAGTTCAGTGAACAACTGGTTGTCCGACTGGGCGGAGGGCAGCGTTGACAGAGGGGATTTGTTAGTGCAGGTTAAGTTCTGTTTAGAGGCTCTACATATGTGATTTTACACATTATTATAGCAGCAGCTATTTGCTATGTGAAGATAAAGTAGAGGAACGGCTCTGTGGCAGAGAATGCGTTAATAATGGTACTAAGAGACTCCCACTAGGGAGCCGAGTACCCAGCTATTATCCCATCGGCTCGCTTCTACCTCGGGTTGTAAAATGGCTTTACGCAGCCGAGTGCTTTCCACAAGAAGACAGTGGCATCAGTTCATTTCAAATAACCAGAGTAAAGATCCAAATCTCCCCCTCCTCACACACACAGGTCAGGGCCGCCATCTTACATATTGCACTTTTAAACTAATGGATATACGTTCAACTGTAACATAGCCTCGGTGTTTGACTGGGCTTGGGACTTTTTGGGCCAGACCAAGCTATTTGAAGACACCATGATGATGGGCATTTTTCACTGCTTTCTGGCATTTCGCAAACCAGCCAGTAAATCCATACAATAATGATAACTCCAGAGATGAACCAATTACTTAAATGTAAATGTTCATGCAGGTGTACCTGATTGAATTTGAATGTTTTTGGGTGTTTCTGGAACAGAACAAGCAATACTTAGATATTAAATGAAAGAAAAATGAATCGATAATGAATATAATCATTAGTTACAGCCCGTCATGAATAGTTTTTATATTCTGTGTGGGAAAGAAAACGGTTCCTTCAAAGCCAAATAAACCAAGCATTGTTCTGAAGATACACACGTATCTATGTGAGTCCACCCTTAATGGCTTAACTAGTTAACTAGTGTAGTCTCAGTAAATCATTCACACTCTATAAAAAAGCAGGACTCGCCCTGCTAAGAGGGACAGACATATTTTCTCATCAGCCCATGTGTGCAGTGTATAACAGCCCTGGCTGTGGCCCCATTGTTTCATCACTTTAATGAACTGCAGCCACTCCTTCAGAAAAAAAGGAAAAAGCATAAAAGAGTTTTGTACGAGGCTCAAATGATACAAGCTCAATAACTGCTGAGCTCATGAGCGCACGCAATGTGTATATTCTTGCGTCTGTGTGTATGTGATGATGATGGTGATGGAGTATTGAGAAGCAGAGCCCAGAGCCTTCCCGAGAAAGAAACCACACCCTGAAGCAACACATTACAACACACAGTCATCAGCAGCTGGAACGCAGCAGCAGCATAGATCATCCTGCAGAGCACGCTGCCCTGAAACTGTCACTCATTAGCTCACAGACAATTCCTTCCTACTCTCATTTTTACCATCTCATCATAACTTTCTAACTTTCTTATCTGATGTGGATTAACTCCAAAATCCATAAACTACCAGCACTGACAATACTTAGAAGAACTGATCTACTATCCAAGATTCACTGCTTCCTAATTGATTAGTTCACAATTATTTTCATAATCCATTAACCGCTTAAATTTATGAGAATATTGATTTTTTGAGTCTCATTCCCAACTCGCCAAATACTGACACTTTGGGATTATAAATCTGGTTGGTTGCAATCCAAAGCATCCGTTTTTGGCGAGTATATATGGTCCAGTCAGTCAGCAGACACGCAGTTGCTATTGCTGCAGTGGCGTTATTTTAGATCACACTACTTTGCTCAGCGTGACCCGCCCTACTCTGATTGGCCACATCCTGCCCGTTAAAGGATAAGTACCGTTTTTTACAACCTGGACCTTATTTCTCGAAAAAAATATGATCGTTTACTCACCCAGATAACTTTGGGATCATTCGGAGTCGTACGGACGAAAATCGATCCAGTTTGGCGCTGCAATATCCATATAATGGGAGTAAACGGGGCACCGAAGCGCAGCGTCTATATAACGTATTATCTGCCGCGAAAATTGTTTATTTCGCCAATATTTTGTTATGATATGGTAGCGCTATCCCTCCAAGCTGTTGTCAACATCCGGGGTCATTGACCTGACCTAACCCCTGACCTAGATGATGTCATCTCCGAGCGCCGCGCGCAGCCAGCTTGTTTACACAGCACAGCCACTCTGCAGCGGTCGGCTCGTTTAGCTACTACTTAGCACAGCTATGGTTCGTAACTGCGTTTTTCCAAATTGTCCGAACAAAATGACAAGGTGGACGAACTTCAGCTTTCACAGGCTTCCTCTCCGCAACCCGGACATACTCAAGCTCTGGCTAGTTGCGCTGAAAATGGACCCGAATACAAAAGTGCAAGCATTGAGAGTTGGGGATCATCGCGTTTGCAGTGCTCACTTCACGCCGGAAGATTTTTTCCCTCCAATTCCCTTGAGAAAAGGCCAGAAAATTCAGCGTCTGAACCTCAAGAAGAATGCTGTCCCGATGGTCGCAGAAGGCACAACAGACACAACGGAGGTAATACATTTCTAATGCATGTTTGTGTAATGATTTTATTATGCTATAACCTGTGGACATCGGTGTAATATAGCTAAATAGATAGATAGACGTTATACAACCCAAGCTGGGAAATTTCAGTGCAACAGCAGCATTACACATAGTGACAATAACAACACAAAGAATAAAAAAACAACCTATAGATAAAAAAATAGCAATTGCAAATGGGAACATAAACACTTACCCGTACCTACATGTAGGCTACAAATAGAAACCTTATCAACAGTGTATTCTACTAAAAGCTGTTTTTTTATGATGCTGTGTAACATACTTATTTCATTTTTTAGGAAATTGCCAGTGGTGAGGACGATTTTCCAGAACCAGACTTTGGAAAAAACCCTCAATCTACACCAATCAAAAGCCAACACAGAGCAGTTGAGGAGCCATCTGGATCGTCTAGGACATCTTTATCCCCTGCATTGACTCTAATGCTGACAAGTCCACCTCACACAGGACCACGCACAAAACGATCCCTGTCTGGGAAATACATTGCTTTGGCTCCTACATGGTCACAGTCAGTGGTAAGCACAGCAGCAAAAACATCTTTTATGGATATTAGCAGAGTATCTATTTTGCCCCTCCATAATTACACTGACACAATGTGTATTCTTTTTGTGTGCACTAGGACCCAATCCCATCCACATCAACCTCCACTTTCATTACTGCACACCCGTCTGCCTCTACATCATTGCCATCACTGCAAGTGAGTTGAGAGGCTTGTCTTCTTTGTAAAAGGATAAACATGTCTGCATAAAAAAAATTGCCAAATATTGCTATGATAGTGAAAATTTCTTATTTGACCATATGTGACTTTGTGAAGATAATTACACAACTATCTTGTGTCTTCAGAGTGAAGAGGAAGGTGAAATGGACCCAGAAGTGCGTGATGTCAGCATGAGTTTTGGGGAATTGGTACTAGATCCCACAGACACCAGCTTCGTACCACCAACTTCCAGCTCAGCTTCAGGCACAGGGACTACGTCTGGGTCTGTAAGCTCTTCTGGAGACAACACAACAAGATGGGCTGAAAATAAGTGGCTGGTGAATGAGTCACACCTCCTTCAACTTTTCCAAACCTGTCCCAAGTGTACCACTGCCATAACCGAGACTACAATCACCACCAAAGGCAGCCAAATCAAGATCCAGTGGAACTGTGGGAAACATTCTGGTTCCTGGCAATCATGTCCTAACCGAAGAGGCATGCCAGAAAATAATCTTCAAATCTGTGCGTCAACCTTTTTCACGGGATCCACATACACAGACTTGGCAGACTGGGCCACTCTTATAAACATTCACATTCCTCAGAAAACGCAGTTCTATAACATTCAGAGGACCTACCTTCTACCGGCCATACAGTCTGCCTACCAAGATCAACATGACAAAATAATATCTCGGCTCAGGGAAGATTCACAATCCGGAAAGCGGCATGAACTCTGTGGTGATGCAAGGTGTGATAGTCCAGGTAAATATTAGATTGTTAGCAATATTACATAATCATCTCATACACCATCATAACCCTAACCCCCCTCCAACGGGAAACTGTACCATCTATGTTTTTTTTCTCAGGTTACAGTGCGAAGTACTCCACCTACTCCTTCCAAAATGACGCCACCAAGGAGATTGTACATTTTGAATTGGTCCAGGTAATTTATCTATCCAAAACTAAAATGCACTGTGATAGAAGGCTGCTTTCACAAGGAGAAAAACAGCTGTGGATGTACAACTTTTGAATATCCGTTATGCTCTAGGTGTCAGAAACAACAAGCTCTGTCGCGATGGAGGTGATGGGATTCCAGAGGGGCCTGAAGGAGTTGCTGGATTGTGGGGTGGATGTGGCCGTGATGACCACTGACCGATCGCCCTCCATCCGGAAACTGTTGAGAGAGGACTATCCACAAATCCGGCATGAGTTTGACCCCTGGCATGTTGTCAAGGGTAAGTTACTATTATAAGCCCACACATTTTATTTTCTAACACACGTCATAGAAGTGTATATTGAGTGATAGAAAGGAGAAGTTATTTACATTCCAATTCCTAGCATGTGTTCATATTGTATTATTTACTGATTGGGTTGTTGTTTTATTTGTGTGTGTTTTCTCAGGTGTCAAGAAGAAAATTGTTGCTGCATCAAACAGGAAGGACAGCAAAGGCCTCCTGCCTTGGCTGAAAGCCATTACCAACCATCTGTATTGGTCCTGTGAATCCTCAAAGGGAGATCAGGAAGTAAGACATGATCTTATTGTTTTACAATCGTAGATTATATTCAGGACCAGAATAGGATTTTGATTGTTTCCACTTATTGAAACATAATGACCTAAAATATGATAAATCTCGGCCATAATCTGCAACATAAATACTGTACACTTAGCTTTACAGTCCTGTATGTCATACTTATGCTTGAAGAGAAATTTTTTGCTTTTTCATCATTTCAGCTTTGCATTCTTCGATGGACTTCAGTGCTGCATCACATTTGTGGCGTGCATCGATGGGAAGAAGACGGTGTTGAGTACACCTGCCTTCATCCTCGGTTGACAGATGAGCAGCAAGAGAGGAAGAAGTGGATTGAACCTGGTTCACCTGCTTTCAACGCCCTCAAAGCCATTGTGACAGACAAAAATCTCCTCCGGGATATGAGGCAAATGTCACTTTTCAAACATACTGGTATGTCCCTTTTACAGATTTATAATATTTAGTAGTTATAGTTTCTTCTAAATGTATGGTGAAACTGCAATCTGCCGCTGTAGGCTTGTAATGTTTTTCATAGTTTTTATCCATTACCTGTCTTGTCAAAAGCTTGCGCTGTGGCACAGACAAAGCTAATAACTTTACAGTTCACAAGGGAGTAAAAGATATACTAGTCAAATTATATATTGTCTGTGGTTGTCTGTCATTCACCAACACAGGATCTCTGGAGGCGTATCACTCTGTGGTGCTGAAGTACGCTCCAAAAAGATTGCACTTCCACTATGACTCCATGCGGGCACGCACACAGCTGGCAATCATGGACCACAATGAGAATGTTGGCAGATCACAGGCTACCACTAAAGAAGGTAACTTGAGATTGCATGAAAATATATATTGATAGATTTTCCCAATTGTAGGTTTTTGTTATCGACAAGCAACAATAAACAAAGAAACTACTGAAGGTTGATGCAGAAAGCCGCACGGATGCCAGAGACACACCCTGCAAAATTATATTATTATTATTATTATTATTATTATTATTATTATAATGAAATTACATTGAAGTTATGAGGGGCTGCACATTTCTAAAGGTCTGCTTTGTGTTCTACTGTCTTTGACAATTGACAATCTTTATATATCTTTGCAAGACCCTGTTTTGTGCTGCAGTATATTTCCTGATATTGAAAACCGCATTCACATGAAAACAGTGAAGGTCTTGGCCATGGTGAACTATAATAACAAACTGCTTTTATGTTTTTCACAGGACAACTGTGCTGGAGCTTTCCCTTCTCCAAACAGACCCATGACTGGGTGACAAAGCCGATCTATGTGCAGACGGCACAGACATTCCGGAGAGACCTCATGGAGCGCGTCCTGCAGATGAGGGACGATCCAAATGTTCCTTACACGGTGCCTCGCAAAGACAGGAGACCTCATCAAAGAAAACTGCTTCAAAACATTGCTCCATTTCAAAGACCAGATACAGATGTTCTAGTGGCAAGACGGACCAGTCGTTTTGGACGTTTTTTCAGAGCTACACCCTATTAGCCTCATTGAATTTACTGACGGCTTGATAGTGATGTCATGGTAATTTCTCTTTGTGCCTTGGACTGTTTTTGTTTTGTTATTACACTGACGTTTGATTTGTTGACTGTGCTGTAAGTATTTGTATGCTGCATGTACAGCATAGTGACACAAAGACAAATAAAGAACTTTTGTGTTTTATCATTATTTATGAGCATGAGTAATGAAATGTTACAGTTCACCATATAGTTCTCTGTAGCATACAGTAACATGTATGTTTGGTCATGTATCAATAATCATATGATAGTGAAAATCTCCTCTGCCTCAGTAAATCCAACATAGCTGCCTGTTGGTGATGGGTACTTGGTCCTGATGGCAATAACAATGCAGCTAGGAATAATTCTTCTGTTGCCAGGTCCAAGACGTTCCCCTCCAAGCGCCCACTCCAGCACAATGCGATATGCTACGAGTCTGCATTGCCTATAGGACAGAGGGTGAAGTTGATTAGAAGAAAGTAAAGTCAGAGGAGGGAGAAAAGTTTGCCCTTATGAAGTCCGGCTGTCTATACGTAAAGCAAACTAATTGAAGGCAAATACACAATCTATGCATGTCTGTGAGCTACTTACTCAATCGAAAGTTGCCCATTTGGTCCTGCAGGCTTTGACTGGGTCTTCCAGTTGACTTTCGGGACACGAAAAAAAGTCTCTACCACAGCCTGGTTTATCATTGCACGGAAATCCTCCAGTGTTGTGATACAGACATTTACTGAGACATCCAGACGCGTATCTCCTGGCCTCAAATCCCACTCTGAGCAACAGAGACATTCCCCCTCTGTTGTCATAGATGAACATTGTCCACAAGAACACCACCAGTTACCATCTACTCGCGGACGTGCAGTCGTTTGTTGTTCTTTGGCCAGCTGTTCCTCTCTCTGCCTCCGCATCCTCCTTTCAACGAGCTCCTCATCCGTGTACTCTGGCTCAAAGCGGTAAGGACGTCCATCAAAAACAAAGTCATCGTCCACCCCCTCAGAATCGGAAAAATATTCATCCATGTTGCAAAAAACTAGCAGTAGCAGCTACAGGTAAACAAGCCAGCTCTCGCGGTTGCGCGCGGCGCTCGGAAATGACATCATCTAGGTCAGGGGTTAGGTCAGGTCAATGACCCCGGATGTTGACAACAGCTTGGAGGGATAGCGCTACCATATCATAACAAAATATTGGCGAAATAAACAATTTTCGCGGCAGATAATACGTTATATAGACGCTGCGCTTCGGTGCCCCGTTTACTCCCATTATATGGATATTGCAGCGCCAAACTGGATCGATTTTCGTCCGTACGACTCCGAATGATCCCAAAGTTATCTGGGTGAGTAAACGATCATATTTTTTTCGAGAAATAAGGTCCAGGTTGTAAAAAACGGTACTTATCCTTTAAGTAATGCGCATGTGCAACTCTCACTAAAGATTGAACAGAGGCGAGATGTCTCACTCTGTAGCTAAAACAAAGCATTCAAGACACAGTGTGAAAAAGGAAGCTGCAGCAATGCACCATATGAGAAAAATAATGTGTTTTTTGGACATTAAAGTAAGTAAACGTATTCTACTAGGACCCATAGACCTGTTTAAGAAATTTCAAGCAAAAATGTAAAACATTTGCTGGTTCCAGCTCCTTAAATGCTGCTTTTCTGTGTCATTTATAACAGTAGACGAAGAGTCTTTGGGTTTTGGACTGTTGGAAGGTATCTGAGGACGTCAATGTTGGCTATTTGAAACTGTGATGAGCATTTTTCACAATTGTTTGACATTTTATGGACTAAATGATTAATTGTGAAAATAATCTGCAGATTAATCAATAATAAAAAAAAAAACCTTAGT
Organism: Pagrus pagrus; assembly: GCF_965226575.1. Classification (NCBI taxonomy): domain Eukaryota; kingdom Metazoa; phylum Chordata; class Actinopteri; order Spariformes; family Sparidae; genus Pagrus; species Pagrus pagrus. Next base: position 9,134,395 of record NC_140198.1, read on the forward strand.
TGCAGCCCTTATACGTTAGGAATAGAGTGAAACTTAGCAGTACAGACCTGCTTTCATCAACTGCATCAGACGCGTAAAGACTTTTGAACTGATTTATAATACTGCAGTGAGGGGTGTGCCCTCATGCTTGGGCGCCTAACTGAATGGCTGCCACTCTCTCCCTCTCTCTCTCTCACACACACATACACACATACCCACTCTCCCCACTGGCGTATTACACAAAGCAAGAGACCACAATCATTTGACAATCAATAGTTTTCCATTTGCATTCCATCCCAACAACTGTCAGTCTGCTTAGTCCTCAGTTAGTGCATCCGCCAGTGAAACACATAACGAGCTTAGAACCAGACCTGACTCATTCCCGGTCGGTGGAAAAATAGATGTTGAAAAGTTTAATGCCAGCATCATTCATAAAGTATAACGGCACAGATCTTCTGAATGGCAACCAGTGTGGCAAAACTGTCAAAGAATCTCAACAACACATGACTGAAATCTAAACTGTCGAGCTCCCTCGAAGACACCTCATCTGAGACAGGAGTTTTTTCATTAACACTTGTTTATCACACTTCATAAATCTAATTGCAGACCCAGCATTTATTCTGGCTATTCCCTGGAAACTATGACACCACGCTGGCCAACACTCATTTCATTTGACCGCACGCAGCAATATGTTACACTTACAACACCGAAGAGAAATTATAACAAGTGACAGCAGACTGTTTCCCAACGCGGCCACACAAAACTGTTTATTGTTTTAGAACGTATGCACGTTTCTGTAATTTTCTCCTAAAATGATTTCGCAGCACTTCTACATTATTTTCCCTATTTACACAAGAAAAAAGGAGACACCACATATGTCAAAATGTATTTTTCCTGAAAGTGGGAATATTGTGGATATGTACCGTCGCCAATAATGCCACTGTACATTTTTACAACTTCACTATATAGCAATTTTCTTCCTTATGTAGCTGAACTCAAACTCTCGTGCCTGTGTAACAGTGACAGAGTTAAACCATCTGTGCTATTATGTGGTTATGAAAGTAAACCTAACCATTTGTTACAACATTAACGAGACAGCACCATCCACATAATAAAAGGATACCGCAGTCATAATGCTGTTTGGATTGTTGTTGCAGCCCTTGCTTTGGCAAGAACGGTTTGATGGCACTCAGTGGCTGTTTGTGGTATTCACATGAGTCCTGAGTCTGAGATGGGGCTGGATGTCCACCACTGTTTCAAGATGGTGGATCTGAGAAGTGTAACATCACCGTGTGCATATGTGTGATGTGAAACTTAGTACTGACCAAGGAATGCTTTAAGGAGCTATTACGATACATGATAACCTCTTAAATGTGGTGAAATTCAACTCTGTAGGAATGTCTCCTGCTTTTGTTCGCGCATGTAGTGGCAGATGTAAAATCTGAGCATAGACACCGATGACTTGCTACGGCATTCTCTGCTTTAAACCAGAGTGGCTATTGATTTCAGTTGATTCCTGTCCACACTTCCGTCTGAATCCTTGTTAGACATTGATCTGGACCAGATCATATCATAGACTATAAAAACACAGATTAAGTCTCCATGATGTCACCCATTTCTGGGTTTCTGAAGAGTCTTTTTGTGGCTTAATGTTGTGGCTACTGCCGTCACCGTCTTGGCGGCGCCTGCCAACTGCTACTGCAACTGTTAGACTGCCAGCTAATCCAAAAATTGGCAATAACTTTAAGTCTTAATATAATCTAAATAAGAGAGTAGTCGTGAAAATGGGGGTTATTGGGATTGACTCACTTTTGGAGTCAGCCTCAAGTGGCCATTTCAGAAACTGCAGGATTTGGCACTTCCATGTTGGCTTCATTTTTCAGCCCTGGAGGTTGCAGCTTTGTTCATATTTTCTACCTTATTTTAGTAATTACTCTATTATAAGGGATACGGTTATAGTCTGCCTGATCAAGACACAATATTAATTCACTGAGTTCACTGAACTGTAGATCACAAAGCATCTCTGTTGTTGTATTTTGGCGTAATTTATACTACGAAGCAAACTTGGATTTTTGAAAAGCACCTCAATGCGTTCAGAGATTGAATGATTCAGGTTTGGATGGGAGGAGGCAACTCTTAAACTTAAACCCATTGACCAGACATTGACCAAACATGTGATTTGTGAAAGTGATTTTCTGTGTTTCCCAGGATAAGCAGCGACAGCACTGAAGAACAGCCACGTGGGAGAGGCAGAGGTACAGTCAGACTGAAGAGTCTGTGGCAATCTCTTGATAAAGAGGTTCATTTAAATAGGCAGAAGTCTGTAATTTGTTTCATTCAAATTTTATATTTTGTTAATGCCAAGTCAGAAAGCTATCATTGTAAAAAAGTATGACAGAAACAGCTTGAATCGACCCTGTTTTTGTGATCTGATCTCATTTCCAACTGTATTTCCCTGAAGAGTGGACTGAGACATGGAAAATTATGGAAAATAAAGCATAATGAGGCCACAAAGAATTATACTAGCATACAATTTAGATCTTGTATCAGTGCACAATTTGATCTTGGTTTTGAATATCAACACAAGACATCAATATTGAGGTTGATGCTGATTTGCTCTGACCTTCCAGGGTCACTGACCATGTCCTCATTTGTCAATCATGTCTCCAGTACAGCGTCCAGGTTTTTTCGGAAGAGAAAAATAAACTCACTAGATGAGCTGTATATTGGGAACAATAAACTGCATAGTTCAGACAGAAAAAGGAGCACAAATTTGACCACTGAAATGTTTTTGCAGCCCGTGTTTATTCACCAAGCCCTTACAAGCCTATAAAAACAAAAGAAACTACACAGGCCAACTGAGGCACCAAAACCTACACAGCTGTGGTGTTAAATGAATCTATATATATGAATCTGTATATGACCTATATAAGCAAAAGACACCATCAGTGACAAGATTTTTTTTCTTTGTTATTCTTAGTGCCTGCCACCAGATTTAATTCAGATTAAATGATTTACGGCACAGAGACTCAAAGAGCCTATGTTTACATTTTCCCAGGCAAAGGTTGAAAGTGGTCTGTACATTAGCCAGATCAAGATCTTCAAGACACGAGCGGTGGTGCATACTGATTTTGTCCACAGGGGGCGCCAGAATCAAAGCAAAAAAAAAGTTCCTTGTAGCTCCTTTAAAAAAGATTAAATTACGTTTCAACAAACATCCAATCAAACGAATCACAAAATGTTTCGGCTGATCTAAACATGGAAATGCAACACTTTTGTCAGAGCTCTGTATTGTTTTATGGGTAATCTTTTGTTTTATTTATTCAGCGATGGTTCACTGAGAGCAATGATCTGTTTTCAAGGAACGCCCTGATCACATTCACAGTTACACATCCACACCTGGAAGCGGCCCAGTACTACCACAGTGAAATTTGCTGCCACTGGAGGCTGTTAGGGTTAAGGGCCTTGTTCGAGGGCACCTAAGTGGTGGTATTGAGGGAGAGTCAAGCGCTGTCTGTCACTTTCCCCCACCCAGATTTATCCTGCCTGTCTGGGGATTTGAACTGCTGAGACAAGATAAGCTCGCTTCTTTAACCTTCAGGCCACCATTCGCCATAATAAATACTAATCTGAGTGTTTATTTTGGGGGAAACATCTGAAACAAAGAAATGTTACCGGAGATTATTATGGCTTTAACAATCACAAATGTTTCTTACTCATCTTCACAACCACTTGTGTATCTGCTTGCGTGTGTGCGTGACCACAGTATGACCCACTCTTATGACTTTGGCTGTGGGTAAACACTAGAGGATTTAGTGTTTTACTAGAGTAAGTCACAGAGTGCAGGATTTCCTTCAGCTGTCCACAAATTGGGACAGTTGTAGGAGGATTAACACAAACAGCACGCAAACAACACGACTCAGGTCAAACACACATGCCTCTAAAAGGTCTGTAACAAGTTTATCATAATAATTGAGTTTAACTTAATGTGGCAGATCTGCTGTGTGCTGGTTTACTCTTCCATAATTTGAAGTCATTGGAAAAGTAATGAAGCCCCTTTTTACCTTCCTCATTTGCAGCTTCACTCTAGTGCTGACAGGCTCATCTATTGAATTTATGGTTAAGTAAAGTTCAGGTGGAAAGAATATCTTGTCTTTCAACTCCTAAATAATAAAGAGCCGAAAATAAACCACTTCTCGCTGCACAGGAAACTGTCATTTTCTGTTACACAAGCCAGCAGTAATCAAAAATAGACGGCAGGATGTTGTTCTTGTACTACTACGCTGATATGCACTGACAACTTTTTTCCATTTCCACCAGACTGGAGGGAGAAGCGCTCATAAAGTGGGATGCAGATTACTAATAGCGACTCATTTGTGCTTAATAAGTGGGAATGGTCCTGGAAAACTCTCCGGCCACAAAACAGGCCAAAGGGGGCCGATGAGAGGACATGAGTGGAAGCCCTTGTGTGGGTGGAGGGAGCAGTGGGGAGGCAGGCGGGAAACCAGTGGAAGAGGGAAGTCATCCTGAATGTGCACCAGGGCCTCTGCTTCAGCACTGTTGCCTAGCGCGCGCAAATATTTACTCTTTACCCAAAACTGCACAGGATTTTTTTTTCACATTCTGGAAAAGTGAAAACAATGAGACGTATCAATCTAAATTAATTGTGGCGTCTCCTGCCAGCCACGGTCAAAGAGAAACTGTGCTCGTCTGGAATGTTGATCGTGTGATAGACGGGAGTGGTGGTAGCAACCCGATATGGATCTGATTAAACCAGACAGGTTAAATTATAAACTCTCTCAGTCAAGATCTGAGAAGTGTCAGTTTGTGCGTGACGGAATCTAAGTGTGTCAAATCACATCCCAAACGACAGACCAAAACAGGGGTTGTGTTTTCCTGCCATCTGGGTGGCAACGGGGTGTTTTGTTTGCACTCGAGCCCACTTGCGCCCACTGTTTTGTGGCGCGACAACAGGGGGGAACGGGTTTCATTTCCAGGGCACAGCCACCGTCTGCTGGCCCTGCTTCATGCCCACAGATGCCCGTTCCAGCTGGAGGGGATTACTGATGACATGTACCCGCCTGGAACAACACTGAGGCTGCTGTGAGTGGGTAAGAGGGAGAAGGGAAGAACCACACCTAGAAATCTGACAGAGCCACTCTGGCAGTGAGTAGACGTGAGGAAACAGCTGGAATAGAACAGGCAGGCATGGAAATACAGAAAGTCTGAGAGGGGAGGACGGTTATGTACCTTAATACTTAGTATAAATACTTAATACTACCTTAGTACTTTGAACTGGTTGTTAAAAACTGTGACTTTACTTGGTAAATTAAAGCAGCTACAAGCTAATTTCATTTTTATTGACTCTGGCGGCCCCTGTGGAAGAAAGTGGTATGACAACCCTCGCCTCTTGATCTTGATCTGGCAAGAGCATGCACTTCTTTTGGAAGCGATAGCAGTTTTAAAACGATTTTCTTTTTTAAACACAGCTGTTTGCAGGATGCATGATGATGAGGTAATGTGTCTGTAAGATTAATAACTGTAATAAATCGATGCTTAAACAAAGTAAACTTTGCTGTAGTGCTGAATCATACCTCCAGGCTATCTGCCGACCCATTTTAGTATGTTTTACTTTTTTTTATCTGTCTGAGAGATAGATGTAGATGAAAGACTTTTGGGGAACTTTATGAAACGTACTGCTGATGAAGAAAGTCAACAGAGCAGGAGAGAGAGACAGAAAGTCGAGGCAAGCTAATGAACAGTTAAAGCAACACTATGTAATGTAGGGAAACTCTTAAAACAGTTTTGATACAGATCGTTGATTTTTGAATCTCATTCTCAGGTTGTTTTGTTTACATGTTTTTCTCTTGTACTTCCGAAAAGTAGCTCAAGCCATGTTTGCCTCCCCCAGTGGCTGATACAGGTATTATTTCAGAAAGGTCCGCCTGATTGTGTTATGTTATCAAAATAACTTCAATCTGCTGGGAAAAAAAGACGGCTTTCATGATATGTTGTGAGCAAATACTGATCAAAGTGGTAAAGCAGTGTGGAAACTGTGCTTCATTACATCATGTCCGAAAGCCAATTAATTAGTGCCAAGTGAACTGATGATGTGAAGCCATTTTATCTCTGCTCTTTGTCAAGGACATCAATGAGACACTTTGTGCTGTGGTAGCAGCTGAATGCCAGTAAAGTTAACATCTTGGTTACATGTTGGGTGGAGCTTGTCCTTCAGGGCAACAAACATCTTCCAGCTGAAAAATGTAACTTCAGTGCCCAGATTACATGTATCTTGAGGGCATCAAATTGCACAAAAGTGTTATACATTTTCCCAGAGTGTGACTTCTTGCCTCAGTATCAGACTACAAAGAGAGGAGACGGATCTTATCCTTGGGAGTTTTACTGATTTTGTCTGTGGATGTGGGTGTTTTGACATAAATGTGACGCCTTCTGCAAGTTTAACAGCTAAAAACGCTACCCTTATAGAAGCAGCCCAGTCGCTAGGATAAAATGGTGGCAGTTAATGTTTTCTGCAAACCACTGATATGGTCTTATGATATTGATATGATATTGATATTGATATATGATATGATATTATGATATGATATTATGTTATAGGCCTACGTACAATAATGACTTTACTCAAAACATGTCATATCATGTTCATATTGCATGTACAGTATATGACATATCTGGAGGTGGAGGGGATGATGGTGGAGCTATCGGCAAGAAGGTGTGAAACCAGTGAATCTTTTTGCAAGCACTTGTAAGCATGACACAACTGGATATTTCTGATGAAGAGTCAGGACATCTCCAGCCATGTTTCTGGAATCAAAACCAGATACTTCTGATGAGAAGTCGGGACATCTTAAGCCACGTTTTTGGCAACAAAACTGGAAATTTCTGATGAGGAGTCAGGACATCTCAAGCCGTATTTCTAGCAGCAAAACCAGGCGTTTTTCAGCAAAAGTCAGGACATGTCCAGCCCAGTTTCTGGAATCAAAACCAGATATTGCTGATGAGAGGTCGGGACATCTCAAGCCATGCTTCTGGCAACAAAACTGGAAATATTTGAAGAGAGGTCAGGAAATGTCCAGCCATGTTCCAGGCAACAAAACCAGTTGTTTCTGACGAGACCTCAGTACATCTCCGTACATCTCCAGACGTGATTGTGGCGATCGCATTTTAAACCAAAGCATGATCTTAACCTAAACCTAACCACGTGTTTTTGTGCTTACACCTAACCAGACCAAAGGAAAAGCAATTTCACAACATGAAATAGAAAAACATTGAGAAATGTAAAGTTTCAACATATTTGGGCTTGCAGAAATGTACATTTTGCTAACATTGGGTTGAAAGACAGTTCAATATTAAAAAAAAGAAAAACACCCCTCTCTCCATAGGGGGGTGGTTAAATTAAAATTTCCATCCATTCAATGACAGTGTAAAACATGCCATGGAAAATTCTGGCCCACTTTAGCATATTTTAGAGACATGCCCTACTTTAAGGGTAATGACATTAATGAACCTCTACAGGCCAAAGCCACCCCAGCCTTCCCCCGCATCACCCCTTTGGTATAATATCACCTAAAGAGACGAGACAAAGGCTGAGTCTCCTACAGCCGAGCAACACACCCCTGACTGCAGCCTGGCTGCAACAATGAAGACTAGGAGGCAGGCATTTCAGACTCACACACACACACACAGACAGAGAAGGAGAGGGAGTGGGAGAGGTTTCTCTGCAGTTGTAACACACACCAGCCACCAGCTTGAGAGATGCTGTGACAGGAGTCTGAATCTTTCCCTTCTCCTTCTCCTGATGCAGGACTACAGTACGAGCGACCCATTACAAGGCCGGCTTATAACAGCTCATCACAAATGGGCGTGTGTGTCCCCCTCCCCACCTATCCTCCTCCTCCTCCTCCTCCTCCTCTTCCTCCTCCACTCTCCTCTGCACCAGGCTGCAACATTAACAGCAGCCCGTGGATGTCTGTAGTCTGCAGGTGACACATTTCATTCTTCACATTGAAATAAAACGGGGGAAAATACAGAGCCGATGTACAAGAACTGCACGTTATCTGACACGGCTGACTTTTGAGTGATCGGTGGCCGGATAAAAGCCACATGAAAATATAGAGTAATTAGGTTATAGCATCATTGAGGATACTTTAAGGCATGCGACTAGAAATATGGGCATCAAAATGGCAAGAAAGTCTGACTGAAGATTGGATTAATATCACTGTTGAATGGGAGTGATCAATAAGGCCCGAAACAGTCTCCATCAGAGAGAAAGGGCTGAACACGCTCTCCAAAATGGCTAAAACGTGATTTTAATCACACTGAAATTGAATTTTCTTCCTTTGTTTCTTCCTTTTTAGCAAAATGCAAGTGACCTACAGGAGAAATGAAAACCCTGTGAATGACATTAATGCATTATTTTAATGAAATGCGACCAAATTAGGTTTAAAAATGATTGTAAAGTACAATCAGGTGAGTGTAAACTCTCAGATTTTTGCGCTGCAAGAGCATTACAGTGATTTTTTTTTTTTTTTTTTTTTTTTTTTTCTGGGCGAGCCGGCTCGCAGCACGCATGGATCCCCTCAACAAAGAAGATGCAGGACACCTTTAAGAAAACGCCTCATCTCGCTGCCTGCCTGTCACTATGGCAGCACAGTCATGCCATTTCATAGTGCGCATTTTTTCCCAGCCCTCAAATGTGACAATAAGAGAGGAAACAACGCGAGCCCGCAGCTATAATAAATATATATTTCTATATACATGATCCATCACGGAGAAACAACTGATGCAGAGATCTGATCTGCAACAGCGGGCATCAAAGTTCCCACAGCCAGTGAGGCATAAATAACTCCTTTTTTTACTCACTGTGATCTTTGGGATGTTCTTTTTTCCTTGGTAAGACATGTTTCGTCCGGTTCCACCTTTAAAAATCAAGCTCGGAGAAGCGCTATTCCCTCTGTACGGATGCTGCAGCGGGCCTCGCCTGGATGGGAGCTTCAGGGAATGGTCGCCCCTCTGTCAGCGCGATGTAAAGTGCCTCGCAGAGTGCTATAGGAGCGTCTGAGCCTCAGCCGCCCGGCCCCTCCCTCAACGGGGAAGAGGGTGCGGTGGCGCAATCTTTCCACCCGAGGGCGCAGTGGAGGCGGCAGGCCAGTTGTCAGCATTACTGAGCTGTCACACATTTTTCTTACACATATGATCAGCTATAAGTCAGTGATGATGACATATCTGAGATTTTTTTTTATTGCATCAGTAGCAAGTAATCTGGTTTATAATCAACCCACTGTGTTCTGTATCTGCGTGCCGCCGCCACTGATGAGAGTGGAAGGCCAGTATTGATTGATTGATTGATTAGAAGAGAGGGTGTAGCACCATTAACCAGAAGGAAAGAGCGAAATATATGACCTTCATTCCACTAGGAAGTCACATTGAGATAATACTCTCTTTTACAAGTAAGACCGAGACAATATAGAGTCAAAATAGCAGAATGAAGGACATGACAAGACATCAACGTCATCAAATCAGATCACAATAGCAGCAGTAAGTATGAGAATACATTTCATATTACAGTGCGTGAAGAAATAAATATTATTTAGGCATTTGTGAAGCGACTGTAGCTGCATTTAAATTGATTTAAAGATGCAACAGAATGTGTCTAATCAGTGCAAGGTAGAAATTACCGTCATTGTATAGAAACAGATACGTGATAACGATATTATAGCATTAACCGAAGAAAAATAATCAGCTTTAAATGTGTGTTTTGTCTCAAAATGTGAGTGTAGGGAGGTGGAGAGAGAGTGGACGGCCATAACTATTAAAAAAAAGTGTACACAAAGAATAGTGCATTCATGGGTGTCCTTTAGGTCCCCACAATTTTTTTAATTGGCAGATTTTGTCCCCATCACTTTTTAAAAGCATTTTTCCCCCCAAAACGTTTGAAAAAGCTAACACGAAGAGTTTTGGATGTCATGCATATGGATGATGCTACTCGGTTGGTCAATGTTATTGTGCATTTTATGCTGAATATCTTGTAGACAATGAAAAGGCTAGGATATGCCCTTTTGATGCAGCCATGCAGTGTTTTTCCTGCTGTAATTATCTACTATGACCTCATACAGATCCCCCATTACATCGCCTAAAACTGAATATGTTTAAGATCATTTAAAAAATGTCTTTCCATCTAAGCCCTTATGCCACTTTTCAACGCCCTTGGTTACACATGATGATTATTGGAAATGCATCCAAATGAACTAATAAACAAAAGATCTTCTGCGCTGGATTATTCACATGATGTGTATTATTAACAATATATCAGTATTTCATCCTTTAATATTATGGTCAGCACTGGAATATAATGACACCACAGACATACACTGCATCGACCTTTTAAAATGTAAAAAAAATAGAAGAGAATAGAAAATTGAAATTGTTGTTCTGATAGTCTGTTCAGATAAAATATAAATATAAACATATGAGATTTAATTAGGAGAGTAAACCGTTACTAGTTATTACCTAAAGACTTCTGTGTTTTGTTTTTCTGGAAACAGAGGAGGTGCAAAATGGTGTAGCAGCTGTCACAGAGCCTGCCCACCACACTACACACCCCACATGTCTACTCACCATGACACACACACACACACACACACACACACACACACACACACACACACACACTCTCTCTCTCTCTCTCTCTCTCCCTGTCTCTGCATGTCCCCACCCAGCCATGTGTCTCTTTTGTTTGGACCTAAAGTGGATCCCCCCCTCCTCTCACTCCACTAGTCGTTTCCTCCACCGTCTCCCCTCCTCAACGCTAATGCACCCATAATGAGGAGGCACGTGACTGAGGGTGTGCCTGTGCATGTCCGAGTGTGTGTGTTGTTATCAAAATACATATACTACGACCATCAGCTGTTTAATGGTACACTCATTCATCATTGTTTTGAAGTGAGACAGAGATTAACTCGTACTAGTCGCTCTTTTTTAGTTAAGTTTTGGTATATTTATGTGCAAAACATGTTGAAAAATCTGATTAATATCCATGCTGCATATCTCATCTTTTTAGGCCTAAACAAGATGTTTATTGTAAAACGTTTTAATGGTTTGTTTTTTCAAATTTTGGGGAAAACTGTCAAAAAATGTAATTTGGATAAAGATGCTTCCGAAATCCATCACACACAAAATAAAATTCCCCCGTCTTACATTCAGAATGCAGAAGTGTTAACCTACCTGTGACATTTCAACCATTATATATCTTCATAACACAGGGGTAAAGCTTTAGAGCGATCAAAAAGGGAATCATTTAAAATTATTCATATATGTATTTTAATTTTCATTGCATCAGACATCTGTTTTTGCTGATGCTTTACATGTGTGTGCATACATGTGAGTTCACAATGCCTGTCTCACCTTGTGTTAATGTTTTCAAGTGCACATGACCAAATATATTTCCTTATAAACATCTAAATGTAGTATCTTACCCTCAACCTTTCTCTGCAATCTAAAACTGTTCATATTCGGAGATAATACGCTTTAGAAAGACAGATATTTTAATGCAAATCAATAGCGTACTGATTGTTTCCCTCCTGCCTCTGGCTACAAGAGGACACGGCGCCTGCATGCTGACATGTCCTTTCATGGCAGTCAGTCAGTAAAGCATTACCTCAGCATTCCCAGGCTGTGGAGAAAGCGTCAACAAACACACTTGAAGTCTGCAGGCTTGCTACCTCTGCAGAGCACATTAACCGGCTGACAGTGACAGACAGACAGGACTCAGACAGATCAACGATGCAGAAAAGACTCTGTCAGGTCATCACCGCTTCACCAGCACACTGGGCGCCTTGGTGACCCTTAATGGAAAAGTTCACTTTAATACACATTACTATGATTATTTAATAACTTTGCTAATGTGTGATCACGTTATACCTTAGGAAGGCAAAAGATCTACTTTGAAACTGGCGAGTGCAGGAAAGTTTTGAATTTCATGCTCAGGAGATTTCATTTAAGAGTTTTTCTGGGTGAAAAAGTCAACACACGCACATGAGGTGGGCAGTCGGATAAACCTGGCAGGAGTTAAAGCACTTTAGTGATGCTTTTCCAAAATTAAATAAAGATGGTCAACATCGAAGCAACAGAGGCTGAGATAGAGTCCAACCTCCAAATAACGGGATCCTTCATTTCCCATAATGCAGCAGTGTCTTTTCATTGTTCCGCCCAAGTGTCCAATCCCAATCTGAGATAACCTTTTTCATATTTAGAAAACAAGATAACTGCCACATGATTATTACTATAATACTCTATTAATCTAGTATGATACATATTTTAGCATGTCTTTTTACATTGCTGTATTCATATACAATTGGTTACCCATGTATTTGTAGGACAAATATTACCCGACATTACACATTTTATTGATTTGCTTTTTACATTTCATTGTAATGTGTCTTTGCTCAATCAAATCTAGATATTTGAATGGACTGACTTTCACTACTTACTGCTTTCCCCTGCACATTCAAGCTAAGCTAAGAAAACATAAATGAATTAAAGAAAAATATGAACATTTAAATCAAGTCTTAGACTTGAGGTTCAATATTTTAGGTGAGTGTAGATCCGTGCATGTGTCTCGATCCGGCCCAGCTCATCAGGGTTATTTTCGCGATGCAGATTTTCCAAAAGGACAAGCCTGAGTAATACACCCCATGACTGACAATTATGTGTAAAACTGGTGGTTCACTCCGTTAACGATGCTCTCTTTCTCTTCCAGTGTCTTTAATCATGTTCTACCAACTACATTTTTAATAACTACCCTGAAGGATGCCTTCATAATTTACTTTATATAATTATGGCTCGCATAAATACAGTAGGTAGATGTGTAATTCTGTATTCTGCTACATCTCAGATTGACTTGAAACCCAAAGAATTAAACTCATTTAAAGCTTTTGAATCCAAATTGAGAGAATTAAAGGCATCTTCTTTTGGATGTCAATGTTGTGAATTTATTTCTATGTTTAAATGCGACTTGTGTTTATGTTTGTTGTTTATTTTGTCTCTTTTTGTGTTCATGTATCTCCCTTAAGAAAAAAAATCTTAATGCACTGACCTGGTTTAATGGGGGTTAATTAAAAATACATAAATAAATATAAAATGTGTGCATATGAATAAGCTTAAACGTCACTGTAATATTTGCTCCTCCCAGTCTGACCACCACCCTGCAGGATAACAAAGAAGTGGGGTGGTTCATCCCCAAACCAGCTCCTCTGGACATCTGGCGGACCACTCCCCGTTTTTTTACTCTATTACAGCAACTGATTGCACTCATTAGCTCCCCAGACGGGAGGAAACCAAAAGAAATCTATAATTATGATCGTATTTGTCAAGCTTTATTGAACATCTAAGTGATTTTGCCACGTAAGAACGCTAACTCCAGCATTATAAAGTGACAAACAGCATAAACAGGCAGCTTTGCCACTTGTCAGCAGTGGTACGAAAACATTCATGTTAACCGTGACTGTCAGAAGAGTAGGCATGTCCCGACGCCGGTGTCAGTCTGATGTCTTCAAACAGTTTCCAAACAAGACAAAAAAAACCGCACACAGTCAGACTCTCTGCATGCTGATTTGTGCTGAATCATCTGCTCCCTCAGGAGGTGCAGTACTGCAGTTCAGTCTGAGGCCACATGGGGGGAAACTGGCTGCCTGCCACACAGAGGATGTCTACTGAACATACATGCTTAGAGGGAAGACATCATTTTATACTTTATCAAGGCTATTAAAGGTTGCATTTAGGATTCAGAAGAGAAAGTAAAACATTGTGATGAGGATGTGAGGATTCAACAAGGTTATGGTTAGTGTGCGTGCACCAGCCCAGTCTCAAACTGTCAGACTGTGAATCAATAAGAGCACAGGAATCACCGAGGCGTACATTATAAGGACAAACAGTTCAAACTACACTGTGAACTTTTTTCGGAAATAAACAGAGCTGTGTGGCTCGAGTCATTCCCCAAACTGGCCTGTACCTCTTCTGCCCGCAAGCTGAATCAATGTTGGGAGGCGACAGATAAGAGATCTGCCACCACAGCAGGAACAGCAGCAGGATTCAGGTCTGAGGAACAATAATGGAGATTTGAATCAAACGGCCTAAAAGTGTTTGGACTCTGACAGTCACAGAAAATGATTACGCAGACTTTAAGTGATGGTGTGGGACTTTTGTAATTAACGTGTCTCTTCTTTGTCAGTTTTTTCTTAGATTCTACTGCCAAAATCCTAAAAGCTCACAGTCACCAGTGCTGAAGAGGTGCTTCTCAAGAGAAACGTGAGTATTTCTCTTGAGAAGAAGTGAAGTGTTGCTCTAAAGTCGTTAAAAGAACAAGATGTTGAACTACTAAAAGCAACATTATGTAATTAATTTACCTTAAAAGGATAGCTTAATGAATCATTTTGTTAGAGTGACTTGTAATAAAGTGAACAGCGTCTCTGTTTCAGCCACTCCACCACTCTGATTGTTTCCTCCCTATGTAACTTTGGTGAGTGGGTAGATTTTGCTGAAACTGGATCATATTCTATGAAAAGATGTCGTAGTTTCCTGAAAGTAACCTGTAACTGCTGTGTAGTATTAGCTACAAGTTAGTGATAGCTTTACACCGCCCAAGGCCAGAATAGGTACCGGAACCAGAGCTAGCACCCTCTACAGGTGAACCTAAGAAACTAAGAAGAGAAAAAGAGACACTGACCAAGAAAGAGAGCTTCAGACTGTCTTTTTATTCGCACTGCCAACAGCTTCGCTAAGTAAAAGGCTGTTGAACTACTGCGTATTCTAACATTAGCTGGCTTGTTAAGCTTCAAAATCGCACAAAATACTACATAATGTTGCTTTAAAATATTGTCTAATAGTTAAAAAAAGTAAATTCTGCAAACACAGTGAAGAAAAACAGAATTTCATCGATAACCCTTTAATATTCAGTAAGACACTGCGTTGTCATTGGTTTCCTCTAAAGCAACACACACTAAACATGATCACAGCTGCTGATTTCGGACCAGAGCTGACGTCAGGCTGATGATACATTTATGCATCCGAGCAGCCAATTACATTTTATTGGACTCTATTTGACTGTAATCTATGACATATTGTATTACATCAGATCATTCCACAGCGTTTAACTCTTTCCTGCTCCTTATAAAAATCAATTTGCTCCATTCATGCTTTATGTGTGTGTGTGTGTGTGCCAATATGTGGCCAGCCCTGCAATGACTAACGAGTAATCAACCTCACTTTGTCTAATGGTGTCTTTTCCTCTGCTGAGCCATAATTGCGAGTGTGTGGGTGAGTGTGTGTGTGAGTTGATGAGAGTGTGTGTGTGCCAAAGAGAGAGAGAGAGAGAAAAAGAGAGTGAGAGACATGAATCATCATTTTTGGTGCCCAGAGAGTGATCTCAGTCAAGTGAAGAACCAACTTCTCTATTCGAAACAAGTGTTATTTCAGGGTGGATGTAGTAAATATTTAGTGCTCCTGCTTGGTAACACATACAGATGTTACCACCGTGTACTTCTCCCTCTTTTTCTTCCATACACTTTGTTTGCCCTGACTTTTTGAGTTATATACAACTCAAAAACGGCTGGCATGATGATTACATGAAGTGTAATGACTTTTAGCAGCTTTGTCACACTCTAAACTTTAAACTCAATTAAAAGTGCTTCCACATTTGGACTTTACTATCAGGAATCAGTTTTGTTGATATAGCTTTTTGGAGACAAAACAACAGCAAATGAAGTAAAAAAAAAACCAACATGCATTGTTTTGTTTGCTGACTTCGTCAATGTTCCTCTAATTACTGAATGTGTTGGTGGAGGGTAACAGAGGCTTATAATTTGCTTCACATTGCTCTGCTTCATTCAGTGGGGCTGCAGTGAAAAAATCTCTCTTAACCTCTCTATGGTGCCATATATACACACACATCCTCCCTCACATCACCTACTGATTATAGGTTTGCATGATGGGACTCTAACTACTACCAGTGACTTTACTCTCATCCACTTCTTACAACTTCTTCTGCAATTATTCCAACTGTGTGACTCTGAAATGCACGCCCTAGAAACCATTCAGTTCCTTCTATTAAGCTTCAACTGCATAATAATTAAGGAAGGAAGAATCTTTCTTTGATCACATATCATACAATGTACAACGTAATGAACCCAGTACTCTGCATTTAACCCATCCTGAGGGAGCCGTGATGGGTTAACCTGCGCACCCGGGGACCAATTCCAGATTTTAGCCAGTGCCTTTGGTTAAGGGCACTGATTCAAGAATCAACCTAAGGTACATGTTTTAATGGTGGGGGAAACCGGAGTACCCGGAGGAAAACCATGCAAGCATGGGGAGAACATGCAAACTACGCACAGAAAGGCCCTGTGGGATTTGAAACCTTGCTGTGAGGCAACAGTACTAACCAATGCACCACCATGCTGATTATAATCAACTGAACCAACTGAAAACCAACCACAGCTTGTCCTCATCAGAAAAGCGACCATAAAGGTCGACTGCAAAAGCAGCTTATTACGACCCCTGTTTACATTTCTTGTTTGGCAGCGACCTCTAGTGGCTGTTGACATATTACAGCAGGAGGAAAGGAGCAGAGGTGGATGTCAGGCGAAAAGACAACATAGTCCACATATGGAGGAGGAATGGTTGAGTCAAACAAGCACAGGACTTTTACCTAGCAGACCGCTGTTTAAGTCTTGCATGAAAGTCATGTTCATGACGTAACTTACATTATATTATGTAATGTTGGCATGTTGGTAACTGAAGCAACATGAGTAACATAGTTATGTTAAGTCAAACCAAGATGCTTTCCTAAACTTAACAAAGTAGTTTTCTTACCTAAACCTGACCTAGCTTCAAGCATACGACAAAGGTCAGCCTGTTGCTGCTACGCTGCAGCGGTCATAGCAACCACCTCTTTTTTTTCTTTACTTTTTTGGTTTTGTACAACATATCACACAAGTACCTCATACTTCAATCTCCAAAGAGACTACAAAGCTAATGAACACCTCAACGTCAACAAAAAACTTCCTAAAGTTTTATTTTTTCAGGTCTGCTCTATTACATTTCGCTGAATGTAATGAAGTATATCTAATAAAGTGGAAGCACTGTGTGAAGTTAAAGGTGTGATTTGTAAAATATGGTCATAGTTCGAAGGTAGCTCCAAAAATATGGGGGGCAGCATCACCCAAAACATCGTCAACTGCTGCTCTTTGCTAGCTGCCTTTGGATGTAGTTAACTACTGTTAGCTAATTGGTTCCTGACTCAGTTAGCTGTGGAGCTAAGTGAGCCATCTCTTGCAGCCTGAGGGTGAACATGGACGGACACCCAACTGGGACTGAACACATCCGAGACCGACAGCTGCCACTTTCAGGACAGGGTATAAAGTACGGAGGTGATTTACAGCAGCTCTGACCGGGACTTCAATTCTAGGGACGAGAAGACAGGACGGGAGAGGTGCGCAGACGAGCCGGGCAAAAAAAGGTAAATCAGGAATGCAGGATTTGTTTCAGCCTAACCAGAGGTGATCGTGCAAAACATTTAGCTCTTCTTAGCTCAGATGGTGTACGGTTGTATTTTCTTGTTTAGTAAGGAAAACAGATTAAGTTTCTTGACATATTGTGAGTTTATTTTGTTCAGTTATTACACTTAAAGCTAAGAGAGCTGAGTGAAATGTAGCAAGAGCTAAAACTACAGCGGCTATCGGACTATAAGTGATAGGAGACAGGATGGGCCAGGGCTAGCTGGTTAGCATGCTAACTTCAGTGGATAATCTCCTTAACACAGTACAAAGACGTCTTTGACATTATGACAAACTTTCACTTAATGTTAGTTCATATTTTGAAAGTTTTAAGCTAAAATTCTGGCCATGCCTTACTTTAAGAGTCCGATTTTGGAGTCAGATCGGATTCATTTTCATATAATTTGAAGTACAGTATTACTCGACCGCCACCTGAGGGCCGTGCTGTTGCTTCTTCACTGGAATCACTATGGTTTCTAATGTTCATTCCTTCAGCTTAAAGGTTTTAACCTGTATCATGTGTCTGCATAAGTTTAATTGGATGTCTTTAGCAGGCAGCTGTACCAGGTGAAGCTGTTCTGATTGAGATGCTATAGAAGGTGTTTTATTTCTTTTTCCCTGTTCATGCACTGCAGGCTTTGAGCAAACAAAATGCTCAAATTTCTCAGCTGCATTTCATGAGTATTACATTTCTAACCTGTGTGAAACAACATCACCTACACTAAGCATGCACACACTCTAGCAACTCAATGGCTTTCAGTTCAGCTTGTTGCTTCGATGATGGACCAACAGTTGTCACACAATACTGGCAGGCCGGTATGTTTCTAAATGTGTGGTCAACACTTGTTGCATTTGTTTTCAGTGCTATATTCAGCGTCACGGTCGCCAGCTCTGTGGTTTCACTAATACAGAAGGAAATAATGTCTGCAGTGGAGCCTGTAGCGATGACAGAACTTTTCCTTTGTCCAGCCTTGAGGTTTTCCAGCCTTGTTCTGTGCCCCTGTGGCCTTGGTTGCTTGAATCTTACTGTCTCGCCACACAGGCTGCACTATTCCTCCGGGGTTTAAGAATTATACTCGATGAACAAATGTAACTGGATGTTGGCTAAGTCTTTCTCAATTCCCAGCCATTTTTTGCCAAACAGGCATACCTTAAAAAACTGATTCTGTTAGCAGAGAAATTACATTTGCTTCAGTCCAACTCCACTCATGGCTGTTAACTCTTAGTTTCCTGCTCTTTGACATGCATTATTCACTTATTACTTGGCAAGATGTTGTATCTATTCTCCGGCGCTGTTAAATTGCTCATACAATTTCCTTTGGCAGCTTTATATTTCCCAATACGTAATCCAACACGCCGCACAGTGATGTGGCTGCACAATTTAGGGTTTCATTAATAACGTATCCCAAATGCATTGGGCTTCAATCCATCCTCTTTATCTGTTAACCGTGAATGTGAATGTGCATTAATGGATTTCCAGGTTTTATTTAGGTGTGGCCCACCCAGCTTGACAGCATCACTGTCATTTTAAGAATGTGTGAGTCAGTTAATCTTGCAGATTATTAACTGTCTCGTACATATTTTTGTTTGATATTCTAATAGAAGATTTTGCATTATTAATTACCACTCTTTAAAACAACAAAAGAGGGGAAAAAGTACAACAAGCATGCACACACACACACACTGCAGGAACCACTCCTGTCATTCACACATGCTGCATCAGTCTGCAGCCTAAAGTTACAATCTTCTTCCTCCTCTTCCTCCTCTTACCTTTTCCTCTCCCAGGTTCTGCAACACTTCTTTCGCGCAGCTGCTCCGGATCTCAACCTGAGCCGCGTCCCTCTGCCTCTCCGCACCAGGGGTGCTCCTGTGCTCACTGGCCGGGCTCCTCGCCTCCTGGCCGGTCTCTCGCTTGGCGGTCCTCGGGGTGCGGGAGCCCCTCTGGCCGACGCTCAGAGCATCAAAGTCTATGGTTTTACTCTCAAACGCGCCCTCGACGCTGCAAAACAAGCCGCCGTATTTCTGCCGGGGCACCTGGTCGGCCGTGCCGGGCCGGGCGAGGTAAACCGGCAGGTCGTCCTCTGCCTTGTCCCGGTTTCCTCTGCGCTCTGCCATGCTGGAGCCGTGCACAAGTGACCGAGAAAGACGGGGAAACTAGTGCTGAAGTGGTGTGTGTGCCTGTGTGTGTGTGTGTGTGTGTGTCGTGCTGTGAGGAAGCCTGAGCTGACAGTCAGGCAGGAGTTGAGTTAAAGCCAGAGGTGGCACTGTACTGGTGCATAGGTGGCTTATCTCAGGTTTGAAATGAGTTTATTAAAATACACGTTTGTATGTGTTTGACTGAGTTTGTACTTTAAATGAGCCAGTGAACACCAGAGGGCCAGATGACCCTCTCCAATGGACGTACAGTAAAGTAGGCTATTTGAGTTAAAGGAAAAGTTAAGCCAAGAGTGAAAATGCAGCCATCATCTGCTCACCGTCATGCCGATGGAAAGTCAGGTGAAGTTTCTTAGTCGATATAACATTTCTGGAGCTTCACGGTAAAACGGCGCCGCAGCATTCTCCTAAACAACTGAAGTAGATGGGGACCTGTTTTAAAACCTAAAGAAAAACAACCAAAAAAGACACGAGATGGCTCCATACTGCTCATCCGACGTGAACCAAGTCTCCAGAAGCCCCGATATCCCAAACTGATTTTGAAAGACGTTATTTAAACCCACGACGAGCGGTCCTGTTCATGCTCCCACTTCAGAAAGGGGGCATGCTGGGGCTTTTACAATGAAGATTTTGGCTAAAAAATGTCGTAACTGACATCTTTTCAAGTCAGTTCAGAAGCTCGTGGCTTCCAGAGAGTTGGATTACACCGGGACGAGCTGCATGGATCCTAATATTCAGTTGTTTCAATAGTCTGTGACCTTATATGAATTAAGTGTACATAGGTGTGTGCAGCAGGAAGAAGTATTCAGATCCTTCGCTGAAAGTATCAAGTATCAATACCACAGTGTAAAAGTACGTCACCACAGTAAAAAAGTTCTGCATCGAAAGAATTTTCAGCAAAATACTGTACTGAAAGTATAAAAGTAAAAGTACTCACTGTGCAGTAAAATGTTCCCTATCAGTGTTTTACTGTTATACAGGCTGTCTCTGGATTTATATCACTGCTGCATTAACACATTATGTTGCATGTTACTGCTGTAGATGATTCAGGTTGCGCCCTTTTCGCTACTTACTACTATAAGATCAGCATGTGGTGTTTTCATGGTTTTTGGATCAATGTTTTGGTTTTTTGGTTTATTTATTATTTTGTTGTTTGGTTGTTTTCTGCTGTTTCAAAGCAGCTTTTGATGCATTTCCAGCAAATCCAGCAGTGTTTTAAATAGTTTATGTAGCTTAAGAAGTAGGAGAATTTTCCAAACTCATAAAAGGAAATTTTAATCATTCAGTTTATCACCAACTTTCAAAAACAACACATTTGGAAACACATGGTTTACATTGGACAGGACGGAAAGTACAATATGTACATCTGAGATGTAGTGGAATATAAGTATGAAGTTGCATAAAAAGTAAAGTAAAAATACCTTGAATGTGTATTTAAGTACAGTACTTTGAGGTGATATACTTAGTTACATTACACCACTGCCAAAGTACTGACGGAGCTGTCCTTTCAGCACCACTCAAGACGTTTGATATGTCACCACACCTGTGTTCAAACCTCTCGGCCAGGCGATAACACAGGCTACAGCTGATGTGTCTTCAAGTGCTCATCTGGGCCTTCAGCAGCGACACCCCGGGGTGATGACTCACTTACACAAGCACAAATTAGACAGGATCGTGTCAGCAACGGCCAGCAGGAGACGAGCAGCTTTCGGGCAGCAGGACTCAAACTGAGAGACTGCTGAGTGGAGAGGTTAACAAAAGGAAACAGGAGTCAACACCGTCACTCCAATACAATTATGTAACAGCCATGTATCAGCATGTTTCACAAGTATGAGGGGGGTCAAAGAAGTCACACTGAGTGTGTTTGTTTGTAGGCTGTTCCCTCCTCTTATACTCCAGGAGAACAAGAGGTGAAATGAAGCTTCTCTGTCCTCTACAAACCAGCGAGAACAGTGTTTTCCAATCCGTTCCTGGATGTTTTAGATGATTCCCTGCTCCAACGCACCTGATTTACCTGATCAGCTCATCGTCACACTCTGCTGATGCCTGGTAACAATCCATTCATTTGAATCAGGTGTGTTGGGGCAGGGGAAACACCTAAAACATGCAGGCCTCCAGGAACAAGACCGGAAAACACTGAGTGAGAAAGACTTCAAGGTGAGTTCTCTGTGTCTATTTATCATTTAGGTTATGATCTCAGTCTTTAGTCACATCAACAGTCCAACAAAAAACCATAGATTCTTAATTAACAATATAATTTTCTCACTATTCCCATCATGCAATGCACCATGTCTGACAATTTCCAAACCCCAAACTCTTTATTTACTGTGATAAACGACAAAGAAAACAGCAAATTCATTACATCTAAGAACCTGGAACCAGCAAATGTTTTGACATTTATGCTTAAAAAATTGACTGTCAAAACAGCTGATGATTAAGTTTCTTTCAAACCATGTATCGACTAACTATTGCAGCTCAAGTTGATACGGATTAAAAGTTGAAAGAATGATTTCGGTTCAGTCCTGTTCACCGTGTGCCTGGTAGGGATGTGAGGATGAGATTTTATCATTAACAGGGATTATCGGGATAATCACACCTGTAAATATCCTCACACGAATGACCCCGAAAAGCTGTCTAGCTCAATAAGTTGAAGTCCAACATTAATTTCCTGATATATTTTGAACTGTCACAAGAGCAGCCTGCAGTTTCTTGGCACTGTCACCACGGCTTAAGCCTCAGTTTGCCCTTTGTATCCCCCCACAAAGTAACGTGACTCCAGTATGTTTTAGTGCCAATTTCAGAGTTTTAAGCATATTTGATGATTATTGGAATAATATCATGAATTGCAATTGTTTTGGCGATGACTTTTCATATCATCCCTGACACAGTACGAGGAAGCCTTGGGTTTCACTGTGAGGTTGAGGCTTGGTGGGAGTTTTCATCAACTGGATTAGAAATAACTGCCCTCCAGATCCCATTGAAGTGCTAAGTGTGTGTGTGTATGAGTGTGACAGAGGGTCCACAGAGATGAGAAGGAGTTTCAAGGTCAGCCACACTGTAGGCTACAGTGAAATCAAACAGGGGACATCCTCAGGTCTCATCTAACAGGTTGTCATCACTGAAATGAAGCCTTGGCTGCCGAGGAGGCCACGTCATGGGGCACGGCGGTCGAGCCAGCGTCCAGTATTTCTCTGTTATGCTCAGAGGCAACGGCAACCAAACATAAACTTTTAAATGACTGGGACTGATTTCGTTTGTCAGTTTGCGAGACAGAGGAGAAGAATTAACTTGCAAATGTATCAAAAGTATCAGGCATCTTTTCTTTTAGTTCAAAATGTTGCCATATTTGAAGATTTCTTTACTGACACCAAGAGAAGGGCCGTGAGTTCAAATACACAGGCAAGGAGGAAAAAAAGGGTGACCGAGCGCTTTATTCTCTAAGGATGGCTGAGTGCAGATATTTTTCGTGGTGCTAAAGCTGTGTAAAATATGATAAGCAGCTCTATTTCCACACATTCCTCTCCGAATACCACTGTCGCTGTTCCTGTGGCTCTGCTGGCACCCAGCGCAGCGACTTGTCAGGCCAGCACAAATTTCCCCACATCACATGAATGTGATTAAAGCATAAAGATCCCACTGAAATGTCCCGCCTTTGTTATTCTCCAGTATGGTGACCTAAAGATTCTCCGTCTGTCCCTCCAGTGTGCTGCTTGTGTTTGGACACAGTAAATAATGCCGAGAGAAACGGGACAAAACAAAAAAAAAGGCTGACAGCAGTCTTTAGATTTTCACTCACTGACACCAACCAGGTCAGGCAACTTCAAAAGACCGATATGTCGTATGAGAGATCAAGGACAGCACTCAGAGGCTGGTGCAGATGTTTGTACCCTTTAACGGTAGTCTGGACGGAGCAGACTGACTGGAGGGCAGTGGAGCCATCAGCACACACTGTCTGGCTTTCAATGTCGGTGATGTCACGATGGCCGTTCTTTCCCCTCTGTGTGCCCTTTCTTAAAAAAACAAAACGCAATACTATTTTTTTGTATTGATAAAATAATTGACTTGTTAGCTGTCCTCATTTATACAGCCTGCATGTCTTTTGGGTTTTTTTGCACTTGGTGTTGAGCACTTACCTCTAAATCAGGGATTACTCACCCTCTTCACTCTCATCTTCCTGCTTTATAATACACCTCACAGTGTCTCCACACCGTACCTGCTCAAGAAGATAAAGAAATATCTTTAAAGGTACTTCAATCACATACTAACCTCTCAAGTTTGCTCTTTCCTTCACTGTCAGCCCACCCACATCATCAGACGTGTACAAGTACTTTTCAGGTGTCTGTACTTTTACTTTTAACTTTTACTCCCTACATATAAACACAGATATTTGTGCTTTCTACTCCTTACAGTTTTTAGCACTTTTACTCGAGTGAAGCTGGTGTGTACTTTTGCCACCACTGCTCATCATGAGAATATCACATCACTGCCCTTTAAGGAATTGGCCAATTACATAAAAATAATCCTGACCTGTTGCTGTAGCGCTCCCCTACAGCCCATAAATACAATCATTTGGGTGAGTTTTTCAATTGTTCATTGTTACAGTAAGCCCGTCTGATCATAAAGAAACAAAAAATCATCAGATGGGTTGTTTTTTCCACCTCAAAATGCGGTGTGATGATGGGTACATGACTTTAAAGGCTAGAGTAAGCGTTACAGCTGATTAGCTGTTAAAGATATAATGAATTTGTTGAGCAAATGTTGGAATCGCTAGATATTTTAATGTGGTGTATAGAACCTTTTAAAAGTATATGAAAAACGTAAATAATTGGTATAATGGTCAATATATAGATAATATATCATATTATGTGTTCAGTAATTCATCGCAGGTACGTTATCAAATATAAATTCCAATACATACTTTATGAACATGACACCAAATTCAAACATAGCCTCTATAGTCAGCTCTTCATTTGAGTGTAATGTGTGATTACAAGGTGAAATACTTGTTTAACTTATTTATTTATTCTACTATACTATATATACTATAATGTTAATATGACAGAATAAACCCACAGGATAGTTTTCATCTGTAGCTCCCAGAAACCTAAAATCAAGAAACAAGTTTAAAACATGATGTCAGTCACAGTAAAAGCAGGACAAAGACATGGACAGCAGTTCATATCTAATAAATAAAAACCTATAATGTTGCTACATTAAATCTACATACATGATAAATGTATTTCCGTTGCATGAGGGAAGCAGCTCTCTAACAGGATGTGGCTCTGACTTAATGAGGCTTTTAAAGCAACGACAGCAGCAGTGCAGGAACAAAGCAGGAGCCTATCGCCAGTCTTCATATTAAAAATGGATGTAAGGTACAGTAGGTAGTTAAAATGAATGTCCCCCATAAGTCAATAGCTCTCATGTTGCCGCTGGCCTAAGTGCATGTTCATCCAGGCATGATGGAGTGATGGCAGACTGGACAGTTTGGCAAATTCACGCCGAATGCTCTTCATGGATCTGGCACAAAGGGCCTCACGGCGAGTGAGACCTTAAAAGAAGTGGGTAACTGGGCCATCGTTCCACAGGCGAGTCAGCAGGAGTTAATCAAACCGTAAAGCACCATGTCTGACGATTTCCCAGTGGGATCTGCACTGGTTCAACTTGTTTCATAAAATGAGTGATGAAGTACAAACTGCAAAACAAGAAGTGTACACAGATACTCTTGATCAACCCTGCATGATCTGTGTGTTTAGTCTCACAGCACACCTGTTTTTGAGCCTACGTACCAAGTCAGCCAGTCTGCCAGCTGAACGATAGGATACAATTTAATGCCCTCACAGCTACAGTTTATTTGGTGGCTCTGGCTCAGTGTTATTATAGTTCACTTACACTACAATGAAAATGAAAACAAGGTGGGAAGAAAAACATTTTAGCTTATTGAAGTAAAAATAAAATCTAGACTTTAGAGAAAACTGAAACAATATTTTGTACAGCATTTTAAAAAATAAATGCAGGAAATGTCTTTAGTTTTAGTCGCGCGTGTGGAGGTGTTGGTGCATGTGCATGTTGAGATTGATGTCTACGTGACTTTGAGTCAATTACCTTCATTAAGTGCTCTGTTTTATGTTGTAATACCTTTTCTTAAAGCTGCTGTAAGTGTGAAAATAAGACTTATAGCAGCTTTAAGTTCTTATATATTTTAATCTGCTAGATCTGCATTTTATTTTGGATTCACATTAAATTGTTCTCACTCATAGAAGATTCAAACATATACCCTAAAAAACAAAAATGTCAAAAAAGGCACTATCTTGCATAAGAAAGTGAGAAAACACTCCTGGATCCGTCCCTTTATCCTGATCCGCACCAGAAGTTATTTGGGTCTATTCTGGGCTGAGTCTCATTCTCCATCCAAGTTTCGTGGAAATCCAGTCAGTAGTTTTTGTGTAATCCTGCTGACGAACCAACAAACGGACAGGTGAAAACATAACCTCCTTGGCGAGGATAACAATCTAAACTAAAACAAGCAATCCCACTCCAGCAACCAACTGAAACTAAACTGAACTGACAGCTGAAATTAAAATAAAATGGAAAAATAAAAAACTCATTTCATTCTAACTTTTTTTCCCTCCAGCCCGTGTATGAAACTAATTCATTACCGTATATTTTTAGAAACTAAGAAACAATGACTGCAAACAATTCCCCTCATTATTCACAGCAGTAGTGGAGCAGTGAACCTTCGGCAGCGTGCCCAGGATGATCAGGAAAGACAAAGACTTACATTCAGGGCCTTTTTGGGATGCTCGGATGAGCAAGGAAGGAAAGCTGCGGGAGAAAACACACCTCAGCTGCTTTGCACCGTACCTCGCATAAGTCCCTTATTTTTGCTCTTTTAAGTTGTTTTACCACTCTGCATTGCAAACTGGCAATTTTGTTAATGCCTTTATCCATTTGCTGTCTTGTTATGGAAATAAATCCCCCCCCTTATTATAGTTAAAAAGATGAGTAAGCTAACAAGTGAGTTGCCAGCCAAACATGATTAGTAGGAGTATAAGATATGAAGTCAGTGTTGCTAAGCAGCTGAACAGAGCAGACCGGGCAGCTGCATCCGCCTGGGACGGTTTGGCTGCCGACCAGCTGCTGCTGAAATAAGGTTAAAGAGCCTCCAAGGATGTGTTGTCAGTCATTTCAATCTTGTATCCCTTACAGCGAGGCCGGCTATCTAACGCACAATGGCACAGCAGTCTTCATGTCATGCAGAATGACTCATCATTAAAGCGCGTTTCTGATTTGTGTCAAATGGGTTTAAGCTGAAGGTTTGTGCTGAAAAAGCATCTCCGGTAGGTTTTCCTGCACAGGAGGCTGTTTCCACGTGCACACAGCAAACACGCCATCAGAGACTGAAATGAATCTGCAGGAAAAAAACCGTCTTTCATGGCATGTTTTTACATTTTTAAATCGGTTTTAAAAGGCAGTTATTCAGCCAGAGCACAATATAATCACTGAGTGACCCCTGTGTGGGCGCTGAGAGGAGGACAGATAGAAGTGCTTTTATAACAAACATCCTTTGGCAGGACTGGTCCACAAAATAAAACCTGACTCGACCCCGGTTCTCTTCTGGCTTTGGCGAGGACAGTCATGACTACAGTAAAGTGAAAAGACAGACTGTTATCCTGGACTGACTCTGCTCTGTGTGCTGCATAACTGAAAGAAAAAAAAAGTGTGGAAAAGCCCACTAGTTTACAAGCTCCTGAGACAACTGAAGCCTTCATGATTCTCGTAACACACCACAAGTCTTAAAACCGTGCCATAACACTGAGCACTTGTACGTTTGAGCTGGTTTTATGAATGAAGCCGTGTGAAAACTTTAACGATAACTACACTGATGAATAATACTGACATGTAACAGCAAAGGATGGACTGTGCAGTAGCTACTCCTGCTGCTATTTCTGTCCATTAAGTGAAACATGTGCATCAGATGAAAGAATAACCAATGCCAGCCACAGCGCCGAACCTATTTCCCTCTTCGTGACCTGAACAGAGCAGAACTCCATTAGCCGGGACAACGGACGACAGATACTAACAGACACTGACAGGAGACGGCTATAAAGGGCAACACAAACAATAATAGGTCACATATTGTAATGTCCGGTTAACTGAGCTTAATGACAGATGAGATTAAAAGTTTATTCTTGACCTTGGGAAAAAGATGACGAAAGAGATCCATGTCAGAGCACTTCAAAGTGATAGAGAGCTCGCTTTTTCAGCCTGTTTCCAAGGTCAAGAATGAACTTTCAGGATGAACTTTTATCCCATAGTTGATAAACGTGGATGTAAAATACTTGAAGTGCTCAGACAACAGTTAAAATGGGAAAATCTGCAGTTCCATGGCAACTGGGCAACAAGAATGTGTGATGAAAAGCTTCTAAACAAAAAACAATATGTCAACACGTTTTGTAAAGCCGGATAACAAATAGGACGCAGATGATAATGAAGATAGATGAAAGTTGTTGCACTGTATCTTAAAGGAACAGTTCACCCCAAAATGAAATTTCAGTCATTATCTATCCTCTCCCATGCTGATGGAAAGTCGGGCGAAGTTTCGTAGTCCACAAAACAGAAAAACAGTGTTGAAGCATTCTCCTGAACAACTGAAGAAGTTATTTACACCCTTTTTCGATGCAAAAATCTTCACTGGGGCTGCTGAGCTAAAAGTGTTAGCATGTCGACCGCACGTTGAGGGTGTAGATTATGTCTTTTCAAGTCAATTTGGGATCTATGGGCTTCTGGAGACTTGGATTACTCCAGACGAGCTGTATGGAGCCATTTACAGTTTTTTTTCTGAGAATGCTGCAACACCAATTTGCTGTGAAGCTACAGAAATGTTTCGTGGACACTGCTCATCTATCAGTGGGCAATCTCATCCATGTAATCAGTTATTACACGAAGCATTAAGTTGGCTATCTGCTGTACTTTACGACAAGTTAATGGTTTTAAGTAGATGATTATAATCATTTTTGTGGGGACTGTTCCTTTAATCACTTTAAACAGAATGATGGAGAGCATTTTGAATATTAATTCTTTAAAAAAAAAGTTATATATGAGTGTATTTAATGTCTTTTAGCAGCTTTGACAGCTGTAAAGAATCAAATGTATCGACCTACAAATGGAAAATTGTGTGAACTAATGGAAGATGTATATAAGAAGCGTAACAAATGCTTGCATTCAACGGAGACGATTACCAAACATACTTGTAATAAAGATGGGAAAAGAAGACAACTTGTCCTTTGTGGTCAAAGGCCATGAATGTTTTTTTTATTTTTTACAGCATTGCTCGTTTTTTCAGTTTATTTAATAATCTAGACGTAGAAGTAGGAGGAGGGGTTAAATTCTCGCTGGAAGACGGACGGGGTAAAGATAAAAAAAAAAAGAAAAAAAAATCATCTGTCAAATAAAAACAAAAAGAATATACATTAGATTACATGATAATATCAACCGCCTGAAAAAATAACTGTGGAAATAAAAAGAGAGGGGGGAAAGTGCATTTAAGGCAACTGCTAGTTAGCTGAGTTTGCACAAAAATAGTCTCAGTCATTCCCCCTCGGTAAAGTGATGGTCGGAGCTGCTATGTAATGAGATGCTCGGATACCCTAGACCTGTGAGTGGAGCCGGAGGGGTGGGTACGATGGCAGATACACCAGCTCAGGTACACAGGGAACAAGCACGGTCACCTAGTAAATATTGCAGGGAGTGGAGAGAAGTGGGGCAGGTGTAGCGTTGCGTTCACTTTCTCCTGTTTCATTTCGTGGAAGTGGATACGTTAGATTAGCAAAAGAAGGTTGTTAGTATCAAAGACATTGTTTTTTTTTTTCTGTTAGTAAAAAAAGAGGGGTAGAGAGAGAAACTGCAGTATTTTCATGTTTCTCATATGATGAATTGAGCTTTTTTTTCTCCATATTTTGTGTGACAAGAAAATACTGATGACCTAATTGTTTTTTCGAATTCAAACCATCCAACCGGAGCCGATTTAAGATATTTTGCAAGATACT
This sequence comes from Pagrus pagrus, assembly GCF_965226575.1. NCBI lineage: Eukaryota > Metazoa > Chordata > Actinopteri > Spariformes > Sparidae > Pagrus > Pagrus pagrus. The sequence goes on from NC_140198.1 coordinate 9,164,147, forward strand.
CTGAAAATATTTACAAGTTTGTTAAAAGACTTTAAAGGGCGAGTTGAAGGTCGCTCCGGCGACACCAGCACCCCCTGCTGGTCGCCCGGAGCAACACATTTGAGACAGTAGAGTAATAAATAGAGTATACTGTGTGTGATAGAAGGTGGGGAAAAAAGAGGAACGGGGAGGCAAATATTCCATTATTCCACATTCATATTCCAGATATAATTTTCAAGGAAATAAAGTTCATCTTCGCAGCCGTCACCACAATAAAACAATGCAATTTATACCATTTTGAGTCATTTATAAACTGCCATCAACTGTTCAAGCTGCGTCAGAGAGTAAAATAAAAGTGCATCTATTCACAGAAATAAAAAGGGGAGACTACATGAAATAATTCAGACACATGTACATATCAACAAATGTATATATTACAGTACAGGATCGGGATGTTTTGTCTCAGTGGAAATCTTGGGACACAGTATCTGAGTGGCAGGAGCTGTAAAAAAGAAAGATAACCAGAGACTAAAGCTCTTACAGTCTGCTGGTTTTTAAGACAAATTAAGAAGCGGTTTAACAATCCGAAGGTTTTTCCGTGGAGATCCAGAGCGGCAATCTTTTCTTTCTCTCTTCTCTCGAGTCTGTTACCTGTCAACCTGAGTGTCCCGTGTCCCCCGTTTAGTGTCTGTACACACTAGTCTCTGCAGTGTCCTTTTCCAGGTGGAGAGTCCAAGCAGTCTTGTGTAAGCACCGTTCTGGGAACAGCGAGGACACACAGCACGTCCCGAGTGTTCCTTCTTAAAAATCTGACCTGAAACGGCCTCTGCTCTCATGGGCCCTGAGTTGGCTCGCTCCTGTTCTCCGAGAGGTTGCATTCGTGAAGAACGTCCTTTTCAGGTTTGGAAAAGAAAAAGAAGAGAAGTTGTGGTGTGGCCGTTTGTTTGCCTCGTTGTCTCTGAGTTTTCTGTCTGTTTATAGGTGGTGAATGACATATTATTACCCTGCATGGCAGAGAGAACATTTCCCAGGCTTTGGTTTGGATTTGTCAAAGCATGTTTGTGTGTACGTGTGTGTTTGCATCTGCATGCACGCGTAAACTGTCTGTATGCTTGTGTGTGTGTGTGTGTCTGCATCTACTGTGTGTCTGTGTCCAACACCGCCCTCCTGGGCAGCATCCTGAGACCCCCCCCCCACCCGGTTAAAATAACCAAAGAATAAAAATCTGAAGTGCGAACGTCCATGGCCCAACACACGACACGTCCACCTATACTGACACCAGTCACTGATGTTATGACAGCCACCGCTACGCACGTTGCTCCACACTTGTCCAGAAAATAAATAACACTGCAATCACAAACAAGATCTCCAAGCTGACACACCACCTGAGAGACAGAGAGAGAGAGAGACAGAGAGAGAGAGAGAGAGGAGACGGTGTCAGAAAAATATAACATAGGCTGCACATTTTGTAACACTTAGAAATCGTGGTTTTTCCTCCACACCTGACTCACATCAGCCTCATTGGCTCTGTGTTTTTCCCAGTTTATCAGCTCCTTTCCTGCTCTCTATACTGATTCCCCTCACCTTTGCTTCTCCGCCTCTCTCCATCTGCACCTGCATCCCCTCGTTAGTTCAGTTTGCATTTAATCCAGCCATCAGTTCAGTCTTTGTCGAGCTGACTGTTGTGTTCAGCTGTTGCTGCTGTTCAGTTTACCTTTTCACGTGGTTTATTATGAAATAAAGTTCTGCAACTGATCTGTCTGCCTGCTGTCTGTTACTGTACATGTGGGTCCACCTTCTTGGCTCTCAGCATGACAAAAGGTCCTGCATTTAAAATCGTACTGAAGTAAAAGTGGTATTATTAGCATCTAAATATACTTAAAGTACCCGGCGTAAAGGTACTTATTATACAAAATGGCTCAATTCAGATATGATATCACTAGATTATTGTTAGTTTCTCTTTTTTGCTTGGGAGTGGCCCCTCTGTCCCACTGGACATATCTTTTTCTCTAATCTCTAGTGAACATTTTAGCATCTTTGAGCTCATTGTTTTGGTTTTATGGCTCCCAACTTCACTGTTACGGTTCATTCACAGGGCTGACGTCCACATAGTTCCCAGAGCTAAGCTTAAAAAACTCTCTGTACATTACCTGCGCAGCACCAAGTCGATTGATTATTGGACTTTAATTCTTCAGAAACATGACTCCCAGTGAATACTAATCCTGCTAATGTGCAAATAAGCAACTGACACGACATACAGAAACTTTGTAAGGTCGTACTTCAGTTTATCAGTGGTGTTTTTACAGCTTGTTGTGCTGCCCCCAAGTGGCTGAATTACCTATAAATGCAAAAGATTTGGTGTGCATTGTTTCATTATTGTGCACATTGTACAACCTAATTATGATTTATAATGTGACAACGCTGTGGTTAAATCCTGTCCGGTTTAGGCACCACGACACGAGGTTAGAGTTAGGGAACGACCTGATTTCCTGTAAACATTTTCCAGTAAGACCAATGACCTCAGAGTATAATGAAAAAACACATGTAGAAACAGAGGTGTCAACAAACAAGTATACAAGAGAGGACGAGATGATGATGTTAATGCAACTATTTTTCTGAGATTTCTGCCTCAATAAGTAAAACTGATGTAATGTAATATGGAAAAACACATGAATGTTAACAGAAATGCCTGAGTGGACAGATGCAGAGAGAAAGAAGTAATGACAGTTAGATATTTTTAAGTGACGACAACATGAAGGAAGTAAATGCGTGAGGTGGAGAGTGAGCAGACCCGGGTCAAATAAGTTTTGCCTCAGGAAAGTGGTCACATTGTGGGGAAAAAGGGAAAATTATCTCAAAATGTCACCATTTTACAGTTTGTAGTTGGTCTGATGTTTCCTTTTTGAAACATAATTAACTTTCTCTTAATTGGAAATACCAAACCAGATTACTGGTTCTTACTGGTTATTCTTTAAAATAATCAGAAATTCCCTGCATTTATTCTGAAGGTCAGAGGTCTTAACAACGTTACAGAAATGCATATTGACTGAGCACTACTCAAGGTCAGTTGAGGCTGTGTTCCTAGTCTCGACTAACAACACTGTAACAGAAATGTATTTGACCCGAGGTCCAGAGGAGAGACGACAGTGGGTTGAACCTTTCTACTCAAAGCCCTCAGGACTCACCTCTGCTACGGGACACGCCACAGACTTCAAGGCCAAAGGATAAAGGCAAGAGAAAAGAACAAGAACAGAAACAAAAACTGGAGAAAGAAAGAGACGAAGAGGAGACAAAGAAAGTGAGAGAATTAGAGGAACACTCGAGTCATGTTAGTAACAGACAGAGGGATCACTGTACAGGGAAACTGGAACTATATCACTGAAACCACACTTCCTAATATTACCTTTGTAAGCATCTAATGTGTCATTCTTTACTTTCATGAGAACGTTTTTACAGAAAGACATTAAACACAGCGTACCTTCTCCTCCAGGTCTTTAATCTGCCTCCTCTGGATTTCTGTCTTGTCTTCAAGATCACGAATTCTCTGCAAATATTCAGAAAGAAAACAGATACAAATGGGTTTCCTTCAGGAGAGGCAGGCGGAGGAAAATACCATCAACACCACCTTTGAAAATGAGTGGTTAGGTCTCTCATTTCCAGACACATACACACATCTATCAACGGTACAGACATAGACGGACCTGGTGCGCCTGGTGCAGCAGCTCCATCCTCTCCTGGAGGATCTGGCAGTCGTACTCTCGGCTCTTCCTCAGCATCTGCCTCCTCAGCTTCTCCACCGCCGTCCGCAGCTCGTCCTTCTGAAGCTCATCCAGGGGTTCGCCGTACTTTATCACCTGGATGAAGAAGATCATCAGATACAGCAAAAAAAAACACTTCTCAACACATGCTATTGTCTCTGGTCTTACTGTTTGTACATAAACACTTTTTATATCAAGGAATCACAAGATTTCTAGGAATTTTATGTTTCCTTCAAGCCACATTCATTTTCCAAGAAACCGTATAAATCAGCCATGCAGACTTCATTTAATTAGGGCAGATGTTCCAGATGAGTGGAAAGTATGCACATAAAAAACTAATTAATATTGATTGTTTGTGACGCATTTCTTGACCTTTTTCTAAATTGATATCGTAATTGGATAAAACCTCAGCCCTCTACTTCAACAACTTGTAATTTTGTGTTTAAGTTTAAAAAAAAAAAAAAGGCTGCAATATCTCGTGATATGAATCACCTTGTCCTGCTGCAGGGCGTTGTATAACGTGGCTTCCAACTCCTGGATTTGCTGTCGGGAGGAGAAAAAAAGAATTATATTACTTTTAATATAATCTGCTACTTGAAAAACCCCCAATCCTTCACATGATCATGTCCTGATTCTAACCACAACCATAAAACTAAGTCTCAAAACCTCAAAATTAAATCAGAAAATGTCGTGGGACTTTGATTCCAGTTGGTAATTGAGTCCTTACACTCCGACTTCAGCCCCACAGAGTGATTATACATGATACACACACACAAACGTACCATGTAGGCCTGGTCCAGGGCCTGTTTTCTGTAGTCCAGCTCCTCTTCTAGATATCCCTTCTGTTTACAGAACATCTCCTATAGGATGAACAGGTCAAAAACAGTGGTTAGGAGAAAACAGCGTTTTATATTATTATTATTATTTCGCAACTTTAAATGTAAAAAGACAACTGTTTTGTCTTTAACGTTTCATTATGAAGAAAATGATGATTGTGCAATGTATGTATGTATGAATATAGAGTAATGACACCACTGGCATTTAGATCCGTTCGGTCACAGTCTGCCTCTTGGTCTCAAACACATTTATAGCCATTCTCCTCTTGTCCACCAGATGTCCCCACACTTTCCCTCCTCATGTGATCACCTGACCGTCACACCTGTACTCAATGCCCTCAACAACTCTGCAGTTAACAAGCCAAATCTGCCCACTCTCTCCCCTGTTTCCACTCTCCCTCATCAGCCCTGCAGGTATTTAACCAGCTCATTCCCACTCAGTGTTTGAGTTTCTGCTATCTGAACCTGTTACCTGTGTCCCTGCCTGTGATCTCTCCTCTGAATATAACACTGAAGTTACACGCTGTCTCGCCTGTCATCTGCTTTTGGGTCCAACCTCTGTTGCCCAGCACACCAGCTGTGACGGTTCCCTGTAAACCCTGCTTTCACTTTGCACTATCGTCTGCCACCATGCATGAAATCTCTTGGGGAAAATGAACGCGACTGGCTCCCTTTTCTATCTGCTTTCACGTCTCATGTCGAGAAGCTTAATTCGGACCAAGATTTTACCACTAGGGTGTAAGTGATATGACGGGTGAGATTTAATAAACCAGCTGCAAATTACCATCAGGGGGCAAACTTTAGTTTTTGATTAACCAGGGTAACAACTGTTTTGCATAAAGAGGTCATACTTTGGGAAGTGCAAACATGTAAGATTCATCCTGCAAGATGAAGATTACATCTGAGGAAACATTGGTTATGATTAATTATTATATGGCAGCGTCACTCTCTTTTTATTATCTTTATTATCTTGTGCCTTGTAGTCACTTTCCACTTCCTGCTCACCTGTGTTCCCAGTGTTCTGTTTCCCTCCTGTGTTCCTGTGCTCCTCCCCAGCCTGATTTGCCCCCCACTCCTGTCCCACATCATCACCTCATCCCCTCATTAGTTTAGTTTAGTTTTCATCCTCGCTATTTTTGCTACACATGACAATCACACCGGACTAGAGCTGCTGTGAGCCATTAAAAGTAAGAAAACATGTATATTCAAGCAGGAGAGAAGTAAACAAAAAGGCATAATGATGTAAACAAAATGTATTTTCCTGAACAGGATTGTTGTGGCTCACCATCTCTATCTCCAGGTCCATCATCTTCTGGTGCAGCGCCGCCTCCGTCCCCTCGATCTGCTGAATCCACTAAAGGGCGACAAACAGCAAAATGTGAGTCGGCACAGCACAAACTATTCTGTCTGTTCAGGGTTTCATGTTTTCATGTTGGGAAGTGCGACTTACCTTTTCTGCTAGCGACAAAACAGTGCTCGCCTGAATGATGGCAACCTGCTCCTCATTTCTTAAGTTCTGTAGAAAAGAAAAAAAAATCTTCTGATTTAATAAAGTGCATGTTTTAGCATCACATGTTGATATTCTGAATTCCTAATGAATTACCCCGTTGTCTCCCAGGATATCTAGAAGTTTGATGAGATCCGGTACACACACATCCTGTAAAGAAAACAGAGGAGCATACACATAACTATTTAGCTTTTATTCAATACTTTTCTCCTCTTTAAGAAGTCCAGTGTAAATCAATATTGCTTGTAAACTAAAAACAAACGACACAGCTTGATCTTAAAACAGGGAATATGAAAGCGAGCAACTTCACAGCTGTCAGTTTGCTGTCATAAGTACTGTGGGATCTGTGATCCTCTACGTTATGATTAATGACTATGATAGATCAGAGGAGTTGTTCTCCTCTTGCATACCTTCACCCCCTCCTTCATACAGTAGATCTGCAGTGCGCTGACTCCCTCAGAGAAGGGATGCATTCTCAGGTGGTTGAACGGCGGAGACTTCCTCTCACGCTCCTGCAAAGACACAAGTTTACATTTTATGACACAAAAAACGGGTGTAAATGACGTCTTTGTAAATCAATCTGGAATCTCTGGGCTTCCAGAAACTTGAATTACACTGGATGAGCTGTATGGAGCCGTTTTTATGTTTTAAAACAAGTCCCCATCTACTTCAGTTGTTTAGGAGATTGCTGCAACGCTCCAGAAATGTTTTGTGGACTGTGAAACCTCACCTGACTTTCCATCGGCAGGAGGGCGAGGCGATATTGACTGTATTTTCATTTTTGGGTGAACTGTTCCTTTAAGTTTCAGCAGGTGGTGCTCTTTGCTTTGTTCAGCAATGAAAATGCTGACCGCCCATATTTACTGTACTTCCTCTACATCAGAGAGATCTGTTCTCTCTGCTTACTAGGTGGCAGCTCAGGCCCTCAGGCTGCTGCCAGCGGCTGCACTGCAGCACAAACACCACCATCAGTCGGTTGTCAAGGCGTGTGCGAGGGTCAGCCACAAGTCATGTGACGTTACTCCCATTGTGAAGCTTGATTTTGCTCTTTAGCTTCCATTGGAAGTAGGAGGAAACTAAGTACCCCAATTTACAGTTTTTACTTCATCCTATAACATGGCTCAGTGTTTGTTCTCTCTCAAAATTACATAATCTCTGAGACACTTCAGAGATACTGAGCAATGAGTTCACTGTAGCTGGAAATGAGTTCAGAGATATCAACACCAGCAGCTTTTTGTTTTTTGGCCAAGATCTGATGATTCTGGTTGACTCCATTTTAGAGAAGATCTTGTTTTAGCAGACAAAAACAGTTCAACGTTCAGAGAGATTTCTCTTTATCAAAGGCTTGGTAGGAAACTCTTCTTGACTCACCTCCAGCTCCAATATCCTAAACTCTAACAGTTCATTCTGGTCTTTAGAGTCTTGTAGCTCCATGTGTGCCCGACTGCACTCTGAATCCAACTTGTCCACCTGGACCACAATAGAGAAGAAGAAGAAGAATTAATACAGAGACATGAAGGAGTAGTTGTTCACATATATACAGTAGATTGTAGCTATGATATGTTATGCTATATGACAGATATAAAGTGGCAATTAGAGAAGTCAAAACTGAAGGAAACCTTTTCAAGGCTGTCAAATCAGATTCTGTTTTAACATTGCAATCTACACAGTCACAAACATGTTAAAATTATCGGAAAACGAGCAAAGTTGAGTCCAACCTTCTCTAAAAGCTCCTGATTCCTTCGTAAGAAGAGTTGCTTCTCCTCCACCCATTTGGAGTCCTGATAGAGGACAGAGACAGATGAAACAGCTTGTCTCATGATGGTCTGACAGTATGAATCCTGAGATGTTGATGAGTGAATGAGTGAGCCTTATTTGTTATATATTTTCGTCCTAATGAGGTATAAATTAGGCTTTTTAAAAAAATGAAATGCACCGTATCTCACATAACATACTTGATGATCACTTTGAGGCAACATTAACATCATTAGTATCACCTTCAGTTTTGTATTCAAGCTGTGAGCAAACTTTAGACAGATTCTTAATTGTCAAGCGGATGAAAGTAACTAAGTACGTTACTTTTGAGTACAAATTCGAGTTATATGTAATATACTTTACTTTTGTAATTCCATTTGATACTTAGGGTGTGCAGTATGGAAAAAACTGAACCTGTGTTATTTTGTAGGGGACTGCACTTTATCAAACAACCAAAACAGGCCACGCTTTGTTAAAACTGATCAAGACTGATTGAGGTTCACGGTCATGCATCCAAGATCCATTAAGTCGGACTAAATTATGCAATATTAGACAGACGTATCTTGTAAATGAGTCATAGAAAATGGGAACCGTGTGAGTTACAGCACAACATGTTTTAGCTGATTTGCCTTACTTGAACGTCCTGCGATGTGACTACTGCACATGTGCACATTGTAATGTCGATGCTGAAACTACATATTGCGCAGCCCTATCTGATACAAATCTACTTGACGACATTCATCTGACAGCCTTAGTAACTTTCCAGATTACATTATATTACATAGTATTACTGAAGTAAAGGATCTGAATAAGTCTCCCACCTCTGTAGATATCAACCAACATGCATGTACACAGTAAATCACATCAACCTTCCCTCTGTGCAGCTAATCCTTATGGCATGACGAATATAGTGCGTTGAATTATATTGTTAGCTGTTCCTGTTGCTTTGTGCTCCATCCTATAAGTACATCAATCTGCCTTCATTCATGCGTATTTGTGTGTCCTTACCTGTCCCTTCAGGGTCAGTTCCTTCTCCAAGTCCTCTATTTTGGCTTTATACCTGAGAACGTCTGCTTGGAGCTGCTCTTGGGCCTGAAACACGATTGAAACAAGACATTTATTAGCCACGATGTTTTACTTTGTTTTTTATCTTTTTAGTTTTATTGTTTTTCTTTTAGTAATCTAAGCCTTCATGTCGTGAAAGTAACTCTGGATCTGTTCACTCTGGTGCACGTTAAAGTGTTCTGACAGCACTCACAGCCCGATACACAATGTGTTTATGCACAGACGTGGCAAGAAAATACACTCGACTCACACTGGAAGCCTGAAAGGGTTCCTCGCAAAGAGTGGACCATTATCTGACCATTGTAGACAGATGTATTGATTTAGGTTTGAGCTCATCTGGTGTGTGCGAGACAGGCGGTTGAAATGCATTCTGTTATGTCTCAAAGTGCACTGGCGGCTAGAAGCTCTTTGGGTATTTTGTTAACGTTTGGGCTGCAAATACCCCTGTAACTGAAGTGTGTCTCCCTCTTTCACCTCTTAAAGTTCAAGAGCTCCTCTATGTTTTTACAGGAAACTCAGAAACCACAACTGGCTTGACTTAAGTGGGGTCCCCTTACCTCTCTGTCAGTCTGAGATAACGACTGGCCTGAAGCTACACGACCACATAACCAACCCACCTTTGTACGTGCTCCATTGGCTGATATGTGCGTGGATGTATACGATTGGTTGCCTTTTATATATTTTTACCTTTTTTTTTATTGAATTTCTTTAAGATCTTCATACCTGCCCTATGTACATGTTTTTACATATACAACAAGTGTTACTGGAGTTTAGACCAGACATCCCAACTCTGCTTCTCAAGTACTTTTATTGCCAGACAACTACTTAAGTAAATGTATTATCGGTCATTTCAAGAATTTTAACATGATATCTTAATAACATCTTAACTTTTACTCAACTTTTGGGTATTTCACCGCTCTGGCCCTTGGTAAAGAATTTATATAAGATTCAACACTGACGTCCTCTGTAATACTGAGCATTAAGGTGAAACATCGCCCCGATAACTACATGATAAGAATCAACATCGTCCTGAAAAGACTGCTCTTATGTAACAGAATAAATGGCAAAGCTGTTTTAAAATCATGTGTCAGGATGAATGTTTCAGCCTCGAGATAATCGCATTCTGCACAACTCAATTTCCACGGCCTTGTGGCAGCCATATGACACGATGCATGTACTCTGACCTCGCTTTGACCTGCCGCCAACAAAACTGATGATTATTCAGACTTTTTATACATTTACTTTCGCTGGACTTCTAAACTTAGATATTTTAGATGCGTCTGTGGTGGTAAATTTAAAATATGTAACTGTTCTAGCAGTTTCAAAGCCTTTAGCGTCTTTTTAAAATACAAGTAGTGGTTAAATAAATACCCTTGCTTCCATCTCAGCATCTAGGATGCCTCCTTTCTGCTCCTGCAGCAGGGCGTAGGCTCGCTGTAAGGCCTGATACTCCCTGGTCAGCTGACGGAAACGCAGCTCCGACTCCTCGTTGGTTAGACCCTTGTTTGAGACACACAGGTTAGACGTCAAAGGGATTAAAACAGAGCGGACATTGACGTAATTGTAAATGTAGTCACGAGACAAGTTCTCACCTCTTCCAGGTCCTCGTCAGGAGTAGCAGGAGTTCGGTCCACCCGGAACGAAGCCACTGAGGACGTCTCCGAGTCCATAGACTCTTCATCGTACCCAAAGACGGTGTCGACCACGATGTGCCTCTGCAGAGAAGAAAGTTGAAAGATTTACAGATCTAAAAAATCTCTGATTTACATAGCTGTTTTCAGCTTAATGCACTTCTCTGGCAGTATCATTTACTGCAGTGTTGGTTCGAGGACTTCCATTTTGAAGCCTTGAGCCTCTTGTTATTTCTGGAGCCGCAAGCAACCACTTTTGGACAAGAGCATAGAGCTGGGGAGGACAGTGATTGGATTTGACTGAGAACCCGAGGACACGCCGTTATAGCCACGTGTTAATCACAACATAGCCATGACCTGAAACATACCCTGCTTAATTAAAGTAATTGAGAAGATAAACTAATCAGGAATGTCTTTTACTGAGGTGATAAATCAAGTGAGAAGTTTGGTCATTTTCTCATAAGCTTACATACAATGGAACTTCTTTTTGAAACCAGTGGAGCTGCTCCTGCTGGCCATGAGAAAGAGTGCAGGATTAAGGCACTATGAAGAATAATTCATAACTAGGTTACAAATTAGGGGTCGACTGATATGACTTTTTCAGGGCCGATACCGATTATTAGAAAATCAAGGAAACTGATATTTGGGACCGATTATTCATTTGCAATAAAAATGTAAATCTTGGTGTCAAAGTTTCGAACAGACAGTGATGGAATAAACCTCAGTACGAGTTACTCAAGTGCTGTTATTAAATACAATTTGTGCTACTTTACACTTCCTCTCCACTACATTTATTTGACACATTTATTTTCTAGTTGCTTTGCGGATTCAGATTATTTTAATGTTTATAAGCTATTAATTGTAATTGTTACCAATCAGATAGTGTTGTGGGCGGGACATTGTGTGAGAGGATGTTGCATCAGTGCCAAATTAGCAAATTCTTCATAAGTTCATTTCATTGGCAATCTGACAAAAAAAGATTTCTTTCCGTGTTTTCTAAATGTCACGGTCACAGAACGTGTTTACTAGTTTCATATAGTAACAGCTCCCGGACTTTGAACTCTTTAAGATAAATATCTGGAAACAACTTTACACATTTGTACCTTTATCGGCCTTGAACTTCTTTTATGCCTTTTCTTTCTTAGAAGTTTTTCTCGGTCCTGGAAAGAGAAAAGATGACACACCACTGTAAGATTAACAAAAAACAAGTTTTCCTTTCTCCTATTTTCAAATTAAATAAAAGAAAAAAGCCTAAAATTTATCAAAAAACTATTTGCTAAACAACAAACTCATTCATACAGCTCACAGCAGATGTCAAGAATCATTAGATGTCGAGTTGAGTCATGTTTTTCCCACCACAGCAGTTTGTTTATTACCATCTTTGAAACCATCATACCGTCGAATAAATGATGCACACAATGCCTCCTGGTCACAGCTTATTATGTTTGCTAATTCAGCATTTCTAATTCTCATTTCACATGCAAGTGGTTTTGCGGTAATTATGTGGTTTTCAACTCTGTGACTGCAGTCTTTATTACTTATTATGACTTTATTGAACTTGTAAAAAAGCTACAGAGTGCCTGGTTGCAAGTACATTTAGTCCTTAAGAACATCTGGTGTGAAAATAACAACATACAATCAAGTAATTATATTCCTCACACTCTACTGTGTATGTTTTACAAGTGTTTTCTTTTTCACAAGGGTCAAGTACCATCCTGTTTCTATAGGATTAACCCCCATGACCCCAAATACCTACTCTGCAAATTATTGAAAAAAAAATCAGAGGACACAAGGCAAAAATGGAACATTTTGAACTCCCACTATGCTGAAAAAACCTACTCTTGTCAGTTCGTCGATCATGCTTTGTTGCTCCAGGACTTGAAGCTTGAGAAAGGCTATTTCCTGGTCATCGTGAGCCTGGTCCAGGTCATTCAGAGACTTCAGCTTCTTCAGTGGAGGATGGGAGCTTATCTTCTCCTTCTGAGGACACACAAGATCACAACATCCACCTGTCCATCAGCCTGTCCAGAAAAGTACAAAATGAATATATGATGCCAATGTGACCTTGTGCTGACCATCTCAAGGTTCTCCTTGACCAGGCTCTTGAGTTTGTCCTCCAGCTTCTGGATACTCTGAGTCAAATCATCGTTCCTCTTACTCAGAAGCTTGTTCTTGTCCAGCAGGGGTTTACACTGCTTCTCCGACTCTCGAACTCGCTTCAGCTGGTGGGGAGAAATGGCCACAGGGATGTATTATAACGCAACTCGCATGAGGAAAAAAGACAGCGAGAGAAGAAAGTCATACCAGCTCATTCCTCTCATCGACCAGCAGCGAGTTTCGGTCTTCTAATTTGCGTATAGTCGAGTTGAGTTCGGCAATGCGCCTCTGGTTTCTCCTCAGGTCCTGAAACAAACAAACAAAAGCAGAACAGTAATTAGAGAGAAAAAAACTATTAATGATTTAAAGGGAAACTTTGCAGATTTTCAACCATGCAAAAATGGACCACCATCTCAGAAAATATCACGGTTTGACAGCGTCAAAGCATACGATATAACACAGTATTTTCATTAATCGACACTAACACTTGAATTATATTTTAAGCCTTGTCCATGTGCTGATCCTTTTCTTCAAGAGCACAGGCGTTTTTCTTGAGTTTGATAATATATAGACAGTCCTTGAGAACACCACCACCTCTTTTGCATTAACAAATGTTTATATTTTCCCAATATATTCGGTCCTGTTAGGCATGAAACTTGTGTAGCTTGATATGAACTTGAAATCTTTACACTATACCGGTAGCCAATGAGCTAAAACGTTTTAATCACATTCAATTATTAGTCTATTTTACTTTAATTTTGTAATTTTGATGTAATAGGTTTCCTTGATTCTTTCAAGTAATGTCACTTTTCAGATTTTACAGTGCAGAAATACTTCCTTACATGTATGTATGTATGTATGTATGTATGATCACTCTCTTACTATAGGTGAGACAACAATGAAATGTTTTGTTCGGTAATTTTATTAGCCGCAGCAAACTGACCACAGCCAGTTAGAGTTCAGTGTTAGTGGCATGTTGAAGGAGGCTGACTTCAACAAAACAAATAGATTAAATTAAATGAGACAGCAATAGAATTACCATATCTGTGAAGGTCAAGACATGTTGAAGCTAATGTGCTTGTCTCTCACGGACACTGAATCTAAATCTTACGAGTTGTCACAGTAACACTGGGTCAGAGCTGACACACTCTAATCATGATGATTGTTGTGTTTCTGTTCAGCTGATCATGAGACTGACAATTCATGAATGAACGCTGCCTCACTTTGTGAAAGTAGACCTACGAGAAAAGATTTTGAGAAAGCATAAAAAAAATTCTGAGAGATCATGAGAGCAGAATCAGATTTGGAGTGTACGGTCTTGATTGAGTTTGTACTCTCTGAGTCTGCCGTCTAGGTTTTTTTCCAGCTTTTGAACACTCGGCGAACACACAACATGTTGCTTGCCAACCACTTTTGACAAGTAAACTGCAACAGGACACTCACATGTGAATGACAGGATCACATCTTATTCAGAGTCTGCAGAAGGAATAAAGTACAACATAGGACTATTCAGGCCAACATGTGAGTTTTACGCCTACGTGCCTTATCGTTTTGGATCGTTTTGGCATGTGGATCTGCACTTTCTACCAAATATCCGCCAAATTCTGATCAAACGGATCCCCTGACCATCACCAGAAAATGCTGTAGCCACAGCCTGTGATCATTTCATTATTAGTAGGAGTTGTATTTGTTTGGATCCTACATGGAGTTGGATCAGCAAACCAAAACACATATCAGACTCATTAAATTTCTGAGGAGTGACAATGAGCCTCATTCAGAAACATTTTCTCTAATTTTATGAGTCGAAAATAAAAACCTTCAATCTGGTTCTGAAATGAGACTAAAAAATATTGTTAACAGGGAAAATAGGTACAAGAATCCCTTTTGTTGGCTCAGATGCGGTTACACAATTACTCTTGCATGCTCAAATCATGTTACGCTCATGACTCTGCCCTCCCTCTGTCCGCACAAATCTAATTATGCTTCACAAATCTGAGCCTGTGCGCTCCTAAAGGTTGACTTGGAGACTGAGTAATGCTCAAATTTGTTCAAATGCATCAAATATAAGGAGGCAAGGAGGCTCCCAGTCTCTCTCAAATAAAAGGGCTGATATTAATATTTGATAGAAAACGCCTCCTTGTAATTCCTCTCTACTTACTGGGCTACCACAGTGCTCCGCTCCGTCACCAGCTCTGCCTGGAATCTCTCTCTTCGGGCTTCCCAGGCCACACTCGGCCTCCTTGACGAGGAACAGCTGTTCATCCAGGGCGTCCTTCTGAAGCTGCAGCTTCTGTAGGAAACCCGACGTCGACTCCAGCTCCTTCTCCAGAGAGAAGATGGTGCGGTCTTTAGATTTGATTTCATCCACCTAGAAGGGTATCAGAGGGACATTTTTTAATTATTTCTGTGTCACTCTGCTGTTAAACATTAAATAACTCTTTTGAGTCATTTATAAAGAAAAAATAAGAAACACTCCCTGGTTCCTGAATGGCTTTTCTCAGTTTCTTTGGGACTTTTTAGTGATTGCAAGGCCAAATAAGCAATTGAAACACTATTTTAATACATATTATGGACTAAAAATCTGAAGCCCTGATTTGCACATGTACAGCCTGGTTATGCCGAGCTCACACTACAGGAGTATCGACCATTTTATCACCCAGACTTCTGCTTTTGTTTATCCTCACTCCAATTATTGATGTTGCTACAGCGAGTTGCCTCCATTTGTTTACATTTGAGATCACGTGAAAGAATATTTCAGTGTGAAAACTAAACCAACATTTACATTTTTTTGTAAAATACATTGAAACCTTCAACATTCTAGTAAACAAAGCATTAAAATTATAATAATAATACCTCAAAGCCCCAAAACAACTAAACTGAAATGCCTCCCTGTAGCTCTACAACAAACTCTTTAAAAAAAAAAAAACCCTCCCCCACTGGTGCTCTGTCCCACTTCCTGTGCTGCATCTAACATGAGCACTGGGCCTCACCAACATTTTGGATCATGTCAGGTGAGCTTCAGCAGCAGTGACGTGTGCGTACCAGTCTGCGGATGTCCCTCTCACAGTCCCACTTGATCTTGGAGATCTGCTCCTGGTGCTGCTGGTGCTCCACACGCAGGTCTCCAGCCTTCATCTTGTCGGCCTGGATCATGTTGCTGAGAGCCTCGTCTGTCTGCTTCTTAGTGGACTTCAGCTCAGTGATCTCCTGCAGGAGCCTCACCCTCTCCACGTCAAAGAAGCGTCGTGCCTCCTCCTTGGCTTCCAGGGTCAGGGCAGTGCGCACCTGAAGAGGAGAGGGGAGAAAGAGGAAGACCATTGATGTGATTGATTTTTATTTTTATACACTACTATAGCTTCACTACCAGAGCGTCACTCCCCTATCTTCTCCTCACCTTCTCTCCGCTGCCATCCCGCATGGCGCTCAGCGCAGCTTTGAGCCTCTGGTTCTCCTGGTCTTTGATTTTGGCGTGGCGGGCCAGCTCCTGCTCGTGTTGCCGTGTCAGGTTTTCCCTGAGAGCCTGGAGCTCCTTTTGCTTCTCCTCGTGCCACTTGGCCCGCTGCTCCGTTAACATGGCAGTGTGACGGTGCTGCTCCTGCTCTCGCACCCGCTTCACCTCCTGCACCTTGTCGCGCTCCAGTTTGCTCACCTTTTAGAGGAGCGGCAGAGGAAAGAGGAATTAGCGGCATACTGCACTCCAAGAGGGCTTCGGTCATTGTTTTTGAAGTTTAAATGTTTCAAAAGTGTTTTTATTTTCTTTGATTTAATTGGACGAAGGAGATCACTCCTCATTTACTGCCCTTGACGTGCGATTTTAATGTCTTTTTAGGACAGACACACATAACTGCAAATAAAACACAGATGAGATGATTGTTTCAACACAAAAACATGCTTTTTTCACCCCTGAGTTGTATGTGTCTCACTCTCAGGTCATGTATTGCTCCAACAACCCTCACAAGTAAAGCTGAATCCAAATATCACATGACAGTCTCACGGCCTCGCAGACTTGACATGATGACAGTGAACACGTCACAGTTGGTGAACATTTGATTTCAGCTTGAGATAGAACAGTTAACACGTAGCCTGAGTGATGCCCTTAATGACTTACAGCGCAAAATCATGATAAGCTCAAATATAACTGAGATATGTTACTGTCGGTTAAAGAATATCACCACCTTAAACATTTTGGCGACCACTTTTTGTCTTATTTATTTATTTATAGCGACAGCTGAAGAGGCAGACAGGAAATGTGGAAAGAGAGGGGTGCAACATGCAACAAAGGTCGCCGGCTGGATTCAACCGGTGAGTGTGTGGCCAGTCAGCAACCATCAACCATGGTGATCAATATTTAACCTGATCATCCCGGCGTAAAGGGCATGAGGATGTATATTAACAAGTAAATTGCTTAGGTAAAGGATAATAGCTTACTGTATGAATGCACAGTGTACTATTCCATTAACTAGACATATGCCATACATGCATGACAACATAAACATGCAATGTAAAGTAACATGTCACAAGATGTACTTGCACCTCCGAGACCCTGGTTAGACATATGCAACACATCCAAAGGTCACTCTGAAGTTTCCATTTGATGATCTATTGACTGACTTTCAAAATACTCATTCGCCACTTTGACTTAATCACTAAGCTAACATTAAATGTGACCCACTATATTTGAAATGTTCAGGGCAAATGTATGTTTTTCCATGTTGTACAGTACCTTGCATTTTTCCTGGTGTAGCTCGATCTGAATGTCAGTCAGCTTGGACCTGAGATCTTCGTTGGCTGCCTGCAGGGCAGAGATGAGCGCTTCGGGCTTCTCGCCCTTCGTACGCCCTTTCTTGGCCATTGAGTCGAATACTAGAGAGGTTCTTCTGATGCTTTCATTGAGACGTCACAGAAACATTCCAAGGCGCTCCCAAGGTTTTCCAGTTCCTCCTCTTCCTCATTCTCCTATCAGACAAAAGGGCTTTGGGGGGATGGAGGAGAGAGAAGGAGACAGACTTAGACATAGTGCACACTGAAGAGGTGGCGTGATTGAGACCTTCTGTATATGTGGACGAGCCAATGCTCCAACACTGTGTGAGCAGGATGAGTTGAGAAGTGGCGATAGTGAAAGATTACAGATGCAGGTTGATGACGAGAGGATTGCTGGCATTTATTCTCAAGTCTTTATCTAAACAAGACAAAGAGTAAAGAGCAGCCACAAGAGGCTCTGGAAAGCTAACTGCTAATATCAGCATGCTAACATGCTCCATATGACAAGTATCATTTTCAAAATACTCGTTAGCGTGCCAGCATTTGTAAGCAACTTGTACATAAATCATGAGTCGTCACATTAGGGCTTATGGTTTTAATACCATCTTAAGATGACTGGCATTTTTTAATAAGCTACAACTGAATTTCCAGCTCCTTTTTGTTTCTGCGGCAAACACCAGGGGGGTTAAAAATCAACTTAATAACAGAGTGATCTATGAGAGGAGCTGCTGCCATACAACAGTCCTGACCTGGCTGCATTGTTTGGTCTGAACCGGGAATATTGCTCGGTGTCAAGGCGCCAACTTCCACAATTTCCTGAGCCTCTGTATTTGGGCCCTTTGCCTGTATTCCTTTTACCCTGCTCACACCAGCTGTGAGTGACATCAACGCTAAAACTCTCATCATGACAATTGAGTTAGAAGCATCATCGGCCAGCTTCACTGTGCTGTAAACAAAACACCCGGGCGCCACCCAGAATATTTCCAGTTGGCATAACATAAACGCACTGGAGGGTCAACAGCTGATTAGGCCCACCCTTGTCCTTCTAGGCTCTTAAAGCTGGTCCATGTGTTCACATTCTCTCCCATCCTACAGCTGACATCCGGCCTGCATCAGGGTTTGTGTTAACCATTTTAATAAATCACTTTTTTCTAAGTAAATCTCTTGTGTGGACTCCCTCCTTGTTGCATTCACTGTAAACCATTAATAAAAATGGCAAAAAGGTATCAGTGCGGTGCCTGGGTCATAGTGATTAACTCCAGGGCTTTGACGTAAAGGTTTGATAAGACATTTGTTTGCTTAACGAAAAGGATGCGTAAAATACCAGAAGAGTGTTTTTTGGACCAAATAGTTGTCTGGGTATATGCAAAGTCAGTGGTAATCCTTCCTGCCCTACTATTGGCCTTTTCCTCATCCACAGCTTGAGGTCAGATGAAAGCCAACAGCCCGCTGAGTACTGCAGACAGACATCTTTGGAGCTTATATAAGCAGGATGGAACAGACTATGAGAGAGTAAATGACGCAAACCAGCCAGAATCACTGTGTGGAAATGAGGATTTAGTTGTCATGGAAAGAACTTTTATCCTTCATCAACATTATACTTTCAAAATAAAATCACGACATAAGGTTTAACTGATTCAGCAGTGATATGATATGGCCCACCAGGAAAGTGTCCTTAATATACTTCATAGGTGAGTTTAAACTGTGAAATGGAGGCAGAAAAATAAAGGAACTGAACTGAGTCTGTTTTCCAATAGGCCTCCCTATCTTGCTGTGTTTTATGTCCTCTTATTTATGTTTCTAAACCTTTCATTGAACGTAGCCGACTAGTTGGCTCTGCTGATTGGGTGATGTATTGTAAATAATGCAGAGTGAGTAACAGCTGGCGGCATTATGAATGAGGAGGAGCTCAATGCAGTATTGTGTTTTAATGGTCCAAATGAAGAAATTCATAGTAATTTCAAGTCTGGCTGTAGTCCACAGGGATCATGATCGAACAGATTTTTTGGCCAGTATGCCCAACCTTACCCCACTTACGGTTCAACAGTCCCAACATGAAGTACAAGCTTTTTGTTGTCCTGGTTGAGCCAGTCAAAGTGCAGCGTGAAGGCTTCAGGGCACTTTGAAAAGAAATGTCATGGCAGATATTCTACCAACCAGCCTCCAGCTGGAATATAATTGGACATCGATATTCAGCTGAACCAGAAATCCTTTGATTACTGGTAGGGTAAACTAATTAGACAGAGCTAATCAGAGCTAATCAGAGCTTGTCTGTTATTGATTAAACACAAAATGTCAGAAAAACAGAACAGATCAAGTGCAACAACTTAGTACTTCTGAATAATGTGAGCTCACACTGATGTTTTCCAAGAAAGGAACTGATATGCAAGTGTAATTCCTGAAAAAGACTGTGCAATGTGATCCTGATTATAGGAAAACTCAGTTCAGTTGGTGCCAACTCCAGTTAATAGGTCGCTGAACATGGAATATTTATTGTCACAGATTGGATCCCTTTTGAAAAAACAGCATATGTTATTGTACTGAAAATATAGATTTGGTATAGAAAGCTTATTACAAGTATACTTTTACTTTTTGTGCTTTGAATATAATTAAAAAGTGCCTCAAAAAGATATTAAGTTCAACTTCAATGTACTAAAAACAAATATATTAATTCAACAATACTTCTGTTCTTCATTGTAAGTATTTTGTAAATTGTACAATCAATCATGTATAAATTATACAAAATTGCAAATACTTTGGTAGTAATTTAGTATACTACAAATACAATGCACTTACAATAAGGTAGACAAAGTGAACTAATCAAGCATGTATATATGTACATACACAGCAATATACTGAAAGTGTACAAAGTATACTTGAAGTTGTTCTAGTTTAGCACACAAAAGTACACTACAAATTGTGCTTTTCTACAATTTAATTACAACTAAAATACACTTAGTTAGGGTTAGGTTAACTAATCATCAACATACTTGAAGTGTAGTGATGATCAGTCTGGCTACAAGTATAGTCAAGTATGCTCAGATTTTATATAATTAGTTTACTTTTTTCATGAGGGATGCAAAGGAGTTTTTTCTAGTTATAATTTATCTCAAAGAAGTTGCACTGGAAATCAACAAGGGCATATTAGTTACATAAAGATCCCCTGGATCTTTCTTTAAAACTCAATATATGAGTGGATACTGAGTGGATACAAATCAAAATCAAATCAGTTTTATTTATATAGCTCAAAATCACAATCGCACTGCCTCAACAATCTTTACAGTGAGCGACATCCTCTGTCCTTAGACCCTCGATTCGAGTGAGGAAAACATTTTAAACAGGGAGAAAAAAAAGATGGAAGAAACTTCAGGAGGAGCCACAGAGGAGGGATCCCTCTCCCAGGACGGACAGACATGCAATAGCTAATAATGTGTATCGTCTAAATATTATTTCAAAAGTTCTTTCCAGGAAACATCTGACTTTGGCAGATTATGACGCGCATTAAGCTGATTAGGGTTGGTCAATTGATTAAATTGCCAGTGAGACTGTGATGCTGTGAGCGCTGGTGACAGCCTGCCTCAATGTCAGATCTAAATTATTTTGCTGGCGGTACAACTGGCCTCATTCAATACTTGAAGCTCGAACACAATTCACTGCAATCGTTTGCAATCGAACCTACAGGATAATTACAGTGCCTGCTCATTCATTTTGATCGTCACTTTATTATATATTCCTTAAATTTCAATTTGAATGTGCTTAAACATTAAAATCAGGTGTTATTAATGGGTTCTCCTTACTCCACTGTTAAACTGACACGAAAGTGACCGTGCACACCACGATGCATAGCCACAGTGACTCGGGAGGAGTTGGATCTTGCCCGTCATAATCTGAGAAGGGATGACATAACATCGCTTAAAAGATTTTGAGATGCAGATTAGAGATGAAGCAGTCACCATCACCACGTTGAGTCCACAGTGTTACGTGGCCTTCTAACAGCGCTGCTGCTCTTTTTAAGTCTCACTTATGGAAGATGTCCAGAGAAGAGCTGATGTAAAGCGCTTGATCAGCAACTGTATATACTGTACTGTGTGTGTCTGCACATCATGTGGGTAAAAGGGGCAAAGTAACACTTTCAGACATGATTTACAATGTGGAACACTGTGGTAGTGGACTGTGACAAACAGACTCTAATGCCTTTAATCAATAACATTTTTGATGAATATGCAACCAAGTGCAGCAAGTTCAGTCCTAACATTGTGGCACGGTACAGCTGCATTTACACACAATATACAGTGTTTTAGCAGCAACTAATACATTTCTTAATTTTAAAACAAAAAAAGTAATTGCCACTGAAATGTGTTAAATTCATGATGATATTTAAGACAGAAAAACAAACATATCTTTTAATGTAAGCAGCGTTTAACACCAAATTGGTCCTCAATAAAAAGAAAAAACTACTATTATAACATCTGCTTCCTCTACTATGACAGTAGAAATGTTTGCTGAGGCTCACCTTCTCTTGAACGCCTCAATCATCTCACCCTGACCTTACCTGGGTCTCTTGACCTTCATTTTAAGTCGTGTTTACACCATTTTAT
This sequence comes from Pagrus pagrus, assembly GCF_965226575.1. Taxonomy (NCBI): domain Eukaryota; kingdom Metazoa; phylum Chordata; class Actinopteri; order Spariformes; family Sparidae; genus Pagrus; species Pagrus pagrus. The sequence continues at coordinate 9,186,134 of NC_140198.1, forward strand.
CTGCCTGCGTAGGCCTATCTGTGTTAGTGTCTGTTGTCATGAAGGTAGAGCAGATAAAGGGGGCAGCTGTGCATATTTAAAGAAGTTATTTAAGTACAACTCATGCAAATGTAAACAAATACGAAATGTTGTTATAGAGTTACTCTTTGAATGTTTGTCACACACCTATAAGCCTATTCTGTTTTAACTTTTGGAGGTTGAGGAAATGTTGACATACAGTTATATTTCCTTTACTTGTGCTCAGATCCTCCATCCCATATGTTGATAAGCTGGAAACAGGACCACACTGCCCCTCAGGCTGCCTTTTCTCTGAACATGTGACCATTAAGTGACACATTGTGTCTGCATTGCAACACCTGACCAGTGTTTAATTAGAAATTGCCCAAAGGATAAGAAATACTGACACAGTCATGCATTCTCTTTGGAACAAATCTGCCTATTACTGCCCATGTACTGTATGAACACAGTATTGGCTTACCATGTCCTGGAAATCAACTCAACTCACGGGGACCCCTGCAATGTAGAACCAAAGTCATAGCTGCATACACGTTAGGACAAAACAAATCAGTGGGAAATAAATCTAAAAACTCATGTCTCAGAAAGAGCCTTTCACAAGAAAATTGAATTGATTTTATTAATATGAGTTTCGATATTATGACTTCTGAAATCTAACTTGGTGTGGTAAGCTTTTTGATTTTACCTACAAAAATGTTAAATTAGCTTTAAAAAATTATCATTTAAATCACTGTTTATGCTGTTTAATTTGTCTGAGGTATAAATAATAATATAAATATGTAGGATCCCTAATTATGGATTGTTTTGAAAAATCTAAGCACACTCAGTGACACTTTGCCTTTTCTTCTATTATTGTTAGATGCAAAATGGTACTAAATTCACTGCGCAAAGCAGTTTAAAGATGTTGACAAAGGTTTAGATGAACATATTGTACACATGTACAGAAGGTGTTGTAACACATGTGATAACATAACGTACACCACTCTTAATGCTGGATACATACATCCCATCCCATCCCGGTCAGTTTGTTAGAGCCGGTTCTTTCCATCCTTTCTCAGCACTCCCTTCTCCAACTGTTTAATATTTCATCACACACAGCTGCAGCAGAAAGAGGAGGTTTACCCAATAACTGCCTCGGCTAGTAAGCTATTCTTAGCAGACGGTGGACACTTTTTCAACCTACTCTATACATTTCATAACACTTCTTCTCCACTCCAGGCAGGAGGGAGGCAGGAGGGAATATCTGGACTGGATATACATACAAAAATTAAATGGACGTTTCCCACAGTTTTCTCGCAATTATTCAAACAATGCAAGGGAAAAAACAGACACTGGGGGTGATGATGATTCACTGTTGAGTCATCTATATTCATCTCATCCGTCATGCATAGACAACCTCACCTCACCACGACTACTAATACTGTATTAACCTACAAACCATTCACAGCAGCCAGATACCGTTCTGAAGGGTTAGACTAGATATGAATTTGCTGTGAGCCCAAGGTAATCTGATTACTGTCCTATTCCATTTTCAGACTGCACCGGGAAATAATCCTCTGGCTAGTCAAACGGACATAACACACCCACAGACGGGCATCACGGGTGATACTGGGCCTTGCACCGGATGTTGCCTCAACTCTAAAACCTTTCATTTCTATTTTTGAATGAATTGTTTTCCCTGTTGTTTATCACTCTGCTCTGTGGATACTTAACTGATATTAAGGTCAGGAGAAAGGTCAGTTTTACTGCATTGTCCAAGCAGAAATCCCTCTTAATATCTATTTCTCCCCGACTATTTTTACTCAGCACTCAGATGTGAAAAGCTTAAATATTTAAACACAGGATATTTAAGCAGGTGCTATCTCTGGTTTAAATTAAAGGACTTAAAGCAACGGATTTCTTACATAACAGGCTTCAAACCGAGCTTGATTAACCGTACACTGTAAAATGCGACAAAGTGAATTTCTTAAAACTTTATAGCTTGTTGTCTGTTTACCAGGTAATTCTGAGGTTTTCCTGGCTTTTTTAAGTTAAGTCAACTTTTGAAATCCTAGTTGCCCCACAGTTTTGTACTTTGCAATTGTCATAATTTTTCTCTACAGACAGCAATTTTAATTTCTTCCTCCACAGTTAAGAAATAACCAAGTGTTTGCAAGCCTTTAGAAACGACATGCATATTGCTATTGTAGCAAATGTCTAACTAACCAAGACTGATTTCACTTTAACATGACATAACAACACACTCTGAACCAAAAGACAATGCATAAAAAAAAAGAAGCCATTTTCCAAACTTGGCACAAAGACAGACTGCCATTACTGTGCATTTACCACAACATTAGTCACCGTATACAGCATCTCACTAAAAGCAACATCATGAGTCAACATCAATGCAGAGAATAACAAATAAGAAACCATATCAAAAAAATAAGAAATATGTTAATGTCAGTACATTACAAAACACTCACCCAACAGCTCGTCAAGACAGGATATGGCACCATCTGACAAAACTGAAGACCATTTTATACGGACCGACACAAGGTAATGAAGTTACTTCTGTCATGCCAGAAAGGATTTAAGTTGATCTGGATCTTGCAAATTCCTCGAAGAACCAGCGAGCAGATCAAACAGATAACACCGAGTCGCACTGACATCACTTGAAGAATCATCTAAAATTACCCTAATTTGCGCCAAATGATGCAATCATTGCATAAATTTGTTGATTTTTTATTATTTACACACTGGATTTGAACTGTCAGTGTCCCTACAATGTGGGCATTGAGTGAACAAAGCATGATGCTTGTTCTACATGGGCAAACAACAGAAACAGTGTACTTGTGAACACAGTATGAACTAAGACTTACTTTGAGTCAACTATATAGGGTATAATATTTCCCACTATACATACAGATGGCACTACAAAATGGCCGACTCACTATACTGTCAGCTATACAGTGGGCAGTGAGTGATTTGGACACGTGTTTTTAGTGCGTTCTATAACTATAACTATTAGCAAGCTGTTTGAGTTAGCTGGAGATGTCTGCCGTAGGGATGACTGTACCATCTGCCAGGGAGCCGAGTGGTCTTCATTTTACTGGCACACAAATTGGCCAAAAAAAATTACATTTGAAAAACTCAACCATATTTTCCAATTATGCTTTAAAAAATCAAATAAAAACAGTCCAACAACAAGGATTTATCCATTCAGCTGCTAGCTCACCAAGCACCACTTAGCGAACGCTCAGCAGAACAGTTGGTCAAATGAATCAAAGAAACATGCTTTGTTGAATTAAGGTGATTGTTTGAAGCTTTAGTCATTGTTTAGTTTTCCTTTGGTGCTAATTCTTAACACAGTTAACAAGGCTGACATATTAGCATCTTATAAACTTGTTAACAGCAAATACGTTAGCAAACCGTTGCCTACTTAGCCTACATCAACCAGACATGTAGCAACATTAGCACTGATTTGATGTCATTTTACTGCAAAAATCCTTTGTTTTTAAGGATCTATTTTGTGCAAAAGTAAACGTGAAAAAAGAAAATTCAGATCTACCAAACTGATTTGCAAAGACGTTATTTCCGTCCTCGATGTGTGACGAGCTTGTGCACCCACTCCAGACAGGGGCACATGCTAGCGCTTTTAGCTTAGCAGCTACAGTGGAGATTATGGCTGAAAGAGAGTGTAAATATTATCTTTACAAATCAATTTATAATCTGAGGGCTTCAGAAGAATACACAAAGCTGTATGAAGCCATTTTATGTTCTTTTCAGTTGTTCTTTAGTGGACTACGAAAACTTTACCTGACTTTCTATTGGCATGAGGGTGAGTAGATAATGACTACATTTTCATTTTTGGGAGAACTTTTCCTTTAACCATCTCCCCCGAGAAATATTAGCAGCTAAATGCTCCAACATGTTCACGAGCTAGCCGCTAAATTTGTCTGCCATTTTGTGCCGGGCAGCATTAGGATACAGAGGGTTTATTCTTCATTGAAATCAATAGTCTGCAAACCTAAGTTGTTTCTGCTAACGCGAAACACTGAAACGTTAGTATTTATTGAGACTCGTGTTTGTGGCCTCTTTAAAAATGGAAGTCGAATATTCACTTTCTCTTTTCCTTTTGTTTTAGTCTCTTTCTGAGAAGAAATATTTTACATTTCTCTGATGGGTTGCTTGACTGCTGCTTCGCCTTTCACATGAAGCACACTGGCACCATGACCCACTTTTGACTCCTCAGACATCAATTTTGGGTGATAGCGCTGGATTTTCCAGCCAGAGTCTCACAGGATGCGAACAGAAAGAGCAAGCGTGCCCTGCTGCTGCCTGTCTGCTTCAGTCTGATGGTGCTCGGTGCCTGGAAATGTTTCATGGTTTATTGGATTTAAGGACACACATTTCTGCTCTTCTGGGAAAGACTTCACATCTTTTTCATGCTGCCTTTAGGAATATTTTGCATCAGTTTTTGCCAAATTTTGCTCATGGGGTGCATAGGGGAAATTTGCATCTATATTAAGCTATTAACATTCAGAAATGGGCATTTAATTTTCAATTGGGAGCATGTAAAGGCTGAGATTAGACAGAAGTGGGTGATTTCCTTTCTGCTCACAAACAAAGGGCTACTGAGTTATGCAGTCTTTCATTTCCCAAAATAAATCTTTCAACGTAGAGCCAACATTCTCTATATCAGGACATACCATCTGTCATCCATTACCCAGTCAAACTGCTGTGCAAGCCATATTTTGCCTTGGGTTAGGGTTAGGATTAAAGAATAAGATCAGCTTCGGATGCTTTTCGGGATCATATTTGGATTCTCCATAAGCCCTCTAGAACGGTGTGAGGATAGCAGCCAGCCAGGCAAGACACTGTAGCGCTGTAATGAAGCAGTAGATAAAATTTAGGTCAGACTTGAGAAGTGGGATGAAGAACAAGCACAGCTACTGGTAAAAAATGGAGGAAGCAACTACACAAACCCTCAGTATTGAGTTATGAGTCTGTACTGAGTCGTCGTGAAGTGTATTTTATATGTTTATCAAAGACTTTCATTCATTTGAAGTCGTTTTGATGGCAGCAGATATGGCCGTAGAACAATTTTAGGAAAGTGAGGGTTGGATTCTATCCGGTCAAATGGCAAAATGTTGAGAGAAAAGCCCAGAGGCAAAGCATCTCTGAATATGTAATCTGGTTATGATTGATGCTTTTGATCTATTACATAACTAGAATTACCCCCTTGTAGTTTTATGCCTCCACCAGTCGAGTTGCAGTTTATATTCATGTCTGTCCAGACTCGTAATATTTGCAGAAAAGACTTTGAAGGAATTTAATCAAAGTGAATGACTGTATTTTTTTAATTCATTTTTAGCAAAATGGAAGTTATTACTATACTGACGGGTATATGTGAATAATTTCCGATGAGAAACATACTTTTCTACTTAGACGCTATTTTTACAGAGGAGTACATCATAGATCATAGGAGTACTGTGATGGAGAGCTTCAATAACCTGAAGCTCAATATCAGCAAAACTAATGAGCTTTTGGTGGACGACTGAATTCTGACTGATGTCGTTCTGTCAGCCCCTTCAGGCAAATTTTTGATCTACTATACAGAGATATATAAATAAAGAGTCAACTTCCTTCTGTGTGTTCACATTCTTGTCCAGTAAGCCTGATTTTGATCAAACACAAAGATGCTACAACTTCTTAAACATGGATGCTTCACAGAAGATCTATGCAATCACCACAGTGTCATGCTGGGCACCAAAAATCTGTGTCACCAACTGAGTATCAGGTATTCAGTATTTCTGCAGTTATGGTCAAAAATGTGGGTTTTTAAAGCCACAGTGACCTTTGACCACCAACATCTAATCATTTCATTTCATCCTTCAGTCATCGCAAGTCAGATATACGGAGGCTCCTACATGACAAAACAAAAAAAATACACTAACCTTTTATCAAAAATGTGCAATATAATAACATTAACAGATACAGTAATAAGAAATGCGAAGGAATCAGCACTTTCCATAATACCAGTCATAAGGCCTGTAGAACAAGGTTTTCCACATCTAGCCAGAAGGTAATATATCACATAAAAAGGGGAGGCGTTTGCAGCGTCTTACCAATCACAAACACGGACAAATTTACTGGCAGCAGAAATATATATTTTATTTATGAAGAGCAAACTATTAGACGAACAGAAGCAGATAAAACACACAACCCAGACTAAAAGCAACACAGTTACAGCTGCCAAAAGCAGGAAGGACAGCTGACATTGTGTGAATGCCTAAATTAATAGGCTTAAATTATCACAGCCCCGTCATTTGGGCACGAGTACATCTGACGATAATTACATTTGTGCCTTCCATTAAATAAATATATTGCTTGGTTGGCTTGTGTGACAGTTTTATTCTTATTCTTTCAGCGGACTTGGGAGCAAATTAAAAATTTATATAAAAGCATAATTCAAAGTGATACTTTCATATCTTATCCCGAAGGCTTTGGTACTTCAATCAGCCTGTGTAGTAAGATGATATTAGTATGAAAAGTCACAATGAGAAGGCTCTGACATCGCTTGCAGGCAACAAGAAAAGGAAATTGAAGGAGCACGCCTATCACGATCCACGCTGGATTCATGGGATCACCTATGAATGATGATGCCATTCACCAGAAATGATTTGTCAGAAGGTGGTGCTTTTTAAATGTGTTGATCTGTTATCTCAAACAGACATGTGAAGAATAAGTAATCATGGTGAGGCATCCCGGTAAGAAGCGAACCGCTGTCCACAGAATCGTACATTTCGATTATTATTATTTGCTACTCGAGGATGCGCAACAGAGTCAGCTAAAGTTAGTCAGACTGATGCCAGCTCTAATGTCAACTTAAGTTTCATCAGTCCCGGGTTCAAAGTGCCGTCACATCGAGGGGAGTCAAGCAGCACTCTCCTGCTCGTTTGTGGATTATTCTGCTTTTTAGTTTCGCCCAAAAATGACTTTTAATCCATCTGCCTCAGGTCAAAATATCATGAACAGAGCGCTATTAATGCTGAACATACTGCAGCGAAGTGCATCCAAACTGTCTGATCCACGGTTCGAATGTGACTCAACGATTTACGTAATATGTAATAACAAAAACTCACTGTATAAGGTTTGTGGGATCACACTGATAAACTACTGCGACGTTCTGATTGAGACTTTGCGTTTATGCAACCGAGTCAGCAAAAGTTAGTCAGACTGATGCCAGCAGTGCCCTGATGTCAGTGAGCGACTTTACTTTAATCAGTCTGGGATCTGGTTGTGACATAAGTTGGGTTGAAGTGTCATCGCGTCGGCTGAAGTCAAGCAGCACTCTCCTGCTCGTTTGTGGATTATGTTTTGACTGCAGCTAAGTTCGGTCCAAAAATGACTTCTAATCCATCTGCCTCAAGTCAAAATAACGACAGAGTGTATGAACAGGCTTCCTGCTCCATGGACCTGAATTATGAATTGACATCGTGTCTTTGAAAGTCAGTTATCGTCGTCAGACAATAAATATATTAAAGGCTCAATTGGTGTATTTTGACTCGTACTTAAGTATGCACTACAACATGTAATCTACTTAGGTACTTTTTAGGGATGATATGGATCTTTTTCAGCCAATACGTTGACTGATAGTTACCTGACTCTCATGGCCGATACCGATAAACTATCTGATAATAGTAAGAAACATTTGTATGTTTTTTTATGATTTATTTTGAATTAACATCTTAACCTTTCATCTGCATTTCATCGTAGCCAATGAGGCTATCTGACCCCAAATGGGCCAATGACAACCCGGACATACAGACAGAAAAATAAAAACACTCTGCAGCAGTAAAGGTTTGGAGAGGTGATCGTGACCACTGAGCAGAACAGAGCAGGAGCTGGGAGAAACAGAAACCCCTTTGATTGAATGTCTGCTGTTGATAATGCTTCAAACATCAGTGGTTAAAAGGACCTAATGCTCTGAGTAGTGTTCAAGAACCATACTGTACTTTTACTTTAGTATTATTTTAATACCAGTAGTTTTACTTGTAATTGAGTAGTATTTTAGTAATGTAACTACAGATTTTCAGTACTCTTTCCACGACTGCTTCTATCCAAACTAATGTAACAACTAATTACAGGGATGTGATTGTCCGCTGATTGCAGATGAACAGTAACACATGGAGGGGAATATATCTAAATAATATGACAGTGTCCAGTGATGCAACAAGACTTGATGGCGGGTAGATCCAGAAATTAAAGGAAAAGTTCCCCAAAAAATGAAGATTCAGTCATTATCTTCTCACCCCAATGCCGATAGAAAGTCGGGTGAAGTCAACAAAACATTTCTGGAGCTTCACAGCAACACAGCGTTGCAGCATTCTCCTAAACAACTCAAGTAGATGGGGACTCATGTGGCGTGATCCAAGTCTCCTGAAGGCCCGCGATCCCAGACTGATTTGAAAAGATGTTATTTACACCTCGTCGCTTGGTACATACCCCGTAGCTAACGCTTTTAGCTTAGCAACTACAGGGAAGATTTCTGCTGGATCTGAGAGACCAAATTGATTCGAACAGATGTTTTTTACACCCTTGAAGCGTTGTTGAGCTTGTGCACCCACTTCAGATGGTATGCATGCTAACGCTTTTAGTTTAGCAGCGACTGGGAAGATTTCGACTTAAAAAAGGGGCGTAAAAGTGTCTTTTCAAAACAATTCAGGCTCTTGGGGCTCTCCAAGGCTTGGATTATGCCAGACGAGCTGTATGGAGCCATTTTATGTTTCTTTCAGCTGTTTTTTTCCCATCTCTGTTTTACTGTGAAGCTCCAGAAATGTTTTGTGGACTCGCCTGACTTTCCCTCGGTTCGGGGGTGAGTAGACAACTACTGAATTTTCATTTTTTAGGGTGAAACCTTTCCTTTAATATTACACCGTCACCTTTGCTCAAATGCCTCTGAGCATCACTTAAATATTAATGCCACCGAAATGTGAGAACTCACAGAGCATTATTAACACGACAGCTCCGACAGAAACATCATACGTATGAATCATGCTGCCTGACAGTACCGAGCTCACAGCGTCTGATCCCTCAGCCTCATCTCGCTCCATCAGTGTGTGCGATAATCGAACAGCTCTCCTTTTTTTTTGCAATCCAAATCCATAAACTATTAACTTGTGGGCAGGTCTCTACCCTACATCTGTGCTGACCCTTACAAACAATAGTGTGACAAATGTCCTCCCAGCAGGGGTGATGTGTGCTATAAACCAGGCCAGTGTGACACCCTGAGGCAGCTGCAGGCTCCAGACCTCCTCTCTCTTGCCTCAGTCTGGAGGCCCTGCCTGCCTGCCTGCCTGCCTGCCCACTCTGGACTGTAGCATCCTTTTGCAACATCACTGCAGCATCCTTTCATGACATGTCCGGTAATGTGTGACGGCCTGTCAAGCAGAAAAATGCACATACAGCAAACCATCCGAGCGTAATTATCTGTAGAAGGCGATGCGCATCTGGCTGGTACCTGAGGCACGAGCACCCAACAGCTGGAAGCTTCACTGCACAACAAGTACAACAAACCTACCAGACACACACACACACACACACACACACACACACACAGAGAGAGAGAGAGGATGGTGATGCTCGGTGCATCCGTCGTGTGTCTGTAAGATGGCCCTGTGTGGTAACATGCTCCATCCTCGTCATCTTGCCAGTGTAGGCCGAGCTCTTGCCACTTCCGACATGCAGGCTTACACCAACGCTACACGCTCACATTACACGATCTTCGCGTTATCGTGCACGATGGCGGCATGCATGTCTCAGATGTTACCTTTCTGCTTCGTCTAACGAGCCCGATATGTAATCTCGCTGCTGCTGCTGCTGCTGCTGCTGAGATGATCAACCTGACTCCAACCACCAGGCCCGCTAGTCCCAGTAACTCCCAGTCAGACGATGTTAAACCCCACCACCACCATCACCACTACCACCACCAGCAGAAGCAGCATTCACACACAGCTTCCGTCGCCTTACCTCGTAATCGATCCTCATCGTGCGCGGAGTCCTAATCTGTGCGAAACCGTGTCCATGACATGCTCCTTTTTTTTTTTTTTCTCCTCTTGTTTTTTCTCCGGAAAGAAATCTCTCCCCTCGGCTATGAGCTCAGCATCAGCAGCAGCCCCGTACAATGAAGCAGTGATGGCCGGTGGTGATGATGCTGGGAGCCCCGCCCTCCTCTCCGTGCAGCCAGAATGAGCTCACTGGTTTCCAGCTCCACGCTCCAGTCAGTCGGTGCCGCCGCAGTCCACCAGCACACAGCGCGCCAGAGCACAGGAACAACATTAAAGGGGCACTATGTGGTTTTGGAGAAAAGATTCAAAATCAGAATTTTCATATTTACGATATGAATAAGGTAATATTACAACCTCAGAGATGTTTATTTTTTCCACAACTGAATAAACAAGCTGTTGTCAGAGGGAAAAATAAGAAAGGTGGCGGGGTCCGCCACATATAAACAAAGTAAAACAGTATGAAACTGTGCTGTTTGTTTATTCAGTTTATTTAGTTTGTTTAGGCATAAATAGTACCACATGGTTATTATGCGCTTTAATTTAGTTAGGTCTATATTTTAGCTCATTTATTTATATTTCGGTATCCACGCACAATTGGTTAGTCTTGTATTTAAAGGGGCACCATGTAGGTTTGGAGAAGAGATTCAAAATATTAATGAGGGAATAACACAAATAACAAAATCTTTTCCATTATTGAATAAACAAGCTGTTCTCAGATTTATATAGAAAAGGTGGCGGGGTCCGCCAAATATAAACAAAGTACAACAGTAAGAGATTGTGATATCTTTTAAGGTCAGTTTGTTTATTCAGTTTGTTAAGACATTAAAACGTCAGTCAATGAAGATCTTTCTCTTCTGATTAAAATTTCTTCCTAAAACTACGTAATAGTGCACCTTTAAAGGAAACGAATAGCCAACAATGTGTGTGTGTGTTTTGTGTGTTTATTTTAAAGGAATAAATAAATATATAAACACTGAAATAAAGTTTTAGATCAGTGGTAGATACAGAACTAAAAACCTCAAGTGATGTAATTTAGCCTTTTACTTTTTATGAAAGTCTTTACAACCTTTAAAACTGATATGTTTAATAAATAACTTTCAGAATCCAACATAATACTTATAGTGAGCATAATATTCAGTCATGTTAATAATACGTATAGCTTGTTTTTGCATTGAGTCTCATTAATTTCTAGTTGTTTTAAAGCTCGAGCACACAATAACATGTGACTATACTTCTATGGACTTTTTGGTCTCATCTTCCCCTCATTGTTCATTGCAACATGTTTCCAAGAACAAGTTTATTGCATTAAACTGGACAAACATCACTGGCTCCAAACGATTATCTGCAACATTTTTTTTCAAATTGTCAACATTCCCTTTCCAAGTTGCATTTTTTCTAAATGGGTGGCGCAGTACAAATTAAGTGAGAGGTAGTGCCATCTACCGGTCGGTCCCAGAATTGTGAGTGATTCCTCTGTCAGTGTCTGAACTGAGATGAAATGCTTGTAAAACTACCCAAACATGAAACCTGAGTGAAGTCAAGATATTATAAAATAATACTTTGAGAGAGGTGAAGTATAAATGTAGCGTATGTAAGGATCAAAAGTACAAATAAGTAGTACATCACAATAAATAATGCCTAATGATGTAGGGTCATGAGCTTTACTTCCTACATGTCAATGTAACGAAACAACAGTTACACTGGAACAAAGGAGCGCTTAACTCCTTCATTGTCCCTCTTTGGAGCCGGATGAATTAAGGCGGAACAGCTGATCTGTACCGCCCCTCGTGCTGTTTCCAATCTTCTCTTACCCCCTTCAATAAATAACATCTCTGTGTGTGCAGCCTGAAGAGTTACAGTCTCAGCCGGCATCCCTCTCAGTAACGGGACTATCAGAGCTGCGGTCGCATCTCCACCTTGCCTACGACAAACCCCCTCACAGTGGTTTGGTCCACTGCTACCTGCACCTCACACACCTGTCTCTGCGGAGCGACTCTCAGCCTGGCGCTGTTGGCGCTGCAGGACCATAGTAAGTAGATATTTTAAAAGTCAACTTTAAAATAGGTGCTATTCTTCTCTTGTCACAAAGTTTTAGGTTTAAGCACAAAAAACGCATGGTTTGGGTGAGAAAAACACCTGGTTTTGTCGCGACAAACAGGGATAGAATATGTCCTGGGTTGTACTTAAAGACATTCAGGGGTGTCCCCTTCAGGAATTGCTCCTGAGAATGTTTTCTGTTTATAGTACCACCCCTCCAGACAGTGAAGTGACATATCTGCCCTTGCACAATATCTTGCACAGGAGGAAAGTTGCACCCAAGGAGCAAACTAAGTGATTTAAAGGGAGGAAGATGGCCATGAACGGAAAGAAAAGCACCTGCGCAACGCCTGTGCCAACGGGATACACACAGACACCCAAAGAGCTGGAGGGACGGGGCTACTGGGGGACCAAAGCCGAGTTCATCCTGACTGTGATGGGCGCGATCATCGGACCTGGGAATGTTTGGAGGTTCCCCTACCTGTGCTACAGAAACGGCGGAGGTGATATTTTACGCAGCACCTGTAGCTCCCAGAATCCTCAATTTGGGACTGTTATTGGATTTAATTCTTCCTCACGGTGTTTTGAAGTAAAGACCCTCTCTCTTTTTTTTTTTTTCAGGTGTGTTCTTCATCCCATACCTGTTGTTCATGGTAACATGCGGAATCCCCTTATTCTTCCTCGAGACTGCCTTAGGACAATACACCAACCAGGGGGGAATCACTTGCTGGAGAAAGATTTGTCCGCTTTTCCAGGGTAATTAACGCTCATTTCCTTTTAAATTCCTTAGAAAATATTAATGATGTTATATTTAATGCGTCGTCATATTTCTCAACCGGCCTGTCATAGTTATCGCCGGACACAATGTAAACACCGTGCGTAATTACGCACTAAGTCTATCCTTTTGGCCATATCACCACTTGACACTAGATTGGTTTGAAGCAGGTCATGTAAAGATATGTTCTGATTAACTGATTAACTACAGTAAAAAGTACCCACAAGTCACATTTGAGTGAAAGTAAAGACATTGTGTTTAGTCATAATGGAACATTATTGTTTTGATGATCAGAATCACTGTTTTTCTTAATAACTTACTTTGAAATTGTGCTACTAAAGAACTTCTTGTGGTTCAGACATGTACAAACGGATGAGCTATTTATCAGCTTTATTATATACTATGTTTTAGTCATCCAACCTTTATTAAGTAGGCTAATGTTCCAAGGCTGTATAACCAAATCATGGCACCTATCAAAGCTGATAGTAGTGCACCAAGTACATGTCTCATTCAGACTACTGAGTTGGAGACCAGGGGTTCAAATCCAGCCCGTAGCTTTTGCTGCATGAAGTAAAATTTGGCCAACATAAAAAAAAAACCTTTAATTCTGACTCTTCACTGGACATGTTTTCAACATTGTCAAAGATACTGAATTCACGTCTGTTGGATATGTTTTTGCTCAGTGGGTAGCAGAGTAAAAGTGGGGTGGAAGTATAAAGTAGCAGAAAATGGAAATACTCAGGTAAAGTACTTGAGTAAATGTACTTAGTTACATTCCATCACTGCCAATAGACAATGTCAAGTGCACCAACAGAATCATGTTTGTGCGCTGTTCTGACTTGTGTTGTCTTTTTCTTTTTTTTTCAGGCATGGGTTATGCCAGCCACTTAATCATCACATTCAGCGCCACCTCCTATATTATCATAATTGCATGGGCATTTTTTTACCTCTTCTCATCCTTCAGTGCGGATTTGCCTTGGGCCACATGTGGACACTACTGGAACACAGGTAGGCTGTCCTGCAGCCGTTGGCGTGAGCTTCGGAAGCCTGTTTGAGAAAAGTGTCGTTTACATAAACTTGAAACTAAAAAGTTTGTTTTTAGCTGATTTGATCTCTCAGGCTGGGATGGTGGGAACACTTTTTGTCTCAGCACCTGTAACTCACAACATATTTGTGTTATAGCTCTCAAATTATGACACATGGTACCCATATTTGTCTAGTACTGTAAAAATAGGAATGTTTCAAACTGCTCCAACCATATCACAGAATTCATCAACTTATGCCAAAAAGAGGGAAGTTCTGTTATTACAACCTGCCCCACTAACAGTCAAGTCAGTCAACGGTAAATAATCATAAATTGAGACCACACCCCAGTTTGGCTCTGAACAGGTGAGATCCAATCTGGGTGTGCTATGTTGTTCTCATCTAATAACTGGAGGATTTTGATGTTGTACTCAACCATAAGTTGTTATGCAAACTTCCTCACCTAAAAGAAGGTAAACATATTACTGAATACCAACATAAAAACTCCTACCTAGGTCCAAAATCCAATTTCTGCAGCCTCAGCCTCAAAAACATTCAAAACACCCTCTCTTCTTGACTGATCTGCGTAATATCACATGGCAGAATATTCACCAAGCCTTACCTCATCACATGCAGATCTGACAGTTTTCTTGCTCAGTGACTTGGCAATGCTGTATGGGAAAATGTCTTTTGTTCATCAATCATGATGTTGGTTAAAATGCTTTACAAACATGCTAGAACAGCCCTCACCCCCGGCAGATATTTTACAACATTGAGTTATGAAATCGGCACATATGAAAGTCTAACACAAGTCACATAATGCTAACTATAACCGCACCAGTTCAGAAGTCCCCCTGCATGTACAATGTTGTGCCCTGTACTGTAAGTAGGCCTACTTTACAACATAAACAGTAACATGTAGGCTATAGGTCCACAGTATAATCCTGAAAATACTTTTATCCCTAGAACTTTGTTTGTTCCAAAGTGAATCCTAATTTTTTTTTAAATAAATCACGATTTGCTACAGAACTCATAACTTCCCCCATACCTGTAGTTTTTTATCACTCTAGGTCATAAGAATAAAATGAAGGGGTAATAAATAAAATTTATTTGTAACACTCTATATTATAGGTAATACGGTCCTTATAAGTCTCAGTAAGATTCTTACCAAAATTAGTAAGACTTTACAAGTGTTAATAATAGCACAATAAACACGTTTACTGTACTGTACTATTAGATTATCAGACAGTTATAAGCACTTACAATAAACTTAATAGTTAAATGTTTAAGGACCTTTAAGAATGTCAATAAAATGAGATTCTTATAGTTGTTTGCATTAATATTTCATACACATTTAATGATTTCAGCTAACTCAATAAAACTGTTAATAAGTGCATAATAAATCATTGATTAACCTTAATACGTCAATGTTCTCGCCTTAGATCCAGTAGCTGCAAAAAGCATAGTTCACTGTTACTAAATGCATAATAAAGTGTGTATTAATCTTAATAAAGCAACAAAAAAAATTACTTATGGTTTTACAATGTCATGATCAGTTGAGTGTTAGTTATAGCACATAAGACACATTTATAAATTCTTATATTATTATTGCAGTTATGCACTTATAAGAAACATGTAGATTGCTTGAGAACATTTTATGTCATTGTAATACCTTAAGTGAGCTTTATTAAGATTAATACATACTTCATTATGCATTTATTAACAGTTAACTATGCATTTTGCAGCTACTGGATCTATGGCGAGAACATTGTTATACATAAATGTATTACAGAACATAGTAGCCACAGACACAGGGACACGCTTCAAAAACTACCAAGAACAATATCAAACAGCAATAACTGTAATCTAAAGAAAAAGAAAAGCCACAAAGATAATTAGAGATACCTAGCATGTTTTTATGTCTGAGGGATGCAACAAGGCACTTTTAAAGTTCTCCTTTTATTTTGAAGCATTTTTACATCCGCAGTGTTTTATTTTCTTACACTAGACTCATGCTTGGACATCAACCAACCAAATGTGAGCCTCAGCATGTCATCCAGACTGAACACCACTCTTCCTGTTGTGGAGTTCTGGCAGTAAGCATTAGTCAGCTCACACAAGCTTTTATAAAAAATGCTAACTTTTTATTTCCATCCCTTTTGTCTCTTTCCTCAAACCTCACGGTCAAAGAGTGGTGTAGTTTGTAGTCCTAAAACCCGGAAATCAGTTAGAATGAAAATCGCAAAAGCTGTGATCTGTGAAGATTATCTTGCTGATCAACACGTGCAAGTATCATAAAGCTGTGTTTGCCACAGAGATTATTTTTCGGTAAAATTCAAAAATCCAATTCAAAAATCCAAAAGGCTTTTTGTCTAGGGGAACCAGGGCGATGCTAACTTCTGGGTAAGCCTACAAAAATATGTCACTACACCACTCTATTCCGGTTCTGCCTTCCTCCCCATCTCTCAGACCAGCTTTGATTTTGTCCCCTCACTGCCTCTCATTCACCCACCCACTCCCTCCCTATAGTTATGTTTCCCTCCCTTTTCGCCTGTCTTTCACATTTGCTCTCCCTCTCGCCCTCCCACCCTCACCATCACTTCCCTGTCAAGGCATCGGGTTTTAAAAATCTCTGGCGGTATCGAAGAGGTGGGCAGCTTGAGATGGGAGCTGGCCCTGTGTCTCGTCCTAACCTGGGTCATCTGCTACTTCTGCGTTTGGAAAGGCATCAAGTCAACAGGAAAGGTCAGCTGCTCAAACTCTAAACAGCACTTAGAAATGTTTCACACATTTCTACAATAATGTCCCCAAAGTGCAGGTCCGCTATCTGTCCAGAGCCGTTCCAGGCAGAGGGCAGTGGAGGGAGAACCAGCAAATATTTTCTCCATTAAACATGACACAGTTTCAGTCAAATCAGTGAATGAAGCTGTAAAGTTGTGTTTTATGGACAGTAATCAGTGAGGTCCGTGTGAAGCAATACTTTGGCAACCTTCATCCATGGCAGCCTCGTAAGATACTAAAAGTTTTTATTGGACCAATAATTGATACATGACCCAGAGCGCAGAATGAGTCATCAACATTTTTACTGTTTCCAGGAAGTTACAAACTCTAAAATACCTTTTAAAAATACCGTAAAAACTGCTTGTTTACCATTGTTGGACCTGCTTCAGGCGTATAGATGAGATACGGAGCAAGACGTGAAAAATGACTTAAACAGTGATCTTGACTTCGTGGGGACTTTGATCTGCTGAAAAATCACAGTCAAAGTCTGTAATTTCAGAATATAAGAATCCAAAATGTTATTACTTTATTAAGTTGTAAAATGTTTTTAAAACGGTGTAAAACGGTTTTAAGTTATAAATGACGCAGATAAAAAAAAAAACACGCCAAAAAGGGAAGCCGGGACGCACTCCTGTGATATTTTCAGGCTATATCGCAATACATGATCAATATCTCCATATTTTGAAATCTCCTCAAAAGCCGTTGATAAATGCTGAGACTGGGCGACAAAATCAAATATTAAGACATTTTGTTCCGAAGTCAAAATGTGTCTCAATTTGTGGGTCCACAATGTTTTGCACCAATGTTCAAAATCAGATGTTACACCTTAATCACAAGGTTTTGTTACCTAGTACCAGATAAACTAGCAGCCATCATGTTCATTCATGTTTACAGAAGGGCTGAAACAATTAGTCGATAACTATTCTGATAGTCAATTGTCATTTATTAGAAAAATGTTTTGAACATTCCTTGTTTCCAGCTTCCCAAATGTGAGGATTTGCTGTTTTTGTCTTGTTTTATATCACTGTAGCTGATCAGCTTTGGGTTTTGGACTGTTCATTGGGAGTAAAGTAATTTGAAGATGTCACATTTCACCATTGTGTGATGTTTTATAGACTTAGAAAAAACAAACAATTGCATGCAATCAGTAGAGTGAAGGCCAATAAATCTACTGGTAGTGGGACACACCATAAATATGAACTAACTCCTCTTGTGTTTTCTTTCAAAAAGTTCATAATCTTGTGTAAACACAAGATTATGAACTTTTTGAAAGGGAGGAAAGGAGGAAACGGCCCCTCCATCATGGAGAGACCCAGCAGTCAGTCTTTCGGGGCCCAGCGCAAAAAATCCTACACGGCCCCTCCAACCATCATCACCATTATGTTATTAATAATCTGACACTAAAGAGGTCCGAAATCCAAACTGGCTTTTGAATTTCCAATGTTCACATTAGTTGTATTTTTGAACATAAATAATATGAAAAATAGAACAATTGAAACCTATATTAATAACTTAACAGCTTTAGCTGGTGTCTAAAGTTACATTTTAAACACCTTAATTTTGAACCCTGTTAGGTGAATGTTGAAGAGACTTCTAAAAAAGGCGTCAAGATTAGATAGATAAGATGAGAAAGGGCTACCAGACAAGCTGTTGTATGAGTCCTACACTCATGGCTCAACAGATGAACTGAGTTGCAGCCCTTCACACGTGATGGCGCCGATCTGTTACACCATAGACTTGAGCCCGCTGGGTCATACTAACTGTGTTTCCTCTTTCCTTTCAGGCGGCGTATTTCACAGCCACCTTCCCTTTCGCTATGCTGTTGGTTTTGCTCGTACGTGGTGTTACCTTGCCGGGGGCCATGGACGGGATCATTTACTACCTTTACCCTGACATCTCTCGCCTTTCAGACCCCCAAGTAAGAACACACACACAACCTTTGGAGCAGTGCCCATACATTATTCCCTCCTGATAGAGACATGCATGCACACACGTGTATTTGTTTGACCTTTTCAGGTGTGGATGGACGCTGGCACTCAGATCTTCTTCTCATATGCGGTCGGCCTTGGGTTCCTCACCTCTCTCGGAAGTTACAACACTTACAACAACGACTGTTACAGGTGAGCGCACGGCTGAAATGTCCAAATTATCCATCTCTTACATGCAGCTGAATCATTAAAGAAAATGTTAGTGTTTCTGGCGTTTGATATAACTTGTGAGTGGACACTTACTGTCATATTAAGTGAATTTCATCCTGCAAAGCCAAGAATTTAATCTGATAACCAGGTTAAATGAGTTCATGGGCCTGGTACTTCTACAGCCGCTTATATCCATCCACCCACCCTCTCCTCATTTGCTTTAATTTTTCTTTCAGGGACTGTTTCTACTTGTGTTTACTGAACAGTGCCACCAGCATTGTGTCGGGCTTCGCCATTTTCTCTGTGTTGGGGTTCATGACCTATGAACAAGGAGTGGATATTTCTGAAGTAGCCGAATCGGGCAAGTATCCGTACCTTTGTAGTGAGAATCAGAGTGGCGAGCTGTTTCGATATATTTCCTGTAATTGAGGTTGAGGTGCTTGGGGTATAAAAAGTACACCGCGTACACAGTACCATTTGTCCCTGTGCTAAAACTGTGCCAAGTCATGGGGTGATTCTTTATCCTTATCCCTTTATCATGCCAACCTCAGATGCCCTCAGGCAGACTTCATACTGTATGTTTTCCTGTCATCCTTTTTTCCATTGATAGCATGATTGCTGCTGACCAGCGAGCAGAAGGAATGCAGGGCTGAAGACTAGATTAAGAATAAGATTAAGGTTAATGAGACTCAGTTTTGACATTAATAGTGTCCTTGGACACAGGGATGAACAAGCAGACAAAGGATCAAAGTCTGATATATTATGAGATAGGAATACATGCGTTTAATTCTAGTCTTAGGCTAGACTAGTCTATAATGTGGCCTAAAATGATACGACCAGACACAAATCTCTTTTTTATTATAGTCCGCAGAACAAAGAGCGCATGTGCGATTCAAGAATGTAAATTAAAGTGCACTCGGAAGATTAGGCTTCATCACGAGGCCTACGAAATACGGCTCATTTCAATCACAGACTGAACAAAGAAATTATAGACTTGGCTATATATTAAACACACACATAGGCTATATTAATATGGTCATGCACGGTGTGGATGGGTTCTGAGGTATCTGGGCAACAACACATTTTGAGCTATGATTTAACTGTGATATGTTGTTCCTGGTTGTGGGGGTTAAGGAAGGTGTCAGATGGGAATGACATCTGTTAGGTGACATTAGAGTAATTAGTCAGTTCTATGTGTGTTTTGGAGGGCAGTTGGAGGACAAGATAATAGAGTTTAACTGGTATGCCAAATGGTCAGGAGCCGGTTCAACTATAGATTACCCCAAAAGGACAGAGGGACAGTCAGGTCAGTTTTAGGGCACAAGTCCCAAAGAAGGACATCAGTAGAGTAGGTAATTTATAGAGGAGGTGACATTCCATAGGAGACTGATCCACACCTCTTTGGCCTATTGGATAGAGAAACCCTAAAATCTACCAAAGTGACCAATTAGAAGAAGAGGTAGATGTGGGCGTAAGTACTTTAAAAAGGCCCGCGCAGATAGAGAAGGTTAGGTGAGTACTTGTAGATTTCCTAGATCAGAGAGGATTTCTGGTAGAGCAGAGGGCAAAGCTTTAGGGAGAACTTTGCCAATATTGGGAACACCGGGTGTGGCCACACTGGTTCGGACGCAGGCTTGAAAGCTGTTTCAATAAAGATTGCTCTATCCATTCTCACCCAGCCTCGCCTCCGCAGATTCACTTATCATCAAACTACACGCCGACATCTTTAGAGGAAGAAAGCCCAGAAACAACAAATTGGCGTCGCGAACAGACAGCTATTGATAACTTGGGCACGCGACAGGGGTCCAGAGACTGACCTTCACCCCAGCCGGCTAACAAGGTGAGCTTTTTCGCTCTAAGGGGTCAAGCTCAAGCCCTGGACGAGACTGTGTGTGTTTTCCAATGGTTGTCAGGCTGAAAATTACCAAAATGTGGGGAAATGGGCAATAGGTGTTTAGTTTGTTGATATGGTTCTGTCTAAATTTTTGCAGTAACGAATTGAAGATATCAGGAAAATATTTAGAGAAGAAAAAAGAGGTTACTGACAAATGAGAAAAGGAGCAACTGATGCGGTAGAAATGAGTGGACTAATTGGAAATACGATGCAGACAATGGCAGGCATGGCGCTAAGCTTACATTGTCCTAAGACATGCGTGAGATTGGTCACTATTAGCTACGCGGAGAGTTGGCTCAAAGAAGTAAAAGAAGTAAAAAGGAGCAGCTGATGCGGTAGAAATGAGTGGACTGATTGGAAATACGATGCAGACAATGACAGGCAGGGCGCTCAGCTTACATTGTCCTAAGACATGCGTGAGATTAGTCACTATTAGCTACGCGGAGAGTTGGCTCGAAGAAATAAAGAAGAAGTAAAGAAGTAAAATAAGTAAAGAAGAAGTAAAGAATTAAAATAAGTAATGAAGAAGTAAAGAAGAGTATAAAAGCCTGGCCAGGTACATAGAGAGAAGTGATGTAAAAAAAAAAAAAAAAAAGAGAGGGAGAGATGTTATGTAAAGTCAAAATTGTAGTTTGGATAGGAGCAAAATTTTAAGAAGTGAAAAAAAAAAGAGTGCATGTGACACTTGCGGAATTTGATGTAAGAAATTTGGTATTGACTTAGTTAAAGTAAGAATTGTTGTGGTAATAGTTGGACTCTGATGTTAGAGGCAGTGCCCTCAGTTTGAGGCCAACAGACAAGTTGCAATGCTTGGTCTAAGAGCTGTGATGAAATTAAGTTGAGCGATTATTTGTTAAAAGATGTTTTTCCGGGGGCCGGCCCGGTTGTGTGTATTGTTCAGTGTTTATTGTGATTATTGTGACCTCTCACGCTGCGCGCAGGCGGTGGGATTCAGTTAAAGTTGATGTATAAATTAAGCTGATGGGTAGTCCAAAGGATTAATTATAATTAATCTATATCTTGAAATGTGCACTATTATAATACAATATATACAATACGTAGGTATTGTAAGTGATAATGTAATATATAAAGGATATGATAATAAAGGAATAAACTATCGGAATCTAGTAATATAGGATTTTCAACAGTAAAATTCGCATTGATGCATAGCAGTTAAGCAGGTAACATTTTTGCCTTATAACCTAGAAGATGACAGTTCGAGTCCCATCTCAGTCACATTTTTGGAATGTGGATAAGTGAGTGAAATAATGTAATTATCAATACGATTCCTTGCACTCCATTTTAAACTGATCACTATGTTTCATAGGGTTTTTTTTTTGCCTTCAGCCAAGGCCACCATTGTAAATTAGAACTAGGTCTCAAAAGACCTTCTTGATAAAATACAGGCGAAATAAAATAAAAATAAATAAAAACATGTATATATAATTATATAGGATTTCAGACAGAGGGGATAGGAGAGGTGTAAATTGGCTGTGTACAACGGGAATGAAGGATTGGTGGTATGGAAATTTACCTATAAATAAAGCAATAACTTATATGCACCAATAGCACTATTAATCACATAAAAGAGAAAAAATGTAAGTGAAGGGGATATTATGCAGAGAGAATGTGAAGAAAGGAGCTTGTTCAGGGAAAAAGTAGGCTGGAATATGATAGAAAGTAGTAATATTAGGATAAATATATATAGGCTATATATATATGTAAGATGTTTGCTAAAATGCAATGCATCTTTGTTGGATTTTGATCAGGGGGATCCATCTTAGTGTTCTTTGTCGCAAGCGAGCGGCGTATGAGTAGTAATTACCGGGGGATGTTTGATGTTTAATGTGGAGAAGTTTAATGAATACGCTAAGTAAGCATTTGTGGACGTACGGACAATTGTTTATTTGGTCGACTGTTACAGCTGGTCGAAGTATGAAATTAGTCTTTTATTTACTGCAACTTCCACCTACCTGAGTGGGAAGCCTTGATGAGACACATAGGAAAATTTTAAGAATTAGAGAAATCAATATTTCAAAGCATAGATACTGGTAAAAGAAATTTGACGCAAAATTTGAACACATAAACTAACAGATCTTACAGCCTTACAGATCTGAAGACGTGATGAATTAACAATGCATGATTAGAGTAGTATGACTAACATCTGACCCAAGTAGGCTGCTAACATGACCGTGTAGCGGATATTTTCATACGGAGACTAAAATCAAATTAAACATATTGACTTTGCTCTAAAAACACCTCCTCAGACCAAAGGGTTAAATTGGAATTAATTAAGGGAAAAAAGTTGTCGTGGGCCGGTCAATATTTAGTTTTAATCATAAAATACCTGCTTGAATGTTGGCAGATAAAAAGTGTTAATTTGTGACTGACAATGGGCCCATCCAGCTTTCTTTTTCTCTTCCTGCGGTGGAAATGAGTTCAGAGTGCGCATGTCCGTGGAGCAGAGAGAGAGAGAGCGCAGAAAGGTGGGGCTGAGAGCAGCTGGTATGTGAGCGTGCGGACACAGAGAGTGTCCCTGCGACCTGTGTTGTACTGTGCTGTTACTCCCCCTCCTACAATCACATGCGGATAACCAATATAGCTGTTTAAAGCTTTAATTGTTTCACGTTTGGGTCATTCAAAATGAAAACAGATTTGCATTAATGAAATAATAAGGTTCTTAAGCTGAATCTGTGTGATGTTTATCTTACTTGGATGGTGATAAATAAGTGACACTTTTGGCTTGCTCTCAGTACGGACAAAATAATAGTCTTCATTTGTGTTCTTGTTCTTCTTTTCATACACCTGGGACACGAGAGTCCGAGAAAGAAGACATAGCAGCTAAGGTTGGGGCCTACCAGGGAACGGACGAGAATCACTGAACACCCGTTACATTCACTGGTGTCATCTGCCTGCGCGGCCCAAACCAAACTTGCCAAGGCTAGTGCAATTTTATCCACAAACTCTTCACACATACAAACACACGCATACACCCTCGCACACAAACATACACACACTTACATGTAAACACATACGCTCATACACTCACATACGTTCAATGCCACAACAATTACATGCACACAAAGTGTTTTTTCACATTCATAAGGAGTACTAACTAGGGGATAATTACAAATGAAGCTTGGCAACTGACTGACCAACTACAGCATATCATTAGATGGGAATGGTGATTCCATTACCCAAATATAGGGTCTGATTTAACCTGGTATGATTCAATATCTGATATCGGAATTGTTTATAATTGTAGAAGGAGATAAATGTTGTGGTGTAGAAGGAGAGTGGTGTAGACATTAGAGGCAGGTTGTTGGTTCTCTGTGAGAACTGGTGGACTTTTGGGTCTCTATTTTCATTGTACCTTCACAGACATTTGAGTTGAAAAAGTGACAATTTTGCTAGACTAATTGTGTCTGTAGACAATTTCATATTTAGTCCCAGTGAGGGCTTTTAGTTTTTAGAGCGATACATTACTGGTTTTCTCTGAGGTTGGCAAATTTACTCCATTCTCCTTTGAAGAAGTGGCTGTGGTAACACGTTGTTTTGAAAACACATTTCTATTTTGATTTAATTTGATTTAGGTGACTCTCTTTGGATAGGGAAATTATCTTTCCTTTAATAGTGTCTAAAGGTCTACGAATAAGGGAGCGAAAGAATATTATTTCACAATGCCAAAGAGGGGCTCTGGAACTTCAAAAGTAACTACCCCTGTTGGTGTAGTAGAGAAAAGCAACCCCCTCATTAAAGGGATTGCAGAGGTATCAAAGAAATGGCATAATCGCTGGCCTGAAATTGATCGACCCTGGCCGGTGGAGGGAACCCTTAACCTGGAGGTAATTAAAACAATACAGGTGCTTGTGTCCGCATACAAGGCGGAGCAAAAGAAAGGTAAAAAGGGAAAGAAAAGAAAGGAGAAGAGGCAGACAGAGCTAGGTATTTTGGAGTTGTTTGAGAATGAGGGACAGAAGCGGCTAATGATATCTAAGGAAAAGAAGGAAAAGCTTGCAGAGGAATTAGGGAACAGTTTGGAGGTTAATCGGAGGTTGCTAGCAGAGGCCAACACACCTTTTTTACATACCGCCCCAGTAAAACACCCCCCACCTTATGAGAAGGAAGTCAAGCTCTCCAACGTGTATCCTCAGCTCCCTGTGATCAGCCAAAAGGAGCGACAGAGAGGAGGAGCTTATGGAGAAAGCACTCCAAGATACAACCTGCGCATTGAAAAGAAGGATAAAACTGGTAAGATGTTTCCAGTGATAGCACGAGGACAGAGGTTGGAGTATAAGCCCTGGCAGAATACAGATATGTCACACATTATTGAAAAGCTGCCCATTCTCCAAGATGGAGCGCATCCATGGATTTCCAAGTTGGAGGAAGTTTTAATAGGAACACAGCCCGCTATGGGAGATATCAAGAGACTTCTAGCTAATCTCCTTGGGGTTCCAGTCATGGAAGAGATCCTGGTGAAAGCAGGATTGAACCGATTTGTGGCAACGGCCGTGAATGATGCAGACCTGTTTGCTGCAAGTAGAGGGCGGATGTGGAAAGCACTGAGAGAAACATACACCACCAATGTGCATCCAGACAACATTCTCATCGAGCAGTTGGGGCAAAACGAGAATCCACGAGCTTATGTGTCAAGGGCTCATCAAATGTGGAGAAATGTCACAGGAAACGATCCGGATTTGAATCAGATGGAGCAGTCAATCCTGAGAGCCAAACTACAGGAAGGGCTGCCAGTACCAGTGCGAAGCAAATTAGCAGAGGTGGTTGGACTCGGTAGCATGACAAAGAGCATCTACACAGATCATGTAGCACACCAGGTCGGGCTATATCGAAAGAAGGAACATGTTCAGAGGGAACAAGATCTGGAAATCCTCAGGAAACTCAACCAAATACAGTTGACTGATAACAGGAAGAAGGAGAAAATACAGGCCGCAGTCATGCTGGGACATTCCCAATCCTACTGAGTCTGTTGATTCAAGAGGAACATGGGCAAGCCCATGTTTCAAGGGGGGAAGTCAAGAGAAAAATCAGCAGAAGAATCATAAAGGAGTATGTTTTTGGGCACCCTACCTGCTTGAACAAATGGATCATGTCATAGACAGATGGACAATCTGTCTGAAAACAATGTTAGGAGAGGTGTGAAGGTCCCTGCTGGTTAAATTCTGACTCCAAAAGGCCCCATGCGTGAGCTAGTCATGGATTTTGTTGATATGATAAAACCGATTGGAGGCAAGAGATATATGCTAGTTGTTGTAGATAGATTTTCGCGATGGCCGGAGGCCTGTCCTACCAAGCGTAAGGATGCTCAGTCTGTTGCCAAGTTCTTATGTCGTGAGGTTATAAGCAGATGGGGACTTTCAGATCGCATATCCTCAGATAATGGGAAAGAGTTTGTGGATAAAATGCTAAAATTAATTCTACAGAATTTGAGAAATTTAAAAAAATGTTCAGGAGCAGTCTATCATCCTCAAAGCTAAGGTATTTGTGAAAAATTAATGGTATTCTGAAAAACCGCATTGTCAAAATCTGCCAACACGCAGGTCTAAATTGAGTAGCAGCG
Source organism: Pagrus pagrus (assembly GCF_965226575.1). Classification (NCBI taxonomy): domain Eukaryota; kingdom Metazoa; phylum Chordata; class Actinopteri; order Spariformes; family Sparidae; genus Pagrus; species Pagrus pagrus. The sequence goes on from NC_140198.1 coordinate 9,212,427, forward strand.
TTTCCACTTGCATTGATTGGCGTCGCTCGAGTGAACTTCGAGATTTGCGTATGACGCCTCACGAATTGCCCACAGGCAGACGGAGGCTTATATCTTGTCTGAGTTTATCCCTTTTAGAAGATAAAATAAAGGCGTGCGTCAAATATTTGACAAATTTACATAGAGTATAGTCACGTATGTCTCCGACAGGCAAAAGTAGAAGGAGGTGCTAGAGAGGCTTGAGAAATAATAATAGAAAATAAATTTAAAAAAAAAAAGAAACAAATAAATAGATAAATAAATACATTTTTAAAAAAAAGAAGAAGCAAAAAACAGACACAGTGAAACCTGGAGACAAGGTGTTCGTGAAGGTCTATAGAAGGAAATGGTTCAATGAACGCAGAGAGGGACCATTTGAAGTTGTTCGTAGCACCGGAACAGCAGTCCAGGTTAAAGGGTCACCGATGTGGTATCACTTATCACACTGTGTCAAGGTGCCAGGAGAAGGAACCCTACCACCCCAGGACCAAGATTTGAAGGCACTGGAACATCAGGGGAAGATGACTGTTTGCTTGTATTAAAGGCCACTATTAGATAGGAATGACTCAGAAAGAGAAGAGGAGGATATTTTGTTAGGTTTCTTTTAACCTTCATTTATCTGTTATTTTGATGGAGTTATACCTTTTTTTGTTTGTTTTGTGTTAGGTTGGATGAATGTTACTCAGATTGCTGAGGAGATGAAATAATAGATGTGTAGTTATTGACAATGACAAATAGAAAGCAGTAGCATTGCCTGGAGCAGAGGTGTCCAAACTTTGATTGGGAATCAGAATGGACAAAGGGGGGAATGGAAAAGGAAATAAGAAAACAAAATGCAAAATTATAGATTTAATGTAAAATTAAAAATTGAAATTTGAAATTTGAAAATGTATGATATTAAAGCAGATTAGGTTGCACGGCTGTTATTACGGGGTTTATTGTAGGCCACATTAGGAGATTAGTATGACATGACAGGGGTATAGGAGCAGATATACCTGACATGCCATACAAAGCAAAATAGAAATAAAGGGGAGATTGTTTGAGAGCGGTAAGTGCGCTGTTTCTGGTCCTGGAATCAGATTTTGGACATGCCTGATTTAAAACATACAGTAATAGTAACGATGTTTTATCTCCAATGTATAGTATCTGATGTTTTTTGTCTGCAAAGATACTGGTGTTTTCTCTCTCTTCTCAGAATAATAGCGGAGAGATTAACCTGTCCAGGGACCCGAATATGGACAGTGAATGGACTCAGAGACTCAAGCACGGACAATGGACAAGGGTGGCGGGCCCTGGACAGGAGAGGAGAGTATGGGACAGGACTGAGAGAGAAAATGCACTGATTCAGAGTGCCATGGACAACACTCACCAGGAGATGATACATTAGAATGATATAATTGTGACGGTTGAGATGTAGAGTTGGATACATTTCTATGTTTTCATATTTATGTATATGTATACATTGTAATGTGGAAGTTGTTGTGTTTTGTTGTAATACTGTGATCTATACAAGGGAATCATGGAATGAGTAATGATCTTAATGGTATAATACTATAGTTAGGTTTATTCTTTATACCTCTGCATAGCAATATATATACATACATTTTGATAATTTGTGAAAATAGGATTTGTGAAAGTTTTTGAGTTCAATGGCTGATTGACATGTGGTCATTAAATTAGAAGGTAAATGGTAATTGGTAATTGTAAATTATAAAGGAGTTTCCCTGCCTGGATTGGCCTGAAGGTGTGGATTCTTCATAGTTGATTAGTAAGGTTTCCTATTTCTTTTTGAAACTCCTTAGGAGGAGTTGGTTTTTGGAATGGGAAGCAACAGCTGACGTGTGGGATTCCCTTACAGCTACACTTAAGGAGCCATAAGCAAGCATTTCTAGTGTACGCAGTACTTTTCAGAGTTTGCTGGAAAGACGTGTACCTGGAGGGAGTCCGGCAGGTGGGGCTAAGGTTAGCCGAATTTGACCATATTAGGATAAGTTATTAGTTTACCTAGTCTTAAAGTAAATCTAAAATAAGGTGCTATAGGAACTTAATAGGAAACTAGTTAATTAATCGACCCCAAATTGCAGTTTAAAATAGAACTTTTAGAGTAGTAATAGGTTTGGATGAGGAGGATTTTGTTGAAAACAGACAAGCATTGCGACGAAGTTGGATAATGGTAAATCATGGTGAATGTGTTTGTATGCCTCTCTTTTCGAGACCTAGTGGGCCTCGAAGGGGGGAATTATGAGGTATCTGGGCAACAACACATTTTGAGCTATGATTTAACTGTGATATGTTGTTCCTGGTTGTGGGGGTTAAGGAAGGTGTCAGATGGGAATGACATCTGTTAGGTGACATTAGAGTAATTAGTCAGTTCTATGTGTGTTTTGGAGGGCAGTTGGAGGACAAGATAATAGAGTTTAACTGGTATGCCAAATGGTCAGGAGCCGGTTCAACTATAGATTACCCCAAAAGGACAGAGGGACAGTCAGGTCAGTTTTAGGGCACAAGTCCCAAAGAAGGACATCAGTAGAGTAGGTAATTTATAGAGGAGGTGACATTCCATAGGAGACTGATCCACACCTCTTTGGCCTATTGGATAGAGAAACCCTAAAATCTACCAAAGTGACCAATTAGAAGAAGAGGTAGATGTGGGCGTAAGTACTTTAAAAAGGCCCGCGCAGATAGAGAAGGTTAGGTGAGTACTTGTAGATTTCCTAGATCAGAGAGGATTTCTGGTAGAGCAGAGGGCAAAGCTTTAGGGAGAACTTTGCCAATATTGGGAACACCGGGTGTGGCCACACTGGTTCGGACGCAGGCTTGAAAGCTGTTTCAATAAAGATTGCTCTATCCATTCTCACCCAGCCTCGCCTCCGCAGATTCACTTATCATCAAACTACACGCCGACATCTTTAGAGGAAGAAAGCCCAGAAACAACAGTTCTTACAAAAACAACAATATACACTTCACTTAGGTCGGTAACGTGGATTGTAACGCGTTATGTTACATAACTATAGTGATATATTACTGAAATACTATAATTTAATTTATGTTTGCAACTTGTTACTTTCTTTGTGTGTGTGCGTGTAGGTCCAGGTTTGGCATTCATCGTCTTCCCACGTGCTGTAGCCATGATGCCCATGCCTCAGGTGTGGTCCGTGTGTTTCTTCGTCATGATCATTCTGCTGGGATTGGACAGTCAGGTACCAGCCAAACCTCTCTGAGAGACCGAATGTTTAAATGAATGAACAAGCCCTGATTATCTCTTCCCGCTTTCTGGTTCCTCCCAGTTTGTTGGTCTGGAGTGTCTGATGACGTCGCTGGTAGATCTGTTCCCGACTTACCTGCGCCAAGGCTTTAGACGTGAGCTCGTTCTGCTGGCTATCTGCAGCACCTGCTGTGTGCTGGGACTCTCCATGGTCACTGAGGTGCGTACTGTTGCACTACGTGCTGGACTTTACTTTCCTCTGTATTATCTGCCATATTATTTATGTGGCAGTTCATGCGCTTTAGAAACAGGTTAAATATTACAAATAGCAAAGAAGAGAACGCAGTGAAAGAGGCATTAAAGGAACTAAAAACTACAAAGGACACAGAACACAAACAAAGTGGGGGACCTCAGAACATCTGCCATACTGGTGTTGCATAATAATGACGATGGGATCAGGGTTGTTTATCATTTTTAGGATTAGGCTGGGGTTGGGTTTCTTTTTTCCAGGCAATAAAAAAAATCTGAAATACAAAAAAATCACGTTAAATCCATCATAAAAAGACCAGTTCTCATTTTGTTGAAGTACTTTGCCAGATCCTGGCTGATGTACAGATTGTGTAGGATCAAGTTTTGTAAGAAGATGTATTTTAAAAAAGCTTACCCTTAGTCATTATCAGAATCATTAATATTGGTTATTAAAGTTACTTCCTTGTTTATAGGGAGGGATGTACCTGCTCCAGCTGTTGGACCATCACGTCTGCAGCGGCACCACCCTGCTCCTCCTCTCCCTCAGCCAGTCCATCAGCATTGGCTGGGTGTACGGTAAGTCAGGGACAACACAATCAACCACATGAAGACTATTTTCAACGAGGCAAATACCACTTGATGCGTGTAGGAGTGAGAGTACATACGCATGATCTGATATCCCCGCGTTCGTATTCTCATAATTAATGTTGCTCCGGCTCCAGGAACGCCATCGCAACGGACCAGTCAGGTTTTTGTAGCGTCATAGCTTTCCCGCTACACATGTGAGAAGTTATCGTTTCTATCCTTTTTTCAACAGGCTTGAAACATTTCCTGTAAATTTTGTCATCTAAGACTAATCAGACATCAACAGAATATTTAAAAAAAATCCATTGTATCCTTCCTTTTCCCTAAAGGTGCTGACCGCTTTTACAACAACATCGCAGACATGATTGGTTATCGTCCATTCCCGTTGATGAAGTACTGCTGGACCTACATCACTCCCTTCATCTGTTTTGTAAGGCTCATGTTATTGGTTGTGTTTCTACCTTTCTTGTGATGTATGATCTTTAATGTAAACAATCATGAGAGAAACGAGGACCAGATGTATGTGCCGATCAATCACAGGCAGAGATGCACACAGCTGTGAATACACACACATAGATGGTGGATTTATTGTGTTGTAACATCACTACATCTTCTTACCTTTTTGCTGTTGAACTCTTTTCCTCGGGGCTAACTTGTAATCCCTCCCAGCTCAACATGATTATGAAAGGATTGCGCTTCATGTTCTGTTTACATTCCCTCCTCCGGCGCTTCTTTATAATATGTTTTGATGTCCAGTAAGTAAAGATTCTTTTGGAAAATAAGAGCTTGTGAGGTGAGGGTTCATTTCCAGGTGCTTGTGTTATATATTTAGACGGACTGCAATGTTGAACACCAATCCACTCTGTCTCCTCCATTTGCAGGGCACGTTCATCTTCTCTATTGTTAAATACTCCCCGCTGAAGTTCAGTAACAGTTACGTTTATCCACTCTGGGCCAACATCTTGGGCTGGTTCATCGCCAGCGTCTCCCTCTCCCTCATCCCACTGTTTGTGCTGTATAAATTAAAGCATGGAGAAGGCACTCTTCAACAGGTGAGCATGAGAAAAAACATATTAAAATAATCACCGACTCATTGATGTTTATGTGGCAACTTGGGGCTGGTTGGCGCTGCTTGTGTTGCTGTGAGGTATACATTTATTGAGCAAACAGTGTTGAAAAAAAGTTTTAATTTGTTACAGGTTTGTTCGGATCAGTGCTCCACCTTTCACTAAGAGCTGTGTTATGAGCGAATAACAGCTCAGTGTGTTTGTACTGGCCTCACTCAAAGCTCAACTGTCCTGCTGGGACAGGAGATTGGTGTATCCATTAGACCCCTGGTATTCCTACAGGAACAGTTCCTCTCAGCACCTCTCTCACATGGCCAGGCAAAAACACGAGTGGGATTATATTACTCGCAAAACATTTGAATTTCGAACTTTGTGCCATGCCCTGCTTAAGGATAAGTATGGTGATATTGTAGATGTCTCTCGTTAGAGTGCAACGCACAGGGACACTGCTATTCCTCACACTCATAACACTTTATTGACTTTGGCTCCCGTCCTTCCGGTGACCCCATGGGACCTTATTTCAGAGAAACTTTGTATGGTAGTGAATGGAGTAAAAACACACATCACACATATGGTGTTTGTGAATTAAACAGATTATTTTTTAAGTCAATGAACTTACTGTTTGTCCTAAAGATAGTAAAATATCATCTAGTTTTGTGTTAAACCGCTCAGTGAACCACATCGTCCCTCTCAACACACGTCACCAACACCAACATGCCCGCAACTCAATTCAAACAGGATCAAAACATTATTTGTCTCTCCAGATTGAATACTGTACATTTTCTTTCCAAACAAGGCCCCATGAGGTCCACGGGAAGGGGTGTTACTTCAGCTCTTTATAGATTTTTGCATGGTTAGTCCTCTCACACCGTTGCCAGCACATACAAAAAATACTTTAAACTGTGCAGCTGGACTGTTCTAAGAGATCGGCCAAAATCCTGTTTGGCCCAACCGCAAACAGAGTTCAGACCCACCCTTGTCTCGGTCGCACTGCATTGCTTTACTTTAACCTAGAAAAATGATTCAAAGGTTATGTTTCTACCTGTACCTGTCAGCGGGATTACACACTGAATAACACACTGCTGAATGGACAGTTTTAAAAGTCAGAAACTCTGTTATCGTACTGTACATACAGGAGTAAATGTGCCATGTTTTATGTTCAGTGAATTTCTCTTGACTCTTGCATTTCTTTTTTTCCCTCAGCGATTATTGTTGCTCTGCCAGCCCGTCGACGACCTCCCCATGCAAGAAAAATGTCTTTCTGCACTAGGAACCAACGGCACGGCTACTCACACTGAGCTCAAGCCTTTATCCCACAATGGGGAGGTCGCTCAGTGAACACAAACAAGTTGTTCATCTGAGAGGTGTATTGTAATTAGTGTAAATAAGGGGCATTTAGTACAGTGAATGCACCCGTAGGAAATGCAAAAAAAAAGGTAGGGTAACAACATATCCATCCTGAGGTGCATTCGGAGCACAAGAACACAGCAACTGCAAAAAGGAGCATAAAACTACCACAGTTACTCATATTGCTCAAAGAACATATCAGTTCATGGTGAGTAATGTTTTGCTGTGAATGTCTTTCCAAAACATGTCTCAGGGGTCGCGTTTAAGTTTCCAACGGGCTAGTCTTTACCAACTTTGGAGATTTCTGGAGGTCTCTTTTTATTTTGTTAGTCAAAGAGATTTGACAAACAGCTTAAATCCTTCGGTATTTAAGTGGGGTTTGGATGTGAAGCTTTTTTTTTGAAAATCTTTGTTAAAACCCAAATGTCATTGTTAGCAGTTTGATAAATGCCTTGTCACCGCTTACTCTGTTAAAAAACATTATTTTGGGGTGATGAAACTGCCTCATTTTGTAAAGATGGATTAAATGTGTTTCTCCTGAATATAGCCGCGGCTTGTGCCAGGATTTACAGCTGTAACTGTAGTGTATGTGCTTCATTTAAAGGTGCAACATGAAATAATTTTGTTTGAAAACGTTCATATCGAATTAACTATCAACAGAATGTGGAGGAATAACAGAATTGACTTTATGACATATTGCAATGTTCAGACTGCTAACCAGCTAGCCCCCGGGCCGTCCCGGGTTCAAAGCTCCTGTGCTAGTGAGGTATCTGAACAACAGCACATCCTGTACTATGTGTTACCTGTGATACGGTGGTCCCTTTTTGAGGTTTAAGGAACACAGCTGTTCTGTGTGTGTGCGTTAAATGTTAGCTATAAGATAAGGCCTTTAAATGGTATTGAACTGAGCTCGGCTCTCATCATAATTGTCTGGATCTGGCTTAACGTATACATTTCCATATAGAGACAGAGAGAGAGATTCGGGGCTGCTTTAAGTCGTAAAGTCCAGAAGTGACATCAGCACAGTTAGGTAACTTATAGATTCAATTACTATCTCACCTATTGGATAGATGGACCCTCAATCTACCAAAGTGACCAATTAGAAGAAGTAGATAGTTGTAGGCGGAAGGGATCTAACAAGGCCCGCACAGACAGAGAAAGTCAGAGGTGGACACTTGTAGATTTCTTTGATTTAAAGGGGATTTCTGGTTAGCGCAGACGACAAAGCCTTAGGCAGAACTTTGTCAGATATTGGGAACACCGGGTGTGGCCACACTGGTTCGGACGCAGGCTTGAAATTTGTTTCAGTAGAGAATGTTCTTTCCATCCACCACCTGCCTCCGAGGACTCTCTTACCATCAAACTGCACGCCAACCTTTTTGACGACTACAGTCCAGAAACAACACTAGCATTGTAAACATCAACACTTCCCAGGTGCTCCGAGCTCCCTGACTGGACCACTAGCTGCTTGGCTAACTGAGCTAACTAGCTAACGGAAGCTACAGTTGGCAGCAGTTAGCGATTCCTTTAGTGTTATACTGCCCCCTATTTCCTGTATAAATAAGTTCAACAAGTGGCCAATTCTTACATATTGCACCTTTAAAGCATAGACACATGCTAAAATCACAAAGGTCAGTTTGTTGTTAACTATTTGACGCATTTTAAGGTGTTTTTCCTCCTGTTTTTGTAACCTGAGCAAAATACTGATGGTTTTTCGGTAATGTGCATGATACGTTCGCTCATTTTGTATTTTAAAACATTAAAGGGGCTCTTTGTAACAATTTTAGCAATTAACATGTATTATGTATCCACTTTTTATCTGCCGTATGTGATGATTTTGACGTGAAAAATGAGACCCTCCCGCCTCTCTTGGCTGCTTACACAAGCCTGTGGACGATTTATTTAAGTTGTTTATGCTGGACTGTGGATTTCTTTGTGAAGGACTCGGGTTTGATTTTCCGCAACAGTCCAAAGGAAGTGACTTTATGCACGATCTCGAGTGCCTCGACTCGGTGCCTCTCTCTGCTCCGCTAACAGAGAGCGACAGTAGCTAACAGTACTTAAACTGCTCGGCTTCCAGCCAACACAGATGTTCCACAGAGCCACTTTAAGCAGCTGTGTTATTTTAATCATTCACTCAATGCTGTCTGCAATTTTGCCCTGTGTAGCACTGAAGTATATCACGTATAGTACGGTATGTATTCACCCTGTATCGTGCTGCATGTGCCTTTTAAAACTATGGTTTGTGCTTTACAACAACAGTTATTTCACAGTACTGTAACTCTAGAATCAACTTCCTCTTGATGCACACTCACACACAACAGATTAAGAGGTGAATTGTGATCATTTCTTTGTGAGTGTGAGTTTGGAGAGGTGTGTTTGTACCGCATCAGATACCGAACATGAGTTCAACCCTTGTTGGACTCAGTTGGCCCTGACATTGGACTTGGTCAAGAATAAATCTTTCCATTTACACAAAAACCTGTTTCTCTGTCGTATTTTAAGTGTTATTATTATATTATGGATTTCATGTATGAAACTTTGGGGAAACAAATTAGCAGAGATGGCAGAAGATTATTACATGTAAGTTAATGTGATCACATTATCATGTCACATAAAAGGTTAATGAAACACCTTGTTTTTTACAATGAGTGTCTCTGCCATCCACATGAGTGCATCTACCTTATTCACATTCATGGTTGTTAAATTAATTGTAAAATAATCCTAACCAGCCTGATTCTCAGTTGGCCGGCTTTTCCAGATTATCTTAACCTAACGACGCATTTGTTCATTCTGGAATATGCTGCTATTTTCTTTGTCAGGCTTTGCTCTGTCTCTGCGTTATCTTATCATTACTTTCTATGCCTTGTAGAGCACTTTAAATCTGTGTTCTCCATCTGTACTAGAACCGTAATGTAATAAAAAAAAGGAACAATAACTCACACAGATGAATTCAAATTCAATAATGTCACACAGATGTTGAAGCAGCAGGACACTGGATTTCGGTACATTTTTCTGTTTTCTCTTTCAAACTCATGGACCTGCAATATTGAAAACACCCCGAAACATGTGCGACGTTATAAGGCTTTGTTATTCCAGTGGCTTCAGTACTTGCATATTAAACTTCTAAAATCATTTATTAATCACTACTTCAGTAGAGGATGATTTCAATTCGATTATGTGTCTATTTTCACGACTAATTGATTAATCTTTTAGTCTTTATGAGAATATCACAAATTATGAGAAATTCTCTTCACAGTTCAAATTTCTTCATTTGTCCAGAAACCCAAAGACTTTCCATTAACTAACTTAAATAAAAGAAGCAAATTCTTACATTTAAGAAGCTCGAACTAGCAGATATTTGATATTTTTACTAAAAAAAAATGGCTGACATGATTAATTGATAATCAAAAAAAGTTGCTGATATCTTTTTACACAACTGCACATTGCCTGTGTAGAGTGTAGACTCATCTCATCCATCATCCTGCCAAAGAAGTTAATATTTTCAGTGTGATCCCAGTCATATTTCAGGCCCATGTTTTGCCCACGGGCCCCTGAACTTTTCACTTCAGACTCCCCCATGTTCCTCACGTTTCACCTCTTATGCTTGACATACCATCTCAGGCAGTTTCACACCAATTCAATCTTTAAGTCTAGTGACTCGTTTGGAGTCACGTGACTCACAGTATGGTCTGAATTAAGGACATGGAGTCAAGTTCTCAATAAAGATACGCATGAATCATCGTGAAGTTTAGATTGGACAATGTAATGGCTATAGCATAATGACACCATTGGTGTTTGGATTGGTCCCGATAAACCTCGCTTTCACTTCTCACAATTTCGTCTGGATATGAAATCTCAAGGGAAAATGAAGGCTGACTGGCGATCCAGTCAAGCTGGCAGCCTGGCACCATTCTCCATAGCTCCTTTGACATCTCCGTTATAGACTAAATGAAAGAATAAACTCCTGTTGTGCCGTACATTGTTGGTAGTAACTACTTTGAGGAAAACAGAAATGATCCAGTTGTCTTTGCAACTATGGCAACAATGGTAATACCACTTGGAAAAGCTACAAAAAGGTAAACAATCAGAGCCTTTTTAATGCTGTTTGCTAAAAATGGCATTGTGGTTGCTTAAAGTCAAAATGTTTCACACTGATTAGATGCCATTGTTGGTTGGGCATCACTTGGAATTAAAAGTTTTGTGTGTCTGTGCTTTTCTAGCGGTGGGTTTGTACAACCAACAGCCAGCGGTGGTGCTGATTCAGTGGATTTTGAGCTGGATATACCAGGTGCCGCAAACCAAGTAACGTTACATCCTGGTTGGGTTATTATTTTTCCTAACTCGGTGTATGTGTGTGTGTGTGGAGGCACTGCCGGTCTGACTGCCTGTCCCTCAGAATTAACATTACACAGTTACGTTAAATCAATTGTGCTGTTATCTAAACTGTGTGTGCATAAGAATACCAGGAGAAGTCAATCAGATGCAGCGTAAGGCGGCTGTATGCCTCCATGCACCAGTCAAGTTGCTGTTCCTGAGCTATGGTGTTGACACAGTGTTGAAACAGTGACCTTGACCTTTGACCACCCAAAATCTAATCAGTTCAGCCTTTACTCCAAGTGGACACCTGTGCCAAATTTGAAGAAATCCCCTCTTGGCTTCCTTGAGATATCACGTTCTCAAGGATCGGACGGACGTTCAGAGGGCCAACCTGAAAAAATAAAAAGCAGTGGGATCCATAACAACGCACAAATGAGAGGTGAGGTAACATCTGAATTTTGATTGTTGAACACATCTTAAGCTTTGTGTTTTGTTTTCATTACCTTACTGTGTCCCAGAATTGCAAGGCTGGGGATTTATGACAGGAACATGGGTCTTGGCTCTGTGTTTTAAAGTTAATATGAAGTTATTTAAGTTTTAAAACCAGGCTTTATCTAGCTTGATTATTACTGGGCTGGCTTTGCAGATAATCTTAATCTATATAACATTATTTCGTTTCAATTTACATGTATTAATCACTTCTTTAATTGTCCTGTGAGTGGATTGTACCGTGAAAATGAGACCTTCCCCATCCCTCTTGGTTGCCTATAGAAGCATGTGGACCATTTATTTGCATATCAGAAGTTATTTGTTATCATATCAACCCAATATAAGATTAGTCCCACAACAGGGAAATTTGCATTATTACAGCAGCACAGGACCTGGGATATCACTCCGTCACACATTTAGGGTGAAGCAGCCCGTCCCTGACAGACCTTGGTATTGAAGCGTTTCAACATATCACTCTGTTTATCTGTTTTTGTAAGGCTCCAGACATTTATCAACTGACATGTAGCCATGGAATGGAGGCCCACCACTGTACTTGGCATGTACAATCTCAATAACTGTCACACATGCACACACAGCTGTGAATAAAGAAAAACACATGGTGGATTTACTTTATTGTGTTGACCTTACGGTGCTCATCTTCATCCCTGCAGCTTTGACGCATGAATTCAGCTTCCCATGCCTCCCACTCTACCAAAACAATCACTTCACTTTCCGTGGTCTGTATCAATACAGCGCTAAGCTACCAGCACCGCACCTCAGTTCTTCTGTGCTGCAGGAACCCCACTCTGTTCATGATTCTGGCAAGGTGGAACAAATGTGTTTAAACTCCATGTTACTCAATCATGACCGTTTGGCATCCGTTGTACATTCCAGCTCCAGTTATTCAACCGGGCAACCTTACCAAACCGCAAGTTCTCATGGGCCTAACCAAACCAAGAACATTCCAGATCTGCAAGATTGCTTCGTACAGTGGATGTGAAAAGAGTTCATAGCCTACTGTTGAGGAATCATACAGTCTTATTGAACACAAACTGGTGTGCTTATGTGCTTGATGCATGTGTAAGACGTAATGTATGTGCCAACTACAAACAAGACTCATTACGTCACAACAATGTTGTGTGTTGAACACTTGTATGTCGATGTAAACATGTATGTAATGCTGTGATCCCTCTCACTGGTTACACAAGGCAGAAACAAGTGATAGAGGGGTGGAGTGGCTGTGACAAAGACACCATTCACCTTATTACAAGACACTGTATCATAATGATTTTAAAAAAATTACACTATGCTGATTTAAGTACATTAGTATGCAATGACCAATGTTGCCAGATTTGCCTGACATCAAAAAGTCCCAGTCGGAGCCAACCTCAGTCTGCGGTTGTCTCCTCTAGCACATACTTAACGCCTAAAAGAAGAGAGCAAGGGCTTCAAACCAAACATATTAATGATCCAGAGTCAATTTTACCTCATTGTATTTCCTCTGTTGTATTAACAGTACCTGCTGTGTGCAGTATATCAGTAAGTAGAGCAAAAAAAACGATGCAAAAGACACAACATTTTAATAAAAGACACTGTTTATTGACTTGCTTGTTTGTCATCTTATAGGAAGAGCATACAATGTAACAACAGCGTAATAATTTAAACACTATATAAATAAAACTTGGACATGATTTGGAGGAAATGTATTTCTCTGTCAGGTTCGAAGGGGAATAAAACAATTAGGGTGCAAATGATAAAAAAAACGAAAACAAAACGGAGTGACAGGATTCTAGCACCATTTTTTTTTCTCCACAAATTAAAGCTGTTAGTAAAGTAATGAAGATACAGTAAAAGCAATTTGTGTCGAAATGACTGACAGTGACTTCCCAAAAAATCATCTATTTTATTTGTTGTTGTTGTTTTCCTAAGCCTGGATCCTAAATTAACCTCTTTCTTTGCTTTGCATCCAATTTCTTTTGTTAACTGACATTTCTGATAGTTGGCAGCCAAATACTAATGAAGTAAAAATGTGCTTAACAACTTGAAAATGTACGTTGAAGCATTATGTAGTAGAGGTAATTGTCAACTCTGTTGCCAAGCGGCCTTTTTTCCTTATTTATCAAAAAAAATAACACAATTGTTAAATGATAAATAAATCTGAATGACCTGTTCTGACACCATTTGGTACGTTTTTTTGTCACACTTCCTGTATTATAAGATGTTTTTAGCTGAATCAATAAGGGCATCTCTGTATCACCACTAATGCCAATGCTTTTACTTTGAAAAGTTAACAGTTGCTTCTCACTGTGTGAAGAAAAAGCTTAGTGGTACAGTGTCGGGGACACACTGTTCACCGGAACGTTTTAGTTTTTGGCATCGCTGATAGAAATATTTGGCAGAGGGCTCAAACATTTGGATTTTATATGAAACAGCTTGGTGTTTTATGAGTTAAGTCTATATGCAGTACTGTACATGTTTTCAGTACATTATTAACTCAGTTCACTTGCTGAATTTAAGTGGGGGTGGTGTGGAGAAGGAATTGGATGGAGAACTGAGTTGTTCTGGATAGAAAAGAGATTATCCAGCAAAATCCCCGACAGCAGGTCACCATTTCCTCGAAAACATTTCTTAATCATGTAAACCAGTTGAGGGGGGAAAAATACACTTACATAAGTGTCTACAATGTGTCTGAGTTGCATAATTTCCAGAATGAAGGCACTACTGTGGGTATGTATGTGTGTTCGAGTGTTTTAGCATGTTCCATAGGTGGTGGTCAAAGTTCAATCCACTTCTGTCAGGCCGCAGGGTCTCCTGAACTCTTGACCTCGCTCGTGAATCCACTTGTTGGACACTGACAAAACAGAAAAAAACAAAACAAATGTCAGCGAGCTAAAGATTGCTGTGTTGGTTTAGTAATGTCTGTGTTGCTGCGATAATTTATTCATTATTTATGTGGCAAGTTTGAAACTTGCGCGATGATCTTTAATGTCCTCGACAACCTCTATTGTCTCATTAGCCACTCGTTAGCAACCGCCAATTTAATGACACATAAACGCTTCATAATTCACAAGTGGGGTATGTACTGGTGTATTTTATGTCTTAGAACAAAACACGAAAACTTCTTTAACTTGTGTTAACCACAGGTCTCATTTCAAGAATTTAATCTACTTCTAATTGACTTTGACACGAGGGAACCATAAGTGGAAAAATGGTAACTTATTTCCTAGTTATAGGACCCATTCCTGCGACACTCTATTGGGACTATTTCTTCAATAGAAAAGAGCTCAACCTAAAACTGATCATAGTTAAATCTGTGGATCACAAATAACCCTCATGTCAACATGGCTACATACCTCTTAGAATAACACTGAGGGTATTTTGTGAATCGCCTCAAATAACCCTAGAGTATGTTTCCTTAAAAACTTGAATCAGCCTCATAGGTCTAATTCTCCACATCACATTTGTTATTTCCCAAAAGCTGATGCAGTTAATGTAACGGAGGCCAGAGGAATGTTTTATGCCTGAGCAAGCCAGCATACAAATGCATAACATCTGGGTATGTGTTTCCCTGTGTAAACTTTGGGTGCTAAATTTACATGTTGCAAAAGAGATTTAAAGCATAAGTACCGTTTTTTACAACCTGGACCTTATTTCTGGCAAAACATATGGTCATTTACTCACCCAGATAACTTTGGTGTCATTCGGCGTCGTTCGGACGAAATTAGATCCAGTGTAGCGGCGATATATCCATATAATGGGAGAGACGGGGCAGCGACACACAGCCTCTATATAACGCATTATCTGCCACGAAACTAGTTAATTTCATCAATATTTTGTTATGAAATGCTAGCGCTATTCCCCTCTGAGTCCGGGCTCGTCCGTTATCAACATCCGGGGTCAAACTAGCAGTAGCAGCTACAGGTAAACAAGCCGCGCTGTCGCGGGTGCGCGCGCAGCTCAGAGACGACATCTTCCAGGTCAGAGGTAGTAGATCAGCCTACAGACCCCGGATGTTGACAATAGACGAGCCCGGACTCAGAGGCTAATAGCGCTAGCATTTCATAACAAAATATTGATGAAATGAACTAGTTTCGTGGCAGATAATGCGTTATATAGAGGCTGTGTGTCGCTGCCCCGTCTCTCCCATTATATGGATATATCGCCGCTACACTGGATCTAATTTCGTCCGAACAACGCCGAATGACACCAAAGTTATCTGGGTGAGTAAATGACCATATGTTTTGCCAGAAATAAGGTCCAGGTTGTAAAAAACGGTACTTATCCTTTAAGTTGAGCCTGTCTAAACGCGTCTCCTTCAGTTGGATTGATTGACTGTCATAATGGCAACAACTCTAATGATCTCAAAAGTCAGAGTACACTTTTGTTAAATTTCCTTTGATGAAAGATGCACAACTACAGCATGGATGTCAGATATGTGATGCAATGGCCTGCTGGGAGCATTTCTATGAATGAGAGGGGGCAAAATCACACATGAAAACCAAATAATACATAAATCTCTTCTATCGATTGCTGATGGAAGAGATTTCCATGTTCGATTTGATGTATGAACACTTCATTGTGATGAATCTAAATTCAGACTCACCCCATTTACTTCCTACTAAGACAGGACAGGCTGCATGTCTGGTCCTATAGTCTCCCTCTCCACTCTTGAAAAGATTGTACCAGAAGACTGCCGTCCCCTGCGAGAGAAACGACACAAACTTTATGGTAACATCCAAATGTGCGAGACAGAAGGAATGTGGAGAGACACATGCAGGAAAGATAAAACCTGGAGGAGAAGTGGCTTCACGCTGTGAGTGATTTATCGCAGCAGTATTTTGATCCATATTTTCCTCCAGCAGACTTTGGTTGCTTAACAACTACAATAAGTTATTGTTTGCCTCATAAACAAAACGCATATGGAGACTATTTTGCAGCTTAGTCAACTGGAAGTCAAATGTGAAGATCTTAGAAAGCCGAGCCTGCAGGGGGAATCTGAGGACATATTATTGTATTATTAGATTATCATTGTGCCCGAATATTGTGAGGAAAATATGATTGAATTTGTAAAGGGACTGATAAATGAGAAACTGGAAACAAGAGGTGAGTCTGACATTCAGAAGGCGCCATGCTTTACAAGAAGAACATAGAATTTGCAATAACGTTGATCCCGATTGCCGTGTTTTTAACAGTATCAATTAGAGGTGTAATTATTACACCAGTGACAGTTTTAGGGCATATTTAAAGTTGCAAGAGATGAAATGAATGGGAGTGGAAATTGAGTTGGAAAAACAAGAAATACTGAGGGTCTTGTTTAACCTCAATGAATTAACAACTGAATCAATATGAATTAACAACTGTACACGAGTTCAGTGTGTCTTGCTTCAGTTTGTAACATATTGTGATGTTTGGTTTTGATAATGGTACTTGGAGGTTTGATGTGGTAAAAGTAAAACTTACTGACGTTCAGCACATTAATCATTAAACTGACACCAACACTGTTTGTCTAACACGCACACACACACACACACACACACACACACACACACACACACACACACACACACACACACACACACGCACACACGCACACACACACGCACACACACAGTCCTTTCACCTTTCGAGGCCAGATTGCTGCTCCAAAGTCAGGGAAGACCGTGGCCCCTCCCGCCTCGACATCGCTCATCTGAGAAAAGACAACAAGTTGGAGACTTCCTCTGTACGCTCCTGGAGGAATATACTCTGGTATTCGACAGTCCTCAAAGGGCGCTTTTTTATCAAAAACACATCTGTGTTTGAGGCTTAGAAAAGCATATCAAATTGCTTTACTTTTCAAGGCAACATATCAAATGCCAACATGTACAGCACATGATGCTAGTAACATATCCTTTGATTTAGAGTGACATCAATTTAGTAATGATGAAAATAATATCCTTTTGAAAATGTGCGTATACATCAATACATATCAGTGGATGCAAATCAACTGACAAACTAAACGTTTATTTTATGTCACTTCAAGAGAAAAAAAAAAAATTAACAATTGTTGACAAGTTGTATATAATAAAAAAAGGTAAAGGTCTTGCAAAAAAAAATTAAAAAATACACAAATGACAAATTACACATATTCACACAACAGTGGAGTGTAAGAAAGTTGCTATATGTACTACAATGCCGATGTTTATATGCACATTTGGCTAAATCCCAAGCCTAATTTGATATATACTGTTTACATGACCAGTATTAAAATCTGAATACCATCATACCTGGAGTCTAATATCAGCGTGCATGTAAACACAGTCACTGAGAAGAAAGAGTGAAGAAGTGTTTGTTTCAGAACAATAGAAAAGGGAATATAGTCTTTCCTTTAACTGACCCATCAGTTGTTCCACACACAAATTTCCAGTTCACTTGACTGTGACGATCAGCACAATACGAGGGTCTAACGTGATTATTGATCTCAAGTGATGGCCGATTATCTAAAATATATACTGGACTGTCGTTTTGTGAGGCATTTTCATTGTACTTTATGTTTTAAGTGTCCCGGACCATTCTTTAACAATTATTGCAGGTAAACTTGATAAATGCAATTAACTGCTTTCACTTAGTTCTGTAATATTTGCTGCTACCTGGCCATATTTTCCCATTAAGGGTTTCATTGTATTCTGTCTTGCTTCATCCTTTCCTTTTCTTATGACCAACTTAAGGTTAAATGATAAACACTCACTCAGCTTATTAGGTACACCTGTAAAATGTCAAGCAATGAAATACTACAGTTCTGCCATGAATTGTAGTTTTATGAACTTGTGGTTTGTCTGTCTTTGTTTTAAGCTGTCAGAATTGTAATAATGTACATTTTCCTGGCTGATTCTGTTTTTTCAGATTTTATAAAAGTCTGGCCTGCTGATTCAGATACTTGCTGATTCAAATCGTCTCTCAAAGAACTATAATTGAAAGCATATAGAAACGTTTGCATGTTTATAATCATGCCTAAAAATGGCCGATTACGGTCTCTGGCCAGTCAAACGGTTTATCACTAACTATTACATTTTTATAAGCAAAATGTATGTCAGAGCTGTTGTACTAGCTTGCATTACATTGTACAGGTGTAGCTTATTAAGTGGCCAGTGAGTGTAGATCAATCATGCACTGAAGCACATACACATCATGTAGTAAGGTAAACGATAAACCTCAATTAATCACGGCTTCATTGGAAAAATATACAACATTCAAGTTGATATCTCATTCAAAAGCAAAATATTTTTCTCTTTCTGGATACCGTTTTATTTCCTACAACCCGGTGTTAGCAGAAGTAAAATAAAAAGTGTCTTCTACATCAGCGTGTTAATAGGGGATAACCAACACAAC
This sequence comes from Pagrus pagrus, assembly GCF_965226575.1. NCBI lineage: Eukaryota > Metazoa > Chordata > Actinopteri > Spariformes > Sparidae > Pagrus > Pagrus pagrus. The sequence goes on from NC_140198.1 coordinate 9,231,075, forward strand.
TCTCCACAATATGTACTGGAACTGATTGACAGAAAAACTTGATACTTAGATATTTGTCTATAAAGTGTCTCGGCCATCCAGGTAATGTGATATCTGTCCAACACCATTTTTAGAGTATTATCTCTAATTCTACATCTACAATTCTACGGGCCAATTAGTGACCCTCTATGAAAGTCAATCAATCCAAGTCCAAGATTGAACCAGAGCTTATGCATTTGCCCGTGAAGATACAATAAAAGACGGATGGAGAGTTTATTTCAGGCAACCACCTTGACCAGCCTTCAACCAACGACGACTGGGTGCACATACTTACGTAGTTCAAAAAAGTTGCCACACGATTTCCAGTGCCTAATCTTTTGAAAGCATCAGGCTCATCTTTCTACAAAGATAAAATTCGAGAGTGAAAATACATGATGAATACACTGCTCGCTCGCTCACATGGTACTTACGTAGTTTAGGAATGTAGCAAGTCTATTTCCATCGACCTTGAGGTTGCTGTCAAAAGGGCGCTGCAACAGATGTTTAAAACGTTTAACCCATCACCAAAAAGACTCACACTAGGAGCCCGCCACAAAGGGGAACAACTACACTCCCATCAAATAAAATCTACTATAATATCTGTCAGAAACGTTACAGATCACAAATGCATCATATGTTTTAGCTTCAAATATATGCATAAAAACATAAATATAAAACATAATGTACACATGAATAACGATAGCATGGAGCACTTCTTTGTACTGGAGAAGATGCACAAATGATAAAGTCAGTTACTTTTTCAAGGGGTATCCACAGAACATAATGACCAAAAGGCCTCTCCATCATTTTATGCTTTCTTTACCTCGAGTGAGTGCTATAACAAAAACAATGACCCTTTCCATTATGTATGTAAAGCTGCACATGCAGGGCACAGGGCATACAGCTATGGATCACATGAAACTCCTAGAGAGGTTTCATAGATATTGCACACAGAGGGAACATAGCTCATACTGTGGTAATACCTAAAATCAGGGACATCAATGGATTTTTCAGGAGGAGGAGCGTGCGAGTGGTTTAACCAAAGTTGAAGAGGTGAATGAACCCGTATTGTTCAAAAGGAGGCTGTGAGGAAGGAATTTAAGAAAATACTTAATTCAAGAAAGGAAGATGAGCATGTGAGTATGAGCCTGAAGAAGAAGCTGTTGAAACGGCCAGAGTGCTTTGAGAAATGGAGCTTTGCAGATTGAGAATATTTAACAAAGCAGCTTGTGAGATGAGAGGTCTGGATCAAAATAAGAGTGACAAGAAAAAACAGCGTAGTATTTCAGGGTAGGAGGCAGAACTGGAATACAAAACAGGTGAAGTATGGGCAAAAAAAATGGTATATGGAGGTTCGTAGACTTTTAAAATCCATTCAAAATGCTTTCATTCGAAAGATTTCATGAACTTTTGGACAGAGAAGGGAAAGTTATTTGCTGTGGAGTTTTTAGTCACATTTTATGGGCAATAGAATGAGCCGGTTCTTATTCCAAAGAAAAAGAAAAATTATACCATGGTGGACTAATAAGTTTGGAGCTTAAAAATAAGTTTAAAGTGTTAAAAATAACTCACAAGTCTCATAGTTTCTGTCATCTTATAAAATGTAAAAGGATTCAAGCCAATTTAAGGAAAACAAGTAAAACATTTTCTAATACAGTGTGAAGAGAGACTGAAATTGATAAGATCTGGGGAGGGATAAAAAGACTAAATGGGACCAGAAGGGAATAAGGATATCCACTCTTAGTTATTTGTCAAGTTACAGCTGTAACAGATGTGGAGAAGCTGAGATGCTGGCACAAAGATTTATTGAAGTTCATAGCCCAGATAACATTAGTGAGGAGGGGTGAAGAGGGGGAAAAGCAGAAATAACTAAGTATGTGGATGTATGTGAAATAAGAAAAGAGCAAATAAACAGGGAAAGTATAGTAGTGATCTTATTTGTTATAGAGAGGTCTATGACATAATGTTAAAGGAGTGATTATCACTGAGATCAGTACACTGTAATACAACGTAAGACTTAATTAGAGCTATATATGCAAAATTATTTTAAACAAACGTGTGTGTGTGTGTGTGTGTGTGTGTGTGTGTGTGTGTGTGTAAATGGCTTTGTCTCTGTGTTTTCGTGTAGTGTGTCCTCTTTCCAGGCTGACTTGAAGTATGTCAAGTTATGTCACTATAATTTTCACACCCACAAAGTGAACTCACCCTTGAGAAGTCGTAATGTGGCTCGTACTGTCCTCCAACTCCGTAGTTGGCAACCTGGTCATCCAATAACAAAGGTGATTTATATAAGAATTTCTTTTTTAGCATGATTAAAAATTCATTGGCAGACTACGATGCATGTACATGTGGAGTCAGGCATTATAGATCAAGCTGATTTTAATCCTTTTAAAAGGCTTGCTTCTGCAGACAGGAAATATTTAATCATTTGCCTTATTCTGTGACTTGTGGTGTTCCTATAGACACATTTTTAATGACTTTTTGTCTACTTATTCAGCTCTTTGTATACATTTTGTAAAACTGTTCATGACATACCCTGTTCCTAGATACAGGCTGAATATGATCACTTTCGTTGTTTAAGTGTAAATGTTATATTCTTTGATAAAAACTGAGAAATGGAAATCAAATTTCAGTGCATCTGTGACATGATGACGTAGTAATACAGTAATGTAATGCTGTAGTATGTATTAGATTACCTGTAGTAACTCCGCAGTGTCAACTGTAAGGCCTGTGATGTCTTCTATCCTCTTATTGACTCTTTCAATGACAGGGTCATCCTCTGCTTCCAACCATGCACTAAAAACAACAGTAAAACAAGTACGTGAATAGTAAAGCGCAGATAAACAAACACTTTAACATCAAATGTGTATAGAACCTCTATATATATTTTTTGACCTCCTGAAAAATGTCACAAGCAGATTTCTATCTAATGTAGCACGAATTTTAACAGAATTTTCCATAAATCTGCAAAACAAAATGCAAATTTATGTGCATTTCCATCCACTGCTGTTTTGCCAATATTAGGAGTTGGCTCCTTGAGATAGGCAGCTGGTTATGCCAGTGCTACAGTCTTGATTCCACCGTAGATGAAGAGGGCGCAAAGAGATTACAAGGTTAAGAAAGCGGCAATCAAATGTTAAATGGGCAAAAAAACAAAGGATACAGTCTGCTGCCAAATTTCTTCTCAACAGTGGACATTTAAATCACAAGTTTCCTTTGCACTCTGTTGAATTTCTTTTAATCAATACACCAACCTTTCCAGGTCCTCCAACTTACAAAACCTTTATTGTGATATTTTTCTTTATGCGCTATTTAAGAATATGCTTAAAAAGAGGTGGATGGAAACCCATTTCTACACCTGCTGCTCAAAAACACAACTTTCACAGTGGTTTACAGTGAACAGAGTGTCCTTGTAGCAAGGGCAGCTCAGGTAATGTTTCTGGTAGTATGAGTGAAGAGATAACCAAGTAAAAAAGCAAAACTCCTCTTATAAAAATGAGATTTATCTTTTCATTCATGACTAATTTCCACAAGATATTACCCAAGGAACCTTTGTCCTGAAGGAGTTACCTTTTTGACACTCTGTAGTTGGCTGTGGTCAGGACGCCTGTTTTGGGGTCACGGACAGTAGCTCTGGCAAGCTTAAAAAATAAATACATCAAACAGATATAAATAAATAGATTGTAAATATAATATAAATACAAACAAGGTACCTATTTGTCTTCATGATCATTACACATCACAGTTTATTTACTCTTTCAATTGTTTTGCCACAAACATCTTTTCATTTACTCTCATTTTTCTCTCTGAGAGCAGTTTTTATACATGCAGAACGTAATTATGTTTGGTCTGTACAATTCATTTTGAATGTTTTCTTCCCTGTATTGGGCCTATTGAATAACTAAATATTTTGTTGTCTGGAGAGTTATGGAGCTCTAGCTCTCAGCTCTCAAGATTGTCAACAGGCACAAAACTGTGATTACATCTCAATAGTTTGCATATTCAAGGCAACTGGCAATACAACAGTAGAGTAGTAGAGTAGAGCAGGCAGCATTTAAAGCAACATGCACTGGCTTGTTTTTGTTTTTGTTTCAAACATTCCTGGTTAGAAATGTACTGGCATTTTTTCTGGCTCATGTACAAGGTGAACAGGCACCTCCTTTTGCAGACTTTCAATTACTGTTATCAAAATCCTTACACATACACACAAAATGTGTGGCTAAAGGAGAAAAGAAAATGCTACTTTGCAACTGAACTGTCATATCCAAAGTATGGGGCGGTGCATTCCTACAGATTAAAAAAGACCTTTCATCTGTCTGAGTAAACCTGTAAAAACAAACTATCCATTAGTTTTACCTCCTGTGTAAAAGGCAGAATTTGTATACTCATTCTAATATATTTGTTTCTGTCTGCCTCACCCTGGGTTTAGCCAGCTTCTTAATCTTCCCAATCTCTTCATCTGACAGGATGTTCAGGTAGCGTACGATGTGGGGGCTGTCCCACTCATCCTCCTCTTTCACGGGCTTCAGCAGGAGACGAGGATTCTTCTGACCATCCTGGTAGCGACAGTACAAACGGCTGCGCCTTGCTTCGTTCTGATAAAATATACAGGAGACACAGAAAATAATAATTAATGGGAAATCATTAATTTGAACTGATCCAGTAGGAAGGAGCAGAGCTAAAAAAGCACTCATGTGCATCATATTATGAGTGGCTTGAGTTGGAGAAAGTGCAATCTGATCAGTTTTCACTGCCCCCTGCTGCCGAAATCTAAATTCACAAGATGATAAGCTGCAAAAAACTCCTGCACACTCAGACAGGTTGTTTTTAATAATTTTGCACATGTAGACAGTGACACATGTGTGGTTATGAAAACAAACATTTACTTTCAGCAGAATATCAAACTATCAGATAAACAAAGTAAAGTAAACACTTCTCTTGCCTCTCTGCTGCACGTGTTGCCTAATTCTTAACATACCATAACTTCTCTTCATATCTCACCATCTTCAGCCCCTCTCCTCGGCAGAGGGCCTCGTAGGTCTCTCTCTCTGGGAGATGGTCTTTAGGTCTGCTGTAAGTTCCCAGCTGGATGGGCTCCTCAGAGGGAGGCTCGTAGGCCTGGTTCATCTCGTTGAGCTGCTTGTACAGCAACTTCTCAAAGTAACGGAGGTTTCCCCCCGCCCTCTCGTGGCTGGAGTCTGTCAGTACAAGAAAAGTTTAGTTGATAGTGATTTTTATTTCAACTGAGAAGTGGTGGAATAACCTGAAGAACTGAGGAGACACTGCGTTACTGCCGCATTTTGAAAGGTGTTTCCCATGAATTACTGGTGACATCATACGTACAAATAACTTGTTATTACTAAAATCCAGTGTAGTCGGTAAAAATTAATTAAAGAGAAAGAACATTGTTTTGTCTGAAGATAATTGCTGACATCACCTTTCAACTCTATTTCAACTAACTCAGTCTTCAGTGGCAGAGATTACCGAAGAATATCAACCCAAATACTTTACTGAAGTACAATTTTGAGGTATTTTTACTTGAATATTTTGAACTATATTTCCCTCCACAGGAAAATATTGTATTTTTTACTCCACTACATTTATTTAACAGCTAAACTATTACTTGTTTCTATTAACTTTGTAGATTAATACAACATACAATCTCTTTATGAAATCTGATGTATTGAAATTTTAAACTATCTAAAACTGTATGAAGCAGCTAAAATTAGTACCACATTAACCAACTATATCATTAAATCATTGATTCTTTAAGTACAATTTGTTGCTGCTACTTAAAATCTTTTTTTGTATGGTTTAATGCAGGACTTTGGCTCGTACGTATGTTTATCTATGTAAATGATCTCAATACTTTCTCCAGTGCAATGTTTGCTGTACTACAAGTGGATAGTGTAGAGAGCACACCCCCTTGTGGAGTTTGGAGGAAAATACACTGAACCCGCAGTGAGCAAAGGAGTAACAGCAGGAGCATACTGGGCCTCTTCATTTTCATGCAGGAGCAGAGCTGCCTTGTGTACCCACTGGAACATAAACAGTAAATGAACTGTTACTTAAATATTGACTAGTTTGGGCGCTTTTGCAGGAGGAAAATGTGCAGTTCACTGGAGGTAATTTAAACAACACAAATGAGTATGTGTTCCCTTTTCAACAAGTGCTGCAGTACACCGATTTAGTTCTGGAGGATGTCCAATATGATGACAGTTTCCTACCAACGGTGATCTCCTCGAGAAAACAATCAAAACTTTGACTTATTTCTACCATTTCATACATGATCTTTGTTGTCTTATTTATCTGTATATTAACTGTTTGCTGTACTTACCCATCTATGCGTTTGTTCATGTGCCAATTATGTGAATTTTTCTTGACTTATCACTGTATGTTTGTTGGCTTATGTTGCTCTTCACAACAAATTAAATGTACTGTATAGTTTTTGTTTGTTTTAACATTAACCTGAGAATAAATGTGATGCTTGCTTTGCTGTCTGCTTTCCCTTTTCCTGCATTTTCTAGTTACATTTTTATTTATAATAATAATAATAATAAAAAATTGGATTGTACCTTTCTTTTTGCTTTTCTACAATATCTCCTTTACTGTTTCTGTTTTCTATTTTAGATTTATAGTATGAGCTGTTATACGTGAATCTTTACTACCTCTGCTACATGGGCTCTTCCTCTGTTCAGTTCACATGACTTGTAAACAAGCATACCACAGCTCTAAAATGATGGCCTGCAGCTGTCAAGACAGCCCTTGATGCAGAGACTGAAATAACAGTTACAAACCTCAGGCCCTTACTTTGGATGGACTACACCCTGCAGCAATGGCAAACCCAGAGCACCACTGCAGTGAGGGAGAAGGGTGTAGTGTAGTGATTAGTGCAACAGCAAGAAGACAACCTATCAATTACCCCACAGTAGACGACCGCTGCTGTATTGGTCAGCTAGCGGGTCTCTGTAAGTGTTAAGGGAGGCAACTCAAAACAGTGCTCCTTAAATAAAAGTCAAAAGATCTATTTTGGAGACCCTGAAACCACTGACCCATCATTTCTGGTTGCAAGAAAGACAAATAATGAGGCTAACTCAGGCTGAGATTAATGAATGAGAGAGTATGTGTAATGTGTATTAGTGAGCACTGTGATTTGAGTATATATCTCAAGTCTCAATGCTGTCTGCCTCTTACCAATAGCCACAAGTCTGCGTGTCAGCTCAATGGCTCGGGGCAGGTCACCCATTTGGTAAACAGAGTAGCTGAGGTAGTCCAAAATGTCCGCCTTGGAAACCACAGCTTCCTCCCCAGCGTCCAGCTGCTTCAAGGCCTGCTGCATCCACAGCACAGCATGGTAGTAGTCTGCTTCATTATAAGCCGTCTTTCCCATGTCGTAGCAGTCATCCACTGACAGTAGTACATTAGAGTGTATACCTGGGGAAGAGATAAATTACATTTAAATACTGACCATACTGTACTGAGATTTTAACATCTTCTTTTCATGACATATTATGATATTTTATTCATTACTGGTGGATAATGTTTGTTATCTGTGTTTGGAATGAGGAATTATGGTTTTAACAGTGAAATTGTTTTGCTGAGGGGCAGGTTTACACATGCAAATGCAGAGTCTATCTAAGGTTACTGGATCCCAACTCAGCACGAACATGCACGGATGCTCACATACAAAGAAACTGCCACTGAGCACAGACACATGTCTACAAAAGCACACACAAACACAGACCTTTCCATATCTGTGCGGTATCAAGTGCAATAAACTTGAACTTCAAACTAATGCCTGAACTCTTGAACAAGTGAGGACTGGTCAACATGAGCTAGTGTCACAAAAATGTACTGTCAGGAGGGTCCAAAACACAAGTTGTTTATTGCTGACAGCAGAATAAACATACACAAACACACCATTTAAAATCATTACGGGTGTGGGGAGAGTTCCTGCCTCTCATTTTCTTGACGTATAAATGTAAACACTAATTTACCCCCCTTAATGTATTCATGTTCTCTCAAAATGATCACTGCACACTCGTCTTAGTTACCTGGCAGCTTTCCTCTGGAGAAAGCCTCAGAATCCAGTTGGTACGTGTCCTGAAGACGCATCAACGCCTTGGCTGCACCCGTTTCATCCTCTTCATCTGGGAAGTACTGTCTGTGTGTGGACATGTTGGAAATGAACCCTAGAGAGAAGGGAGGGAAATGTCAGGATGTTTTTGAGATTAATTAAATCTCCCCAAATTAATCGAAGGATGTTAATGTTTGACTTTGCAATAACAAAGCAACATAAAGCTTAAATGATGTACAGAATTGTACAGTAACCTCCAAAAACGTCTCATCCACTGTGCTCTAGTGGCCAGCCAGTTAAATCCTCCGTTAAGCACATTTAAATATACTGAATGCACATTAGGGGATCTTGAATGGTTTCATTATACTTCATGTAGACATTAAATCATAGGAAAGGAAATAAAAACATGCATTAAACTCCTTTAATTGATTTAAATCAAACCTTTTATTCACTTTACTTTGAACAATATATTTTAATGACTGTCCTAAGATGGAGGCAATGTTCCTCTTACAGTCGAGTGAGAGAGTTTAATTTAGATTCAAATTTAGATACATTAAACAATAAAACTACAAATCATCCTCTTGCTTCTAATGGGCTTTTGTTATTGTGGTTCTCCTCTTTCTTTTCCCGCTCTCTTGCCCTGTCTCAGCCAGTACAAATCTTCCTGCCACAGCGGGTCCAGACTTTCTGCAAATAATTTGAGCCCCTGTTCTGAGTGACCAATATAATCCTTCTTATGCTGCTAATACCAGCCAATAAAGTTTAGATCAGTCTCTTGTGTGTGGCTAATTATGACTATTAATAAGAACTAAGTGTTGAGGGAAAAGTTAATATTTTCTTCATCACTACACATCAGATATCACTATCTGCTGCTCTCGAGGAAACTCCCGAGGGCAGATGTGGCATTTTCATTTAATTCGTTCTATGATTTGTATAAACTCTGTGGTATAAAGACAGTGGTACCTCCGATCTAGATAAAGGGATCTTAACCACATATCATACATGATGCCATCTTTCTTTCAGGATCAATTTTATTTTAACTTTTTTTTCACGTGATATGTAAATGGTTTCAGTGTTGCTAAGGCATAAAAAAGGAAAAGAAATGTGGATAAAGGTAAAGGAACATGTAAAAGTACAAACATTAAACTAAATCAAAATGCTGTATGATTTCTATCTACTCAAGTTCATAAGGTCTCCATCCAGTTTCTCTCTGTCTCCCTCTGACTCATGGCCACGTATACAGATTCACTCGTATGACAAATGATTCACGCTCATTTTATCTGCCTCACACAGATATGGACCTACAAACAGACTTCCAGGTCCAAACACACCACATACACACTAACACACAGTGGGAGAGCGTTGCCAAAATATGCAGAGATGGGGAACAGCTGGAGCTAAAACATGACAGCCTCTCTGTTCCTTTTGGAGATGGAGTTGGAGTATGTGAGTAGCAATTTCCACTCTTCAGCCAGGGCCATGATCACATCTTCTCTGATTTTTAGATTTGCCGCTTTCTACTTGCACTCTGCTCACACTGGGAGAAGCCTTGTAGAAAAAAAGTGGTGACTGCTGACCTTCAGATGCATTATGTGATGTGAACAGAAATGATGCATACAATGTCAATGGAAAGGCAAGACTGTAGATGCATCTGATGTGTTTGAAACGGCTTCGACTTGAGCGAAAACATTAGCCGTGTTTCAATTTACTGGCAAGTGGATTTGATGAAAAGAACAAAGAAAGAAAAGAAAAAGTAAAGCTACCCAAGTTGGCTGTATAGACTTCGTACACATGGCTGTAATAAAAGAAGCAGAGATCGTGAACTGGAACAAAACCAGATGTTTGCCAAAAAATATCTGGGAAGACACCACAAGAAAAATCATCATGAGAAGATGCTGTGTCCCCTGTTGGAGTGTAAAAAGCTCATCAGTAATGCCAGATAAATGTTTGCTCCATTTGAACTTATTCCCTAACGGGCGTTTTTCATCTACCATCAAGCAAAAATACCCTTTCTCAAAAAATGCCAAAACGTCCTCAAGCAAACATAAAAACTCTTTTAGGGAACTTCTAGATGCACACTATGTTGATGGAAACAGCAATTGCCAGTCATTCATAGATGAATCACTAATTTTGCAGAGAGAAAGGAGGAAAAAGCAACTAGCTTGATGAAAATAACAAGTTTGTTGGTCTTTTTTGGTCTGAGCTTTTGCACACAGGCAGGCACAGTTTACACACATAGACTCTTGCTTGTTATCCCTGCAAATATCTGTATAGTCTCAGTCAGGCAACAGAACCGTTGCTGAATGTGGCCAAAAAACACACTCCAAGAGAAAAACAGATACTCCATGAGTGTGTGTTTTACAACCAATCACAAAGAAAACATTAGTGAAGAAAGGCAATATCACACCACTCTCTAGCTCCGCTCCTCTTTCCTTCTGCCTCTCTGTTTCTTACCATCAGAGGGGTTCTGAAGCACCAGGGTCTCCAGTTCAGTCCACTCCGTGTTGAGTCTCTTCATCAGTTTGTAAGCATTCACTGGGTGGCCCAGGTAGCCCTCTGGGTCAGAGGTGGACACTCTGGTCAGATCATCAAGTTTGTTGGCCCAGCTAAAGTACACACAGACAAAGTGTTACAGCTGTAAAAACTCATTAAAGACATTATAAAAGTGAAATGATTTACAAAGTTTAGAGGGTAAATGTCTCTCTGGTGGGACTCCTAACAGCTCATGGATGTCTTAAAAATGACAGGGAACAAGTAGACGCTGCTTTTTTATAGAGGCCACAAGCAAAAAAGACTGAAAACCACTGGTTAAGTCACTGATAATGTATTGTGTTTTCCCATACATATTTCAATATAAAATCATAAATATAAAAAGTAAGTACTAAGCGTAACAAAACCAGTAGTGGAGTAAAAAAAACGTGGTATTTCCCTCTAGAATGTAGGAGTATGAAGTATTAAGTCAAGTACAATAGCCTCAAAGTACTGTACTCAGCTATAGTACACAGTCTACATTCAAAGTTTGTACATTTACCTTTTGACAGCAGCGAGCTTGGACTCCTCTGCTTTTATGTACTCCCTCAGAGACTGGACCAGCTCCTTTTCTGTGTAGATCAGATCTGTCATTTGGCCTGCAGAGAGAGTGAGAGGTGTCACTGAAGATTAAATCACCATCACTTTTCTCCCTGAAAAAGATGCAGCGCCTTTTAATTAAAAAAAAAAAAAAAAGAGTCAAAAAGCTACACATCTTGTATTGCTACTTACAAATTAATGTTACGTGCACGTTCTCTTAACAAATCCAGCTTCTTCTGATGTAAAACTAATAGAGTTGCAAGTGCTGACAACATTCACCTCTGTTGTGTTTTGTTTTAAAAGCCTATAAAATGTATTTCTGGCAACACTGTTAGATTAGAGAGACCGCAGATTACTACTGGGGTAAAAAATAAATCTTCAGCCACAAACCGTGGGGCGTTGATTGTATAGAATTACTCAACAAACTACAGTGGGCTGTTCATCCACGAGTCTCTGAGGAGGAGACGACTGGGGTGTAGGACGCGTCGTAAATAATTCCATGGAAACGGTCAGCCATGATTAATTCTCAGGGGTTGCCAGGGAAGAGGAATAATGAAATGCTTTCATTGTTTTAGTGTGCAACCAACATAACTGACCAGCCAAGTGCAGTCAGTCAATGTGATTTAAGTGACTGTTTATCTCATGAGATGCAGCCTGCTGAGGGACGTGATGCATACTGAATATCAAAGACAGTTTTAGATACTAGATGAAAGAAGTTTATAGGGCAGTTTGTTACTTTTTGTTGTTTCTTTTGAAATTATATCAAGAAGACTTAACTTCACTTGCAGAAATTGTGCAGACTGTGTAAAACATGAAACCTTTTTTATTTTTTTCACAGATTTGATTTTAGGAATCAACGGACCACAATTATTTCTCTTAAAAGTTATTCTTGGTCCCTTAAAATAAACTCAGACTTTCTGGCCTCCTGGCCACTTCCTCCATCTAAAACCTCTTTTATAGCGAAGGAAATACATGCATTCCTGAGCCCAAAACTCTATTCTCTTCTACATGTGGAAGTTATGCAAGATTCTCCTATTCAGGGCAGTTTTCAAGTTTCAGTTTTCTAATCACTTCTAATCAACAATATTAAATACCCTAGTTAAAAGGTACGGAGCAGAGTTATGAGAGCTGATACTGTTAGGGAGCTAGGGAGTGTTTTTTGAAGAGTCAAATTGCCATGCTGATACTATGTTTACTTTGATTAAAGCCGATAAAATCAAAGTTGGCCTGGCTTCAATCAGGAATAAATCATTATATACTGCTACAAAGTAGCATTGGGTTCTATGCCCTGACGGGAATCTAGACTGAATGTGAAGCAAAGAAAATAAGGTGAAACAATCAATGTGCAATTACCACAGTAAGTTAAAACAGAAAATAATGCAGTGGCATGCAAAAATTTACATATATCAGAGGTCAACAGTCTCAAAACAAAACTAGCAATCTAGCAAAACTGGCAACAATCACGGTTTTACTGTGTATTAACAGCCTTCTGATTTCAATATACACGACACTAGCCAAACATTTGCCTCAATGTCACTTTCAATGTGTAAAGAAAGAAAAAATCAAAAGGGATTTTGCAGCAAACTGAGTCAAGAAACTCCCACAAAGGATCAAATTAAAGCTGGAAACAGATTCATCAAACATTTTAATGTATAAAGGGGGAAAAAATGTCACATGGCTGTTTAAACCTACTTATGGAGGTGAAGATCTCTGCCTGTGTTGTCCAGCAGGAGCAGCACCACCACAGCAGAGCCCAGAGGATGTAAGACTTCCTCATTCTGTCTCTTCTAATAACCTGCAAAGACAAACATAATCACAACGTGTCACAACAGATTTACAGAATACAAGCTAGTTTTCACAACAGTGATAACAGTCTGCTATTCTTTGCAGGATAATTGAACAAATTGTGCAAGACTGCAAAATATGGAGTTTTGCATACAGTCCTATTCTTATCTAACACCATTCAAAAGTCCATCTGTTCCCCTTTTTAACACTGTGTCCAACATTAATTGGCAATGTGCTGTTCCTTCTAATTCTTAAACCACGTATTTAAATGAACTTGCACTTTTTATTACCCTGACTAAACAGTTTGTACAATGATGCTGTGTTTCCGCACTGAATTACATGATGGTCTAACAACATTCAAAGTTTCCAGCGTGTTTCCTGTAATGAGTCAGTATTCCCTGCAGGGAGGCATGTGCTCATAATAGCCGCTGTGCCCGGTTCCCATTACGAAAGAAAAAGGACAGACAATGTGAAAAGAACAGTGTTTGTTTGGAATAAACCATTCTGTAAAAATACATGAAGTTTATCTGTAATATTCACACTGCACACACAGCCAGAAGAACACAACGTATGGTATAAAAATCGTGTACGTTGTCCAGACATCTGATGAATTTGTGGTCATCATTAATTCATTTCCCTTTTTCTTTGTTCTACTCTGGAGTTCAACATGGCCACCAGATGCCTAATGAAAAACGTCTATATGAAGCACTGACAGTGTACTTAGTGACACAATTAAAAACCAGAGCTTGTGCTGCAGAAACTCACAAGTAACTGGCCTTCAAAATGAAGACCTTCCATCAAGCACACCAGGCTATATCCTTCAAATGCTGAATTTTTTGGATTTATGCATCAAGCAGTTATGGAGCATTGATGCAAGTCCAAAATCCACTCTAGTTTTAGGTCTGGTTTTGGTCTCCACCAGTTCCTGAGAAAAATATATGGCTCTCTGGCTGCAAAATGCTTCAGCATATTCACAAGCTAGTCGGTCACTGTCTGTCTGCAGTTTGGCACTGAAGGCAGCTGCCAGCTGTGGCCAAAAAATACACTATACGAGTGGCAAATGGTATAGTTGCTGGCTGGGCAGCTACACAGAGAACTGAAAGGAGCAATAAAGTTCTCCATTTTCTAATGAAGACTAAACAAATATAATTGGCTGTTTAGTTGCAGCCCTACAATTGGCATACTAAGGAAACAAATACTAAATATGTATACACTTAACATCAAGTTATATTGTTGTTATTAAGCAGACAATATCAGTTCAAACAGCTGCTTATTGTTCCTAGGTTTATTATGATTACCTTGTCAGAAGTTGCCACATTTCCTCCACTAATATTTGTCCTATTAAATAAACAGTATTCCAATCTAGGACAAAGCAACATGAGCTATGGGGACTTTCAGTGATTATAAAGAGCCAACCATAGAGCTGAAGTTGAAAAGGCAGAGCTAAACAATGGTGTGTCACCTGGCAGAGACTCTTTGTTCCCCGTCCAGCACTGAGACCAGCTTTGTTCACTTTGCTTAGGGGAAAAGTGACTCTGCTCCACTTTCTCCTCCAAGATTTCATCTAATGCTGGTTCACCACATCACTTCTCAGTAATGACTGTTTACTGTTGGCTCTGTAAAGCATGCACATATATCCATGCCTTCCAGATGTAAGCACACGCATACTCTTTTCACTGCACCACTATCTAATCAAAGGCTTTACGAGACAGACGTCCCGGAGCAGTAAAAGGGGCACCTTAATTGTTAGTGTAGTAGTCACTTGGTGAGGAATCTGCTCCAGGTGAGAAAGAAATCATTTCACTGACATGACACCTGCTGACAAAATACGAGCTCACTCTCTACTGTTGCCAAAATAAGTCAGGACAAGGTCAGAAACAGGGTTTAACAGAGCCTTAAGCGAAAGAGAGTCTAAGATAAGGTAAGCCACTGACACCTATGACATATTCACAGGACAACATGTCAGTGTTAAGTGGATCCTTTGAAAAGCTCTTTGGAAAACAAACATGGAGAGAGAGTAGACAAATGGACCTTTAAATGAGGCAAACACCATCAAAACCACACCATATGGTACTGGCCAACAGTAGGTGTTATTGGCAAAGAGCTGTGAAATGGCTTCAAATGGTACAGCAAATCAGGGTGGATTCTAATCAGGTTTTACCAGATGTTTGAGCCCTGCATTACTTGTAAGAAGCTGAGCCAAATTCAAAATGAACTGATGGGAGATGCCTGAGCTGAAGTTATTTTTTACTGATAAATCGTAAACAGGAAAGAAAAATCATTTCAAACTTGCTGTTACTTTTCTGTTTGGAAAAAAGAAAGGAGTTCAAGTATACAGTTTTCTTTAGCCAAGTTTTAGCAACTACAATTAAAGTAATTTGGCTGGAATGTACCACATTGTGTGTAGGCATATAGGTCAATGTAAATTATGTCTGCACCAAAATTCACAGTGCAGCACATGTGCAGCAGTACTTGGGCTTGTGAGTGAAAGCGTTTGATCAAATTTCTCAAGATAGAAGAGTCATTCTGTCTCCTCCATGATGTACGAGAGCTGCAGAGCTGTCCTAACTTGTCTCCAAACATGCCTACATATTCCACAGATGTGGAAAAACAGAATGCCACAGTTAAAATGAAATCATGCCTCCTCTGAAATGTCCCATAGATGTAACCTTCGTTTGGCTGACAAAGTCAAGCTATGCCTGGTTGTCAAAACCCTTATAATTAAAGAAAATACAGCTACAAAATGGGACAAGCTCCAATGCCAGGCACACTGAATAATTTCCACCAGCTAATATGATTATTCAAAGGACTAAACACATATTGGTTATGCATGCATGGTCATTGTGGTCAGTTGGCTTGGGTGCACATGGACGCTCCTGGAGCATGAAAGCAGACGAGTGCCAACGCATTGCCTGAATTATCTATGCAGCAGAAAACACTCCAATAGTTGTGGGCAAGTGGCACTTTTGACTGTACACCAGGACACGAATAAACACCATAAATTTAGTGCATTAATCAATCACTCAAGTAGTCTGACATCCTGCTGACACTGACTGTGCAGCTTCATGAAGAACTCCTAAGTCTCATGTTTATCTTCCTGGTACTAACTAAGCTCCCAGAAGGCTGTTGGTTTACTTAGTGAGTGCCAGCCCAGATAACTATTTCCTCAGTATTCAACTATAAAATTAAAGGACCAAATCTTTCTCCTTGTAATTTACAGCCTGTGCGATTAGGCAGCCCAAACACAGCCTTGCCTGTAGTTGCAGGTTGTAACACACGTGTCACATTCCTGGGGAGAGGCCCGTTACATTTACCACCTCACATTCTCGAGTCCTCCTGACCTTCGCCTGGCATTTCTGGCAAATGTAGGGAATAGCACTGAGGACAAGACAGGGTATGATATGAAGAGGTCATGAGAGGACAGGACCAGACGAACACTCAAACAGTCCAACATGTCTTCCTTTGCTGCTGCAGACTTGTGTTTTATGTATGAGTAAAGCTGTAAAGCCTAAGAATCTGTATGTACTTTCCTCAAAATATAATACAACGGATAACTATCAGAAATTGATATGACATGTATTCTCTCTCACACCTGTGGGTTTCTCCCTTCTCCAACCTGGGTGCGAAATCTGGATCAAGATTAAATCTGTACTTGCAGAAACACTCGCACCTGATCAAGTTAATGAAGCTTTTAAACCATTTCAGTGGGCTGGTTTTTCCTCATCTGCAGAGAACACTATCTTTAACATGAATCATTGTTTCACATAACCTACTGTTGTTTGCCAGCATCACAGCAAGGAGCCAAACTCTCACAATCCAAGTTCCTGCAATGAGATATTGGCCTGTTAAACATTTCCGAGCCTGGCACCTATAAGCTGAGAACAGCCATAAATACAGCGCAGCACAATCTTCCAAATGTATCTGACGTAAACATGTTATAAAATAATCCTGGTCTGGTTTGCAAAGCTTCTTGTTTGACATTTCTAAGTGACTGTGACAACTTTTTTTGTTCCCTCATTGGTTTACACGAGTACCAGTGTTGTGCTTTGCTCTGGCAAAGTTTTCCTGGAATGAACGATGACAGCAAACCACAGAACTCATCTCGAGCCAACGATGGGCTTCATGCTTCTCCAGACATGCTGTTTTACATGGAGAAGTGGCTCTACGAGAGAGATAAGAAATCAAACTAGCACACTCGCTGGCAAAGCAGTCAGGATCTAAGGTCTGCAGTGGGGCAGGGGTTTATTAAACCCCCAGTAACATTTTCAACATCTGTGGTGTTCTTGTTCTTCTTTTCTTTTGGACATCACTCAACAACAAATCTGCAGAGAAAACCCTGGCTGGTCCGAGCAACAGATGTGTTGGGTCACACCAAGTGCCAGTTGGGGAAGTTATTAAAATACATCTGTTTTTCAGTTTTGAGGGGAAGCAGGTAAAACATATGTCAAGATAAGAGGATGTTAGAATTAAACTGATCTTCATCATCATTTTCCCCGGGACAATTTGAAAAAAATATATACATTTCCTAAGAAATTCAAACAAGAGCAGAGCCAAATAGTACTGGAACTGACGTAAGTTGAATGTTGTCAAGACAACGGAGGCAATAGTTCAATATTGTTGCTAAAGACCAATTCCAGACTTTTTTACAGCCTTAACATTTGTTGGAAATGACTTCTGAGAGCTAAACCAGCCATTTAAAATCACATCAACAGCATATATTTAACATGTAGTTAAATGAAAAAGATTCAGATTCAGTTAGGAGTCAAGAGGAAGAGGTCAAAGAAGAGGCTGAGACAAATGCAAAGGAACAGAATGAGGTACAACAGAGCTGCAGTCTGGATATTGAGGGGGCTACAAACCTCTAGTGAAATATCAATATATTGATAGTGAATATTTGAAACAGTTTCAAGACTTCTTTCTTGCAGTGTCAATAAACCACCAGCTTTTGCTTTCTCACTCTATCTTCTCTCCAACAGCAAGTTGTTACACAACATTATTTTCATAAGGGCTAATCTAAAGAGAAAAATACTAATGTTTCCAAAAAAAAAAAAGTTAAGTATTTAATGTTTCCTCCGGTCTTCCTGTTGTGCTCTGCTACTAGCCAAGAAAAGAGAAGAAAAGTCATGATATTGCCTTGTTATATTTATCTTTTAATAAAAACATAAAACTTAGAAAAAGGTATCAAATGTAGAAAAGCATTATATTGAACTTAGACATTCCAGTTTCATGACGACGCTACAAACTCAGTGCAAACATTCACTGGAAACAATCAGCTAACATGCAGACAGAAAATTAATGATTTCCAGAGGAAAATATTGAGCCAGATGCAGAATTTCCAGGGAACGGACCCCTACGCCTCTGTACAAAAGTTGTTCCAAAACTGTAAGACTCAAGTGTGAAAACATCCTGCATGGTGGCTTTACTTTTTTGCGGAGATAACGTGGCAGTTCACATTCCATCTACATTACATTTTGGCAGGAAAGACCAAATTTCTGTATTGTGATAACACTAGTCAGAGAGCAGCTATCTATGTTAATGAAGAATGGGAGTTGCAGGCCGGATCGACAAGATGCTTGCCAAATTTTTCCGCGCTGTGAAGCTAAGTGGTGTCCGGCGATAACAACGCATGGTTGATGCTAAACAGGTATTTTCTGACTGATGTTAATCAGTAAACAGGACTATCGCACACCCCCCCACACACACACAAAATACAGCCAAACATAATCATGCCAGCACACACATTCGTGCAGAGTGGTATATGCATGTTACGTAATACGCCACATATGCACAGTATATACATGTGCACACAGTATCCACAGGCTGTGAACATGCTCAGACAATCCCTGCCTGTCAGACACAAGAAGATTTAACTCTCTGCACCAGCAAAGAAACAACTTCAGATTCAAACTTGAAACTTGTCAAGCTGCAAGAATAATTAATCCTAAATTAGATCATACTCAACTTAGATTAAAATACATCTGTTATGGATAATGCAATATACAAGATCTTTGGTTTAGCTGACAGAATAGAGAACATTTGATAAGTTATTTATAAGGCAACTGATGTCCTAAATGTCCTGTCTCTGTAGCAACCACTAGATTGACTCAAGACAGTTGAGACAGACAAAGTGCTTTGACTTTCACTTTCACAAAACATCACAAGGTCAAGGAGGTTCCTTGTTTTTTAGGGAATTATGCAACTGTAAGCCAGCCTACCATTAAAAATATTACCAACACTATCATTTTTTAATCTGTTTCCTGCTCTGAAACAGCAGAAGTGAGCATATCCGATATAGTTTCACTTGTCAGCATTTAGCTCTTGTTCCTTTTACGTCTGAATGCACTTCTCGTAATTCACTTAAAACACAAGCATCCGCCAAATGAACGTAATGTCAGGCAGTGTCAAGGGTTAAACCCTTTTCTAAGTCCTCGTCCAAGACTTCTGCTGACCACGTGGTTAACAGACATTACGGCAAATATGTTTCAGATGCAATGAGAGCTAAAAGAAACCATCTGCAGCTAGAGTGCAACTAAAAATAGGCTAGATTTTACCTTGAGGGACGACCATTTTCTAAACATCCGCCCCTGCCCCTGAACGTGACTAAACGTCCAAACGTGGCAGCTAGACTGTGGTAGCACCGGTGACCTATTACAAGATTGCTGTGTCACAGATTCATCTCTGCCCGGTGGAAGTGCTCATTCATATCACAGAGTTACTGTTTAGAGAGCGTGGATCGTTGCAAACCATCTATTACCATCAAGAGACAGACAGGCTCAAAGTTGCATGCATTAGTTTACATAAGCAAGCATGCACATGTGCAGGAGTACGCCATCCACTTCCAAAAACATTTTCTGGTATGTAAACACTGAAGGCCCATATGAATAATGTTTAATAAATAAGACGCAAAGATAAGCATTGCTCCAATCTATTATGAAAAGAAACAGACGTGGAGGCTGGCTGCAAGGTTAGATTATCAGTCAGAGATTCACGTAACTTAATAAAGCTGTTCCATGTTTCAGCTTTATCTTGCATCATCCTCTTGAGCGAGCATGTCACCTGCCTTACAGGCCCAATTACAGCTGACAGATCTATGGCAACCATCTATTTGTTGCCTCCCATTTATACACAATCCAATTGCTGTCACATCCAATTACTGTCTGCATATAAACCACCGCAGGGCATCACTCACCTGGCGTGCATGCAACCCTTTACACTGGGATCATCTGTACAGTGGCAAAGCCAATGTATTTTCTGTTAAATCTTTTTAATCTATGAACTCACCTTTTGAACTCAGTGAGCTGCCAGCTGTTGAGCTACTGTAAATTCACTTGAATTAAAGGGTTGGTTCAACAGCAAAAATAATTATTTGATTAGCTGATCGACCGAAAAGTTATCTTCAACTACTTTGATTTAATTGATTCATCATTTTAGTCTATTTTCAAGCAAAAATGCCAACTATTCTCTGGTTCAAGCTTCTCCAATATGAGGCTGTTATGCTTATCATTGTCATTTCGACAATAAACTGAATATCTTTGAGTTTCTGAGGAAGATACAGCAGATCAAATTATATACTGATACAATTGAAGCCTATCTGCAGTAAGCTAATATCAGGCGATGTATCAAGTCAATGTTAGCTTGCGTTTTTGGGAAATTGTGATAAAGGGCAAAACACTGAAGCTAGTACCGGTGTAACAATACTACAGAGAATGAGTAATGCCACTGTTGTAATATTCAGAATCATATTGAAAAATCGACATTTTTGGTAACACAAAGGCATGGTTTAAAATGAGCTACACTCTAGTCTAGACAATGACTCTGTGGTTTGAATGAGCTCTTCGAACAGGCAGAGCCACAGCAGTCTGGTAATGGTTTACTGGCGCTTCCGCAGCCAGGCTGCCACGTTAGGATGTTTAGTCACGTCCTTGCCAATTTCTTGTTTGCAATATGTCTGCAGATGTTTGTTTTAGTCCTCTTTGGGTCTGAAACAAACTTAAAGTCATGAAAATAATCATAAAATAAAGCAATAAATGAACTAGATGTTGGTTGCAGCCAGATTTTCCCTTATAGAAGAAAAAATCCCATTCACCTCTTTGTTTATGCAGGTTTTGAGATATCGATCTCTGAGATTTCACATGAAGTTTATGGACCGCACAGCAATGATAAATATATCAATACATCAGCAACATCTTTTCCCCAAACACTGTGTTCTTATTACTCTGCATAATCCACAGAACAGACTTTTAATGGGACTACTTCTTTGGTCAAAAAACAGATTTCTTGTTGGTGTATGTGCGAACCCACTCCTTCAAAAAATGTAGAGACTTTTTTGACCTATGGTTGGGTTTTATCAGTACTTAAAGGGAGGGGCACTATGTCGTTCTGGAGAAGAAATTCGAACCATTTGCAATATTAATGAGTAGAGGTGGGTAAAAAAAATCCAGTCACATAAGAATCGCGATTCTAGTCTCTCATGATTCAGAAGATTTGCACCCCAATAAATGAGGTAACGATTCAAACTCAGCAATACTGATCTTTTCCATAACTGAATAAACAAGCTGTTCTCAGAAGAGGTAGAGAAATAAGGTCCCAGAAGACTGTTTGAAGCTGGAAAGGTGGCAAGGTCAGCCAAATATAAACAAAGTATGCCGTCATGATACACAGTGTTTCTCATACACAGGCTCTACTTGGGTGACCAGCCCAGGTAAATTGAGACCTGCCCAGGAAGATAAAGTCCTAATTCCACTTTTTTCCAGTCAGCGATTTAATTTTACAGCGCACACAGACCATCCGCCCTCCAGCCCCACCCACCTCGTCACACGCAGCATGTATCAGCTCTGGCATCAGCTATTTACTTCAGTGTTTCCCACACATTCATTCATTTGCGGCACTTAACACAGTGCACCCGTCAGTGAAGAGCACGATGTTATACACTCCGATACGGTGGATGGCGGTTTGTTTTTTAGTCCACCGGTAAAACCAACAAAGAAGAGGAGGAGGAGCATTTAACACGGTTGGCTCATGGACCTATAACTAGGTACTATAATCAGGCACTAGAGATTTCCGCCAACCGAGCCGGCTAACTTCTGGTTACGCGCCCGGTTAACTTGAATGAAGCGGACGTCTCTAGTGCGCACGCTCTATGGGCTGCACAATGCGGAGGCTATGCGGAAGAGCCCCGGCCGGAGCATTGCCAGAAGTTGAGCATTTTTGGTTTCATGCGCCACTGAGCAGCTTTCATAATGTCCACTAGTTATAGGTCCGTGGGCTGGCCTCATCGTTGAGATCAAGCCCCCCGGAAGAGCGACGTACATTGAAGCCAGTTTTCGTAGTGGCTAAATCATGTAATTAAATCGTCACGTGACGCACAAAAGGCTTTTTCCCATAAGCTAAAATAGTGAAAGTGTCTGTAAAATGGTGGATTACTGTTTTTGAGCCTCAAACCCCCCCCGGCATGACTCGTTTTACTGTCAGAATTTAAGCCATGTGGTCCAATAAAATGTGGAAAGTCTAGAAGAGCTGCGAGATTAAATTATCTTAACCTCATTCAAGTTAGCCAGGCGCTAAACCAGAAGCTCCAGTGCACACGCTCTATGTGGTGGCGGGGTCTGCCACATAAAAACTAATTTAAAGAGTACTGTATGCAAGTTTGTTGAGTCAATAAAATGAGGATAGTTTGTTTGAACATAAAACAAACCAGTTTTTTTTTTCCTCTTTTCTTCTGATTTAAATGTCCTCCCCAGAACTACACAGTGCACCTTTAAACCAGAGGAGAGGGACTAGAAGCTCTGGCTGATCCGGAGTCTGCTCATCATCTCCAGCTGGATGGTGGCCGTCCCGGTGACGTCAGCCTGGTTGTTTCTAGAAATCCCCGACACTTTGAGCTCCGCGAGGGTCTCCTGCTGTCCGTCTCTGCTGTCAGCAGCTCACCGCACCCACACATAAAAACAAGTGTCGGCTTTTAAAAAACGTCCCCACGGCATGTAGGCTGAGTTACACCGTCCGAGATGCTCCGCCACACTTTCAAAAACTTTCTCTGCGAAACACAACCCCGACCGCCTCGCAAGAGTTAGCCGACAATGTCAACAACATGTCGGGGGGGATAAACACACACACACAGCTCGCTTGGAGAACGAGTGGTTGTTGCTTCACCGTCTTGGCACCGCTGCGTGTTGTTCAGCGTCTGGGAAACGAGCTGCCCATCAAACACAAACCTGTTGGACCCAGTTATTGACAGCCATCCCCGGCATGTTCGCGAGGCACGCGAGCTCAACGGTTCAACCCCCTTCCCGAGATGAAGAGAAAAGCTCTGCGCGTGGTTAATGTCGTATTTCACGCGTTTCTTACCTTGAATCTCTCTGGTTCTGAAGAGCACCGCAGCTGCTCGGTGTGAGGACGCAGCTCCACTCGGTACCCCGGGGTTATGAGTGGGACAGAGAGGGGTTTCAGTCGCTGCCACGTACAGAACCTCCCGGAGGGGCTGATGAAGCGTAATGCTTCCAGTAGACGCGCAGGGACATTCTTCGGGCCGAGTTGTGCTGCGTCGCTCTCAAGTGCGCCTCCGATTTCTGAGCTGCAGCCTGAACCGTGGGCAGACTCCTGCTACTGCAAATGTTTTAAGACAAAGGGAGCGTTGTAGTCCAACTGGACTGCAAATGTATGTGTAATTCTACAAAGAGGGGTGTGCAGTGTTGTTTTTACGATCAAGAATATCAGGATGCAAGAATCTAGACCTGCTTTACCTGCCAAAAAGTACTCAGATCCTATAAAATTCCCACCATGTAAAAAAAATCCAGAGCCCAACCGACAGGCCCACTAAGTTTGTTTTAGTTAACTCACATAACAAAGTCAGGTTCTCCCATTCAGAGCATACAAGACCAAAAAGAGTGGTTTGGTGAGTATGAACATGATGAGAACCATAAAACAAAATATAATTATATTAATATAAAAGAATAATCAACAATATGCCAATACGTCCGCAAGACAAGATAACTTTGCCCAAAATATGCATGAGCCTGAAAGGGAACTAAAGCACACATGACATGGCTCAATGTATGTTCTGTATCTATATATTCTATAAAGATAGTAGGTATGCATTTTATTCACAGTTTTTTAAATATAATCCAGCTATCAAAATAGCCTCTTACAAAAAAACAAGTTGGTATGGGATGAATGTTCAAAATCCTGCATGCCTGAACAGTTCAGTCTTTTAGAATATTTACGGTACTGCAATCCATGCAGTCCGTCACGTTTACAGGTTGGATGTGTTTCCAGAGCTTTATCTCTGGATGACCGTGAACGCCATCTGGAGAAATACATGTGGACATGGCTTTGGCTGTTCTTGAACTTCCTCTTTCTGCACTGGTTGTCCCTGACCTTTTCTAAGTCAAGTGCAAGTGGGAGCACCAGGAGAAATTGGACTTTAATAACACCTTTATTCAAGAAAAACAATATTTAAAAAGGCCAGTGTGTGATTGTCAGAGGACAGACTGTCTTTGCTTTGGCTGAGCAACGTTGGCCTACTGTTACACATGTGGCAGGCTGAGACACATACTGTATGATGAAACACTCCTTGTGATTGCAGTACACACTTGCAAAGTCTCTGTGATGAATAGCGGTATATTTGAGGTATTTGTGGAAGGAAATAATAGTTTAGTTTAACAGTTTTCTTAAAAAAAATGTTATTTTGGTCAGTGAGAGATTTTTAGGCTGTTATTAGATTATTTGCAGTCTATTAATGCAGATTTGGGTGCATTATACCCCTTGTGTTTAGACTTTTATAATTATAATATAATGTAGATCGACAAGTTTATCTGATTTCTGATTAGAAATGTAATCCATAACAGACTAATATTGCTGAGAATCTTGTGTCTGATGATACCTGGGGGACAGTGTGACCAGCAGGTGTCACTGTGGGTCAACAAAAGAACCCCCACCTGGTAAATATTCAAACAAACAGCTCTTATGCAGAGAAACATAACAGAATGATGATTCAGATTATCATCGCAGATAGACAGGAAAATTATGAGCTATCACCTCCGCTATTACGTGACTAAAACTGTAAAGTAAAACCATATTTATCCATGTTTGCGTCAACATCTTCTCTCTGTGATATCCAATCTTTGTGCATTTAAACTGACCCTAATCCCTTTTTCTGCAATTCATTCTCTGAGGGCTTGAATGTTCTTGCCCCTCCACATCGTGACTCATCATTACTCACAAGCAGAGGAGGCGAATCGTAGTTAATGAGAGCAGACACCGCAAATATGTCGTGCATATACAAATATGTCAATGGATTTATTTAACCGCACGGTTTCAAATAAACTTTGCAGCATGTGTCAGACGTATTTAACATTTTATCAACCCGAGACCCTTGTCTTGAATGTTTCACTCTTCCTAAGCTTATTGTGAATTGCTTATGAACATGCTTATAAACTGAAGTCATATTAAAGAAGACTGCTATAGATAATAAACCTTTGCCTCTGTTTGGGACACCAGATGTAAGAGAGGGTTAATTACAATCGATTTTCATTTGCTATATATCTGTGATTTGTATTGAAAGTACTCTTAATGCAGCGTAACCCTCACAAATACAGTACACTACATTAATTGGAGGGACTTTTAGGCAAATATGAAATTATATTTCTTCATAAAGCGTGAAATATTTCTTTATTACCTGTGAGAGCAAGGTTTTGTGGTCATTTCTGTAGTTTGTCACCTTTGGCGAATGTGTGAGCTTAAATACTTGTCTGCATAGGCCTATTTAATAGAGTCAGTGGGTTTTCATTTATTATTATTATTTTTACAAATACTGTAAAACATTGTGGTCTGTAAATGAGGAGTTAAAGACAATCGCCACAAAACACAAGGACTAATCTATCAAAATATACTTTGTGGGGTGTAGGCCTACCAACCGGCACTTAACAACTTAAAAACTGATTTATTTATGTGTGTATTTATGTATTTTAAGGCTTTCTCCCCTTTCACTTAGCATAGAATATGTAAATAGTTGTTTGCGACCTAATGTAAGAAGTTATATTAATGTTTGCCACATGTTTCACCACTGTGTCAGGGCCTTTGTCATTTAATTTCATAGACTGGGCAACGTATGTGGGGATGGGCATGTGCAACTATGACTAACATGGGTTAATATTTGCCCCCTTAATGACAACAAACATTCAAGTCTGAAAAAAAATGCCTTTTAAAATAGATCCTGTTTGAGATCTTTGAGGAAATTATTCCAGACTTATATCAGACAAATCAAATTTAAAGTCAAAAATGTTTTCGCATTAACAGTTAACAGACTTATTGGACTCAGGTCCTTTTCCAAGATGACTTCATGATGGTTTTTTTTGTTTTTTTTACCAATTGTTGCAGCTGCACTGCACTGCTCACTAATGTCCACTGAGTGTCAGCAGTATTCAACAGATAAAAAGACAAACACTTTGAAATTCCCAAGCACCCTCATTGAGTATTAATTTGTGCCATTAAAGCAGAAATTTGTGCCAAGGTGCTCAGTGATGCCCAGAGATCTCTTGTGGATTCATTCTGTTGATGACTGTGACACGAACTTCTGGTTTTGTTTGTGGTATTATTCAACGCTCCGTGCTTTTGAGGAATTTTCCCACACCTATTTTCTCGCTGAGCAACAACTGGGTTTGTATGAAGTTTTTTTTCCTTAAGGGTTGACTGATACGTGTGAACAACAGAGATCAGCAGAACAAACCCACATTAATCCCATATACTAATGCTTAACGGGTGACAATGGTGGTTCCCATGGGGGTCAGTGCCCTCTAAAGGGGTCGCAAGATGATAAGCAGGATAGGAGAGCATAAACTCATGTTTGCTTTTTAACATTGTCCTTTGATCTTCTTTTTTCTTGTGAATTAAATCAAGAATTTGAAAATGATTTTAACAGGAACAGTCACCTGCAAGTTAAACTGTTTAAAAGCAGTAAACATTTCCGACCTGTGATGAAGGGTGACAGGAGTAAGAGGCTGTTCAGAGCTGGTATTACCATCTGTCCTGTGTGATCCAATCACAAGTGGACAGCTCTAAGTCTGTCACAAGGGACAAACGGACACAATGTTTTTTTTCACAACGCCCAAATAATTAAGATTTTTTTCACTGACAGTGTTTCACAAAGTTTAAAAAGCTTCTCCTAACTCGACAACTCACAAAATGAGCAATTTATAAGGGGAGTCTGGGGACTTTCTCCATAGGCAACAAAGTACCTCATATAGGTTACTGTTGTATTTGTCAAATTTGACATGTTTACCATCAATAAAATGTTTTCATCTTTTATAAAATTTACTATAAATCAGTCCAAACTGTGCGTTTCAAACAGCTGCTAATTGTTGGCAGGTAAGATGCAGACAGGCCGGTACACTGATGCTGCGACAAAGTGCCACTTTTTACGAGGAAAGAAACAACTTAAAGTGTTGCATTCAATGCCGAATTTACAAGAAGGCACGGATGACTTAGAATGTGTCGTAGCCGTTTCACAAAGTTTGTTGAGTTTCTCCTCACTCGACAACTCTTAAAAATTATGCGATTTGGTAAGGGAGTCCGGTGATATTGGGTAAATAAAAGTGACAGTGTGTTCATGCTGTATATGCTTTGGTCAACAGGTGTCACTCTTTTCCCATTAAACCTTCAACACATCAATAACATTAAATGCACTATAAATCATCACAGTATCACATAATCTGTTACATTTCTCAGTAACACACAGATGAAACAGCTGTTTGTTGGTAGCATATCTGCAGTTGTAGCGAGACACCTTTCACACAAATACCACAACAACGCAGAATAATAAACCCTATCATAAATCTGTCCTTGTTGACACAACAGGGCGTCACTGTTCTTAGCTAAACACAAAGGTATTTTGCTCGCCGTGCTGTCAAGGTCGAGGAATAACAGGCCGACCATCAGGTAATTTTCACACCTGAGCAGAGGCTGTGTGCTAAAAAAAGGCTGGGAGACTGTGATTAAGCAATCACACGCAGGGAACTGAATGTTAGGCATGTCACACACGCCGACGAAACCACTCAGGGAGTTGTAAACAAACAGTAAAGCGAGGTTCAGAAGCGTGTCATCCATCCTTAAAGTACAGTGTCGGAGACTTTGTTTCATGAATGTGACGTCAACGTGCAAAATATGTTCTGTGTGGAATCAGACGCTTGACGTTTTTGTGAGTGTTGCATGATGACAAAAGGACTTCAGAAAAACCAAGCATCTACTTCCACCCATTCATTTAGCGGAGGTTAATGTTTTCCAGATGTTTCAAGTGCTTCCTCGAGCTAAGCCTCATCCTGTGCTTGGCTCGGGCTGGTAACTCGTGCGCCGGAGGGGTCACAAGGTCAAAGATGCTGCCTTGTTTTGCAGAGATGATTTAGAGAGGGCACACACACCAGAGACAATGTAGTACACGTGTGTGTCTTCGCTCTGACCTTTTTGCGTGCGGGCGAGCCTGAGTGATTGAAAGTGAACACACGCGGAGAAGGTTTGGGGTTTCAGACGCTTTAATCAAACCTCATCAGCTCAGCTCAGGGGGGCCTGACAGTGACTCCAGCCTGTGTGTGTGCCATTTATTTAACCCTGGTGGGAGTTAAACAACACAGCGAGACGCAGAGAAAACAATACAGGGGGAGTGTGCGTCTGGTTCGGCGACTCCAAACAGGTAATAAGGCAGAGAGAGGACGTTGTGAGCACAAAGGAGGGATCATGCAGTCTGCTGTGTGAGAGGAAGATCTCACACAGCCTTTGTTCCAAGCTAAAATGTCTTTATGTTATCCGCATCAAGCATCAACATTTTGAGAATTACACATGCCATGTTTTCTTCTGGTCTGTGTGTGTGTGTGTGTGTGTGTGTGTGTGTGTGTGTGTGTGTGTGCGTGTGTGTAATGAGTCCGGCCCGGCTGCAGTATACCTGAGGATTGGGTTACATGATCCGTCCGTCAGCACAGACAAAATGAGCCCCCTCGGGACAGAAGAGACACAGTGTTGTTCACACCACACTGATGTCAAATACTATTTGGAGGCAATCCTTCACATTTGTTTTAGGGCGGTCGGACACCTGAACGGGCGGTGTGCGACACCGGATACCTTTAGAAATCACAGGAATGTTTTGTGGAGTTAGCTTGATTGGTGTGTTATTTGCTGGCAGCACGCGAACACATCCATTTTGTGTACTCACTAATGTGGAGGTGGCCCTGGACAATCTATCCCACACTGACACACACGGAGACAGAAAACCATTCACACATTCACAGCTCCGGGCAATTTAGAGTCGCTAATTCATCTAACCTCCACCTTTCTGTGTGGCGTTTGCTTGTTTGTGGATTACGCCGATCGCTGAGTCACCATGCCTTCCTAGCTGAGAGGATACAAATCAGAAGCACAAGCAGCTTCAGAATTGTTAATTACTGGTCAAAGATGATAAATACTGAGAAAGTTATTCTATTCTAGTCTCGAGCGGGGGGCACCCAAGGTTATTATTATTACATTGGACACTCCCGGGCTGGAGTTACACTGTGTCACAAGTATGAAAAGACATGTAAAGTCATAGAAAAAATGGGAAATACCCCTTAATTTTTGGAATGGTAATGAAAACTGGCAACAACTCAGAAATAAGTCAGAAAAACGTTGTAGATTCTGACATAACTTTAAGATTTGGGGAACCCTACCTCTAAAGTGGCAATCTTGAACCCACCATCAAAAGTCAAGGAATAAAAATCTCTTAATGCGTTACAGTTTGGAATAATCTTAAATATTCAGGAATAATCTTAATTAAGTCATGAATGCCAAAACAAATCAAGAAAAAAACTGCTGTTGTTTATAGCACAATAGCACAATATAACATGTCTGTATTCCTCTGTCTCTCTTCTCTCTCTACTTCAGCCTCTCTCCTTCTTTTATTGTCTCCGAGCATGTAAGTACATGTGTGTTTGTGAGTGATTGTGAGGAAGTGTTTCTGTTTGCACACACCTCGTTTGACCAAAGGCTCCTGTCACCGAAGCATTATCGACCCATTCAGCGTATCAGTGAGTAACGGCCTCACCAATATTGACACAGCTCGTTCCAGTGAAAGGGCGGGCAGCTCGAGCAGATGCACAAACAGGTCGCAGCCTATTATGGTTGTGAAATACAGAAGGAAGGAGGCGCGGGCGAGGCTCGTCTCCGCCCTGCCCGGCCCAGGGTGGTCATTTGTCTTTAAGAAACTGTAAACAGTACAGTAAAGAAGAATTCCACCCAAAATAGGACTGACTGTTTATAAAATGATGCTAAACAAATCAAATCTTAGACGCCTAGTGGTCTAATAAATATTTTTAAATAAGCTTTTGTTGCATCCTCAACATTTATAAAACATGAACTAGACATGGGTAAAATAGATGACATCTGCATGTCAGCTTTCAGAGTTTGTTTTCACCTGAAGTTCTCAAGTCAGAGTTCTTCGTCCAGGATCACTGACGAGGTCACCTCCACCGATACATCATGCATTATGATCTGACACACACTGAAACCAACGCACCCTCCTCTCCGAGAACTGGCCCCGAGTTGGTTTATTACGCAAACAAGACGGCCTTCGCTCGGGGGAAGACCAGGCAAGAGTACAAGGACCCATAACAAACACGACCCCGGAGGTTGAGTCTCCAGAGAGAGAAGCCCTCTCGGTCCAGAGAAGGCCGTGGTGGTTTTGAGACTTTCATACCGCACAAGGACCGCAAACCTCCCTCCAGTCTGCTGTTTGAGTAGTTCCCACAGCAATAAAATATGCGAATGAGAAAGGCAGATTAGCAGACGCTGGCTGGCTGCGTCCTTTAGTTTCCCTCTTCGCCTGGTAGTGAGGGGTGGATGGTGCTCTGTGGCCCAGTTGGCATTGTTGCCCGTTACATTCAAGCATTATTAACAAGTTTATTAACTTTTTTCGCTTTACTTTCAACATTTAAAGTCCTATGAGAGCATCCCTGTGATTTCAGGCTACCAAAACTAAACCTGACTCACAACTTGGCAGTCAAGAGATTCCCAGTCAGGAAGGAGGTCAAATCATCTTCGCCGTGTAAATTACGAGCCCACCAAATCCACAAAAAACATACTTTTTCGTGACCTTGGGATTGTAGTGCTGCTGCTGCCTGTCAAATTACATCAACATCCAGAGCACTTTGTTCTCATTTGGAACGGCTGGTTGACTGGTAACAGCACGGGGAGGCATAGAAAAATACACTCCCTCAGACATGTGCTGAAGCAATCAAGGAGTCGAGGAGGGAGGATGGAGGATGGCGACCTTTCAAATAGGAGCTCAGACACAGAGAGAGGGATAGAGTCGGGGGAGCGCAGGACTCCAGCTATTCTTCCCATTTCATACAGAACCACACGGCAGCAGCCTGTTAAAGAAAGCGAAGATGATTCTCGGGAGTATGACACGGACAGAGACGGAAAGAGAGCGAGAAGGGGAAAAACAACGTGGAACGGTGCCAATCAGATATGACGGTGAAGATTCAGTTATT
Source organism: Pagrus pagrus (assembly GCF_965226575.1). Lineage (NCBI taxonomy): Eukaryota > Metazoa > Chordata > Actinopteri > Spariformes > Sparidae > Pagrus > Pagrus pagrus. The sequence continues at coordinate 9,262,530 of NC_140198.1, forward strand.
TATATTCTAGGTACTTTCTATCTATCTGTAAATCTAAACCCTTTCAAAGCAAAACTGAAAATAGCATGTGCATCTGTGGGGATTTTTCAAGATTCAAGACATGTCCAGAGCAGACATGATGTCACCTAGCAGCTATAAAAATAACCCCTCGGATGGCAAACCTTAGTGCACCTGTAAACGAATTATGTCTTGAAAAGTAGAGGGAGCGGAGATTAGATTACATGATTACGTCCCAGCAGCAGCCTGGTTAGTGACTGTAATGGGCCCACAGTGGCCCGATTGTTGAGGTCCAGCTACCGAGGGGTTTTCAGTTCACTCTGTGTGGGCCTTTTTGCTTTTCAGGTCTATTTCTGTCTATTTTGTCAAGGAGCACTTTTGAGATTAACCCATTTCATTTAAAAAAAAAAAGTCATCTGGAAATAAATTTGATTTTAACTGTAGGTTGATGTAAACCTGAGAAGTTTCCTCTCAGCAGGGATTCGGCGTAATGAAAACACGTTGTTAATGTTGGCCGGTGGGGATCCGCCACAAAACCCCAACTCAGCTGACCCATTTTAGCTCCTGACCACCACTGGCAAAACGCTGACCTGTTCAATTGACAGGGAACAAATCCTGCACACTGTATGGAAGCAGAAAAAGGCCATGAAAAGCAACTGAATAAACCTAATTCTGAAATTTAATAATACAGTAACTGCTCAAGATTTCCTGTCTGTATACACACAATCAAAGCTGACTGTTGAGTCTCACTCCAAGGGCGTCACATATGGATGCTTTGGGTTGCCGAGCCTCCAACTCAATGACAATTACAATAAACTATCTTTTCTCCAGAATGTCCAGAAACATCCTGAACACAGCAAAAAGGAGAAAATACAGGGCAGATACAGACACCACCACACTAAGTCGTAAGTGATGGTTGATAGGAATTATTTCTAAATCCTGCATACTTTATACTTAACATAACACCACTGATTACTTGATATTTATATTTAATTACCCCTGAATTTATGGCATTGGAATATTTTGAATCCCTGTTTTATTATTTGTGCTGTAAAAAAATTATTTTACGGGGGTTTCCAGTGGATGATCTGAACTCCTTGATAAAACAGGAGTCTGCTTAATGTCATTCAAACCGGATTGCTTATCCTCAGTAGCCTGAATGTTTCAGCTGCTTTCAAAGTTGTTTTTCAAGTGAGGATGGGCCAGTTTTCCAATAGTTAATCTTATGCTGTGATTAAATTCCAAAATTAAGTCATCAGTTGTTCACATGATTCAAATCACGATGTCTTTTATAACTTTGAACTTTTCATCAACCTCGTTTGGAAACAAAAATCACCGATAAAAGTCGTTTGAATGTCTCAGTTTGGCCAGAGATATAAATCAGTCAAAAGCAAAATCCATGCCATAAAAAGTTTGTTTCACAGGGGGATAAAGTCGATGATGGACCCTGACACGGGTATGCAGCATAAAAGAGATGCAACACGCGATAGTCTGGAAGTCATCATGCAAAGACGGTCAAAACTCTCCATCTTTAAGTCCCCCTAAAGCCACTGAAGTCCCTGAAGCCCCCGACAGGCTGTAAACAGGTTCTGAGAGCATTCTTCAGAGATGTCCGTCCAAACAACACAACACACACACACACACACACGCGCACACACACACACACACACACACACACACACACACACACACACACACACACACACACACACACACACAGCATCAGTGAAGTGACATCTGAACTCTACAGCTGGTTATCGTGAAAAGATAAGGGGATGAAGCCAATCTGTTTTTCATTATATTTGGATGCTTTGGTCCTCGTTGGCTTTAATTGTCTTCATCGCACAATAATTGCGGCTTAAAAACACATTTTTCCGCACGATGAAAAGGAAATTTTAGACAAGGAATTTTCTAAAATGGATTTATTCCAAACCCATTTTGGAGCAGAGAAAGAATAGTTGGAGAGGAGCCACTGAAGAAATGTGTTTTTTATGTGTTTATGCACTTCAAGTGATGCAAACTGACTATACACTGCAAACTGTCCACAGTGAATACACACTCCCATAATTGTTTTTATATGGCCGGTTATCTCTTGATTATATTTTTACTACCTCAGTTTTCATTATGTACATATGCACTTTCTGTGATGTTCTGTTATTGTCCCCTGTATATAGCTTCATATCATTTCTATTAGCTTGATATTTAAAACCCAATCACCAGAGTAAATGTTAGCGAAGTACATAACTGCTAAACCATAGACAAGTTAAAACATTTCTATATGTTGCAACTTTACGTTTGTTTAGGTTCAGTTTTCTATTTCTCTCGTCACAACGCTGTGCTTTTTCTCTGCTTAGGTTTAAGCACAAAAACCACTCGGTTAGGATTAGGAAAACATCATGGTATGACTTAAATTACTTGATTTTGTCGCCATACAAGTGGCTGAATATGATCTGACTTCCCGTGAAAAACATCCTGTATTGGTCGCCAGAAAGGCGGCTGGAGATGATCCGACTTCCCGTGAGGAACTGCGGGTTTTGGTTGGCACTTCCTGATGTGAAAGTCATCTAATAAGCATATAATGTGAACATGATATCCCACTTCTGGTACAAATGTCAAGCTTGGATGTATTTGTTGTTTGCAGAAACATTAACTGCCAACATTATATTCTGATGACTGGGCTGGATATTCTGTTTTTTCCCCTGTATGAGGCATTAAACGTATATACTTCTTTTTTATTTAACATTTGCTGTTTGCACAACACATGCACTTGTTGCAATCCCATTTCACTTCACCCAGTTGTGCATGTGACAAGTAAATCTTGACACAATGACACCATGTAAGTGGTGTAATTTCCTCGAAACTAAGTCAAAATGAAAAAGAGATGCCTCGCAGGAATCATTTCCCATCCCTGCTAAAGGTAAACACATATATTTTAAAATAAAAACAACATAGGAAGCCCATGTTTCAAACCCAAGTTGTGTATGATTTTCTTTCACATTCTCGTTGGATCCATTGGGAGGGTTAAGTGTGTATTCTGCCGCCTGGTTTAAATCCAGCTAATGCTTTCGGTGCGCAGAGAGGAAGGCAGGTAAACAAGCTTTCAAGAAATGAAATGAAACAAAAGCCAGACACTGGGTAATTTCCTGAGAGTGTGTGTGAGTGGGAGGCTGTAGAGGTTTGTGCGAGTAGGTGGGGGTGAATGAGTGTGCACTGTTTGGTCGTCCCTTTTATGTTTGTTTCTCACAAGTAGTGTTTGACATTCCTGTACAGGGATAGACCGACGTATTTATAAAGGATGAAGGGGAATAGAAAAAGAAAAATACAGCTGTTTATGTAATGGTATCTATATAAACCTTTTAGTTTGTGTCTTCAAAACCTCACAAATGCTTTCTTCTTTCTTTTTTTGTAACGTGCTTTTGGTGAGATGTTCTTAACAGTGACATTTCATTCTGTCTAAACAACGGGCTCCAAAAGAGTTTTTAAATGGTCTGTTTGTCAGCGCGTGTTGTCTCACTGTTAGTGTGCATCTTTGTTGCAGCTGCTGACCAGTAGCTGTAATTCATCCCACGTTCCAGTGCTCCTCACAGAGCACCGCTGATCCTGTGATGTGGACGCTGCCTCTGCTCAACTGCTGAAGTGACTGTGGGTTAAAATCTAAGTGATTTAGGAGGCGTGTGGGAAATGACTGGTTTCCACGACGGACCAAAAGAGGTTGATCAGTTTCAGAGTGCGTAACACAAAGACATGGACACGTGTTACTAACAACTACGAGATCCCAAAATAAATAAAGCAATGCACTAATAAATGTAACCAATCTAGTGTTGATGTCCTCTCAGCCTTGAGAGGTCAACGATTCAGAAAGTTCCTCATTAGGTAAAAAATTAGTGACAGTGAGCATCTTAAGGCAGGGTTTGTGTTGGTCATATACTCTGTAAGCAAGTAACAACAATTTTTGTATCAGATTTTAATATGAGATCTAAAGTCAGACCTGAGATGACCCTCCTACACCTCCAAGGATTCCTGTGGCCCCCTGGGCTTAGTCATAAATAGTTTCACTGGTGGACTCAATGTGTACTTAAAGTCGCTTGGAGATGAAAAAGGAGAGGATTTCAGAGGCCTTTCTACCAAAGATTTTCCATTTTGAGGGACTTGCAAGTCTTCATTTACTTTCTGGCTACAATTTTGGGTCCAGACCATTCGGTAAAACACATGATTTCATTTAATATTTCGATCCTCCTGCTCAAATCTCTCTTTGTCCTAGCACTCTCTTCGGCAGTGTGTTCATGATTGCCTCGTGTGGCTGAAATGCACTTTGACGGACTGGCCTGTGCGGGACTTCCCCTTCGCTTTATGATGTGTGTAATCTTTTAGCTCTGCTTCACAACACCTGTTGCTCGTGTGAGGCCTCAGAGTCCGAGATAGTGATGTGTCATGGTTACTGCTGCAGGGAACACACTGTTTCCCAGCAGAAAAACCTGTCTCCTCTTGTTTATTTTCTCTGTTTTGAGATAAACATTACACAGTGTGTACTTACATGTTACAAGCCTCGCAGTTTTACAGGCACATGAGAATCCCCAGTATAAAGTACAAAGCTACAGAGTGAGCTTCGTAACATTCCCATAGCCAACAAAGAAGTTTCCAATTACTAACCACAATTAACATAGAGAGGGATCACAGGGCATCGAGCTTGTTAAAGCCCTTGAGACCCGTTTACTACCAAGGATTGCTAACACATAACTACTGTAAAATAACTCATGCGATGACACTACAACAAAATGCTGTGTTCAAGTGAAAGTAAAAATACATGTGGAAGCAAAAGTCCTGCATTCAAAATGTTTCTTAAAGCTCAACAAGACTGAATGAGTCACATGTTCTCTTATATAACCCTGGTGGTATCAAAACATGTGGTTTGGTTCATTGGTCCAGGTTTTTGGACAAAACAATGGGATTTTAAAAAAAGGCATTAGAAGCAAAACATTTGAGAAGCGGACATGAGTAGGTTTGTCGCTCCATTAACCAGGATTTTGGTTGATTAGAACACTGTTTACAACTAAACCTCTGGTCATCAAGATCGTTGTATTTGGGTTGAAGTGGAGATGTCAGAGACTGATATCCTTAAAACTGGACAAATAAAACCACTTTTTGGGGGTTAGGATTAGCTCTAGAAGTAAAAGTATGGACGTTTTAGCAGCACTGATTCGTTCATATGTAGGAAGCATCGATGTTGTATTAAGTCCAGTAGAATTAGAATATAGGGAGGCTGTAGCTTAGGAGGTAGAGCGGGTCATCTAGTAATCGGCAGGTCACTGGTTCGAAACCCTGGCTCCCCCAGGTGCATGTCCAGGTGTCCTTGAGCAAGATACTGAACCCCACATTACTCCTGATGAGCAGGTGCCACCTTGCATGGCGAATGAATCAATGGGTGAATGTGACAATCACTAAAATCTGACAATCATTCAATTAAATTTCAGTTCACAGTTTTTGCCAGCGTTGCTACAGTATATGTTTATACCACTGCATTTGCACGATACATGTGATCTTATACCTAGTTATCATATTGGTTTTTATTTTACATCTTTGCCTTATTTAAATTATTTTATGTTTTGATGCACTCTGTTTTTTAACCTGGTCTTGTGCTCCGAAAGACTCCTATACTTAAAATGTATTATTATTATGCACATCTAACAACATTAGAGGCCCTGCCTAATATGGATATACTGGAGACAGACAGGCAGTGACATAAGCCCGCTTGCTGGCAAGCATCGCGGTGGCCTTCAGCTCTCTGGTATTGCACACAGACTGTAAACACAAACAAAGTAGTGAATGTGCTGAGCGTGGTCTACAGCAGCTGGCATGTGTACACGTGGGAAACATTTGTGTGTCTTTCCCAGGTCAGAAACATCCAGCACATCAGCACAAAGAATGCATTGTGCGAGTGTTAATCTGGCTAAATATCTCTCTGTGGGACATTTAGTAATGATTCAATTATGCATGAATCGAGATCAGATGATTCCCAAAGCCGAACTCGACGCGTGGAGCCTCATTCGCCTTCATTTCGATTCTCTTTCTCTGCCCCAGCATCAGTGCTATCAAATGCTTTGTTCATGAGGGAGGCCTTTTCACATGGAACCAGGAAATCATCTGTCAGGGACTTAAAATGTGTAAAATGTGACAGGTGTAAAAGTGTAGCTGGTTTGTTACCAGAACGCTGTAGGTTTAGGTAAATCAATTGCTTCAGAAGAGAAATCATCTATAAAAAACCTGGGGCTGATTACAAAAACACATGCAGATACATGCCCTTCCAACAAATCCTCCAAATAAAAACGAAAATAAAAAAATCTATGCCTTTGTGATTGATGACGCGATGACTTCATTTGTCAGTGCCTATTACGCATCATTCTTCTGAATCTATTTCATGATGTGACAACACGATAGTAACGATTTGGTTAGGATTAGGCACAAAACATCTTGGTTAAGTTTTGGAAAAGACAATAATATGGGTTTAATGTGACTTAGGGGACTTTCATAATGATGGTTAGAGTAATAACCACGTCGTTAAGGTTAGGGAACAAATGTGGTCATGGTTAAACTAAACCAACATCGACTCTCGGTAGTAAACGGGAAACAAACAGCGGTCTCGTGTGTTTTAGCCTCACTCTTTGTTGGCAGTCAGTGAGGTAGTTGCATCCTGCATTCAGACCGGTGCAGGACAACAGATTCAATGGAGAGAAAAAGTGGCTTCACAAAGACTCAAGTAAACGTCTGTTTGTTTTTTGCAACTAAAACCCAGTGTGCCACTTTAAAGGATTTTGACACATTCAATCATCCCCGACTGCCTCCTTCTAGCTCCTACATCCCTGTGAACGAGAGCCGTCCTACAGCAACTGGAAGGCTGGGTGTATGTGCACAGTGCTGCATATTCCTGACTATTTGAGGAGTAGAGCAGAAAAAATGTTAGCAATGTACATCTCAGAAAACTTTATCTTGTGACAATGCTGTTACTTACAGTCTGGTTAAGTTTAGGAAAATATCATGTTCGGGCTTAAAATACCTGTTTTGTCACCACAAACATGGCTACGTATAAGTGGTTTGTAGAAACGTTAACTGCCAACATATAATGCCGGTGACTGGGCTGCCAATTGAGGAGCTTCAATAAAAACTTCACTAATGACGTGAGCCAGAAAAATAGCAGCATGCAGGCAAAAATGGTGCAGATAGAGTCAGTTACATTCATCAGCGTGATTCAAATGAGCCTCACAATAGTTTTACTCTGGTCTCGACGTATATTTATTTCCTGTGTGAGAGTCGATGTAGCGATCCTTCATGGAGTCCAACCAAAAAACTTCAATGCACTTGTGAACTTGGAGAAACTGCAACCATTAATCGTAACAACGACCAATTGTGATGGCTTGAGCAGCTCTTCATATTCGTCCTACACACTTTTGTCGACGAGCCTCGTGCTTCTCCTGTTGCTGAGGCCTGTCCAATGATGCCTCTCGTTACATAAACTGTTTACAGGAAAGTACAGAGCTGGAAGAGTGCTGGTTTAGACCTCGGAGCATCGGATCGGCTCACTCTGGTATAATGAGGTCGGTTGGTCTCAATTAGGGTTTTTGTTTGTGGCACTGGAGACAAGTTATCTATAGCATGTTCAGGTTTCAGTTGATGGTTTGGTGGAAATTATTTTGGGGGTTTAGCAATTTATCCTGGTGAGCTTAATTAGACAGTCTGTGACAGAAATTTGGAAGAGAGGAGGGAGGAAGAGCGTGAGAAAAGAAAAAACAAGTCACAGTCTCCCTCCAGACAAAATCGAATATGAGCAGACGAGAAAAGAGATCTTAATATGCACATAAGAAACCTTGATTATGACATTAGAAAGTTTGTCACGCTGTATGATTATAACACAAACACAGCCTTGGGATGAAATGAGGTGACATGTAAAAGTCTCCCAGCACAGAACAGCGTCAGAAAGCTGCAAAAAACGTCTTTACCTCCAGGTTATAGTCCAGACCCGTATTCCCATTTGTGGTCTATATTCAGCTACAGGGTTTCAGTGGATGGTTTGGTTGATCTGTCCAAGAAACCTTAATTAGATACTCGGTGTGAGAGAGGAAATTAGAAAGAGAGAGTGAGCATCGGAAAGAGAGGAGGGAAAACAAGCATGAGACAAGAGTCACAGGTTTCCTAAAGATAAAATACTCTTATTGGCAACTGTTACAAAGCCCAGTTGGAAACATAAAGTTGCTTTGTTGTATTTGACACCCCTTTGATTAAAGTTATCTTAGACACAAACATAACTTGGTTGGGTTTAGGGAAAGATGATGGTTAAGGTTGAAATAACCACTTTGTTAGGGTTAGGTGAGCTTTGTTGTGATTGGTTACAGTAATGACCCCTTGTTTATGGTAAGGGAACAAAAGTTCACCATCCGTAGGCAACAAGAAGCGGTCTCTTGTGTTTTAGTTCCACTTTTGGTTTGTGCTTCCCTCCTTTGCTACTGACTGACAAGAGTCAAAATACTCCCTGTTCAGGATCTGGCCTTCATTATTGGTCTGGCACCTCACAGTGTTTTCACCTGTAATTCTTTGCCTGTTCTCCTCGTTCAAGCTTTAATAAACGCTCCAGTGTAAAGCATCCAAGTCTCCAGAACCTTTTTCATTTTACAGCATTTGTTAACACGATTGGTGCCGTAGTTATTCATGGGAAGACAGTCTCGTAAAAAGGGCCATGAATCCAACACTGAAAATGGATGCAAAGACCCTAAAACACTGACCCTTAAAGCCAACACGACAGAAAATGTGCACCTGTCCATCTACTTATGGACTATAGTGGACCTGGATACAATTCAGGACACATGTCAGATACATTTAGGTGTGGATACAGGACATTTTTCTAATTAGGTCCCAATATCTAGGCTCAAAAGAATGGTTGTTTATTACATTGAAAGTTTGTTACAATATGAAACAAACACTGCCTGACAATCTGTCCATCTATAATATTTCTTTTACAAGACATCCAAGCGTGTCCTATAGTTACACTCACTGTTAGTCACTCTGGAGTGTCACCTCTCTTAAATGTTAAATATATACATACTGTAAACAGGTCTGCCACATCTCCAAACAGGAATGCTGGGCCCCTGATGAGATGTGACACATAGCGAAAAAACTCCTTAATAGCATGTTTCAGACACCCTGAGAACATGTGTGTCCACATACCACCTGCTGTACTGTATCTCTTCATGCTTCTCTATGACAAGCATGAGCCTGGAAAATGTTTTTCTTTAGCAGTGTTACAGGAAAAAATCTGTTGTCCGGACTTAATGAGCAGATCCAGTTCGAGCCAAACACGGAGAGCGATCAGTCCGTGTCTGTTTCATGTCCAACTTTTTGAGACTCTCCACCGTGGTCCAGATCGTACTCAAGTGGCTGTAATGACGATGTTTCAGTTGGTTATCAGCTGCTGAGTGAGAAAAGTTCTTACTGACATTTAAACTATGGGTGTATGCACGCTACGAGAATCAATCTGAATCAATAAACATAATTAAATAAGAATATTGTATCATCTAACTCAAGGCACGTCCATGTCAGCACGCTGCCTCCACGATGAGTGAATGCACTGCTCTGGATGGACTGTGCCTCGCATTAATGGCCGGCCCTCGAAGATCCATTCACATCTGTTTGTTGCTTCAGCACCACATTAAATATTCATCGCTAGCATCTGGTCAGTGCGTGCGTGTTTCTCCGTGTGTGGCCAGGAAACGAGGCCGTACAGCTACAAGTCTGATGATGGAGAACCGCCTGAAGGGGAACTTTTAAGGGCTTTTAACAATTTTCTCACCAGCCTGGCAAACTAAAACCAAAACTACGAGGAGGATTATGAAGCAACTCCTCGTGAAGGAAAATGACTGACATGTGCCTTGACATTTACTGAGCAGACAGAAAGTTTTAAGCCACAGCATCTACATTATTCCATGCGTAGAAGCTGCTTGAAATAATTTTGAAAGAAGCGGTGTCTGTGTTTCAAGATAAGTATTCCCTCCGGTATCAATTGTTCTTCTCTATCAATTATTTCTAATCACGTTAACTTGCTGATGCTGAGCGTGTAACTCTGCAGCATTCTTATGAGATAGCTTTTGGCCTGTGGGGGTCTTGTTCTATGAAATCATCTGTTTTTCATTTCTGACTCAGCAATATTGCGACCACATAAATTAAGCTTCTATGATTTCCCTAAAACTATTTGCCTCCCCACGGGGCGCCCCAGGCACACTGCGTGAGTGGCACCATTGTTTCCAGCCCGTGCCATCACAAAGAAGGAACCGTTTTAAATGCAGTGGACATAAAGCTACCAGAATGTCGCTGGAGAACGGGGTAAAGAAGCAGGGTTTTTTTGTTAATGCAGCAAAGATGTTACTAATCAGGCGCCCCAGCTGCCGCTAGATTTGCCAGCAGCAGACGTCTGGACCTCACTAAGAACTGTGGTTGTGATTCTAAACCCTGCAACTAATGAGATTCTGGTATTAAAACCTTAAATGTGGGTTTTAACGAACAAACTAAACCTTGCATTTATTGAATTTTTGGCCTTTTGGGAGCAAGTTGTACTCTACACAACACTGACATATTGTTAACTTGTTTTGGAAAAAGTGTTATTTATTAAACAACCACCCTTTGCTAATGAAATCTATCTGACGTGACCGGCGGCGGAAATGTTCAAGGATGAGGTGGCGTTTTAAAATTGTATTCGTCGTATGTTTAGTCACATTTGCAGGCTTCCTTCCTCGCTTTCTGACTCTCTGCTGGAAGTTTTAGCAACAGGCGACCAAATGAAATGCACCGTTACCTTGAGTGAAATCACACATCTCTCTGGGTTTGAACATTGTCGAAAACATTGGGAATAATGTCAGAACAGGAAGAGCTGGGAGAGCTGCCTGCTGCTGCTGCTGGAAACAGGTGTTAAAGCTAAACAAAGTGGACCAAAACGTAGACACATAAGCAGACCACGAACTTAACAAAAAAGCGATCTTTAATAACAAAAGCTGAAAATCCAAATCCAAAATGCAAAATACCCAAAATAAAAGGATCACACACAAAAGATAAGCAAAGTACGACCAAAAAAACAAAGTACAAACCAAAAGGCAAGGTACAAACCAGGAAAAACACGAGGAAACAGGAGCGAAAAGCCAGAAACACATGACGGGAAGATGGAACAGTGAAACACCAAAACACGAGGGCAGAACAGACGAACTGACAAAGAGAGAGGGGAAGGCAAGGACTTAAAAACACAGGGGGCGATTAACTGATATAAACTGAGGAGCAGAAAGGGCAGGAAAACAGACAAAGGCAGGAAGTGAAAAGTGAGACACATGAGGATATAACTTCAAAATAAAACAGGAAATGATAAAAACCAAAAACTCAACTCATAACAACAGGAATGATAAGAGTGGTGAGACTGAACAATGAGGTTACTGGCCTTCTGACCAAAACATGTGGCTGGCTCTCGGCCCAGTTGCTTCAATCTGCATTCAAATGACAAAAAAAAAAAAAAAAATCCACTGGCAGGTCCTTCCCATTTAATTCTGTGGAAAACAGATGCATCCAAAAACCAAGTAGGCTGGCCTTCGGGGGTTGTTTGTGTCCCATGTGAAACCAAAAGTCAACGTTAATTTGTTGCAAATTTAACTTGAATCACGTATGTCACAGTATATTTTCCTAAACCTAACCAAACTCTGACTGATAAGTTGCCATGATTACAAAGGTCACCCGACTATGAATTTGTTTTCAGCAGAAGCAGAGCACAGATCTGTGTGTTTGTCGCCGTGAATGACATTTTGACATTCAACAGTTATTTAATTTATCATTAATATATAAATATTGATGAGTGCAACTTCAATGCTCGTGAAAAAAACCCTTCATGTCGACGTTAATGTCACTTCTTGTACAAAGACACTCAGCATCATCATTAGCAGAGTTGTGCTGCTGCACCATATAACAGTCATTTCACTCTGATCTGGTTTTTATTCCCCTCTTATGAATACAATTCATATTGTTTTTTATGGCTCCCACTGTATAAATTCTGTACTCTATATTAAATTTGGTAAAGGTTGCACACCAGTTAGAAAAAAACTCTTGTGCAACTTTTTTATTAAAAAGATTTTAAAGACCTTTGGGCCAATAAAAAACAAGTTAAAACCTCATGGCATTCTATTAAAAATACATTGCTGTCTGTAAAAGTCTTGCTGAGTTCATGAAAATAAATGTTACTGGAAATCACCGTTATCTGACGACATTAGACTCCATTCACTGACGATGGTGCAACAGTTTAGATGACATCACTCAGAGATAATCCAGACGGAGGCGGACAGCTCACGATTGCGACACCGCTTGTCTTACCTGCTTCCCCTCAGGTTCTTCTTGGCTGCGTAACACAGAGGCCGAATCAGGGAGTGAATAGATTTGTAGGGGTTTAAAAGGACTCCTTGCAGCCGAGGGTATGTCGAATGATCGCCGTCCGGGGAGGAAAGAACAGAGAGACGGGAGCTCTCTGTACTTTGACTCAGATTTATTGGGAACAGGCTTTGAAGAAGACGCATATCCGAAATGTCAGCCTGTTCATCTGCTGCATAAATCTCCTGTGCAGACTGCAGGCCTCTCATCCTTTCCTGGTCATTGGTTAGTCATCCTTTGATGTGGGTACGAGGTAAAGGGGCAGTCTGTAAATACTGTCTGGTGACACCTTCTGAAACCTGATTATTGGCTTTGCTTCAGAGGACAGGTTGTTTATTCGTTTGCTCTATTTAGCTGCATTGTTCTCTTCTGCCAAAACTGGGATTATAATCAAATTAAGATGCACAGAAGTGAAGATTTATGGGATGATGGAGACAGGAACAGGTGATTTCAGTTTTAAAACAATGAAAAGCTAACAATGTCAGCATGTTGTTGATTATTTGGAAGTTCATTTATCTGAATCCAAACTCCTGAGAGGAGATTTCATCATGTCTGTGCGCATCATTTCTTACAGTGTCAGCGTCACAGCAGCTCATTGTGCAAAGTTTATAAAAACACCGGCACAACGATGCACTGACGACACCTGATGTTGAGATCCAACTGGTGTGACATCAGTGCCACTGTTTGTACACAGCCGCTGGGATAGGTTAGCGTCTGACTCAAATTGACTCAGACCTTCAGACAGAGCCCCACATGCCTGCAGATGTCTGAGAGGCAAATTCCCAGGAATGTCTAGATGAGCTCACTCCCTCGGCAGCAGAAGAGTCGTACTCGAGCTCGGTGACTCACTCTCTAATTGGCTGGGGAAATGAAAGAATCGAGAAGTTGGGGCAGAGAGGATACTGGGATATCCACTAACAAATGGGAGAGGTCTGCTCTGCCAGTGAGGCGTCCAACATCTTCACGGCAGAGGATGATCAGGACGTACAGCTTTTTGCTTAAGACACTGAACAGTGAGTTACTGACTTTAAGTGCATGTCTAGATTATCCTTCAACCCCTGGAGGCCAGCATATTCAATGAGCCTCCTGTTATGTTTTCATTTTTTTATTTGTCACACTAGCAGTATGGTTTTATGGATGGCAATGTCTTTTTTTTTATGTCTCTACAACTGTTAGAAAGAATGCCACGTGATTTTGTACAGATATCTGTGTCCTCCACGGGAAGAACTGTAACAATGTTGGTGATCCAGACTTTTCATTTCGCTCGATCATCTTGTCAAACTCTGAATTTGACGAAGACTTTGGTGCTAATTAGCAAATATAGGCAGCCACAAACACTCTAAGATGATGACATTATATATTCAAATGTTTTCTGCTGCGACTTAGGGTTTGTTTATGGCTTTTGGAGCTATGTTTGCATTCATTTTGTGCTTATTTCTTTTCGTTTAGACATTAAGGTTTTCATATATTGGAACTAAGTCAAATAGTCTATTGATGAACAAATTCAGTAAGCCAGTCAGCGATGATAAAGCCTTACCTGTGTTTTCGTTTGATGATGCAGCAAGGGATAAAATACAAAATGCGTATTTGAGAGGAACTGAAAGAAAATAAATTAATTACAAGGCATAAGAGAGAAAACATACATCCGCACAGGCATTAATAATAACTATATGAAAACAGCAGTCTTTTCACTGATGGTCTCGTTTGCTGTTACAGGTCATTTATAATCATCAGAGGAATCACAAGGCTGTTTCATAAACACTTAATAAAGTAAAGTACAACACAATTTCATACTGTTTTATTTTGTTTATATGTGGCGGACCCTGCCACCTGTCGAGCTTCAAACAGACTTCTGGTGTCCTTATTTTCCTCTGAGAACTGCTTGTTTATAAGAGAGTTCATATTATTACCTCATTAATTTTGTAAATATTAAAATTCTGACTTTGAATGTCTTGTCCAAAACTACATAGTGCCCCTTTAAGCAACAGTATTCGAGTTAATGTACTTAGTTACATCAAATCACTGCTTTTGAAGGTGCACTACGTAGTTTTGGGGGAAGAAATTTAAATCGGAAGAGTCTGATCTTCATTGACAAAACAAACTAAGCTTCACGACTGAATAAACTGAACAACGGACAACGCAATCTCGTACTGTCTTACTTTATTTATATGTGGCGGACCCTGCCACCTGTCGAGCTTCAAACAGAGTTGTGGTGACCTTATTTTCCTCTGAGAACTGCTTGTTTATAAGATGAATATGTCTGAGTTCATATTATTACCTCAAATATGTGACATGTGGCAGATGTACTAGTGTACTTAGTTACATTAAATGATTTTTTGACTGTTTTTTTCAATGCCTAAACAAACTAAACTTCACGACTGAATAAACTGAATAAACAAGCTGACCTTAAAGGACGACTCAATTTCATACTGTTTTACTTTGTTTATATGTGGCGGACCCTGCCACCTTTCTAGCTTCAGACAGAGTTCTGGGAGTCCTCTGAGAGCAGCTTGTTAATAAAGATAATTATTCTTCCGTTCATACTATTACCTCAATAATTAAAATTTTAAAATTAAAACTACATAGTGCCCCTTTAACTCACGTAAAGGACCTGAGTACGTCCTCCAGCACTGCTGATATCACCGCTGTCCCCACCACCACTACCACCACCACACCCCCGTGCTGCAGCTCCGTCCCCTCCCACTCCGCAGCCTGCACGGAGCGGCTGGAGGCGGGCGGGACGGCCCGTCATCACACGTCAGAGGCGGCTTGGTTATTTAAAGTTGAACCGGCGGAGGAGGACAGTTTTCTCAGACGGGACGGCGTTGCCTAGCAGCTGGGCGGAGGACTCCTGCTACACTTCGCGTTGTGTGATTTCTTCTCTGCTCGGACTCTCCCGGAGCCTGTCTGTCCGTCCCGACTGTCATCTGTCTGTCTCTCCTCGCCTGTCCGAGTCGATATGCCCAACATGCCGCAGACCGTGACGCTAAAGGGACCCTCTCCGTGGGGCTTTCGGCTGGTGGGCGGACGGGACTTCAGCACACCGTTAACCATCTCCAGGGTAGGTGCATCACTCACTACAGACCACAGCTCACACTTTCACCAGTTACAGTCGCGCTCTGTTAGCCGGCTGGGAAAAAAAAAACTTGCTCAATTAGGAATGAATTAACTTATATTAAGAGGTCGCCGAGGTTTACTGCCCCTCTGAATGGATGGACAGCAGCTTTACTCTTAAAACCTCACAGACGGTGCTGTCTAATTCCTGGCAGCTCAAGGTGCCAGCACAGTTTAGTGAGTCATTGCAACTGGCTGACCATCAGTTACACTGCGAGCCTTCAATAGAGGCCAGAAAAAACACAATGTGGTAGTATTTATTTCAAAATTCCCCCAAAATGATGCTCAGAGTTCAAGGGGTGTCCGTAATGTTGAAATGAATAAATACATTCCACTCTTAATGTGTGAATGATTTAATTTAAAGTGACTTTTTCCAGTTTCTGTCAGTCAGGAGGCTCCTGTGGCTTGCTTTATGATCATGATTACTGTGTTATTATTGGGCTAATTAATCATTAATATTCCTGGTGGTGGTGGTATGATATATATATATATATTCAGAGCTTGGTGGGTGAACTTTCCTGACCCTCAGAATATGGGTCAAGAGTCAGTGTGCTGGCAGTGGATCTGGCAGTAGCCAATAGTTCATCCTGGCCAGAGTAAACACAGCCCGGGCTGGTCCTGCTGCAGGGCTTGCAGAAGGAGCAGGAGAGAGAGGGGGGGGGGCTCGCTGACATTTGTTTTTCATCAGAGCTCATTGGTGCTGCTGAGGGATTCCAGGTGTTGTGCTCAGCTGTATCACCAGCCCCAAACCGACCCTTTAACTACAGGGCCCTCGCACTTCAAACCAGAGGTGTAATTTTTAGATTTACAGCCGGCGATTAACGACTTTGAGAGGAGCAGAGGAACCCCTCGAAGGTCACCTGAAGTGCTCTCTCTCTCTTTCTGAAACCTAGCTATACATCCCTAAGAAGGGGTGTTATGCAATTGTGAGGCAAGAGTTTGTACGGCTGTGTCGGTTTGTGGCTTTAAAGACTCACTTGCTTACTCAGCACTGTGGTCTTTCCAGATTAAAGTGAAAGGTAGCTGAATTTAGTAGCTTTACTTGTCAGGGTACCGACCGAAAAGTCACAGCGAGTCAGGGCAACACTCTGCAATATTTGTAATGTAGAAAACAAAGCTGACCAGGACAGACATTAAATATATCTAAGCTGAAGAGTGTACCTTGTTAGCAGGCAGGCCAGGTCCCCTGTAGCAGCCACAGCTAACGTTAGCATGCCTGCAGCCAGTGCTCGGTCTTGAGGAGTTGAACCCCCCCACATTGGTGTTTCCCAAAGTTTTTTTCTTGAAACCATGGTTGATCTCTGACACACTACACTTTTTCAGTATGTCTATTTTTGGAATGAAACCAATTGCATACTAATTACAGGGACATATTACAGTATTCAATCACTGCTGTAGTGACAACAACAACAACAACAAAACAGACAATACTGGTGTTTCTGCTTCTTCCTCAAATAAGGTAGGCTAGATGGCGCAATGCCATATTACTGCCCTCTTCTTGTTATTAATGACATTTATTTATTACCTGCATCTAGGGGGAACAGATTTCCATGAAACTTGGATGGAGGATGGGTCTGACCAGAATACACCCCATTAATGCTTGTTGTGGATCCAGGAATGTTTCCTTACTTTTTTATTATCATTGTGAGAAAAAAAATCAGGATTATTTAGGTTGTCGATATCTGTGAGGGAGTATTAAAGAGGACTGTTAGACCTTGGTGCCATTTAAGTCCAGGTATCCAGGTTGAGTAAAGTGCACAGAATAAAAAAATCTTTTCCAGCTGCTCCAGGTCTTTGAAAAGCTTTACTTAAAAGCAATGTCTGACGTATTTGATGGCCTTTTTTTTCCAACTGAAATTACATTTTTGCTATTACAGAGAGAGTAAAGTACCCGAAAAGGTTACCTATTCCGAATTCAGAGCGCCAGTACTGGTACCCAACCCTGCCAGAAATCAAACCTGGCATCAGTAAACTCAACACTCATCGTACCTGAATGTCTTCCTTTTGTTAGAAGCTCAGATATTGTTGGTGAAGTCAGCTTTTTGTGCCCCTCATTTCATTCTTGATCTTCGTGTTACCACCGTGATTAGGACCAGAATTCATTTAGAAAAAGGAAAAATCGACACAGCAGCATATTGCATCTCTCATGGATTTCATGCTGAATTTTAAGTCGAAGCGTGCAACTTCAGAGCTTGTAATGCATACCTCGCTAACTTATTTTACTATTTGCACAGCATGTTTTTTCAATATCAATCACAATTTCTGTATTTTGCCAGTTCACTGGGTGCATATTTGCATGACTGCCAATACGAGAGCCATGGCATGCACAAGGGAAGCCTTTTTGCATTCTGAACATAGTGTAACTCAGCGGTGATGGCATCAGTAAAATTAATTACAGGTTGCTGTTTACAGTACACAGCAAAAAATGCAATAAAAACCAGCGCTCACATTGAATCGTCTCTTGCCAGAGTGGATAGGGGAGTTTCGGCTAATTCCTAATTCTTGGCTTGAAAATTAGAGAAGGAAACAGCTGGTGAGATGTGAGCTATTTATCAAAATATGTAATGTCAGAGGCATAAATACACAGTCTCTTGGCAGTAAGACCCAGCATTACTCTGCCTCTTGAAGACTTCTTTTTGCTTTCTACCAGCCATTGACGTCACGCGCTCTGAAACATCCGCTGACAAGACAAAATGTGTATTAATGGCAGAGCGCGACGATTGTTTTTATTCTGCCGTCTTATTCTGGTGATAAGAAATGGAAATGGTGGGAAAGAAATCCTCACGGGAGCTGGTTGCATGTTGAGTTTGAAACACGATGTGATGCATTGCTGCTGATGTACTGGAGTATCTCCTAAACTGGCTATTCATCAAATGCTTGCTGCATTCTTGGTGTACAGTGCGCGCCCAAGACGGCAATTACAATGTGTTGGACGGTGACACAGCGAGAGATGGATGCAGGGAGAGGAAGAGGGAGTAGTTTATGTCTTAGAGTATCCACAATGCCTCTTTAGGGGACATTTTAGTGTCTTGTAAATCACATACAGGCCAGAACTGTGTGAATGGAGTAAGAGTGTCTGCTGGCTCTAGATAACTGGCCAAGAAGAGAAGGTCAGGCTTAAGACAAGACCTCAGTGTTTGACCTCATAGTTGTTTTTTAGTGCAGTTTGCATGACTGACAGGTCACCTCCCCTCTTCCTCCACGTCTTCCTGCATATATAAAAGTAGATGCCATGAAACACCTGCACTTGGACTCAGTGAAAGTTGTAAATACCAGAAAACAAGTCCTGATGGCAGCAGCTGGTTTTCTGGCTTAAGGTGATAATGTCCCAGGATAAGCCCATTAGTCCCCTGCTAGCCCATTAGGACTCCAGCCAGTTTATGGCGTGTCTGCTTGACTCTGGAAACGTTTGCCCTGTAGTGTATGTGTGTGCATGCAGTGCTAGGTTGTTAAATGACTTTATGAGCATGAGAAAGAATGAGGGTCCGAGACACAGGAACATAGTAAAGTCACTGATGTAGCTGCAGAAGCATTTAGAGAGGATGCGTTGAATATGGCAGCTGTGGTATAAGCCTTTTTGTAAATCGATGTCAAACGGACTTGCAGGCGGGAGGTGACGCAGGAAGCTTGTCAGTCCTGCCAACCGGCAATCAGTCGTCTTCTCGACAGGAATTCGCAGCTGAGTGTTGGGTAAATAATGACCTGTGCAGTGCACAGAACCACTGTCCAGCTTCCCTTTTGACACCTTTTTACCGCGGCCATGATGCGTGCTGTGTCTTGCCGATACGTGATGGAAAATGCTTCGTGCAGCTCTCAGGCAACTTTTGTTTGTGAATTTAGAGGTTTTGTTTTTCACAGGCCACATTCTTGAAATTGCATTTTTTGTCTGTTGGTTGTTTGATTTATTATTCAGTTAATGAAATTTGACAGAAAAGTGAAAAATGTTCTTTACAAGTTCCCAAACCTCAAGATTACATTTTTTAAAAAGCTTGTTTTGTCCAACATAAAGTCCAAAAGCCAAAGTTTATTATGATAAAAAGCAACGGAGAAAAAAGAAAAGAATCTTTTTAAAACTAGTCAGATGGAAAAAAATGGCACAACATTTTTGAGCTGATTCAAACCAGAAACTCCTTGTTATAAATTGTCAGTTGAGTGTAGTTGATGATGAGTGTTATTGATTGGCTATTAGTTGGGTCTAAAATATGTCAGAAATAAGTAAAAAAGTGTGAATTCGTAATAGCTGCCACCAGGTAGCAGCCACACGTTCATTCGAGTGCGCACAGCCTCACAAATATGACAAAAATATATGTGTGTGTTTTACAAGGTTTGGCCATGTTACGTAAATCAGCTTTTTGTTAAAGGCCCCTCCCACTGCCACTCCCCCTTTAGCAGATCGGCATGAACACGCATATGCACAGGTGACATGCCAAATTTCGACCTCCTCGGGCGAAAACTGCGGCAGCCAAAACCAAAGATTGACAGAACAACCTATAAATCTGAAAATACAGATTACGGTTTCCCAAAGCCCGATCCAATGACTTCAAAGTGGTTGATTTATCTGACGATCAGTCGTAAATCAAATATGTTTAATTCATTACCACATAAAAGAAAGAACAGAAGCCGCCACAGTTTTGAATCTAGAAGTAGGGAAAGACGACTTTAACGGTATCAACGCAGAATTTGAAAGCTCTTCTTCAAAAAGCTCCACGTTGTTGTTTACTGCCCCATCTGCAGCTCATTATGTCCGCCGAGGAGGAAATGTTTTCACTGGTGTCCGTTGGTCGGTCGGCTGGTTTGTTGGATGAAGGAAAGAATCCAGGAATCATTTCTCAACTTTAACGTTGCAAGATTTCCAAAAAGGTTTTTTTTCCCCCAACATTTTCGATAATTTCCAATTTGTAGTGAGTTCAATTTGATGCGGATCCGAATAACAATCTGGATCTGATTTAAAAACGTTTTGTTTGATATTGGATTAGGCTTGAACTAATTAAAGGGGACTGTCGGGCCTTGGTGGAGGTATGCGCTCTACTGAGGACCATTGTAGTTGTAACAAAGAGAAGCCTACTCTGGGCGAGTAGCGATGAATCGATCTCTACACATTGTGGACAGATGGAAGCACTACAAAGACCATAAAAACTCTTTCAAAATTCATAGTCATATCAAGTCGTATAATTTCATGTTTCTTAAGATGATTTAACAAGGGCATTGGAATCACATTCTGAATCAAAAGCAAATATAACTTTGATTGCGTTAGCAGCTACACATCAAATGTGCTGAGTGTCCTTTGTACCCTTTAATCTCCCAGTGTGCGTCCGTCCGCCACATACCAGAGACGGCACATGTGACCTCAAAGCCACATGGGTTGTTAAACTGGCACTGCTGTAGGCCGCTCTGTGGCAGCGCCTTTTCTCCAGGCTAGGATTACAGATGCTACGAGCTGCATCTCCACAGCGAAACCGAGCAGAAGATAACAGATGGCGCTCTCGAAGAATTTCCTGTTGTCAGTGAAGCTGATGTGGAGTTCCTGAAACAGGAGAACAATGCGAGTCCTTGGGTTTCTGCTGAGCTCTTCCTGCTCGTCTGGTTTATCTGATGGATGAAACCGAATCTCTGTGATTGATGAGCAGATTCCTGGTCATTTGACACCAGAAAGTTTTTATGCTTTGTTGTGTATTTATTACATTTAATAAAGCATCCTGCAGATCTTCTCTTGTGGTATGAAGTGAAGTTTATTCAGTCATGTGCTTTTTCCCCGTGAGCTCATGTTGTCTAAGTACTGCAACAAACACGTGTTTTATTGAATTTACTTGCTGTAAATTATATGAAATGTGACTTTTGTGATGCTATTATGATCACGCACAACATATTGAAGCGTGACGTCAGTGGAACCTGAACAGAATTATGACTAATCCGATTACACATCAGGTTTAAAAGGACTGCTATGCACTTTTTGATGACTACCATTGATGAGTAATGTGATTACTACATCCTAGAGTTACATGAATGGATTACAGGCTGCAATTAATTGACACGCGTCTCTCCCGTTTCCTCGTGTTCTCATTACAGTCTGCAGTTTTGCGCATTGCTCTTGGCAGGTTCAGTCCCTTTGTCTCAGTGTGATAATCACACACCAGTCAGAACCTCACACCCCTGGCTATGTAACGGCTCTCCGTCACGAAGGTCATAACCATGGTTCCTATCGCAGGTCCAGCAAGCAAACAAAGGCGTCTGACACGTTGCCAGGAGTTATTACTCTCTCCGTTGCTGAGCCTCAGAGCTCCCACCCAGCAGACAACGTCTCTGTGGAGTTCACAGAGTGACAGATTCTTCTTGCATAAGGCTCATAAATACCAACCAGGAGGTGATGATTCGGTGAGACAGCTAGACGTCCAGGTTACTCATATCTGCTGTTTCAGACGTTTTTAATTACACTCTCTAACATGGTCGTTGAGAAGTTCCTAAAGCAATGACCAACATATTTTGTTCAGTTTTACTTGAGACATTTCACCTGCAAACCTGCTGTCTGACCTCTACTGTGAAATATGCAATATATGAAGGGGGAGGCTGTGTCCAGAAGAGAGAGGCTGGAAGAACATTTAAATCCCTCTGATTTGACTTTGACATAACTACAACTTATCCAACTAGCTAATTAACCAATGAAGGTCTCGATGGAGGGTTCAACTTCATTGCTGCTGGCTGCTGGCACGCTAACGTTAGCTACGGCTGCTGCATGGGACTTGGCTACTAAACGATTTTAGCTTGTCACGGGAGTCATAACCATGACAGAAAAATAGGCGCAAATTTGCAAATAACTGGGATTACTGGTGCATTGAACACAACAGCAGACCTGAGTGAGAAAGTTCAAGCTGTATGAGTGTTGAGCGGTGGGAGGGACGGATCGACAGAGCCTACACCGAACATGATTGGCTGGGAAGAGGTCACGCGAGACCTCAGATTCAGTCAGTTTGCTGCAACGAAGAAGGCACTTTTCATTTTATGATTTAGATCTCAGATAAGAAAGAAAGACATCAGACACAGTGATGACATGACAGAAGACTTTGCCCTGAGGCTGATGTCACACTCCAGTGAAAGTGTTGCTGCAGCGTTTATCTCATACACGTCTTCGCCGTGCTCTCCTTTCACACAGAAAAACACAAGTGCCCGCGTTGAGACCGCACATTCATCAGGCCCTCAGCGTGCCACACGATGACTCTGTGTGACATGAGGCTGTCATTTGCTAACCGCCATATCTGTTAGCAATTAACTATGTCACTGTTTGTGGAGAAGCCACTTATGGAAACGATGTGACTGTTTAGATTTTCCCAACAAGCAGTGAAGTTGCTTTCCGCACCATCAAATCCATCACGGTCACATCTTACAGCACCTTTAGAACAATGAGAGACATGTTGTGTAACGCCGACCGTTGTCGAATATGAAAGTGATTGTCTGAAGTCTTGACAGTTATTGATTAAGATTTTTCAAGTACGTAAAAAGTTATGTGATTTTTTTCTGCTGGTTGTAGCGCTCACGGGCTGTTGATCTGATTGGTTGAAGTTGACCAAATCACCTGCCAAGTTTTTTTGGACTGGAGTTATCCAAACAGTTTCTAACAGCTTCTTTCCAGATGGTTTTGTGAAGAAAAAAAAATTGAAACAAACCATCCAATTTTGGTTAAAAAATCGTAATTTTAACAAAGTCCACTGATGTCTGCTGCTGCTCAAAGACGGTTTGCTGTGTGAAAACAGGATTGATTTCATTCCACGTGACTTTGAGTTGCTATTTCTAGCAAAGTTGGCCAATTTTCTGGAGTTTATTGTCTTTTCCTCCACATCCACAGTGGTTTAGAAACCACTTTTCATCACTCACAACAACTTTGGCTCCGTCCTCTACCTCAGCCGAGATGACTCTTGATTAGCCGCAGTCACAAACTCACAAACTTGCCATTTTTGAGTTTGTGAACAAAGCCAGCAGAAGTGTGTCACTTTTGTTTGTTACTACCAGCGGTTTCGTGTGAGTAGGAAGACAAAAATAAAACCTTGTTTTGGTCTTCAAAGCCACTAGAGTAGAAACCTAATTAGAAAATTACATTCATCGTGAAGGGTCCATAGATTTAAGCCATGACATCACGCTGCATCTGCAGTGTAAATATAGCAGATTGTGATTATGTCTGCACCACGTAACTCTACACCATCCTTACATTTCCTTACAGACGGGAATGTTTGTCCTCCAGTGACGACCTCAGTCGGGCCATTGTGGCACTTGGCATACCGCTGCATGTGTGTGTGTGTGTGTGTGTGTGTGTGTGTGAGTCATGCACTACTATTCATGGCTTGACCCTGAGGTGATATAACTCACTTTCTGTGTGTGTTGGGGGTGCCTGAACTTCAGTCCACTGTGACGCAGCTCAGGCACACACACACACACACACACACACACACACACACACACACATTTAAAATGCGTGTCATGCTGAACGACGAGGGTAAACTTTAACCTCTAGTTAGTGACTGTCAACAAAAGCACTGACCAATAAGAATCACTTGCATTTCCCATCGAAACAAAAAGGTTATTTCTGCTTTTCCTTCTTTAAAAGACTCAATCTTCAACTAACTTTAAATTCCTCCTGAGACACACACACATTTTCACACATTTCCCACAATGCCTCTGACCTCTCAGTTTACCGGAACTGAGTCAGGAACATCGGGGCGGTCAGAGGCTGTAAATTAGGAATTCCACATCTGAACCACACGACTCAGCTATTAGTGCTTCATGGAGCGTGAACTTGTGTGCCTTCGCTCTTAAAACGCTCCTCCCACGTAGCGAAGCTGCTCCTCTTGCACAAACAGATCCTCTGTCTCTGTTTTTGTTCCAAACTTTTAGACAATTGTATCTTAATTTAGCTTGGATTAGGTTACTGTGAGTGAGGTAAGTGTTATTTCAACACATCTTAATGTGCAGCTGTCAAGGTGAGAGGCATTACAAGCACCGAGAGGGGTATTTGCTTAAAAACTTGGATGACAGGACAGAGATTAATCACCCACGCTTGACATGCGAGGGGTTCATTACCAGGAAAATCATCCTAAATCTTCTCCTCCCTGTGTATTTATGGATGCAGGTAGTCATTTTAGCCTTTTAGCTCTCAGACATGTTCGAAAGTGCTGGAATCTGAACATCCACCTGGTTCAGACTTGTGAAGAAAGCTGATAATTCTTCTTTTTATCATTCACATTCTCACCAATTCGACAACCAGCCAGAGGTATGAAACTTAAGATTTAGGGAAATTGTTCCAAAGTTGGACTGACCTGCAGAAATGACAGAAACTGATAAAAAGGTAAATGGTTAAAACATGTTCTTCAGCATACTGACCTGCAGAAGCTGGGCCGAGCTAGTTGGAAATTAAGCTGGTCTTCTGAGGGGAAGTTAGACAGAAACTAGCAGGACATTGAAATTGCATGATAAGCAGAAGTTAAGCGGAAACCAGTTGGAAGTTTCCTGGAAATGTATTGAAGTAATCACCAACTATTTATCAACTGCTTTTTCAAATATGTTTCCTGGTAATTACCACCTAGTTAGCATGAAATGTATGAAGTGACCTAAATGAAGTGTTACCTAATAATAAATCTGAAACTATGATTATCAATTAACTTCTCAGATTCTTTTTTTTTTAAAGCAAAAATGCCAAATATGTAATGGTTTCAGCCTCTAAAATCTGATGGACTATCGTCTGATGTAATCCAGAAGCCCAGATATCCCAAATTTATTTCAAAAGTCGTCATTTACACCCGTTTATTAAACCAAAATCCTGACTGTAGCTGCTTAGCTAAAAGCATTAGCGCACACCCCGTCTGAAGCAGGTGCACAAGGTCCACTGAGGGTGTAAATAACTTATTTTTAAATCACTTTGGGATCTTGGAGCTTCCAGAGACTTGGATAACACCAGACTTACTGTAATGAGCCATTTTTATGTTGTTGTTAGTTGTTTAGGAGAATGCTGCAACTCTGTTTTGCTGTGAAGCTCCAGAAATGTTTTATGGACTACGAAACTTCACCCAACTTTCCATCAGCATGGGAGTAAGGAGATAATGACCAAATTTTCATCTTTGGGTGAAATGTTCCTTTAATCAAATTTTTACAGCCCCATTAGGCGGTAGCTCTGTCTTTGCACTTTCAGCCAGTTGCTGTCGCTGCTCGTGGTTCTGTTTATAAAAAACATGAACATGTTGCTATAACCTTACTCGAGGCCGTAAATGATGCGGTGCCGTCGGGCTGCGACAGAGAGCCGCAAATCCAACAGTTTGAAACGATATGAAAACGTCAAAGTTTATTTCTTAAAATTCTGTCAAAAACATTGTGAACAATGAAATGGCACCCAGCTGCTGAGGAACTCCTCACATTTAACGGTTGGAAAACTAATACTGGCGTCTTATAGCTTGACAGCATAAAGATGACCGGAGACATGATGACATTTGTTCGCATTTCATTACATTTTTGTTTCATTGCTAGTAAAGAGTGTTTTCCTCTGCAGCTTGCTGCCAGATGACAGTGACTGTTTTACTGTGGATGTCTCAGAGGATTCGACTGGTACTTTCTCCTTATTTATGAAGGCCAGTTAGAGGCAGGCCTGGAAATAGCAGGGAGATTGTGTGTGTATGTGTGTGTAATAATGGAAAATTGTTATCATATGTTACTTAGTGTGTCTGTGAAGGTGAAACACACCCGCCCTCCTCCCCCTCCTCGGCCCTGTGCCTTCCCGTGGGGCTCGAATGTCCTCAGACCAGTGTGTTTCTGGAGTGAGGGATCACAGAGAGGAACCTGCTCACTGTCCAGCGGCTGAAAGATAATCTCTAAATTAAAGCGAGGCGGACATGTGTTTTACAAAATCAAAACGGCCCAAGCTAAAAGCAGGAGAGGCTACCAGGACATCATGAGCAGATGTTTGCAGACTTTTGTTGAGGTTCAGGGTTCAAATGTAAACTCCGGTGAAAGTCGCTCACTCCTGGAGTTGAAATCGCTCGGGGTTTTAGTCTGAGTGATCATAAAATTGCACATTTGGTTACTGAATTTAAAAGAAGCCAGGCGTATAAAAATGTCCCAGTTCTATCCAAATATTTCACCTCCTCCAAAACTCTCAGCGGTCTCTCACTTCCCAGTGTCGTTGTTGCTGGCGTTTGAACATGTAAACCTAGAGTGCTGCCCAAGGCAATAGCACATAAATCAAAAGAGAGCTGCTTTTGTTGAATCTGGCCTCTCCGTTGACACTCCCACACTCTTTTTCCGTCTTTCCTTTTGTCCGTCTTCCTCACTGACGGTTTGACACCACTAACAACAGCTCTTTCTTTTCTTTGTCTTCGCGTGTGTGAATTTACCTCCAGGTAACACCAGGCAGCAAGGCCGCCCAAGGTGACCTGTGTCCAGGCGACACCATCCTGGCTATCAACGGCGACAGCACGGAGGTCATGACACACATGGAGGCTCAGAACAAGATCAAAACCTGCACTCAGCAGCTCACACTCAACATCAGCAGGTAAGGAAACACAAACCTCACCAGAGACGCATATGTACACGTGCCGTGCATTCACACACCCTGGATACATGCAGTGCTTTAAGCCTTTTTAGACTTTATTATTGCGGAAGAAGCAACATCCTGCTTTTCCAGGAACACGTGAAAGGCTCTACATTATAAAGTCATGAGGTTATTATAAAGGTCAGCTCAATGTCCTGATTAGAGAAGAGCGGAGGAGCAGAGTTGAGCAGCGAGGGGAAATGCTCTTCTGAACAGCCAAACCACCTTCCTCTAGGAAGTGCTCCCACCCAAACATAATATCTCCGGGTCTGATGGATCCTTTTTCAAAACTGTCCATCATGAGTTCAACAATGTTATAGGAGTTCAAAGCTAAATCGATTAAGTCGTCGTTTAACCAGGAGAAAGAAGAAGAAGAAGTAATTATGATCATTGGAGATGTTTTCGAAGCACTCACCAATGAGGGCTGCGTGTACGTATCCTCAAAATTTTCCACACCGCACACGAGACGATCGCTACCTTACAGGATCATTAGAGTGAAGTCTAATGTATGCATTAACTGTAATTGCTCACAGACAGAATACGTTCAGTATGTTCAGCCCGTTTTCCACAGAAGACGACGGACGGGAATTACGACGTTCAGAATAATTGGACAGGAAATGTTGAACATTAGTCACTTTCTAATCAGTCGTCGGCGCTGTGACCCTCAGCAGAGGCTGCTTATGGTTTTTGCTCTCGGCCTCATTAAGTGAATCGAGTTGAAAAACTTGACTGATGTTTTAATACCGAGGTCATTTGCTGCCGCTCGTCCAGGAACACATATTGTTTCTATTTCTGGTGCGTCCGCTCAGCTTGGCACGGTCGAGTCACGGGGACAGATGACAGGTTTACGACGGTTTAAATGATCGACTCGCTGCTCCTATAGAGCGCTGTCAAAGTCAATGAGGCTTGTTCATACAGTGAGTCAGACGGCGACCTTTAGAAATGCACTTCACAGGGCGATATTGTGCATTTTTGCAGTTCATGAGTCGGAAAATGATCTTGCACTGTTCAATGTCATTGTCCGGACTAGTGCTGTTTGTGAAGATGGATGATTTGGCCTTCTGCGGGGGACAGGATCAACATGTTTCTGTCAACATTGCAGAGCGGAAATCATCCGTCTAAACAGTTAATGACTGAGAGAAGAGAGAGAAGGAGATGGGGGATAACCGAGGAAAAACTGAAATGTCAGCCGCTGCCCACATTTCTATTAGATGGTTACTTTTGGTTGGAGTGCTGGAAAGTGCAGAGCGCATCTGGCAACCTCTGAATCCTGTCCTCTCAGACGAAGAACACTGCGTGGCTTCGGCCTCGGTTACAAGTGACAACTGCCAACTGGTGCTTCAGTTCGCTCCTTTTAGGGCAGCAGACAACACAACCCTCTCCGCTGGAGCATGAAGTTGACTCGCAGATGCAGCAGAAACAAGAATCCCTCCCGCAGTGATCGGACCTGTCAGATAAGCAAAGATTCTCACAAATTCAGGCAGAGAAGCACTTTTTTTTTTTCTCCCTCTCTCTCTCCCTGCGCTGTGTTTGTGTTTTATAGCATGCAGTCAAGCATGCGACAGCCCTCCCTTTCCCTCCAGCCTGTAGTAGAAACCATCCATCCATATATCAAGCTGAGCGGCTGAGCGTTAAGTGGTTTGTCCACATAGGGATAGTAAATTTATTTAAGGATACATAAAGACTGGGGGAGCTCCTCTACAGCTGCTGGAGCACAAAACAGGGCACTCCCACGCTCATCCACTTGCACCCTAATGGACCCAAATTCAGCTTAAATTTCCCTTTCAGAAGCCAAATACATTAGAGAGTGTAAGAAGTAATTTAGTGTGATGAAAAGCAGTAGCTCTCACAGGTGATGGATCTGCAGCGTATGATTACGTACAACATGTAACTTCTGCCACTAGGGGGCTCTCTAGAGCCAGACCCTCTGGGGATAAACACCTGGAGTCACATCGGGTTCTGCTCGGATCTGGAAGCGTTGGCCAACGGGAGGAGAGCTCAGAGATTACTTTCAAACTTTCAGGATTAAAAAGTGGATTTATCTTCACTCCTGTTTATCAACCTGACTCTAGCAGCGTATATGGGTGTTTATGGTCTGATGTTGTTTACTGCCAACTGCCATCGCTTTTAGACATTTGAATACAGAGCTAATATTATATGTATCTTTAATTTTTTATCTCTGTGTTTCCACATGTCTTTGGAGCTGTCTCACATGACCGACTGTCATCTTCTAATCTAATATCCATGTTTTATGGCTTCATATTTGGTGTTTTGACCATAATTTCAGCGGGTTTGAGCAATAAGACTCCTGAAGAGGTTGAAATGACTTTGGTGATTGACATAGAGACCCAGCTTGACTACAGTACCTCATTCTTGATTCAATCAAATAAAGATCATAAAGACATGAAAGCAAAATGTTTATGACTGTATCACTGAATGACTTTTCCGTGATTTCAACATAGATATTTCACACTCATTAAGATCCTTTAACCACCTTATTTGGTTAAAAGCGATTCCTCTAAATTATAACCACAAGAAAACCACCAGACATAGCTGCACTGTTCATAAATCCTCCTTAATTTCCCACTAAAACTGACAAGATAGCGACCCGGCAGAGGCAGAACAAGGCCAGCTGCTGGTATGTGACCTTTCCGCAGTATATTGGTTAAATAATTACAGACTGAACTGCCCTGCTGCAGGACAGGAGGAGGGTACGGCATGTCTGAGAGACAGGCATGCACCTTTGGCTCCAGAGCGCAGGGCTGAAACGATCTGCTGGTGAAGGGGAGGGGAGATAGAGCAACAGGGGTTCAAGCTGAAGAAAAAGACTTTTGTGATACTGGATGTGAAGGTTTGGGATTGTTTGGTCGTTAAGACAAGACAGTAGAGAAAGAAGAGGGGTTAAAGTAGGTGGGAAATATGAGAAAAGGGAAGCGATAACACACTACATTTATTTATTATTTGATGTGGTACATGTAAGCAGCATAATCCCTCTGGACATTCAGGATTAGATAGAGTGCTGATATTATTCAGGAGTCTTTTTTGGACATCTCAATCGGGGAGTTTACTGCAGTTTTGTGATGCACGGCTCTGTGTGTTGACTCGCTGACATTTTTTAAGGATTGGGTAGAGTCACATGCACAAAGGAAAAGCCCACAATTCTGGTCAGGCCATTTTTGAGAAAGCCTCAGATATCTACAAATTTCTTGGACATGCACAAATATCGCAAAGCTGACCTTTTCGAGACAGTGGTTAAAGAAAAGTAAGAAAGAGGGAGGCTGCGTTTGTTAACTGGAGTGTGCTGTGCATGCAGGAGCAGATATCATTTCATGTCCAAAATGATTGAGATTCACCATATTATCCTGATCATCATCACTACTTCAAACAAATCATACAATCATAGATAAGGTAATCATAAATCTTTTAAGTCCCCAGCGTAGATAAAGGATAAATAAATGATGGGCACCTCATTTATACATGTTCTTTAGTGTGGAATCCATAATATTTTTAGAAGCAATGGGCAAGCCGAGCCTTCAGCCTTAGCTTAGGATTTTGAAATGACTGCAAAAGTGCATGCTTCCCCCTGCAGCAATAAAATATACATCAGGTGATCGGTAACCGTAACAAACAACTTTTACCAGACAAGTCACTTAGGTGAGGATATTCTTCAAGTGTTTGTTGTCTCGACCGGCCAAAAAAATCTTACATCGTCACCATCCCGAGTCAGACCATTGTCTTTTTCAGAATAAAGGCAAAAAACATTTTCAGTGCGTGTAAACGTGGTTAGTGGTGGACAGAGAGAGAGAGAGCGAGACAAAGAGAGGGGAGTTGAAGCCAAGTAGAGGAGCGGTGAATCAGAGAGAGCAAGTGAGAAATCCACATGGGCTCGTCTCTGCCTCAAATGCTGTTTTACAGCCAACTCTTTCTGCTGGGTGCATCGCTGGAAATTCAATTACACAGCCGACACAGTGAAGCTCAGAGCCCAGCTTCTCTCTCTGTGTGATAAAGGACACACGGCACCACGAGTGTTGAAGAAATCTTTGAATATTCCTGCTGAATATTGTGAAAAAACACTCTCCCAAGTCAAACATAAATTGCGGGAAGCATCTCGCACGCATGTTTTCCAGTTCAATCCAATTTAAAGCCAGGTGATTAAACATTTACACTTGGTGTCCTGAACAACTACTGTGAGGTAGCTTTTTCCCAGGAAAAGTGCTACACAGGAAGTCGGCTAATAAACAGCAACAGTCACTATGAGTGAGCAGACAAACAAAAAAATAAAGCCACCCACAAAAGCAGGATAAAAGAGGTCACAGTTTTGGCTGCCATTAAAGCTACTGCAAGGGACTTTTTTTGCTGATCCTGGCAGCCGCCTTCGACAAAGGATGACGAGGGCGAACCAAAGTGAACTTTGTTTTAGTGCTGAACCACCAGACTACAGAGCAGCTTCTTTCCTCAGGCTGCGAGACCCCTCAACACATCCTGAACACTAAGAAATTGTTTTAATGTAGTGACTCATCGAAATTGGAAAAGTCGGCGCTTTCCTAAAAACGCTTATCCCAGTCTGGTCCGAAATAGACTCAGTGCTGTCGTTGAACCATTACAGAGTACAGGCATGTTTTTTTGAAAGGCTGTGACCTGATTTTTTCCCCAAGCTTCCTGAAGCTCTGCGAAAATAATCCTACAGATGACCTGTAACTGCCCCTATCAGATGGAAAACACAATGGGTGCACATCATATAGTCTTACTTGGTCCAAGGTCAAATTAGAAAACAATATTACTGTAAATGAACACTTAACGTTTGTTTTTCTAAGGAAATATTCAGGCGCCTGGCCAAAATAAAGCCATTTTGTCACCTCAGAATACTCCTGCTTGAGAGTAACAGGGGCAGTAATTCATTATAGTTCTCTATTTCCTTATTTACACTAACTTTCTGGGTGTAAAATATTTAAAAACAAGTGCTGGAAGGTGGAAAAACAGCCTATTCAAAGAGCAAAATGCATAAAACCATATAAGGATGCATTATTTCCATGTTTAGAGCTTTAAAAACTGATATAAACTATATACTGCTGGCTTTGAAATCTCATTGGCTACATGATGTGTCAGTCATTTGGTGGCTGGCGTGGAAGTGGCTCGAGAGAGGAGAAAGAAGAGAGAGTAGGTGTCTTGTTTACACGATCACTCATTGGCTGTTGTAGGTTGTAGGCAAGTTATCCAGATGGCAGAAATTACCACATTTCTCTCTGATGGTTTACTTTGCTGATGTCGGTCATAAAGAGGCATCAGTATTAAACTGAGACTGAGAGTTAAAAGTTCCTTGTAGTAGGTTTAATGAAAGGAACTGTTGCACTGGCTTCAAATGTTTCGAAAACTGGGGAAAAGTTTTCTCAGAAGTTCACTGAGCTGTAAAAAAAAAAGCAGCCACATGATATTCTGTTCTCCGGTCCAAGCCCTGTGTTATAAATTACCCAGACAATAGGGATGTCATGTTCTTATGTTCTGTATTTATTGATGTGAAATATGGGATTTGGGGTCGTCGGAAACACTCTTCAGTTGTGGGCTGAAGGAATAACTGCGGATCATTTAATAACCATTGATTCTGCTGTTAAAAAAGAAATAGGAGTGACTCAAAGAACCCATGCTGACTCACTAGAAAATAATATTCTCGAGGACAACAGTTCTCAGCCCTCATTAAACGACTACGCCATAAAATACTCCGAAGTCATAGCGGGAGAAACAGGAGACCTGTAATTTTGTGCTGCTGTCGATGGACAAATATATGAGTCTACACGTCTGCTGTGAACCAAAATTACAGCACGCTGGATGAATCTGAGCTCCAGATCTTGTGCAACACAAGAATGTTTCTTTGTAATGTCGCCGCATTTATTACTTTCATAACCCCCATTTTTCATAAATCCTATTATGGAGCATTTTTAAGAGGGAGCTCTGCATCGGGGGTTTCTGGTAAGGTGCCCCAGGAAGCTCATGAAAGCTGAATAAGTAATAAAGAGGCTTCGTGAAAATTCGGCCGACAGCTGTTTGTGTAGATATTTTTCCATCACTAAAGGAAATTTCTCAGCCTTCACTTGCTTGTATATTTGTAGATGTCATTATATGTGCTTCCCGGGATTTATTGTTGTTGTGATTAACTGCGTTGTCTTGTCTACCTTAAATACAGAAAGTGATTTCCGACAGTTTCCAAAATATCTCTCAGTAACTCCTGGAACATTTGTCTGAACTGCCGACAGTCAGGTCTGAATTTTAGATT
Source organism: Pagrus pagrus (assembly GCF_965226575.1). Lineage (NCBI taxonomy): Eukaryota > Metazoa > Chordata > Actinopteri > Spariformes > Sparidae > Pagrus > Pagrus pagrus. The sequence goes on from NC_140198.1 coordinate 9,295,910, forward strand.
AGAAGTTTAGATTCTTTCAAGTTGTTTAATGCTGCTGGACTGTGGATATTTCGGGATGGATTTTCGGATGTGACTTTATGCACGTTCTCGAGTGCCTCTCTCCGCTAACATAAACAAATGACCGGCTTCCAGCATAACATAGAAGTTCCACAAAGCCCCTTTAAATTATTAGCTGTGCTCTAAACATGGCAATCTCAATCGGTTCATCCACCAGTTTGATCCAGACTGAACTAACTCAACAACTGTTGGACGGATTAAACGGACAGTTTGTAACTTTTGCCGCTAGACAATGAAAACAAAATGCATTTATTGACGATGTCGTGAAGGATGGGAATCGTGGGAGTTGTTGTCTTCATTGGTAAACAACCACTAATGCAGATGAAAATTGTTGCGCACGTCCTCAGAAATGATTGCTGCTTGTACGCAAGATGATTTAGATACTGTACAAATAACCAAAAAGTCTCAGCTTTAATTTGTGCTAATTAGCAAGCATCAGCAGCATAACTTAGCACGCTGTTGATAGCAATCCTTATATTAAACGCCATTGTAGAGTCTTGGTAGCCAAATGGTACAAAGTCAGTATTTGTTGGATGTCATACCTCTCTCTCTCTCTCTCCCCCGCTACTTATCTTTTTCTGCCTCTTCTGACAAATAACAGCGAAAACACGCCAAGAAAACATTCATTTGACATCTAACTTAATATTTATCTGACCATTTGAATTAAAAGATGAAAAATCTACAAATGTGTAACTCATTTAAGGAATATCTTCATATGGTGTTGGGCCACATAAAGCATCGAGAACAGCTTCAGTCGAAACGCAGATCTGTCACAGGATAATTGTGTTGAGATGTGGTGATTTTGAACGCCATAACAAACGATTAAAATTTTCAAACATATCAGTGAACCCTCCTGTCTGGAAGAATCGTATGTTTCTTTAGTCATTTACTCAGCTTTTTCCATCAATGTACCGCTCATTAGTGTAGCGCCGAATAAGTCAACGGATACGGAAATGTGGATTCGGTTGATTTATGGTTTTACGTTTGTCGGTTGAGAAAATAGGAAAGAATGAAAGAGAAAATGAAGACGTAAAGAAGGTGAGACAAGGACAAGGACAGAAAACCTTCTCTTAGGTCACCACTTTACCACAGATTTCCATTTTCCATCAGGCCTCCGTACTGATGCAGGCCTGTCAGCGCTCCTCCATGAGGTGAAACACCCTCACTAGTTTGTGTCAGTTCCCGGCATGAGTGAGAAAATGGAGCAGTGTCGTCACGCTGGGGAGGAAAAGTGGCTGCTGCCCCCGCCACACTGTCACACACACGCTGTCCAAGTTCACTGTAATGTCAGATTCGGTGGACAGACACACAGGGCTCATATCGGAGTGTGTCATGTCTGCTTTGCTCGGCCTGTATATCCTCAGATCCAAACAGTCTTTGAATACATGAACCAGCTGTGGAGGAAACCTTCTCCTCTCTCCTCCTCCTTTTCATCCTCTTCCTTTGACCTCCGTTTACCACTCTGCCGTCTCCAAACCTAAATCCCACTCATCTGCCAGTTCTTCTTTTCATATCTCCTCTTCATCTTTCTCTCTTCCACCCTGCAGTTTTCCCTCCTCACGCCAGAGCTTATTGGAGAAGGCCATGTGGTTGCAGTGGCCTGATAGACAGATGATGGTGGTTGGGATGTGTGTTTCCACCGCTGGTCAGGCTGTTCGGAAAGAGTCCTGCTGGGGTGGCAAGTTAAATGTGCTGAAAAATGAGTCATGATGCCTGAGCCGTGTGTGCGTTGCTCTGACTGTGTGCTCTTGTTCTCCTACTCAAAAATAATGTTGTGAAGTGAAGACACCCCGCCGCGCTTGTTTCAACTTTACTCACTGTTGAAAGGAAAATTTAGGATGCACGTCCAAGATGGAATGAAGCTTGTGCTGCAGATGGTTTAGAGCTTAAAGGGTTACGTCATCCAAATAAGACAAAGACTCCGACTGTTATTCACTGTTGTTATCTCTTTGAGTTTCATTACTACTAGCTTTTTTAGCTAGAGCCTTTAACCACATCATTCTGTCTTCATCAGTGACTGAAACTGGCCGAGTCTTTGACATGTAGTTGGACGTGTATTGACAGGTGGTTGTATGAGATCGGAAGCACTGCTTCAGTTAAAAGAAGGTCTTTGGCGTCCAACTGGAACGGCCAGATTTGTTAAGAAAGGATCGATTAAAGGACTATTTGTACAGGATATACAGGATATTTGCTAGGATTTGGATCAAGGCCTCTGTTGGGATTGATTTTAGGTATAGGGAAGGCTTAAAGGGACAGTGTGAGTTGCCTAGTTTTCAAGATATCAGCCACAGAGACGTCTGCCTTCTCTTGAACTAGATGGCACTCGATTTGTGGGGGGGTAAGGCTCAGGATCAGGGGTTTAGGTCATATGTACTGCATGTAGTGTGAGTGCATGTCTAAGCCCTGCAGAGGGAGAAATTCAAATCTGATCAGGATCTCGAGAGTAAAATAAAACACAGCACAGGATAGAGGATTCAGGAGGAATCAGAGAGAACAGGCAGAGAAAAGACAGAGAGTCAGACGGCTCCGGTGGAGGATTTTGCCCCCGCTGTCTCGCATTGACTCGAGGACCTGTGACTCACAGCTGAGGAATTATGCACAAGGCTGCATGGGACCGAAGGAACACAGGACTCCAGCTGGGACAGATACAAAAAGAAACCTCCAAAGGACCCGACTCACACTCACACACACACCCTTTCCACTACCAAACCCTCCTGCCCTCTCCTCCTTCATCCCTTCATCGCATCATTCCTCTCACGCTCTCCCAAGGTCTCTTTTTTGTGGTTGTTTTAAACGTGACATCAATAGAGCGGCTGTGCTGCAGAAATAGAAGATGGGGGGGGACCACAAACCTCCCTCTCTTTTTCCTTTCCTGCATTGGTCTTGTCATCACCCGCATGCAGATTTTTCCAAGTCTGCTGATGAGACCCCCATAACTCTTCTTGAAAAGGTGATCGTCTCTTTTACTCCCAGAGGAGAGCGACTTTAACCTCTTCTCACGTTACAAAATAACATAGGAACTGCTCCTGCAGTGTCAGATGCACGATAGAGCTGCAAACCGTCTTTTCGCAGATGTGTTTGACAGAGCGAGGCAACGAGGCAAGACTCTTACGTGAACCCTGAAGAGTCCCGTGATCAGCCGCATCTTAATTCGAGGGCACTTTGTTTTCGACCGTCTGTCTCATGCTCCTCCTCGAAACATGGTGATCCCGCGCAGCCAAAGTAAACTCATCCACCGCACCGAAACCATGCAGATCTCCCCAATCAGGAAATTAAACCTGGCAGGGGGAGGTCAGGCGAGGGAAAATATGACCAGAGGAAAAAATAGAAAAGTCGTTTTGATGACCAGAGACTCTCTCCTCTCTCTATTTTATCTCCTTTCTTTCTTTCCTTTTATCTAGTTTAGCCTTTTACACATTCATACTCGTATAGATATTCCTTTTTATTTCCTTTCATTATTGTTACAGTACTTCTGCTGTCAGTATTATGTGATTTTCATTATCTTTTCCTACTTGAGTCCCTTGTAAATTGATTTATCTAAACATTTGAAACCAAAAAACAGAATAAGTTAAATGGTAACTTTGGTATTTCTCCTATTTCCTCATGTTTTTGTTTCTAAGTGACTAATTTGGATGACAATATTTGAAATTGGTCCAGTATTGAGCAAGACTGGTGCAACCTGTGGCCACGAAACAGGCTGCAATGTAATCCCTATAGGCCAATTGTGCTCCATCAATGTGTTTTCGTTTACGGTGCTTGTTTTTGCCCCTGACAGGCTCAGATTATTATTCTAAGTGTCTGGTGAAATTATGGAAAAGATCCAGCAGCTTGTCATGTGTCGTTTCTGACTTTTGTTTGAACTATTCACAACTATCCTATTTATCATTTTCTATCTGTATAAAGAAACAGAGAGCACAGACCTGTCCTCTCAGAGCTCTGCTAGACAGAGGATGTAGCGATGAAGATGAGATAAAGCCGCTCAGTCTGCGACCCGACTTTAATCGAAACCATCTAGTTTCCTATAGCCTCACAGGTCATGGTGATCTGGTTAATATATCATGAAATTTCCAGGCCTGGGAGGGTTTTACTGCACAGGATAGATTCAACCTTGGATCAGACGAGGAATATAGAAAAGTGCAGGCTGATGAATGTGTCGCAGCAGTTTGTCTGATGAGGACAGCAGGATCCTGATCCCTCACAGATGGTCCAGATCCCTCACACAGGACACATAAGAAAATAACAATACAGTTCATTGTCCCCGATGAAACTTGCGTGCAGCAGATTGTCTCTGTCTGCTGAGGTTATTTATGTTACGATACGTTTGAGATGCTCCGAAACAGCTTCTCCTCGTCCAGTTGAGAGCATGACGTGTAATAACTGCGATAACAGCCAAACGTCTGAACAGTCGTGTTTCAAGTGGAATATTTTAGAAATTTCGAATGCGTAACTGACATCCCCATTAGACTGACCTACGGTATAACAGTCTGTCTCTCCCAGTTTCCACTCACGCCCCACTCTTCAGCGCAGCATTATTATAGATGGACAGTTGGACGGTGAATTACTTGTCTCTGTCTTCCAAAATGTCAGTTCAAAAAGGCCACTTCAGGCTGAACTTTCACTCGTTTCAATGAGCTGTCTGTGCGGTAACCATCGAAACCAAACAATCTGAAAACACGAAGGCATTCTGTCCCAGCATTGTGGAGGATTTGGCAGAGATGAGGTGGGGTCATCCCACGCAGTAGCTGCTGCTCCTCCACCAGACACTCGCCGCCTCATGAGAGCGCCCTTGATAGCAACACCTCCGCGGTTCATATCTGAAGCATTGCCTCAGCTTCAGCCAACGCTGTGCCAGCTGCAGTCTGGTGACCTCACCTCTTTGGACGTCAACTCTCCCACTGTGGGGTTGACAAATCCACGCACACACTTGTGGTTTAATGGCTGTCTCTGTGGATGTGTGGAAGTGTGAAAGGGTAGAGAGTAGAAGATGTCCTTGAGTTGTTCTGCAGGATTGTCCTGGTGTTACCCTTTTTGGAAGTTGGATACTTTCCCCACAGACAAGATCTGAAGCGTTCTGGTTTTCATTTGTAGTCTGAGTGTTGCTGACCAGACATGTTTGAGCGAGCTTTGGTTGCATGCAAGTCATCAATCCGTGCGGAAAGCAAAAAAGGTGGACCACATTGGCTGAAATGTAATCTTGAAACAGATTTCAAGATTACCGTCGCAGTCTCATCTTCCTGAGCTGTGGCCCACACTACCATCTGCCACTTCTCCATCACAGCTTCATCTTTTCTACTTTCACCCTGACTCTCTTCGATGTCTCAAAGAACTAATTTACTGTCAGTCTTGTCCTCAAAACGACCAACACAAAAATATGTTTTTCTCTCAAACCAGACTCCCTCATCTTGTCAAAACGTTGGCCACGGCAAACAGCTGCCTGCCTACTGACTGCGGCTCTACATGGTACATTCAGGAGCTGATTTGGAAATTAGAAATGTTCTGTTGCATTCCATTCACATCAAGACTTTTGGCTGCACTTGTAAGACAGTTGATTATTGAGTCTCATTCCCAACTCGGTCGGGCAGGCCACCAACCAGTAATCTTCTAATCTAATATCCATGTTTTACGGCTGCACCCAAGTGGAAAATTAAACATTTGTTTTTCACACATTTTTCATATTTGGTGTTTTAGGAAACCCTTGGATCTTGACCGTAATCTCAGTGGGTTTGAGCAACAAGACTCTATAATGTTTGGGGTTGAAGAGGTTAAAATGACTTGTGATGGTGATTGACATAGTGACCCAGTTTGAATGAAGTACCTCATTCTTGAGGTTTTAATCCCGAAAATAAAAAACAATCAAGTAATGACCATGAAGACATGAGGGCACAGTGTGCTTCACTGTTTGTCTGAAAGACCAACCCAGAGCGTCAGTATTTGTTTTGGGAATGAGAATGAGAATCTGCATTCATTTGCGGATTTCTGTTTTTGGAGGTCAGTTGTCTTCCAACTCCAACAATTGGCGCACAGAAGAGGAAGTTTTGGCCCGTATATCAGCTATCCGGTTATCTGTTGGCTACACTTAAAACCCCAAAACATTGACGAGAGGCTAAATCACTGTCAGATGGGCTCTGAGATTGCTTCAACACATAACTCAAGTGACCGGCTATAGACATCGTTGGGGATTTATCGCAATGTTTTATCAGCCTGAGAAAGAATTTTCACACCCTTACTTTCACCGAAGTACTTTTCTGCCTTTTAAAGAAGAAAACTAAATCATGTGGACTCCTGCTTATTCCTGCACAGTAGGCCCATTCATCAGTGTATTTTATCATTACTGCCAGTCAGTAAGTAATGTACGTTCTTGTGAGCGAATCCAACTGGAGTCAATTACTGACAAAATAAACTGGAGGGGGGAAAACCTCAGATAGCAGTAATTCAGTTATCACTACTTTTGAAAGACCTGTGGCCCAAAATATAATGAGTTTTTCCAAAAAACGGGTCGTTCAAACAGCGAAGTTATGATGTGATGATAATTTTATCTTTGTACCAGTGGGAGGAGGCCAGATCGTAGCTTTATCCCATTCCTAATGTGAAAACCTGCCAAATGCACAAATCCACACACACATACATACATACACTCAGTCTTCCAAAGCTGCCAGTGCAGTATATGATTTGTTAAGTGCAGCTATGTGAGTGTTTTGGCACATAAAGGGGATATCATGTGACGCTAATGTCGTCATCTTTCCCAGCTTACAGTAATTCTAAGAGGATTTAAAGTAAATAGTGTCTTTACTTTCACTCTTCTTTTTGGGTTTCTGTTCAAACGTTCACACTCTGAAATAATTACACTGGATCTTCTGAGGAAAACCTGTCAGCAAAGAAAAATTCATACTTCTCAGCAGATATGCCTCACTGCTTGGGTGTCAGATGGCACAGGATTTATCTGACTCTTTCTCTCTCTCTCATGGGTGTTGTCTTACAGGTCGGGATCAGGAGACAGAGTGTGGTCGCCAACACTGAGTGATGATGGCAAGACAAGCCCTTACATGGAGCCTGACTCACAGGTAACCACTGTTTACTCTGGATTTACCCAAGCACAAGTCACACAGATTTCTTAAGATGCACATTTACACGCACATGGACTCTCATCCTGCCAACTCAAAGCTTCACTGCTCAGATTTTGGTCAAACTTTAGTCTTAAAATTACTCACCAACTCTCAAACGAGTCTCATATATTTTAACAAAGAATTATAAAAATAATGAAGGGTAGAAATGAAAGTTTGTAAACACCTTCATTCTCCACAAATTACATAACATATTTACAGTTATTTATACAAATATACCTAAACACATAGTGCATCTTTTCAGGCTGCATCAGGGTAATCTGTCAACTCTAACTGTGTGTGAGCAACAAGCATCGATGTTATAAACACAGGGTCCACCTCTCCTCGTCCCGTTGCAGTCCTGCACTCTGTCGGCTCAGAACAAGGTCTGCCGGTCGAGTGCAACAGCTTGATCCGAGATGTTGTGGTGGAGACAAGTCTCTGTGGGCACAACAGTCTCTGATTTCATGTTTATTTGGCCAGCTTGTGTCCCATTTTGTCCATTTCCTTTTCCTCCAACTGGACATTAGCCAGGCAGCCTTAAACCAAGCTGGATTAGCATGGCTCTTATTCCGACTCTCTGGGGCGGTCCAGCCGGTCCAGCCGGTCAGGTTGGATGGTCAAAAGACGCCATGGGCCGTGACGGTTTCAAAGTCCACTGCTCTCAGTCCAAAACACCAGCTTTTTTCTCCAATGCTGATGACAGTATTGCTGCCACGTGTTTCAGCAACATGCAGCACAATTGAAGGAGTTACCAGCCGCTACATCTTCATGTACTGCCATTGCCATAGCAAAAAAAAGAAGAAACGCAGCTTCAGCAATAAATAAATTAGGTTTAAATACAGATAAACCTTTAGCATTGACTTGTAGTACACTGGTTAAACTGTAGACTGAATCTTTGGGATATCCTGTCACTTGACATCTGAAAAGGAAAAGAAAAACCTTTTCCGTGGCCATTGTTTTGAATACAATGAATTGCCACTTTACACTTCAGATTAATGTCATCATCAGATGAGATCTCTGATCCCACAACCACAAACCACACATACTCGAAAGCCTCTTTCACTTTTGTCTCTGCCTCCGACACCAATACTTTCCTGTAAGGTGTGAAACTCCCTCTGATGCGTGGACGGATAGATTTCCCTTCTTCATTGTGTGTCCGTTCCTCCCCTCTCACACAAAGAGACCCTGCCACAGTGAGGGCTCTGGGCCACACACATCAGTCCTGACTCCACAACACAATACTTGACAAATGGACACTCACATGTCTGAGCCACAATATGCTCATTGTCCGTCACATAGTCTCTATATTCACAGCATATGTCGCACACACTCGTAACACACACACACCTCCTGTTCCCTCTGTGCTCAGAAACGTGTTGGCCTGCCAACACTGGAAAACTTGGAAAGATCATCTGCTAAAGTTCATCATGCCTTGAATATCCGTTTGGCAGCTCATACGATTGGAGAACAATCAAGATACTATTACAAAACCATTCCAGTGAACAGTGGGAGACATTATTTCGGTTATAATCATGTGAATGATAGTGTACAGGCAATTTAGGGACCGAGTGTTGTGCCTGTTTCCATGGATTCTGTTTATGATACAAACACCCAGTGAACTGTACTTATAAGTTACGACCCCAGATGTAAATCATCCTCTCTTGCGATGGCTAATCCAAAGCAACACATAGTAGTAAAAAACGAGTTTAACGTAAATCAGGCCAGAGAAATGTGCTGCCGAGTCACCGACAGCCACTGTGGTTTTTTAAGGTGCTGGTGTGCAGCATTAAATGTGCACGGTTAAGTCAAGGAATTGCATTTGATTTTGAGAACTTGCTGCTGCTGACATCTCATCGACAGTTAATGTACGCTGCATATCTCAAACCAGAATACTTACCACAAGGGGTGAGAGGTCAGACTTTTTTTTCTCTTTAGGATGAACTGGTCCTCTAAATGTTTGATCAAGGCCTCTCAACAGGATATGACATGTTGTTATTGTTGTTGATGGTGAAAATGGACTGAAAGATATCCGCAACTAATATTTCAAGACACAGTCAAGAAACTTTACAAGTGTGTAGTTGAGATCAAAATGAAGGCCCAGTCTGAAGATGGGTGAGGTGCGACCCATTACAACTGACTACTCGTGTAATAACGTAGCAATGACAACTGAGTGGTCATGAGTCGAACATGAATATGTTGACGAGTGTCGGTGCTGGTGTGATCCCATCACAAGATGGTCTCTAATTTCCGGTTCAAGCTTTTGATCGATACTGCACTGTTTGACAGTTTTGCTTTTGATAATTACTATTCCGATTTTCAGGATAGAGTTTCAGTCACCCATCCATCAATCGATTTGCCAGCTCTTGTTCATAGAAGAAGAAGAAGTATATTACTGTTTACACAGGCTTCATATTCATGGAAAAGTCAACTTGTATTGTCTTCACTTTGGGCTTCTACAAGATAAACTTCATTAAAACTAGCATTTCGTGGCACCTACAATACAATCCTGTCTATATAAATGAAAATCAGGTAAAAACATTTAATCCTTGGCCGTCCAAAAAACATAACTATGAATATGCACTGCCAAATGTTTGATCAAGTGGAATTTCACACAGTTTTAACAGCCTGTAAGCAAGCAAGCCTTCTCTGATCAACAAGTGGTCCAAAAACTGCTCCGACAGTCTTCGTTTCACAATCTCAGCACCAGCTCGGGCCTTGCTTTGATTACACGAGGAAATACCAAACCTGAGCGAGAGGAACCGTCAGCTATGACTGTTTATACAAACACGGACACGCATGACAGGAGGAGGCTTTGCGTGTGGGTAATACGAGCGCAGCAAATCTGCCTCTCTCGTGCCCTTTTTCTTTCCCCTTTTTGCCTCTCTCTGTATCTCTGTAACATCTTATCCAGTCCTTCCTCCCTCCCTCGCTGAAGTCTAAAAATGTTCCCTGGCGTCTCATTTAATGAAGTGAACCTGGACGGCTGGAAACTGCCAAGTCAGGGCCACTTTATCGTCACGCTCAGGTGGACTCTTCTGAGCATGAAAGGAGGAAACATCCGCTCCCCGGGGTCGCATAAAAAGACCAAGGCGCTCTCTTTCTTTGTTTCCTGCTGTATTCAGATACGGCTTGAAGGGCTACGCTGACACACCACAATACCGATTGTTCCTCAGACACGGTGGAAACACAATATGCACCGGGGCCTCTCTCTCACACCGGCTGAACCACATCCAAACTCAACAATGTGATGCTGTTGGCCCGCAGTCACATCAGTGATGAGCCAGTTTGGACAGCATGAGAAAAAAAATTGACTGAATCTAATCGCTGGATGATGATTTCTGATTGTTCTGGCAAAGATTAGAAGCAATCTGTCCACAACTTTACCTGCAGCTATGTGACGTGATGTGCATGCTGAAGCTTTGGCTTGCAGGGTGAGAACTGAAACCAAAGAGGCGTATCAGGAGGCTTCAAGTTAGGTATAAAGAAAACAATCCTTCTGGAAAATGACCCAACATTTTTCTGGCCTAAACAGATGCAGATTGACCCCGTTAAATAAAGATATTGTAAAACGAGCATCAGAAGGCAAAGCTTCTCCCACTTGAGCCCAATAAACTCCAGATAGTTGCTAATAGAGTCGGCATTCTTGAGGACATTCTGTTTTTAATGTTTCCCGTTTTATTCATGGGCTCCTTGTTTTTTGGCTACATTGGAAATTCCAGTCTCACTTGTGGGAATTAGCTACTGAGCAGGAAGTGACACATGGAAGCTGTGAGGTGTTTCCTTTCACATTGGGAACACAGGAGGCTCTCATAAAAGTCGATGAGGAAATGCTGCATTGTTGGATATAAGTAAGACCATGACTTGATACTGTTGACGTGACTGTTTTCGCAGCGGCTTCTTGTAATCAGTTTTGGGAGTTCAGGGGAACTATGTGATGTGTTTCCAAAGAAGTTTGCTCATGTCTTGGCAGGAGCATCTGCAGACTTCCGCACAACATACGCAACTTCCTGAAATAGAAATAATTTGATAAAGAGGGGTGGCAGGGATGAGATAATGATGAGGTGTCATGTGAAGGTTTGACAATCAAATTTCGACTGAAGGACCACCGTGTAGTTGTGGGAGGACAAATGAGTTGTAATCAGATGCTTCACACAGCGTCCAAATTTCATCAAACAAAACATAGAGTGCACTTGAGAGAGAGGATGTTAATTGAAGATCCTCTCATTGGAGACCGAAAGACTTGACCTACAGTGTCGGTTCTCAGACTTTATTCTGTCATACTCATCTTTTGGATGCTGAAAAAAATACATTCTTTGTTGCACAAACTGATTAATGTTGGGAAAACTAATAAAAGATCCCGCTGAGTTAAACTTTAATAAAATAAGTTAACAATCACAAAGCCTGTCCAACACTTTGTCTGAATAAACCTTGCTATCTCAAATCTTAATAGCCTTGCCTTGCCTAGAGATCACGAATCAAAAACTAAACCTGTTGTTTGCCAAAGAAGAAGAAGAGGAAAGAGAAGAAGGAAACAAAACCAGGTGCTTGGCCTTCTACAAGAAATACATTGAGAAAGGTCTTATAGGTCGAATATAGCTGGGGAAAACGCCACTGACTGAAACAGCTTCTTCTTCTTCTTCTTCTTTGATCATTTTGTGGTCCAAGATGAGATTTCAGGCTCACACATCAGCAGGACTGTGACAGAGCTGCATCACTCGTTTCTATGTGAGAGGTTTGTCACGTCCTTGGTTAGCAGCTTCCTTTGCTCCTGAACTCTGAATCCTGACCGTTTATCTGATACTTTCATCCGTGGCCTTCAAGTCTGAGCGGTCAAATAAGCAAATTATCACTTTGACCAATGTCAAGATGGAAATCACATCAGGTTTCGTGAGATGAAATAATGTCTAGCGGCTTTAGCATACTGTAGATACGACTTCCAGCTTCAAAACCTCATCACATATCTTCAATCTGAACCTTTTTTCCAATGAGAAAGACAGTCTCAGAGAAAGAATGCCTTCGCTGCCTTGTGTAAATGGTTATCTCATTGTACATCTGTCAGTCGTGCTCTTGGAACAGTTTTATGCCAAAGTAATGCGACACCAACAGTTACTGACATTTCAGGTTTTTAACATTCCTTCCCTTAAATTACTCAGTGGCAGCTTCAAGTAGGTGGGAATGGCCTACTGGTCAATGTTGAAGCCAAACAGTTTTTTTTGGCGAGCGATATCAGAATGCTATTGATGGAGACTACCCTGTTATTAAAGCGATAGCTATTGTGGCCGAGCACTATGGCCTTGTGGAAAGAATGAAGCCCCGCAATGCGGAAGCTGAGAGGTCTGGATCACACGTCACAGAGGCCTCTAGTCTCGAGCCCGGGAGCTGGCAGCTGAAGGCGAATTCTCTGAGCTAACATTAATAGGAGCTGACAGAAAGAGTCCTTGCATGACTTAGAGGCCGTAACTCCTTCAGTGTGCATGATACAGATTTGTTTTATGAATGGAACAAGGCAGATGCTTTCCAATAACTGACATTAAGAATCATTTGCCTTTTAAAAACATAAGATAGTAATAAGTTAAATACTTGATAGAGTTCAAGAGTTGTAATCTTAATTTATCAAACCTGAAAGGGTTTAAGAGTATTCTCCTAGTTTGCCAGAATATATGTCCTGGGTTCACTCCTACTTAATCCCCCGCCAGGAAATCTCCGACCATTGTTGGGAAGTCTTTTCGCAGCTCCGCATTCATTCACACTGCAGGGACCTGTGACAGACCTGTGACCCCACTTATTTGGTTGTTTGTGTTCACTAATCAGCCAGTAATCCCCAGAAATGTCCAAATCAGTCTTTGGGTTTTCCTAATGGAGCCCTCCCTGCTCTGCTTGGCTGTCAGCGTGCTGGGGAGTTGATGGGGTCACTGAGAGCACTCTCTACCGGGGTAAGAAGGTCCAGAGAGACTGCAGCCGTCCACGCTCATTCAGATTTATGAGATCTGGAATATCTGTCAGGTTTTTCAGTGATTAAAGGAAGATTATCCACACGTCCTTTTCTGCTGCTTTCTTGGAGCGGGGCATAGTGGTAGCAGGATACGTTGCACGGATGCTTAAACCCTGAAACAACTTAGATCTGTACATAAACTGGGTTGTATTGAATCACGTCCTTTAATTCAATCAAAGGCAACTAAATATGCCAGACCTTTTCATCAAGATCCATGGATAATTCCCCTCGATCTGAGAGAAAGTCCAAAACAAAGGAAGCTATCGTAGCGTACTTAAGTGTGTACGGTTTATGTCAGCCTCCTCTGTGAGAGAATAAGCTGCTCCGCAAAAGACACATGGTTTTCAAACAGTTATAAGGCAGGACTTTGGCTTAACTGTGAGAAATTATTGGCCCAAGCAAACAAGCTAACTGCTTGCTGACACTTAAAGCTCCTATGTGAAAGATAGTTGATTTTTGAGTCTCATTCCCAACTCGTCAAACACTGACACTTTGGGATTGTAGGTTAGGTCGGCCTCGAACCAAAAGCCTCAGCATTTGACGAGTTGGCAACGAGATTCAAAAGTAAATTCTCTTATAAATAGGAGCAAAGCATTGAGATTGTCCCAGGAGGTCTTCCACTAATTGGAAGGTCAATGTTTTGATCCCACGGCTGCCCGTCAAATTATCTTTGGGCGAGATACTGAACCCCAAATTGCTCCCAATGGCCGCTCTTTTGGTGTGTGAATTTATCTCAAAGCAAACAACTTACAAAACTAATTAAACTCTGTCTGCAGTTGTGCTGTCATCGAAAAATGTTGTAGCATTTCCCCAGAAACTAGCTTGAATCATACACAAACTCCATCTTATCTTTTTCACACTATAAAACTGAATTACGTTGTTGCCCTCTCTTTATTGTTCACAATCGACATTAAATTGCTTTCCCCCTGGAACGCTCAGGCTGTATCGTAATGGCGTAATTGGCTATATTACATAAAATTTAGCTCAACCCTGCGGAGACTTGGCACAATCAGCCTGGAAGTAAAAGTTTCTTAATAGCTTTATTTAATAGAGGAAATTGGTAAAATACATCACATGTTCGATGTATCCTAATGCTACATCCATCTTCCTGGGAGCACTTATTCCCTGTCAGGCCGGCTCATGGCCAGAAGCCCTAAAAACACTATTATTTTCCTGTCTTTCTGCCCCCCCGGAGCACCTCAGCTCCCTCCTCTCAAGCCTGTCTGTCTGTCCTCCCAGCGAGGCACCCAGGCCCAGGCCCAGGGAGCCATAAAGGGCTGGTTTGTGTTTGGTTAGTGGTGCAGAGCGCCATGTGAAAAGCTTAATTTCGAAGGTCCGGGGGGATTAAAGCATGCAGGAGGCAGAAAAGAAGGCAGTGGTGTGTGTGTGTGTGTGTGTGTGTGTGTGTGTGTGTTATTGTGAATTTGTGTGAGGCAGGCTGAAGTCTCGGTCCTGAGTTAAAGACAGGCATATGATTTCAATTAACGTCCTCCACCTTCTTCTCCTCCTCTCGTCCGTCTACCCCTTTTCGGACCAGTTTGTCGCTGTGAAACTGAAACTGCAGTCCTCTCCCATTCAAGCTCTGATTAATCAGAGTAACTTTTAGTCAGGTTGATGAATGGAGGAACTTGTTGCCTCTTGGCTGAATTCACTTGAGGTAAATGCAAATAAACGCAAACTTTCCTTCCTTTTTTTTAACTTTCTTTGCGTCTTTCTTTGGCACACTCATGCATGGCCAGTCATCCTGAACAATTAGCCATGCCTGGTTACCATTGTAAAACAGGTCAGTGAAATCTGATGGCAGCCTGGATTTATGTGCACGCAGCAGTAGGCAGTGCTGGTTCTCATAAATAGTTATTATCGCTCTTGGTTTCTTTTTTTTCTTCTTTTTCTATCATTTTTCCCCTTTGGACGTTTCTCCTCCTCTGAGCCAGGAGGAATTCAGTCAAGATTTGGGAGAAAATGAAAGAGTAGCCTTCCTAATGTTCTCAAGAGACAGAAATTAGGAAATAGATGATCTCACAGATGGCCTTTTTCAACAATCTTGTTATGTTGAGTTTCTGTTGGAGGGAGACTAAAGCCGCTCGTATTAACTTTTAAACTGTTTTGACTACATTGGGAAAACAAGATAAGGTTACCAGGAGATTTGGGCTGATAAGGCATCACCTCAAGACAAAATCTCCATTAGACCTATATGTAGCCCAGACGTGAAAATGTAGAATAAATCTTTTTAAAGAGACGGTTTGCTTACAGCTGATCTTTTCAGTGAAAAGAAACCGAGCCATCATACCTTCGGAGCAACTTGAAAGCACTTATAGGTACTGAATGTTACCAAATTGGCATTTTTATAAGGGAAGCACCAGATGTGCTGCCTTATAAATCTGCCATCCTTTCAAAGCAAACGTCTGTGCAACAGACTGAGAGGAAAGAGTGCGAGGGGAAAGAAAGACGAGAGGAATGGTTGGGAGGCGGCGGGAGGGGGGGGTTCAGTTTCAGCTGGAACAGAGGGAGTGACACCATGTCAGGCAGGAGTGTGAGGGTGAAAATGGGTACTTGCACGTACTTGCTCCTGACGAAAGTGAAATACCACGACAGATGGTACATTTGCCTGTGGCAGATTAGGGACAGAACTGGGGCTGCGGGAGTAAAATTATTTTGTAAATAATTCTTCATTTAATTCTTCACATCATAGTTTGAAGTTTAGGCGACTGACCAAGCTGCCGTATTTCCGTTTGAGTAAAGCTGGGAACAAGAATGAGTTGGTAAAGTCTGATTAATTCCACTGAAAGTGCTGCTTTAACTTAACTAAAAGATCAGAGTAGTTCTTCCACGAGAACTCCACTTCACAAGTCATTTTGAAATACCACCCCCAATACCTAATATTATCTATCTTCTGTTGTTTGTGCACCAGGTGGTATTCAACAAAGTTACTTAGCTACTCTCTCTTCCTCCCCAGTCAATAAAACTAGATTAAGTAGTCTGAATTGCTGAATAGTTTGTTTATTTTATCTTTTATCTTTAACTACCACCACATGCAATAGCATGTGATCAGCAGTCCTCCTCTGCATGTCATGTTTGTACAGATTAGAAGTCATAAATGTCTTAACTGTCGTGCCACTGCAGGAGCCTGTAACACTATACACTCTCAGGGATTTTCCTCCACTTGCCTCCTTTATTCTCCGAACACCGGCATGAATAAGCTCGTCTGACAGTCACACAGTTATTGTAGAGATAACAAATGATGGATTCTCCTTGAAACTAGAGAGACGTGTAGGAACAGTGATGAGGAACCTCACCCTTCCAGTTCTGGGTATGATCTCAGGAAATGAAAGACGCAATCAAGTGTTGAAATAAAAGATAGCCAAGTTTTTTAAAAAAAGCAGGCAGTATATCATTACACCTACAGATAAAATCCATCTGCTCTGTTTTAGCTAATGTCTCTTTAAGGCCCGCCTCCTGAATACCCAGTCTCGTCTAATTGGTCAGCTTACACACGCCTGAGGCAGCAATGCTAACAACAACAGAGCGGCTGAAATAAGAAAGAATGCTGAGAAATCAGTTCTTAAGTGCCAAACTAACTGCTAAGCGTAAATTATGCAAAAGTGTAATGTAGTGTGATGTCACAAAGTCACAGAGTTAAAGGCGGGACTGCTGATGAGGCATTTCAGGAGCAGTGTTTCCTGTGGGAGAGAGGAGCTTTCTTCACACATGACAATTCTTACATATTCGCCCCAGCGGTAACTTGGGTATCAGTGGTTGTATCAAATGTCATTATTCCTTCCATGTTCCCAAAATGTCGAGGTTGAGGGAACCTTTGATTCAAATCACATGAGGTCCACCATCTGTGCAAAGATGGCTAAAGATAACGAGTAAGATCTGGTCTGGCCCATGTGTCCCTGTGGTGAGCACCAGGCTTCAGAGTGTCTGGTTTACTCGGAGAAGGAGCCGCAGAGAGCTGGGTGTTTCTGACATCCTGCCCGAGCAGGGTTTGGCTTTGGGAGAGAATCTCTGCTGACTCCCCTGCCCGCTTCTCCGAACTCTAACCATGAACGGCTATCAGCATTTTGTTCAGACGTTTTCTGAATTCATCCATCTTTGCTGTCCGAGGTTTTTTTTGGGGGAGTGTAGGATGGTGGTTTTAAATGTCTTGAGAGTCATCTGTCTTAACGGCAGGAGGCAGGGCAATGACAGAGCGCTTTTCCAAGTTCAAGATGTGGGCTTGTTGCTGGAGAGAAGCGCTGATTACAGAAGACCTGTGTGTGTGTGTGTGTGTGTGTGTGTGTGTGTGTGTGTGTGGTCCAGGCGAGGTTCGAGGACAGGATGACATCCAGCAGACCCATCTGTTGAAATGACAGGGGTCCTGTCTGGAGAAGCTGTGAACCTCCACCTCCCATGGCTGAGGCACTTTTAAACACACACACACACACAACACACAATCTCCCCACATGCACACACGCCCATTCCAGTGGCTCATAGTTACAACAGTCCGACTGTCCTCCATCCTACCGCATTGCCTAACTTGTAAACAAGCCACTCTGTTTCAGCTGAAATGTTTACAGTCTGAAGTTATGATAATGTGCAGCCCTGTTTAGTCGTTTCTAAAGTGCTGGTTATCTCTGAAATTCAAAGCAGAGTCGGTTACATCATCGCAAGCCTCGCAATAAAACTTTTATCTGCAAAGTTCAGTCTCTCAGACGGATGAGCCAGGCTGGCAGGGAGCGTTATCACTGGAGTGCGCTGATAGCTGCGGTAAACACTGAGCGGCTCGGTGATGTCACTGCAGGGTTTGTGCAAATGCGGGAGAAGGGCGTTGACCTCGGGATAAACACACTGAGTATACAGTGTAGGTGTCTGTGGCATCTGTCCTGCATTAGTCCAGCAGAGTCTTCCAGCACGGCGAATACATACGAGCGAGGAATGTAGAAGGTCTGCTGCAGCAACACATCAAAAAAGATAATAATTTAATGTATCTTAGCTCTGTCAGCTTCTATAAACTCCCCAATCCAAAGAAGACGCAGCCAGGGGGAAGAAAAAAAAAAATTTTTGCAATATTTACACCCCACAACTTAATTTGTTTTGACAGAGACATCTGCAGGAAATCCAATGCAAGCTCCTTCTTAATAAGCCTTACTATTAAAGAGGGGGAAGGAGAAATGAAGTGGAAAAAGCTTTTCTTTCAATCCTCACCACAACCATATTTTTGCCTCTGAAGAATTGTGGGGTTTTGGGTTTGTTTTCTTGTTCCTCTCCTCTTTTTCCTTCATTTTCTGAACCATAACATCATGGTGCTTCTGTAATGGGCCCATTACCCTTTTTTTCTTCCTCCTACCATTAGCAGTTCTTTCTTTGATCTAACACGCGCTCCCTCTTTTACCATTGCCTCCATGTCTGTTCTGGCTGTGAGGTTTTTCTTGTAGTTTGTTTCACTTTTTTTTTAAATGTCTCCCTGTTTTTCGTTTCTTCTTTCTTTTCAGAATTTCCGTCCCATCACCAGCGGATATGGCGGATACAGCCGTAAACCTTCGTACACCCCTGAACCCCAGTCCCCGCTGCCGCCCCATTCCCCGCTGCCTCCCCAGTCCCCGCTGCCGCCCCAGTCCCCGCAGCAGGCTCCCCAGCCCGTTCACCTGAATAACGGACACTCCAGACCCAACAACGGCCACAGCTACGGATACGGGAACGGAACCGGGCACGCTCAGTACAACAACCCCGCTGGACTTTACGCTCACAACGGCAGCAACGGAGACAGATCTCTGCCAAGCAAGATGGGAGGCTTGAGCCTCAGCGCCACACACAGGTGAGGTGATCAAAGTGCGTGCAGAGAGAGCGAAGTTCAAACATCTGGCTCGATTGATAGCTTAGTCTTGACTTACTGTAGGGCTCCAAAAAGTGAAGCTTTCACTTATTGAGAAAATAACAAAGAAATAGTTGCGACTCAAGTGTCTGCTTCTAAAGTCCATTAACCTTGAACTGCTGTTCAAGCATCAGCAGCTGAGATGGTGTTAAAATACACAAACAGTATATCTGAATACTTAACAGATGCATGTGTTCCCGTGTTGAGTCCCACTAATGATTCAAACACAGAAACAGACACACACACACACTCTGGATGTGTCCTGACACACCTGCACAGATGGCCACATGGACTGGAAAAGCCATTTGTTGTTGTGCATCCCCTCAAGCGGGCAATAAACGTGTGTTTAGTCTCCCAGTGAACATCCTCTCCAGCACTCCCAGCGTTCCCCGGGACTGGGCTGTTAATCCTGACTCGGCACACACACACACACACACACACACACGCACACACACGGTTAAACACCATCTTAACACTGCCAGTAGCTCACTGTCAATCACTGTCTCTAACTCATTCATTACACAATCTCACCATGTTCTCCTGTCTGTCTTTCTGTCTCTCACTAAGTTTCACTTTCATTAGCTGAGGCGCTGTCTCTCACGGACACACACACACACACACACACACACACACACACACTCTGGCTGCAGTGAAGCGCTTCCTTCAGACTCCTGGGGGGGAGTCTGGAGACAAACATGCAGTTAAGTGTGTCAGGGTTTGAACACATCTGTCAGCAGCCCCGCTCATCTCCCGGAGGTTTGGATGTAGCAAGTGAACGGGATCCGTCCAGCGTGTTTCGGGAATATCTTGATGGATGGATGAACGTGCAGAGCCATAGCGCAGAGTTTTTGTGATTAAGACTTCATGCCTTTGGAATCACATGTCGAGAGTAAAGTGTACACCTTTATTTTCCCCTCTGTGCGTCTCAGTAACAGAATAATCTATGAGGTGTGCTCATAGAAGGAAATCTGTTTCTTCAGCTGCTTTTCTGTCGAGTTTTCTTCTCTTCCTTGGGTGGTCAGGCAACTGTCTTCTGCTCTTTTATCTTTTTGTTTAGGCTACTTCAGCTCCTTTCATGCCTCCCTCCGTCAGACAGCACATCATGACACCATCTGATAAAAGACAAAAATACAGTGGCCATATTTGACCCCACAAGGGACAAAACCAAACAAACCAAAACCAAACCAAACAACCAAGAATCACTGATTCTTGGATCCTGTATGAGCTCCTTCTCTGCTGTCAGCTGTCATATCGTCACCATTAATCAGATTGCATTGCAATAATACTGCATCCTGCCCCTCTCGTCTCCTTCAGCCCAGAGCCTCCCATAAACTCCCCCGGGGGCCGTAATGGTGTCGACACGCAGTCAGACGTCTACAAGATGCTGCAGGACTACGAGGAGCCCGTCTCTGCACCCAAACAGTCCGGCTCCTTCAAATACCTCCAGGGAATCCTGGAGGCCGAGGATGGAGGTAGGGTTTTCTGTGTGTGTGTGTGTGTGTGTGTGTGCGTGTGTGTGTGTGTGTTTCTGGAAATGTTTACATGTGTGTGATGATAGAGGAAATCAGCATGTGGTTCCACTGCAGCCTACAGCTTTAGTGTCGTGCTAGTTTTCCAGGAACAGGGAAGCTACTGTAGCCAATTCTCACGTATTGCACAGACAGTATGAGTTAGACTTTCTTTTCTGTTTTTATAGTTGGATCAGCCCTTTTAGTCTATAATCTCGATAAGTGATATCTCTAACAATGCTGGTTTGGTTTTGGCAAGGCTTTTAGAAGATTTGTTAGTTGGTGCTTCCAACCAACTGCCCAAAACAAAAAAATATTTCATTTATTAGAATGGAAAGTAGCTGGAGGCTGCGAATCTTTGACTTTTTTGCTTAAAAATTACTTATAATGGGGTAATCAATATTACAAATAGCTGTTTTTCTCAAGAATTTTCTCTCAAAGGGGCACTGCTTGGCTCAAAAAGTGCCTGCATCATTCACAACAAACAGTTGGACTGCTGTGACCAGCAGCTCCATAGGTCAGTTTCTGTGGCGTCCACAGTTTTTGCCCGAGGAGACAGGAATCTTGAGGTCAAGTGTGTGTGTTTATGTTCATACCGATTGGCTAAAAGGGGGCGTGCCAATGGAAGAGGCCTATCACACAAAGGCGTATACTATAACTTTTAAATGGACTCACAGACTTGCACAATATTTTGTGGAACGGTTGGACAGCACATTTCATGCCGTTAGCAAAAGGGGGCGTTCACGTAACAAAACCAAAGTTTGGCAAACACACGGACGCACACACATAAATACCATTTTACAACGTCCCATTTCATAACTCGCGAGCCAGTTGTCGTAGACACTAGGTAGACATAAGGAAGGCATCATTGGACTCCTACCTGGCCCTACATTTCCTCCACACCCCTTTTCATAAGTCATGTTTCATAACTGCTTATCGTACATTCTTGCGGGAGACTTCATTGAACTCCACGGTTGCGTCATCACATTGTTGGTCCGCAAAGTTATGTCCACCCTTTAGCGACTTTCTATCTCTGACGCTGAAATTTGCCATGGAGGTCAAGTGCTTGTGAGGAAGCGTTGATGAGAATGCTTGAATGCCTGGGCGCGCCTGGTCACACCTATTACATATTTGTGCTTGTTGTTAAAATGTTGTTCTTCTGTCAGTCTGAAATGATTTACTGGCAATTTTGACGCTATCGTTTGCCCCTGTGCCAACAGACTATAAAATGTTGAAACAACCCAAACCCTGTCGGGCAGGTACAAGATGAGGCAGTTATAAGGTGCCAAGAATGCATCTATGCAATTCTCAGGAACTGTTTTCTAGAATTGTTTGTGTATAAGTTAGTTGGAAAGAAAATATTTCCTCCTTTCAAAATAAAGAACATCTTGCCTCACATTGACAAAGGCTACTTTCAGGGTCAAGTTTCAAACTAACTTAATCGAGGACAAAATCTGTTTCCCCGATTGGAATAAAAGCTGATTATTGGGTCAGTGGTTAAGGTTAGGGTTAAAAAAAAAATCCTCCTTTGCAAATAAGACTTAGCCACTCAGCCAAAGGGACATCTTGCCTCGCTCAGGAAGCTCCTGTCTGACTGTTGTGAGCTTCCCTGTCTTACTGGCATAGTTTTCCTTTTATAGAAAGACACAGACGGTGAGGTTCGGGGATAGAAAGGAAGACTAAGAGAGAGAAAGGAAGGGACAGAGCGAGCAGGAGGAAGATGAAGTGCTTTAAATAGCTCACACACGCATGAAACGTGGGGGGAAGTTTTGGTTTGGCAATTTACTGCAAAAACAACTTCACATAGGACAATAAAGTGAGAAATATGGTTTTCCTTTGTGCCTTTTGACCGCTCAGCATTCCAGCTTTTGAGGAGGAGTCATGTGATGCTGACAGCAGCAGAGGAGAGCTAATCCTCTGCACTAAAACGTTCACTCTGGGTTCCCTGTTTACCACGACAGCAGGGCAAAAGCTGTGAAAGTCGTAATTTTAAGTCAAGAGTTGTTGTGTTAGAGGGGAAGCAGCCTCAGAGAAGTGGGCTGTTAGCACCGAAGTGACCGTGATTTATGTTATTCTCAACCTCAGCGACGAACACTGAGGCGTCCTTTAACCCGTAATGCTGTTAGTGGAGTGTTGCCAGCTGTGTATGTAGGAATCCGCAGTGTCAAAGTCAGCGTGTTTGCTCAGTAATCTTTGCATGTGTATTTTGTCATACAGTACTCTATTTGAATTTGTAAATTAGAGAGCGCCCCCCTCCAGAGATGACTTGCTTTGAGAGAGCTTACATAGTGTGTCATCTAGATTAACTCACCACAAACCGACAAAAAGCCTCCCACAATGAATTCCCCAACATCTTCCAGTCGTTGACCAGTGAGGCACCGAATTCTCCCCTCTGCACAAATGCAAACATGGCGAAGAGTAATGGCAGACACCTCCTCCATGCAAGTACACAAACTTGACGCAGACCATGTCACCTCAAAATCATCATTCAGTGCTGACCCCCTCTGTTTGGGTTCACTTCAGCTCAAAACAACCACGGCCCACCAGTTTGATGAAGCTCTCGCTGAACGTGTCCGTATGCACCGGCATATCTACGTCATCTCTTCTATTCTCTCCTTATCCACTTCTTTTTGTCTGTGCAGAAGGCACAGCGGTACACATTCCTCCACATTAGCTTAGCATCTTAATTTCAACAAGAAAATATTGTCTGAAAAAAAACCTAAACCCCCTCTGAAACCCGGAAAAATAGCAGTATTGACTCTTTAGTCAAAGACCAATATAAAGTGTCTATTGAGGAATGCGAATAATCATATTTGTAAATCAGCATCTTTGGCCAAATCATATAATAAAGTCACTCAAATGGAAAACCCTCAATTTCTCTTCCTCCCTGATATGATCATCAGAAGGCAGGAGTGAAAACTTCCCTCTCAGATATCACATCTCTGCTTCTACCTTTGATGTGAGAGCCGACAGGATAATCCACAGCACAAGGAACAACACCGGCTGCTCCCGCCGTGAGGCCTGGAGCCGGGCCAGACCGTCCTGTTTCCTTAATTTAGCACTTAACATTACACTCAGAGCAACGACAGAAAGCGAGAGCTACGGAAAGAGACAGACGCTAATGACGGACAAAGGGCAGACGGAGGGAGAGAGACGCTGCTGATGGATTATAGAGGTTTAAAGGGAACTCTTTTGTCTGCTGTCAGTGGGGAAGACTGGCAGCTCGATTGACAGGCTAAGCCCTTCGCTGAAACACGGAGACACCTCAGGTTTACACTGGGATCATTTTAAAAGCTACCTGTCTGTCTGTTGATGTTTGGTGTCATTTAATCTGTGTGAGAGAGAGGGATCCTGCCACATATGTTACTAAAGTCCACCCCCTTCTCTTCATTTTAAGTAGCTCAATAAAGTCACGTCAACAATCGCACACGGTCGACTCTCAGGTTAAAGTCAAATCTTCCTGTTTTTCAACGCATACCTTGCTGTCAGGCTTTTAAATCACAGTGGTTGGTCCCCTTTTGAAGGCGAAAGCCCCCGTAGAGGCCATGTTGACTTTCAGGGGCTTTTAAAGTTAAAGCAAACAAGAGTGTCAGTTTACCCAGAATTCCACAGAGTCTGCCATGATTGGATAGCGGCGTGGACGGGAGAGGGGTGGAGTGACTGTTGAATACTGGTGTCAAAGGAGGCAGTTTGAAGCAGGTTGATAGGTAATAGAAAGTTGTGCTTACTGTACCGATATGAGCATCTGTTTTTTTCCAATTCAAAAAACAAAGCAGAAAATTTGAGGTTAATTTAAGGGGAAGACACACGAGAGACAACGTGATGGAGGGGTGTTTCTTCAGCAGCTGGATAAAGAAATAAACAAAATCCCAGTGACTTCTCTGAAAGCTCATCCGTTCCCTGAACTCTGTGTTTATTTTTTTGAATAGAGATATACTATTTTGTGCTGTACCTTAGATTTGTTTATTTCAGGAAAAGTGACTTTCCATCAGCTCGCTGGCAGTGTTGTTTAAGCTTGTCACAACAGAGATGAATGATGCCCACAAAACTCAGTTTCGGTACGTGGAAGGTGCTCAGAGGGGGAGGCAGGCTGTGTCCTTTCTCAGAAAAAGGCCTCGGTGTGCTGAGACATCCATCAGCATCACTGCTGTGCAGAGAAGGAAATGTTATACTTTCAAAGTGAAACACTCGCCTTATTATTGATGGCCTTCTGGATGATAACACGTAAACCTGGTTGGAATGCTCACATACTACTTTACCTCAAAAATGATATGTAAGATTAAATGAATCTGTTCCAATGGACCAACTCGGAGAATGTTAGATGATCTGCAGTCACGACCACGACTCAGATAAGTAACAGGACGTAGATAAACATCATGGCTTCCTTCAAACGCACCACAGAATAATTCAATTCTGTTTAAGGAGAAGTAGAGGGGGCGTTCCAGCTCTGTTGTTATTCCACAGGGATCGAGAGAGAGACGAACAGATACAAGATTTAGAGCCCCGGCAAGATTTCCAGTCCTGTGGGAGTGAACATGTGACTCCAGAGTCGGGGGGCTTAACCCTTCAACTCTCTGTTGGCACAGGAGGATTCATCTTTGACAGCACTATAGGTCAGCAACCAGAGATCACTGTCCTGATAGTTTTTGTTTTATATTTTTTGTGCATACGCCGTGTGTGGCCTTGAGACGTGGCGTTTAAATGATTTCGCTACGAACCGCAGTTAGATATATGGAAGCATAAACTAAAATTAGTAACAGAATATGAAGAAATAACAGTTTTGACGTTGTATCAAAGACGTCTATGTGGTGTGTTAAGGAGATATGCTGAAGTTAGCATGCTAACCAGCTAGCCCCACACCTGAAAAACCTCCTTCTCCCAGCAAGACAAAGCTCCTGTGGTAGCAGTGTAAACACCAATTTACCATTGTCCTGGTTGTCCAGCTAGCTGCACAGCTAACTGAGCTAACAAGCTAATGGTAGCGTAAATCATGGATGTATAAAAAAGAATACAGTTAGCAGCAGTTAGCGGGTACTCTGGTGATATGCTGCCCCCATTTGTTGGAATTCAAGAAGGCCAATTTTTACGTATTGGTCCTTTAAGATGTCACGGTTTTGTAACTGTGAAGGTTCATTCAAAGGGACATTATTGTACACCTGTTTTTCTCTATACAACAGGTGTACAGTGAGGAAAATCCAACAAAAAACTTATTTTCTCCCCTTTTGATTTATTTATTATTTTCTTATTTCTATTTGGTTGCTGTATTATTTCTGATTTTGTAAGACAGCGACCGTTCAAAACAAAAAGCCAACAAAGTAAATGTTGTCAGGACCAAATGTTATAAAACCTCAAATTAAAACATGCTCAAGTGATTTCATGCAGCCGTCGTGTTGTGAAATACATTAATGCATCATAATTGTGAAATCGTGATTTTTCTCAGCCTGCGATTGTGAAATCAAAAACTATAATCGCTGCAGCCCTAGTGTGGCGTCAGAGCTTAGAAATCACATTTCAGCTGATCACTGTGCCCATTTTTCAATAATCTGTCTTGTCACAAAGTCATGATGAAACTCTTTTTAAAGCCCTCGGAGAATTACAACCCTGAAGTTATGCGCAGCATTCTCACGAGCAAATTTATGTCCTTGAGAAGCTGACACAGTATCCAACTATAACTGTCTTAAATTATGTCATTTCAGCTGTTTATTTATCTTTCGACATTGTGATTCCCTCGGCCTCGAATTCCCTGAGGCTTCACACTGACGTCCTGACGGGTTTGAGTTAGGACGGGGGCTAAACATGAGTGTGTGACTGCGGGTCTGGTCGGTATTAGTCACAGTGTAGGACACACATTTTGCTGTGAATGTTGCGTGTGGTGAGATATGCCGCTGTCTGTGAAATAAAACATGGTGTCTGTCTGCGCTTGGCAACAGAGCCGAAGAAGTCTGGCTATTTAAAGCCTAAACAAGCACTCGTTCATTCTGCGTTTTGTATCTAATCCTCCTGACTGTGGCTGAAAAACTTTTATAAGTCCACCTTTCCCGCTGTGAGAAAGTCACAAGAGTGCTGCACATGAAAGGTTTTCCATCAGAGTGCATCATTAGGTAATAGAGAGATTAATCCTAGGAATAACACAACCCAGCTAATGTCGGGTCTTAAACACACCGCCGAGCAGTCAGAGGCTAATTGTTACTGAGGGACAGAAAGTGCTTTGAGTCAGGTGCCAGATGGGAGGTTATTAGGCTGTGGTTAGTGGCAGTGATCGGTGGCCTGTTGGCCTGTATAGCCTCTGCTGGCACATCATCAGAAAGCGGAAGTCATATACCATAGCTCACAGCTTTGCCCCATTCATCCACCCTGGTGCACTCGGATCCACTGGAGTGGCTCCAGTATTAAGTATGCCCCCTTTCATGCATTCCAGTCAGGCATAACTAATCGCTCGATGGTCAGAGTTGATCGCTCTTAATAGAAAATGCCATCCGTGGGAAGGCGGCAACCTTTGTGTGCTGTGGGACGAACGTGATGTCATATTTCAAAACGAACACAATAAGCTTCGAAAGATTGAAACTCTGTTTGAAAGCTTGCACTGTAATAAAAAAAAGATTCAGACCAGAGCTGTCAGAAGTCACTTGACCTGAAAGCTTGCAACTGATATTGAGGGAAAATCTCCTTGAGCTGCTGCCATTTTCATTTTACCAGATTATTATCATTCAACAAAGATGATGCATCTAACTATTTGTGCCATTAAGATGAACGTCATCACAGCTCACCGTGTGTCGTTCACATGTATCGTGTGAGTGTAGCACATCGGTGTGACGGTTAAAGCTCGACTCTCTAATATGGGATGTTTTCCCTGCCGGGTTGTCTAGCCAGGTTGACTGATGAATTCCTTCTAGGAAGTGCCACTACAGACTCTTGGATGGAGCGCACAGGAAGGACAAGGGACAGCGAGAGGTCAGAAAGAGGGGAAGGGACGAGAGAGAAAGAGAAAAAAGAAATTCAAATCTGGAGTAGAAAGCATAAATCTTTCAAAAATATTTGCATGGGGACAGATGTAATGGAGGCCAGAGGAAGGGGTGAAGTGGCGACATCCTGTTTGTGAAAGCGAGCAACAAGGTTACTCGTGTGTGTTTCGAACAATCAAGTGTCTTGTTAAGTGGTTGCTATTGTGTTCTGTGTGGTTGTTTTGTAGTGTTGCTAGGCAGTTGCTCACGAAATTTATTATTATGAGGGTCATGTCTTGATGCTAACCCGAGATTTTCCAAACTCTTGCAAGATTTGTAGGCTACACATTGCCAAAAGAAAAAGCATTGACATTTTGGAACATTACCATGAGAAGCTTTGTTTCAGTATATACTGGCTGCAATGTAGTTTCAGTTTCTTACTTTTTTCCTGTGTAGATGCAGGCTAGCAAAATGTTACTACATTCAAAGGCTGCAACAGCTTGCTAAACTAGCTAGCTAATAACATAAATAATTTGTCAAATATAGCCACAAATTCGCTAAAAAACTTGGCGAGACAGAAATATTTTACAGCGGCTCCCGTTGATCTGCCGTTGCTAGCACGTGCTAAGTCGTGCGCTATCAGGTTGCAATCTAGATACAACCATCTTATAGCTGTTTTCATGCAGAAAAGTCTAAAATGTTTTCTCACTATGTTCAAAGTCTGGCTGACTTAATAACTTAATCTGATATAAATGGGGTGGACAAAATAATAGAAACGGTAACATGCAATCTCACGCAAATTGTGTCGACTGTAGACTGCGATTTCCACCAAATTAGTAACACCAGTGTCCTCAATGAACTGGGCATTTTTAATTTGTCAAACTGTCCTTGTCATGGATACCTCTGCCGTGCCCTCTGCCCGCAGAGTAACACACATCTGTGAGGAGGGCCAGAAATAGTGAGAAATATCTCACAACTGACTGAACGCAAACTGACCCCTGGTACTGTGGGAAATATGAATCCATCGTTTATCACTATAAGCCTACTACAGACCTGACAGCCACCATAGTCTTACTACCTGGAAATCTCTTGCACAGTGGAGACACATCTCTCATGACTTACACATACCACCAACAGGGTTGCCTGGTACCACATGTATTGTACACATTTACAAGGTCTTGCCTCTGGATGGTTTGTGTTGTTGTTTCCAAAGTTCCTATGTTTATTCTGCGGTTGTTTTCTTATTTCCAGGTGTGTCCCCGACAGAGAGAATGAGAAACTTAAAGTCTCCAGTCAGGTCTCCAATCCCCAAACTGGGCAGCCCCATCCCCAGCCCCATGCCTGGTCTGCAGAAGCTTCCCCAGTGCACACGCTGCTGTAACGGCATTGTGTAAGTATTTTAAAGATCCTGGCCTGATTTTGAAGTAAATACTAAAAAGTGGACTGTATAAGATAAAAGAATATCTCATAGAATAATTATTTCATTGTGTCTTTTTGATCAGAGATGCCTTTTAAGTAGGTTGTGATTAATTTTTTGTCTTGAGTGCTTCCAAAATTTCTATTTTAAACATAAAATATTATTAAAATTTTCAGATTCTTCCCAATTGAACATCACTGAACCACAGCATGGAACTTTCCCTTATAAAAGTAATGACTACTGTGGTCCTCAATTACAGGCTGCTGTAGATAAATATGTAAATATGAAAATGAAAATGTGAACGATTTATGTAACCTCAGATTTGCTATTTTAATGCAATCTGGAAATTATACGTCTCTGTCTGGTTTTATCACTCCTCTTGTGGTCATAAAGTTTTTTTTTTCACATGATCTGAGTCAAAGTTCTCAGAAACAAAGAGGCGAACTCGCGCACATGGACCTGCTCCAACAGGCCTCTCATAAGTCCTCAGAAAAATCCATCCCCATTTATCACTTTAATGATTAAACCACGCCATCCTCCACACCCTTTCCTACAAAAACACGCTGTAATCACACTTTTACCTGCATGCACACACACACACACACACACAGGTGCACGTACACAAACTCGCACCAAACATTAAGCGAGAGCATGCTCGCTCACTCTCCTGCCAAAGTAACCGCATGCACCGGTAATCCCCCCTCTATTAAAGCAGCTGCAGGTGAGCAGTGATGTCATCGGCTTACTTTACTTGTTAACAAGAGTGCATTGTGGGAGAATGCCGGGCACAATAAGGCTGTTATGACCCGGGAGCATTTTACAGCTTTTAAAAAAAAAATATAGAGCACTGTGTCAAGAGTTTATCCTCCGAGTGCTGCGGTTGAAAGCGGTTAAATAAAGAAGCAGGCGTACGGCTGAATGGTCGCTGGCCCGCATCCCCACTCCAGAAGGGAAAATCTCATTGGGAGCAGTGAATGAACAACGCCCTTAACAACTGGCCTCACTGTGTGACTGAGTGAAGCAATGCACTGCTAAAATGCACCAGCCGGCAGAATAAACATTCACCGTTCACACTCCCAGGTGTGACAGAATGAGTGTGTGTTACCTTCCCTCCACCTGAAACTCCTCTCAGGATGTGATCTTTGAAAACATCTCATAAATATCTAGAAGTCTATTCAAATGCTGCATCGCTACAGTCGCTGTAAAGTGTGATAAATGCTGATTTGCATCGATAACGAAAGTTCAATAAATAACTGAGTCAGTCATGAGCTGTTCACCATCTCTTACTTCCTTTTAAAGTGTTCTGCTTCATGTTTTCTCCTCCGCGATGATGACACCTCCATAAAAACTGCTTGCAGTGCCTTTTAAGGCACTCTGCAACTGCATGATTTTCCTATCATACTTCTCAGTAGTGCAACCCTATGGTGTTCCTTTGTAAGGCTGCTCTGCTCTATCTTTATTACACTTTTCCCTTCCACCACATATAAGGCTGTGTTCTTCTTCCTGTACACTTTCAGATTCAGGGTGCAGCAGCAAGTACACAAGATAGAAAATGAAATCCGTCGTCACAAAACAGGATGCGTTCGACTTTCAGCATCCATAAGGCTCATTTATCCTCTGCAGACGAGGCCCTCTGCGTTTGTTTTGTCGGCATTTGAGCGTGTTTTCTGAAATATTTTGGATGCGGACGAAACGAAGCCTTACAAAAGAGGAAGTTTGAACAATGACAGACATCTGAAAGTACAGGAAATGATGTTCATCGTTATAGCAGTGCATTGAATGGCCTCACATAGCACCACTGTCTACAACGCTGCGTCTGCTTTTGCCTCTTTCTCAACAGGCACATAATCACACACCCCCCTCCACCGTCGCCATGTTTGTTGTTGTCAAAACCCCTTGACACTGTTGGATGTATTGCATTTATATTGTATTTTAGATGGACGTTTCTATGTTTGTATGTTTGTATGGGGCATAATTCAACCTTCAGGCCGAACATTGAGAAACAGATTAGGGACGGGAAAACTATCTCGTAATGAGTTTTTAAAGGATGAACTACAGAGCTACATGAGCTACAGTTCCTAATACAGGCCTATTAACATAAAAAAAAAAAAATCGTATATCTGTGCACTTTTTCTTATATAGACAAAGTGCAGGTAAAAATGAAAAGGCACCTTTTTAGTCTTACAAGTGGGTTTGAAGTCAGTTTGTTTCTCTTAAATTCATTCCACTCAAACAGCCTGGATTAAAACTTTTTTAATGAAATAAGAGTATTTCTTTCTTCTACATGACTAATGAAAGGACCAATTAGCACACTAATAAAATGATCTAAGGGCCAGAATGAAGTTGTTAAAGGACCACATTTGTCCCACAGGCTGCCAGTTGAAGAGGTCTGGTAATAGATCTCTCTAGTAACATAAACAACCCCAGCAGAATCTTTTCCATCTCAAGCATCATACTTAATAAATCTATAAAAACTAATGAGTGTCACACAGCACATGGAGCAACACTTGTTGAAGCCTTTGCGTGTCTGACAGTCTCTGTCTCCCTCCGTCTCTCCGTCCAGTGGCACCATCGTGAAGGCCAGGGACAAGCTCTACCACCCCGAGTGCTTCATGTGCGACGACTGCGGCGTCAACCTCAAGCAGAGAGGCTACTTCTTCATCGAGGACAGTCTGTACTGTGAGACCCACGCCAAGGCACGCGTCCAGCCTCCAGAGGGCTACGACGTTGTTGCCGTTTACCCCAACTCCAAGGTGGAGCTGGTCTGAGACAGAGATGGAGCTGCCTATACTGTAATATACTCAAATCTGGGAGAATGGGGCTACTGAGTATCCTAGCTTACATTTATCAGGCTCTGTCGAGCAGGAATCTGATCTTGGATCAGTTTTTCTTCTGGGAGAGTCCAAAGAAATTTGTGTTTCAGTGATCCAAGATCAGCATTTCCACAGCGACAGATGATAAATGAGATGTATATTGAGCATTTTGAAGTATGTTGACAGAGCACAGCTTGGATCAGATGAGTATCCCAAAACTCAAACCCATTAAACAGCTGACATCGTATTTTGTGTCCCAGCCTGACAGTCCTCATCTCTCAATCCGTGTGTTTACACGAAACTCTAGATCCAAAAATAATATTGAACCAGCAGTCAGAAAAGGTTTTAATTTGCAGCATCGTGTCCTCATCACAACCGCAGCATATTACCAGAATAATCCGGTAATAACTGAGAAACAAGACATGCAAGATTGGCAAAATATCGGCAGAAAATAGAATGAAATTACCTCACCAGCATTCGCCTTTTCTAACAGTCAGCACAGGTTTATCACCAGCATTATCGTCAGTGTCCAGTGACGACCCTCACTCAAGCCTTAAATAAGTGTGTGAGTGTGTGTGTGTGTGTGTGCGAGATGTGGGTTATCACAAGAGAATTGAAGTTGACTGGTGAGTTTGCTGTGATTAACTCTGCAGAGAAGTTAGACTTTGTTCAGACTGCCAGCCCCAAATCTGTATTTTGACATGTCCAAACCACATTGGGAGTCGGTTTGCGATGCTGCTCTGCAACTTGACGTGACTGTTTGGGCATATATAAAACTGATCCGCTGTCTGTCAGTTTATTGATGTACGCTAGCAGTGCTAAATTCACTGAACACGTAGCATTTCCTTGTTGTCATGAGCTTATTAGTCGGTGGGAAAATATCCTAGTGGACACTCAAACAAATCTGATTTGCCTGCAGTCTGAACATTGCCTGTTTTTTCTTGCCTTCAGAATTATTTAGCATTTAGCTGTTTTATTCCCTGTGATGTAGCACAGCTCTCCACGAAAATGTCGGTCTATGTTTTGCAAAGTCATTTAAGGTGTAATTATATGTTGAAGCTTTGGTTAAGGGGTTTGTCTTTTTAACTATGTTACAGTTACACACTATACTCCTGTCGTGGATGGATTATTTTCTCATTTTGTAATTTACATCTGTGCCGTTTACTTTTCAGACTTTCTATGTTACAAAACTGGGGAGCAACTTTGTTTAATCGTCACTTTTTCAGGTCATGTGAAACAATAAGCGATAGTTCATTTATCAGCGTATCTCTAACGAGTTTGATTGTGAGTTTCTGGAATGTGCGTCGGTGTGCTTGGGTAACATCTTTACAGAACTGCAGTCTATAGTGAATGCCTCTGTATGCAGCTATGCAAGCACCACCTTCTGAAATGTAAACAAAACCCTGCAGGAGAGAGGAGAGACAGTTCTGTGGGGAGCTATGAACCGAGAATTTTTCCCAAATTTGATCACAACATCAACTTAAAAGCAACAAAATGCAAGAAATGAGACTTTAACTTAGCCTGACGCGGTGTGTTTTGACATTTTTAACAGCCGTGAGACAAACCCACAGAAGACTGCTCTCGAGCACCTGACTGAGAGAGGAATTTCAACTCTCGCTCAAAGAATTCCAGTTCATAAAAACAAGAGCGCAGAGTTCACCGGCTCTGTTTATTAAAAACACTCCATTTTGACACCAGCACACCCCGATGACAACTTTTAAAAAATGGTCGTGTGCGTTTGAGACAGGAGACACGGACCACAGAAAACTGTTAGGAACTCGTAAAACCGGGACTCCGCAGCCTCCAACATGTGGGAGTAATATTCGCTTTGTTTAGTTTTTTGGACCCACAACATAGATATATTACAGCTCCTCTTTGGAAGCGAGAAAAAGACAGAAGTTGGAAGTATATGCATAGTTGTATTCCCTTCCTACTATGAACTCAAACGTCTGGTCACAGCCAAGTCCAAGAAGCAAAATGAAATATGCTTTTACATTTCCTCTGGGAGAGGGGGGAAACCGAAAGGGAGGGAGCGAGAAGGAGATGAGGAAGAGACACGGCATGTGTTTTCATGTCATTACGACTGCAGTATGCGGCCATCAGTGTTGGCTTATTGTGAATAGTGAAGTTAACCGGGTGGAGAGGAGTGTTCTTATTCTTAATTTTAGAAATGTTTCTAACAAAACTACTTTTTAAAAAAATTTGAAATGAGAATGAGAAAATGGATTTTGCAGTGCTGATATCCTTCTTTTTTTTTTTTTCTAGATATCAACAGTGATGTGTAGCTGCTGGTATGCCATCTATACTAGCTATCTTGTAAATTATGTGAAAATTATATTGCTACCACATTGTTCCTTTGGTTTTGTACATATTTGTTTTATCGTGATTCAGCATACAGTGTATAACATGTCACTCACGTGCCTTTGCATTCCCAGCGTCTTGTAATGATTCCTTTCCTCTTCTTGTGTTTAACTTATTGCTCTACCAACACATGTTTTTTTTTGTTCTGGAGCTTCTTATTTTGCTTTTATTTTGTAGGATCTAAATAAAAATGAGAAGTGCATTACCACGACGTGATGGTTCACATTCTTCCACTGGTCACAAACTTTGAGGAGCTGAGTGCGCTGTGAAAAACACGAGGAATTCGGTTTCACCCCACAGCTCTGACATGGCAGTTGTTGTGTGAGACCACCAGGCTGCAGTATGTGGGACTCAGACATCCACCTCACCGAGGCCCTAAATCTGAGCATTAAATTGTCAGGACACAAAACCTGGACTCGTGTTTTCCCAGCGCTGCGTCACATACGACTTTACTGCCCCCGTTTTTTAACTTTATATCAGCGCCCACCCTGTTAAAACAGCCGAATTCAGGCTGTGGGGTAGAACACACAAGGTCTGTCTCTGTTCATTAAACTAGAGCTAGTGGGGCCTGTTTCAGGACAGGGTATCAATTAAACCAGGAGTAAGCCATAATTTAGTTAATCCCTGTTTTAAAAAAGGCTTTCTCAAACACACGTTGCACTGATTTAAGAGGAGTAACTTGTTGACTGGTTAGTTAAAGGTCCGGTGTGTAGGGTTTAGGAGGATCTATTTGGAGAAATGGAATATAATTTCTTTAAATATGTTTTAATTACTGTATATTCAAATAAGAATCATTGTGTTTTCATGAGCCTTTTATTTGTACAGTAGTTTCTACAGTAGCCCATATCGGACAAACCAAACACCAACTCTTAGAGAGGGCCTTTCATGCTTTTCTTGCTTTTTTAGGAGAGGGTGAGGCGAGGGGTGTTTAGTTGGTTTTCTCTGCAACCTCACAACTAGATGCCACTTAATTCTACACACTGGGCCTTTGAATTCAGAATAAATTGGAAATTTGAGAAGCTTACAGATCTTTATGTTGCAACTTTACATTTTCTTCAGATTCAATTTTCAATTTTATGGCGTGACAGCGTTGAGCTTGTGAGCTGGTTAGGTTTAGGCACACAAGCCATTTGTTTTGGTGAGGAAAATATCATGTTTTGGCTTAAAATACCTGCTCCTGGTCATCACAAATGCGGCTGGAAATTGGCCAGAGGTCTCCTTAAAAAATATCCAATGGTGTCACACTTAGAAATGTTGAAACTTAATCCCGAATTGCCCCTTTATCAAACACTGTATGGTGAACTAATCAGTGGTTTGCAGGTAGGTAAACTGCCATTATTTTACCCTGGCAGCTTGGCTGTTATATGAGATTAATTTAAACCATCTTTGTCTTCATTTGTGAGAGTATGTGCAGACGTAACTTAGCTAATGAAGCCCCAGAAACCAGGGTGGCATAAAACAAAAAAGCCAACACAGTGGAATTAACAGGACAGAAAAGGATGTCTGAAGGCGTCTGTGGATTGTGGATTGCTCCTGTCATTAAGTATTCGTCCCCATCGAGGGTTCTTGTAGGTCTCCCATGAAATTCTGCAGTCTGCATGATGCACCTCTCCACTGACAGTTAGCATTAATCTGAAGCTAAACCTGCATCGTTGGAGATTTAATGAAGCCCTGATTTCGTTACTCTAATCATTCTTTCTTTAGGAAAGTGGTTAATTAAGGGTCACTTTAATGTAACAATATAACAAGACATTGGCACTTTTGGCCAAGAGGTAAGCTGGATTCCTGTCCTGGAAATTGGCCAGTGGTGCTAAAGTATTGTAACACTTTGTAGTGATGCTTTATGGCACAGTAAAGGTGCTGATGTACTCCACATTTGTGGCTTCTCGTGCTGCTGTACGTGCATCAGCACCAGAGCAGAAGGCCTGATATTATAGCACGTACAGTTACAGCACATGGCACCGACTCCAGGGAATTCTTGTAACCAAAACCAGAAGGCGAGAGGCCGCCTCATAAAATGACTTTGCACCTTCCGTAATAACTCGTTCAACAACCGTCGTGAATGTGTGCAGATTTTATGCGAGCTGTGAGAGACGTACAGTAGATAGGCCCCGAGAACAGGAGGGAGAAGTAAACAAAGTGCTGCCGTCTGGAGCTTTGCTCATGTATTGGTGCTCAGTCCTAAACTTAGTGAACAGTAGACGTACATCTGTATAGGTTGTTTGCAGTCACGTGATTCTGAGGATGTGTGAAATTCAGACGGAGGGCAGAAGGGAAAAATCAGAGGGTTTTTTTGAATAGCTTCAAATCGTTCTTGGCCTAATGTTAGCTTTTTACTTCTGGCGAGTGCTTATAAGCCTCAAAAATTATAATAGTGGTGTTCATCTGTGAAGTTTATCCTGCTGAACAAAACGTGTAAGTATCATAAACTTATTTTCTGCACTAATCCAAAATCTAAAAGATCTAAATCTAAAAGATCCCATTGGCTTTATGTCGGGGTGATGCAAACTTCTGGTTGGCCTACAAAAAATACATCAACCCTGCCTCTCTCTAGTGTGCTTAAGCCAAGGCAAAATCCCAAATCTATGTTTTATTATTGAGTTTAATCAAGATAAAAGGCTTATTTGTGTCAGTTCTAGGGTTTGGGTACAGTATACCCACCTCTGTGACAAAAAAGTGGCACAGTGTACTTAAACTGAACATTTGTGAGTTAAATATGAAATTTAGAGTTAACGACAAACAGAAAGTCGGAGAGAAAGATTGAGACTTTGCCACGTGGAGAGAGCTCTGCCCCTATCTGTTAACATTTAGCCCACGCTACAGATAAACAACAAGTTACTCAGAAACAGAGCTCGCTCCGCTGTGCAGGCTGCAGCCGACAGCGCCGTGTCCATCACATCTCTGGGCTCTGACTAAGCAGTTTCCCTCAACTTACAACTGAACTGACCGTGCTCACATTCATTCACATTGTCTCTTGTTTTTGCCCACATACACATGCACACATAACCACACCTCTCTTTACTGTTGACGTGTGTGTTATCTTGTAAGTTGCCATTAACCAAAAGGTATTCAGAGACAGAGCGACAGCTTTTATTCATCTGCTTATCCAGTTTAATTTTATACTTTTGCAGGCTTCACACTTACGTCTGCTATAATCTCCAATTAAAAAGTCTTGAGGATACTTGAAAGATGCATGACCAGCCTGTCTTTTTATTTATTTCCTCAGTCTTTTTTCTCTTTGGTAAGAATGCTGACGCTGTGTCTACTGCTCCAGGACTTGATCTGGATGTTTGACAGCTCTTTCTGCTGATATAGCTTTTCACCATCATGTGGGATCTACTGCTTACACCGCATTCTCATTCTCACGACTTTATTCGTCTCCCACCTTCTTTAAACATCCTTCATCCGTCTCGCCTCGTCTGCCTTGCTGTTAACACCGAATTTATGTCACAGTGATGTCGACCGGCCTACAATGACACCTTATCTCCCTTGTGTTTAACGACAACAATACCTGATCTCCGTCTTCTCTCTGTGGACCTTGTATCTTTATGGAGCAAGAATGTTCATTCCTGATCCGTGGGCCCATACGGTACCAACTTGTTGTCTGTGACAGCTGTGATTTGTGGGGTCTTACTGGATGAGTGCCATCTCTACCTTTATATAAGAGACCGCACATACATCAGAGCAGCATTCTGGCCATTCCTTTTCACATACAGTATACATTCAATACCATAACTCAAAAGACTAAAGTATATGAGCAACACACAGGACTTAAAATTTATTACAGTAAAAGTTCTTTGAGGGTTTAAAATGGAGCTGAGTTGGAGGAGGTCAATGATGAAAGAGTGTGGAGATTTTTGTTTTGCTTCGTAATAACACCGACAGTTTAGTGTATATTAAAGGGCTGACAGCTTTGTACTCAAGTCCTGTTCTAATGGCTGTGATGTAACTGAAGCACTGAAGCAAGCAATTTTGTTTTTATGACCGCACGTGTTACAAAAAGTCGCTGTGCATGCAGCGCGCAATTACTCCCCTGTACGAGCGCGTAAGATTGCTGGGTTCGGTTAGTCTGTTTGTTACCAAAGGTACAGCTGGTTTCCACACTGTTGACTCCATTTAAAAGTGACGAAGCGTTCGCAGATAGAGTCACGCTGCTGGCGCATTATTTGGAAGAAGGAGACACGTTAGAACATTTAGATGAACAGCCAATTTCAGGACATTTTTACGATAGCAGAGCGAAATCTGCTGCTTGACAATTATGTGATTAAAAAGCTGCATTTAAGGGAAGAGTGTCTGGCGATTAGGCCCCATCGACGTCCATTATATTTTAAGAGCGAGGGTGAAGCAATGAGCAGGATATGACACTGATGGAGCCTGGATGCTGGTGGTGGTGATGGGATGGAGAGAAAGGCTGAAGATCTGGATGTGATGAGGTGGACCTCAGGAACTGGATATGACGGACTGGAGGTGAATGGGGTGTGGGAGGGTCGCACTGAAACAACAGCTGAACATCAGAACCATCCAAAAAAGTGTCTACACACTAAAAGCGGAACCGAACCATGGTTCAGTTTGATCATGACTGAGAATACCTTGTTTCCTTTGACCAAGGTTTGGCTGTTTTTCTTTTGGTCGGGATAAAACTGAAAAGGCCAAAAAGTCCAGACCAGTCAAGGATGGTGTGAAAATGGGCCTAATAAAAAAAGCACAATTTGTTTTTCCCTCATGATGGGTTCAGACACAAAGTGACAGGGAACAACCCTGTAAGGTTAATGGAATGTGGCCGTTTTTACTCACACTTGAGTCGTGTTGGGAGTGACTCATATGGAAAAAATAACTCCTGGTTCTTTCATTCAAAAATTAGCAGAACTATACGGACTGAAGTCCAAGAGGGGTTCTGTTTTGTCTGTATTTATAGATGCACGTGTGTGTATTCTTGTATTTCTTCAATGAGGACAGAATCTACACACGAGGATGAGATTGTGTACATACAGTCCCCTCATGGTTTGTTCCTGGGGATTTCTGTGTATATCAATGGAAGCTCCTTGATCCTCCTAATGTTTTGGTGGGCCTGGTGAGCAGATGAAGCTTTGCTTTGAGTCTCATTAAAAGGGGATTTAGAGAGAGACAGTCACAGATCTTGAGCACCCAGAGGATGACCTCAGAGTTGCTCAGCTCTCAGACGAGCTATAAAATCTTGTGAGGAAAATCTGCAGGTGGTCCTGAAGGAAAAGAGGAAAATGGAACTGATGCTGCCATGAGGACAAGTTTACTGTCCATGGGGATGAGTAAAGAAATGTGCGAGGAATTTCCCCAAAATGGATAGTGTGAAGAAGAAGAGTAGATCTGACTAGAGGTCTGACCGACAGAATATATTGGCCTTCATCTGTGGTGACCTGAATTCATTTCTGGCCCGGTGCCAACAACCTTTCAGCTGTGATGTTCAAGTGAAGTGTTTGAAAACAGCATAATGTGATGTGACTGCAGCTATGTCTCTGTTCATGGAGGAGGTTGTGTTTTCAGTCTGAATTGTTTCTCTGACTTAGCAGGATATCTTATAACTGTGTCGACAGATTTTGGTAAAAATGCGGTGGAATGTCAGAACATGGGCCGAGAAACTTTTGAACACTTTTCTCATGAACTAGCTTGAATGAAAAACAACCTGGCACATTGATCTTGTGAGCGTACCGCTGGTTTGATTTTAAGATAAACACATCAAAATATTTCCTGCTATTAGGTCCAGTAATGACACATTTACGGTATTTGTGCCGCCTTGACAGATGTCTGGCCTCTCAAACAGTTTCACATGGAAACAGCACAACGAGCTGTGAAGAATTATAACGTGCTCGGAAATTGTGTCAAAAAATGTAATTTGTGTTTCGAAGTTTGGGCCAATTTGATCAAACCAAGACAGAATCCACATTGCTGAAGATGCACAGCCGAGAAATGACTTGTTACAAAGTCAGTCTGTCAGAAGACTAATCTGATTTACAGTCAATATCTATTTATGATGGAGTTCGTCAATGTACAGAGCGAGCATACGTTCTCCGTAAAGCAGAGAAGGAACTCCTCTGAGGTCTTTTGTTTACTCCACAGAGTATAAATGGCCAAAATGGCCGCCGTCCAGAAGAGCTTGCTACACTTCTATTGGTTTTCAGACATGTGCAACACATCTCTGCCTTCTCAAGTCTGTTTAAGTAAACGTGGATATAAAAACCAAACAGATGGCTTGTGTTTTAGAGGCACATCTGCTTTCACCAAAACCTGGCTCTGGATCAGGTAAACTGAACTGAAAGTGACAGCAGATTGAAGCATGAATGGATTTACAGTGTATAGACTACATAACAGGAAGGAGACTCTCTGTTCCTATAATTTCAAACATTAATTCTAACAAACAACAATTAAAACTACAAACTCACCTGACACCATCAAGATGATCTACTCCTCTAGCTTGCTGTGTTTCATTTATACAAAATAATTCAATAATTGTGACATTTAATGGGCAGAAATTCAAATCATATTTTGACATATCCACACATGTTATGTTTATTCCTGCATCTTTGTCAGTTTGCTGGTTAATGCTTGCTAAAGTGGTAAACTAACATCAGTTGACATCTAGTTATGTTAGGTTGTTAGCAGATCTCTTTTTAAATAAATGTGCCAACTGGCGCGTTTGTTTATTACTTACGCTCTGGGTTGTGAAAACGCACCAGATGTCTCTTCTCTTTTCTGGTAGCATCATGCCCGATATCTACAAAGTGCAAAACATGTTGCTATGGACAACATTAGCCTTTATGTTATGTGTGCTGTGCTGTACAGACAGTAGTGTAAAGGGGCTACGTCATCTGAAAGACTGAATTTGTCACCCATGGTTAGGGTATATGGACTGACAGCCCTGGTAACTTGATATTGTTGGCACACCGATCGACTTTTACCTTATTATGATATTTCAGATGTCACATTTACAAGTGATGTGAGCCTTTCAGCCACCTCTGAGCCAATCGAATGTCAATTTAAATTAAAATTGGGCTTCTTGGGGATGTAGCCTCTAGGACTTCAATCCAAAGATAATCTGAACGAGTTTGTCCTCTAAAAATATTGGTAGGAACATGTCCCAAACCTCCGTATTTAAACATATGTCCTTTACTGAAACCTTCAACTGTACCTCAAATTAAAATATTGTCTTAAATGACCATCGGGACCCTTCAGTGAGTCAGAGACACTTATAAGAAACCCAGTCCAGGTCTGGGCTTTTAATTTAGGACATTTAGGCAAAGTTAGAGAGACAACAGGAAAGCCGAACTAGCCTGACCCGATAATAATGCAAAGGGATCTCGTCAATCTCCTGCCTTTTATGTTTCCCTGTCCTTCTCATTTCTCTTTACCCATTGGACATTCTCCTTTATACTTGC
Source organism: Pagrus pagrus (assembly GCF_965226575.1). Lineage (NCBI taxonomy): Eukaryota > Metazoa > Chordata > Actinopteri > Spariformes > Sparidae > Pagrus > Pagrus pagrus. The sequence continues at coordinate 9,337,365 of NC_140198.1, forward strand.
TTTGCCTCTCTCACAACGGAAGCACACACATTCCCACACACTTTTCTTTACATACCCCCCTCTCGATGCCCGAACAAGAGGTAGCTACGTGTTTCAGCGGATACCATAGTGACTGCATGAAAAGTCCCTGCAGCGGCTGGCACTACAGGACAAACACCGTGAGATACAAGTGCCAGCTCTCTCTCCGTTCCTCTTTATTTCTCCTTCTCTCTCTCCCCTTTGTGTCTTTCATCCTCAGACATCTTTAACGGAGTGAAAAAGGCTTTTATTTCCCTAAACAACTCAGTCTGGACCTCATGCAGCAGACGGGTTGGAGATACAATCGTCTGAGGGTCTAAGTATAGAGCAAAGAGAGTCATAATTCTATCAGAGAGACAGGGAGAGGTGGGTCCAGCCTGTCTACTGGAGTTATATGTATTGCTGGCTTTGGCCTGTATGATCAGACAAACACTGACAGCTAGGAACGTATTCAACTCTTAACTTGAACAGTTAAAAGTTACAATAAGTAGTAAAACCCCGGCTTAATTGTCGTGCTGTTTGGGAACTATTTATTGTCCTGTTTTGACCGATTCCTTGCCATCTTACTGTGTCACTGCATTTTGTTCCCTGCAGATCCTTCCGAGGAACGCAGATGTAAACAGATTTCAGGGTCAGAACATAAGGGCAGCCAGAAGCCTTAGACCATTGGGTTAAAGATTTGTGTCTACAAATAACATGGCGCCACAATCAAAACAGATTTTTGACCAGATAAAAACACCAAAAAAGCAGAAATACTGATGCCACGTCAAATATAAATGAAATGGCACCACTCTGGCCTTTTTGTCCTTTCTAAATCTTGTGGGTTTATTCAGTATTATTTGGTTCCACCTTGAATTTTCAAGACCAGACTAACAAACAAGTCAGCCATGTGTTGGTATGTCAATGTTTTATGATACTGATAAGAGTCATAAACTATGCTCTCTATCGGGTTTAATTGACCTCTACTGAATGGATTCACACCCGAGGCCTGAAGTTGTGCAAAATAAATCCATAAAGTGCGGTTTTCAAAGACACACACCACAATACGAACACTTCACAAAAAATAAGTACGCCGAGAACACCAAATCCATCCGCTCACTCACACTGAGTTTACAGTAATCCGCCCCTGTGTAGATGACAGGGATTGTGTAATTACAGTTGTGTTAATATGACATAATGTTCAATCCATCCACAGATGTGTGGGGGTTTTCTCCAGCCCGCCCGGATGGAGCCATGTAGCTACATCAGGTCACTGAGCTCATCTCCTCGTTTAGATTTATGACTCAAACTTTGAGCTCAGAAGCTGATTCATGTGCAGTCAAGAGTGAAGATCTCATGTTCGTTTTTCCAATTTAGCACATTAAAATGAGATTTTCAGCTGGAAAAATCCATTAACGTGAGGCCCACTGCATGATTGAGGCATGAAGAAGTCCATCAAATTAACTTTAAATTGCTTTTCTCATTTTGTTTAAAGTTAAAACAAATATAAAAAGCTGTCTACAAATAGTTTTTTTTACCAATGCGTGCTACCTTTGGGTAAAGAGCCACAGTTTTTCTGGGGAGACGGTAAAGCTCACCTGTCTTTACCAACAATTATTGAGTTGCCATGCTGGGCCCTGCCCTGAGGAGCTGGCAGCCGTGCAGCCAGAAGAATTTTTATTAATATTGATTAGTTTCATGGCAGAGGTTTAATGTTACCTCATACAAATGTTATTTCAGAGGCCACACCACCCCACCAAGAAAAATATCCTGAAGGGAGAATGGAACTTAAATTCAATTTTAATGTTGTCTCTTTCTTCTCCGGTGAAATTGCTCAAAGACACCGAGAGGATTGATGTTGAAATCTGGCTGAAATGTCAATTGTGTCTTGTAAACACTTGGATAAAAGATTGTATAATTTGATAAGGAGCTGCATACAGTAAGAGGTTAGGCATTAACTAAGGTAAAGTGAGCAAGCGCTTAGAAGCAATGGGATCAGTAGATGATGCAACCTCTTGAGCTTTATGTGAAATATCTTGCAAGAAATGAAAACGCTACACAAACCTCACAGGGACGGAGACAGTAAAATATACTTGATATATTTTGATTTGAAAAACAAAAAAAACATTACATACAGTATTGATTGTACCTGTGTGAGGTTTACATATTTACACAGTATGCACATCAAGCTGGTTTGAACCTCCAGTTTCAGCAAGCCAGTCAGATCCTTGGCAATAACTGTAGATGAATGGGAGCAGGATCTGTGGTCCAGATGCACTGACTCCCTCTGCTGCTGATTGATTGCCTGGAGAAAAAGAAGAGAAAGTCTTAGTGAGTTCCTCTTTTCCCTCAAGTCATATCTACTTCTAAAGGTGATTTATTGGTATAATATAGCATTTTACAATGCAGGAATACAACGTGGGATCTCTTGAATTCATTCGACTGATAGGTTGAATAAAGCGCTGTCCATTAAAGTTAGCAGATCAGAACAAATCTGAGGATTGGGTGACTATTCAGAGGTCTGGGACGAGGTTAGCAGATCTCTATCTCGAGACACACATATGTGCTAAATACATGTACTAACCTTCCCTACGTTTTCACAAGTATGGACATAAGCTGATTCAAAATTGGTCCTGGGCCTGAAAGAGGCCTCCGTTCACCTGGTGGTGCAGGTGTTCCACTCTCCTCAGAAGAGCTATTGATGGCTCAGGATTATAAATTCAGCTTTCTGTCAGCACACTGCTGTTTCTGTCCCTCATGTACATCTCGCTCAGGACACGATGAGACATGATGGTGATGTGGCAGTGAACTGTTTACTGTTCCTGAATGTACACCTGAAAAGGATTGTTAAAATCTAGCAACCGTTCTTTGCTGCTTATAGGATCAAAAATGTACACTTTTTTAAAAGGAGGCTTAACTTGGTTGCATTATTTTTTACATCAAGCCTGTTAGAGGTGTCCATCTGCAGCAGTAAGGTCACCAGAGACAGTTAAGACTGTCTGAGAGATCATCCTGTTTACTAAAACCCATTGACATCGGTACAATTACTGACAATTAGACTGTGATTTTAATACCATCCAATTTTTCATCCTCAATTATGAAGTCAAGCTGCTTCAACGATGAGAAACTCAAGCAGGAAACAACCCTCTGTGTCGGTTTGGCTACGAAAAAGCAAAACATTTTCCACAGCAAATACCAAACAATCAGAACAACAAGTCCAGGCCCATAATTGGACAGAAAATGGCTTCAAAAAGCCCAAAAATGGATGCTACAAGCCAAGTATCTTGGTCTGTGCTATATCATAGCATGTGAGCACATTGTCAGCTAAACTTAGACAACGCAGCATGAAAATGGCTCTATTAAAACCCATGGCTGTTGGAGACAATGCTGCGGTGCAGGGATTCAAGCAATCAAATCCATCCAAAACAGACATTTTGCTAGCCTTTAATGATAAGCCCAGGCATTCCCATGCTTGTCTTAACATCACTGGCCAGAATTTATAATGGTTTCCTCCAAGATAGTCCCTTAAATTCTATTCTTGACTTTATTTATAGGCTAATCATGACTAGAATACAAAACAGATTCTCACTGCAGCTCACACAAACAACATTTTTATGAATGCAAACACAAGTCGGCTGCTGTTCCTAATTTGTTCAATTTATGCCTTGATCCGTGCAGCATTAATCTTCTACTTTACAAATAAGCACATTAAGTGAGTAAATGTAGGGCGAATATATCCATGTCAGTTACCTCACCACCCTTACTGTAGTTTAATGGTTGACTCAGGCCTGCGCGGCGTCCCATCATTGAACTGACACAGCAGCTCGCTACAGTAGTTCCCATAGACGGAAGCCAGCCAGCGGCCTGCCTGCCAAATGAGAGCACTTGTTTGCTTGGCATTACCATGGTTTCCATGGGCAGGAGCTTAAAAGAGGTTTATGGTTGTGTGTGTGAGTGAGAGAGAGTTTCTGCATGAAAGGGAGCATGCTTCCTCATGCACGTGTATCTATTTACATACATGGACATGCCATTCATTTATATGTGTGGGCATGTGTGTTTGTGCATGCGTGTCTGTGCGCACTTTCCAACCTGTGTGGGCTTCTCTAAATGACCATCCCATTTGGCCCGCTGAGCTACATAATGTCTCATTCCTCTCCTGGACCACGAGACCATTTGGGACATGAATTCATTCACTGGCTTGTTACTCTGAAATCCCAATGACACAATACTTTCCGGCAGGTTCTGTCTGTGCATCAAAGTGGTTCCCTTTTTGGATACAGACTACACTGGACCTTTTGTGTTCAATACTGACATGAATGCTTACTTGACCGTTTTATTCTCTCGCAATTCAGACTGGGTAATGACCATGGAAAAGCTATAATGGGTGGCGAAGCTTTGAGGCTGGTTGTCCAAACATTTAGTAATTGAATTATATTATGGAACATTGTTTAATGACTAAATGAATGTTTTATTTCTGAATTGATTTCTGGTCATTTAATTCAAGGTGACTCCAAGATTGTTTTTATCATTACTTTTTATTGAATTACATACTGACAGGCATTTCTCCCTCTAAGTGCCTCTTAGCTGGGCGTGTCAGGGTGTTCACCTACTTCACAGACCGAGAAGCCTTTGTTGGGAGATAAGAGCTTTCATTGTCTGAGTGACCCTGAGAGTTTGACTGAGACCAAACCGCCTACAGCTCATTCCAAACGTGAATAACGGCACATTAATTACAATGTTCACGGACCTTGACCCCCCCCCCCCTATCTCACTTCCAGCTGAGAAGCAACTAACAGCTACTGTGCTCCAAGTGGAGGGCTGGTCCGGCTTTGGCCTGCTTTGATTGGTGGAGAAGTTTCCGATAAGGAAGATAGATGGCGCGAGGAAACATTTTGCCACAACCTTGGCTCATGATGCACACATTGTTGAAAGCCTTCGATGGTATCTGGTGACATATTTCTGCACATTGACCTCTGATGTCATTAATGCGTGATGGGCCAATCAGCAGGCAGGGACTGTTGAGAGGTTGCCATGAAAACAAAACAACAAGGATGAAAAGTATCATCTTTTGCTGTAATAGCCTTGAAGGAAGGTCAACCAGTGCGTCCACTATTGTTTCGACAGCAGCCTTAATTTGATGTTGTTGCTTATGACAGAGTGAGTTAGAATTATTTTATAATCCAGTTAATCAAGTTTCAGTGCCACAGATGAGATGCAGTTATGTTACTCTACGTTACTATTCTTCAAACCTCGCCATCGACTATGTTAAGATTTCTTATTATGGATTATTAATGATTATTATTGTTGTCCTTCTAATTGTTGCTTTTTATTATTATAAGTCGGCCCGGGCCCAGTAGAAGTAGGCTAGGACATGTACTCAATACTGTAATGAAGTACAATCTTGAGTTACTTGTAATTTACTTGAGTGTTTTGATTTCCTCAAACTTGATCAAGGCAATTACTGTACTTTTTACTCCACTACATTTGTTTGATACTTTAGTTACTCTTTACTTTGCAGATTGATTGATGTATCAGAGTGAAAGTAGCACACTGTTAAATTCATATTTTATTGGCACAAACAAAAAACAAAACACTGATTATGGTAATCACTAAAATGCTGCTTAGATAATTGGCCAGGCTAATGATATGATAGATTGACCCATTGTATATAGTATATAAATACTGTATATATAAATGTATGCATCATTTACTTGTATTTTTGATGGGCCTACTTTTGATCTTTAACTAAATTTAATACAGAGACTATAGAGACAAGTAGTACTATTCCTATGGGTGACTTTCACTTTTACCAGTGGAGGATGGGAGCAGTCAGCATATTTCATACTCTCGCGAGATTTGGAAGTCTGGCCAGTTACGCGCCTCTGATGAACTTAAACGTTAACTGTCCTCTAATGTGTCTTTGTTTAATATAGTCAACTTTCTGACTGAAAGAAGTTAGTTAGTTTGTTAGTATGTTCGTGACTTTAATTTATAATGTGCATCATGTGTTTGGGACCAACCCGTCAACGCTGGCTTCGCCCCGGTAAAGTTAAACGTCGTCACAGCGTCACACGGTAGCCATCTTTGACCAAACCTCAGGTAGGCAGCTCAGAAGACAAGACATTTAGCTCGCTAAATACAGGGAATTTGGATACAGTTGAAGGCCTGAGCCCTCTTTGTAGACGCTTAACCGCTTCTTCATCTTCTTGCCAACGCAAGCTAATAAGACCAGAGTTTGTCGACGAAAGCCACAGAGAACGAATTTGATGTTGGCCATCCCAACCATCTCCCTGGTCAGACAGGTTGGAGTAACGTTAGCTAACTGAGGGTTGCTGGGATAAGCTAGCAGCTGTAATGTGACTGCTGAAATTCAAATTATTATTCCAAGTGTTGCTTATTGCCATTAAAACTAAGTACGCTTAGCATACGAATGTTAAATGTTGCTAGGTAAAGGCAATTAGCATGTTACTGCCTTGCTAAGTCAACTGATAGACTTTAAGTCAGCTAGCTTTGTTTTGCCCATCTGCTAGCTACATTAATTCTAGCTAATCATGTTTTGAGTGTGATGTTCATGCTGAAAAATTAGCCTGTTTTTAAAATGTGTAACATGTACTAAAAATACTGAAATCACTTGGTTGTATGTGCAAGGCTGTAATACTGTTGACAGAGCAGGGAAAGCACAGGCGTAATAAATTAACAACATTAAGATATTAAAAGTCACTGAAGTTTACTTCTTTTGACAGTGCTGTTCTTATAGTGCTATTCTTATATTACAAGGTTGAGGGACCTTGCTGTCCTGTGCATTATAATGCCACCATAGCATTTTCATAAATTAGCGCTGTAGGTACTCCCCTTTATACAGGATAATAAGAACAGAGCTGACATTATGCCATAGGTCTGAACACAAGCTTGCAAAGTGTAACATCTTTACTTCTTAGTATTTTAATTTCTATATGTGTAAAGTCTTTTATTTAGATAATGAAATTCATACACAGGATGGCTACCAAAATGAACAGAATTTCAATTTTCTCTGTAGTGTCTTTTAGTTAAAACTAAAAGTTTTCATCTTGACATAAATTCTTAGTATCCTCCTATAAGAAAGGGGCCCATTCTATTTTCTTGTCTTACCCACTGAATGTGGGTTAGTATATTAATGCTCGGGTTGTGTTCCACTCTCTCATCTGGCGGTCGGCCAGACCTATACAGTAAAATCCTGAGCCTGAATGGAGGATAAAAGCTGCAGCTGTGGAAGCAGCAGGCAGTCAGACAAAAGTAAATGGAGTCATTCTCAAAATCAAGGCCAACTCATTGGACTGCTGCAGTTGTAACCCAATTATTCCCAGGCCACATGTTCTCAAAGCAGGGGCGTCAGGCAGAGGGGGAAGCCCTCCTTCTTTCTCCTGCTGTCACCCTATAAAAACACAGAGGGGGAGAGAGGGAGGGTGGCAGGGAGAGAAAGTAGGGAAAGTCATAAGTGTTATTCCATATGACCTAAGTGTAAAGTCAGTTTCAAATGTTGTGGCTGTGGGTGAGGGTTGGTGCTTATGGAAAGACAGATGGTTGACTATTGAAGATTTTGGTATGCAATGGGAATCCCCCTTTGGAAACATGCAACCACAGATATGACAGCAGAGAGAAAGGATGTGTTTTAAACTTGTATGAATAAAAGACAAAAGACCAAGTCTACATGTTAATGTTGTTTATTTTTGCGTATTTCATTTCATGGAAGAATTCCACTTCCACGTTTACAATTTCAAAAGATCATAACACACTTTTCGAGGACGTGTGAAAGCGATGGTGAGTGATGTGATGTGAAATTAAAGAAGTCATGTCAATGAACTAGTGAAAGAGATTGCACGCTCGACATAGATGAGCTGCTATACTCATCTGCAGCTGCTATGGAGTAGAAGGATGTGGTTTGAGCTACAGTGTATACCGAGGAGTTATTAATGAAGTGAGAGTGAATAGTTATTACAGGGAACCTCACACGGAGTCAACAATCTTCACCTATTCCACTCTGTTAAACCTCCCTCATCCTCTCCCTCTCTCTTCTTTAGTTTCTCCTTCTGCCAGAGAGCGACAGACACTTTACTCCATGAAGCTGAGGGAATGAGGGGTTTCCTGACAGTGCTGATGTGGTGAGTTTTTTATTCTAGTGATAACTCAGTGATGTGAGGACCTGTCATTGTTGTCTGACATGATTAGGGAAGATGACCAAAAAATGAATACAGGAAACCTGTCTTTACAAAGTGTTGAAGCAACTGATTACATAAATTCGAACTGTCAAAATCAGAGTTGGGTGTACCACCAGGTTTTCCTAAAGTATCAGGATGTTTTAATGAAAAAACAAAGTGGCAATGTAATGAAAGTTGTAATCTTACATGGATTAAATAGGTTGCTCATTTACCATCTGAAATAGTAACTAGCATCGTGCCTAGGTTGCTTGTTACTGACTAAAATTACTGTTATCACTCATGTAAACTTTCTCTGATCTGCCACTGCTGTGGTCTTAAAAACTTAATCCATACACATGTAAGATTACAACTTTGAATGCCAGCTAAACCAATTTAACCCCCTGGATAGTTAGCATAATGGTTTGAACATTAGGGTGTTTTGCTACAATTGTTCAAGAGGGTCGGTCTTGTTTTCAGCTTGGTTGCAATCCATATTTTAAGTGGGCTTTGAAAGATTAGATCAGAGGTTAAAGAGGTTTGCACGGATACATCAAAATGACCATGCAGTTGTTTCACTAAAACCATGCAAGTTAGATTTTCAAGGCCTGAAATGACAGCTGTGTTTTGTTGCTTGATACTGCCACCCTGTGGTCAAAATAGAGATGAAGAATTATGAGTCCATTTATAACTAGTGCATGTGGCTTACAGTATCTGACAAAGCAGGAACTTGAAAAAGGTGTCTTTAAAAACCTTCTTTAAAATTCCAATGCTTAGTTGGTGTACAGTACTCTTTCCTCTGCAAGGCCGAATGGTGTGCAATGTTTTGTAGCCTATGTGGTTAACTGGACTCTTACATGATTTGACACTCGGGGTGGAAACAATATGTTGCATCAATTGGGGATTTAAAGCTACCAGCCATACTAAAATGAACAAGAAGTAGCACAGATGAAAAATACTTTCTTTCATGACCATTATCTGGTAACCTGTAATGGCCTTTGGCTCCATCGTGTGGTCAATGATGATCTCTACATTACTAGCTTCTCTAGTAACTGCAAAAACAGTCACTGCCAGATACTACAGATGTTCAGGATGTCATGTATTAGCTATAGTTTTCTATATTTAAGTCACTGACCAATTACTTATTACAAACCAGTGTAAAATAAACACCATCGGCTTTTCCACTTGCATGGTAACCTAAAAACTGTGATTTTATATATATTTTTTTTATATTTGACTTGTTTTATGACATATATGGGAGAACAAAATCATTAATGTCCAGTATATTTATTTAAAGATCTTCCAAAATTACACACACAATAAGAAAACAAATGCTGAAAATAGAAGCATTAGTAACAGAGCTGTTACATTTGAAACCTAATATATAAATCTTTAAAATAATGTAATGTTGAATTAAGAATATTCATGTTAGTATATCTATATAGATATTTTAAATGTTTATAAAGGAAAGAAGGAAAACAAAAAATATTTGCAATTTGAGTGCTGTGCACAGCACTATCATGAACTCTTTGGTAGCGAGTGAGAAAAAACCCCTCAAATGTTTACATCGTGTGCTCCATTGTTAACACAAATTAAGTTGCATTTTGATGAGTGTTGGGTCTGGTTTTCCTCGTATGCTTCATCACTCTAACATCTGAGTAGATGATTTCATCTTCAGTGTTCTCTGAAAGAAGTAAAAACAGACACTTGAAATCTTGAAATGAACTATCACAGTGTGCTATGTCAAAGGACATTAATGTTGTGTGGTTAAGCTTTTGAGACTTGTCAGATCAGTCCATGGATTCAACAATTAGGCCACAGAATGGTAACATAACTTAAGTTATCAAAAGGGAGACAATTTTTGTTTTGATGCATATAAGCAGTTTGAGTCTTTTCATAATGGTTTTCATTGTGCAATGAATTGAATGCAGTGCAAGCGAGGGCTATCTCAAGTGCAGAAAAAAATCTTATAAATGCCTATTAAACTAGAGTAGCTTATGCTTTGCAAAATTATTATCAGGAATGGTCAGTATTCTGTACACATCTTTCATACTAATTTGGCAAACATTTACATAAATATCAGTATAGTCCACAGTGAAACAGAAGGTAGATGAGGACAGGAATTGGGAGAACATCTCTTTCTTACCTTCCTTAGCAGTAATGGGTCTTGCTTTCTTATTGAAATGTTTGATGCCAAGAAACAGAGCCAAATGGAGAAGTAGAGTGGTGACACTTGCTATCACAGCCACAGTCACGAGAAAGAGGTGAGAAACGGAACCTAGAAAATACAAACATGCCAAATTAGATGTTGAGATCATAGAAACATGTCATTCTCAGGGCTATCAAAATCTTCCTGTAGGACAAACCACTGATCAAGATTGTAGATTTACAATTACTATTGAACAGACTCTACGTAAGCAAGTAACATTTATTTTGCATCATGCTGTATGTAACTAAAAGCTGTTTTTTTGTTTTATTTCATGAAATACACTACCTTGACAGCTTGTAAGGCGAATAACTGTTTCTTCTCTGCTGACATTGTTACGAACATTACACATTATGTTTCCTGTAAGTTGACCATGTAAGCCGATAGTAATATTTGAAACACTGTGTTCAGTTGAAGTACTCTGGGTGCGTCTGTGGTTTTTTGTCTGCATCAGTAAATGCCCGTCCAAAGTCAAAATGAACTCTACTTCATCTCCCTCAGAAGAGCAGCTGATGTCCATTTTGTCTGGTGACAAACACATCTGAGACACAGCAGGCTTTGACACTCGAGCTGGAAGGCAAACATATAACAAAACCTGATTTTTAAAATCATATGACTTTTTTTTATTTAAAGTGCATAGTATATATATATACTATGCATAGATATATTACTCAGACACCTTTTAGTGAAATGCAATACAATTCAAAGGATCTGTTCCAAAACAAAACAACCCTAAATATTGTAACCTTCATGAAGCAAGGACAGGGCTGTTATATTAGACTGCATTAGTTTTAGTTTAGTGTACCTTACAAACATACAGCTGAGTGCACATCCACATAAATAAAATACTTGTAGGACTTTGATTTTTGCGGCAGAAATTAAATATTTGAATTCACTTGAAATAAAAGTAACTTCTGAATAACTATTAACTTTAAATGCTTATTTAGTTGTTGATCCTGTTCTTTTTAATGATTTTTTTAGGGTTTCAACACATTTATTGTTTGCATTGGGATTTGACTAGTTTAATTTCAGAGAAGCATTTAAAAAAAAAAAATCTCCTACCTTGTATTTCTAGGTGCACGTTGATTTCATACAAAAATATACCATCAGATCCATGTGTTTGCAGCTGGTACTGTCCCGAGTCCGTCTTCTGTGCATTATCCATCTTGAGTGTTCCATTGTCAAAAAATGTATAGTGATCGGTGTATTTCTCATGTAGAGTCACTTTCATATTTGTTGTATTTAACATTTTCAGGCTTAAAATTGTGGAAATGTTTTCTTTTTTTTTTTTCAACATCATGTTTGTTACATTCCTAGGCAGGTGAAAAATCAGTGGGTCCCCAAGGGCTCCAAAACACTTCAGGGGTCCCATAGATACAGATAAATTGCATTCCATAGACCCTGAGAGAAACAAGGAAACAAATTAGCATTTCATGAAGGAAGGAAAAGGAAAACATTCATGACCATTAGAAAGCAAATATTGTCTGATTAAACAGTATTAATAATCAAATGATAATTATCTAATAATATATCAGTCACAGGGGCCAATTTTCTACTTCTACTTCTTTCAGAATGAATTTTACTTTTGATACTTTTAGCTGATAATATTGCTACTTTGACTTGAGTTAAAGATTTTTAATACTTCCACCACTGAGTATTTGTGAGGGAGTTCCCACATGGCATGACCCTCCTGAAGCTCACCAAAGTTTAATATATATAAGTTTTAGTTTTGTCAATTGTTTTGTTTATTGGTCAAATACTGGTTTCTAATGCATTCTTTCTAATAAACCTTGCATTTAGTTAATCACTCAGTTCATTATCTTGTGCTTTGTTCCCACCCGGCCTATTTGAATTATGCTGTATTGATAAGGAGTTACCGCAAACTAAGACTGTTTAGTTGTGCTATCTTACAATCAATATATAGTAAATGTAAGTTAAGGTATGCCACTGATGTAACTGGTTAGAACTCAAAGTGGCGATGAGGTCTTTAAAATTTATGGGAAGGGTCTCAAAAAAGGTCTTAAAAGGTATTAAATTTAACTTCAGGATTCCTGCATATACCCTGATAGTCATATCATCATATTGTCTTTCCTGTGCTACTGACAAACAACAATCCAATGGCATTGATTTAGTGTGAATATAAATTTTAACCTGTTTGTAATTGCAATATGTGTTATACATTAAACACATACAACAATATGTGTTATACACGTCTTAGCATGATTTACGTCAAATGCTTGATACGGGTCTCACTCATTTGTAAATTTGAAGTAACAAATATCAATTAACTAATCCTTAAATCCATAATCCTTAAACCTTAAAATGTGATATAGTAGCTGCTTCAGACCTAAAACATTGCATAAATAGATATGTAGTTATTTTGGTCAGCACCACAAATACTATTAACTCCAAGTAAGCCTGTAATGTACCTTTTGCCAGAGCCATTGACGACAGAGCTGTGATGATCATGTAGATGGAAATCATTTTCTGTCGTAACACAATCAACACAACACAATTTAAATACATGATGGATTTCACTTGCAAACAAAACAACACAAGAAATCTAAATTACATCATTCTCAATGTCTGTAGTTTAAATTTAAAAATACACACAAGACATGCTTGGACAATCTGAATACCATGTGTGGATTATTTGCATAATTAGAAGTCATAAGAATTCATGTCTTTTGGCAGTTCTAAAAGATCATGCAACACATAATGAATTATATAACATAAAGTACACTCATCTGGTTGGCTCAAACTCAAACACATTTCACTCACCACTTTAACACTAGGATCTCTTCTTGAGGAACTTGGCACTGAGATGAAGTTTTTTGGTTTGTCTTGCCTTTTGTAGTGTGGAGAGAATTGAGGAAGAGGTTATTTGCACTCCTGCTGTGTACTACTGAGACACTTAGCTGCTTTTCTTTTTTGTACAGTGGCAGCGTTTGGTGCAGAGAATGGGTATTTTCTGCTATGTTTAATTTCAGATTTTTGAATTATCATGCATTTTGTCAGCTTCATAAGTAGATGGCACTTACACCATCTGATTGACTTTCTGAATGCAGCTACTACTTATGATTGAGGAAATTACGGCAGAGAAAATGATCTTAATTGATCACATTGTTGGAAATGGAAAATATTAGTGTATAGTAGGGTTGCAGTCATAACGATTTCAAATATACTGTGGTATTAAAATTGTGTAGTGTTGATTGGTGTGTTTAATGTGCATGGGGTCTATTTTTATTCATTTAACTGTAGAAATACATGCTGGCTGTCATTATTAATGCTAGCTTTGAAGAAAAAGGAAGGTGAGCGTAGAGAGAGGATGGGAGTGTACAAGTCTGTAATTTGTAGTTGCTAGGGCAGAATTTTAAATGAATATGCAAGGTAGCTTTTACATGTCATAAGTTATCATAGACTGCAGACAAGGGAAATGTACCATTTAATTCATCCAGTTATATTTTACTATTGGAGAAGAGATGGATTATGTTAGAGATTTATTATTTACGTGATGATAATCTCATAAAAACACAAGTTCTGAAGGCATGCATTTTCCCTCCATTTTGTATTTAAATCTGTGTTTCTACCCCATGTGTAGAAACACCAGTTTGATTATTCACTTAACTTGATTGCAAGCATTGAGGATGAGAGATTTTGTATTTTCACAAAGAATACCATAAAGAAATAGGCACTTCCTGCCTCTCAACATGAAACCTCGCTGTATTTATTTATAAACTATACACTCAACATTATTCATAGTAGTTTGCATCAACACAGCTTCTGAGAAGAAACTCAAAGGAAATAACACCAAGGCAACTCATGTTTAAGGTTGACAACACAACAAGAACGGAAAAGTTGATGACCACAGCTTTTTCCATTCTACGTCTCTGCTTCAGCCACAGTAGCAGACCAATGCGTATGTATGTAAACGGAAAGAGATATGGTCTCGCTGTGGTAAACTGAATGATCTGGTAGAAGAATCAACACTGCTTAACACCACTTTTCTCAAAGTATGAAAGTATTCTAAGAGATTAATGCAAATGACAGTTACTGGAGTAGAAACTAGAATAAAGTGCATCAATTGAGTTCACATGTGGCCCATGTGGACTGTCACAGTTGGTCTGGACTCTTAAGGTGGGTTGAGGGGAATTACATAATGTCACAGTTGGTGTGGACACATATTTTTCATGTCACATTTAAACAGCCACACTAAAATGGAGACATTTACCACAGATTTAACAAATAATGTGTTTATTTTTTTTCATGATCATTGTTACATTTGGCTCCCCCTTGTGGATACAATTATCCTTACATTGCCTACAGTATGTACTTCAAGCTCTCTGCTGTTATTTGAAAGAACAGTATACAACCATGAGCTTCACTATTTATTGTCAAATGACAATTCACAATTACATCAATTAGTAATTACAAATCGAAGTCAAAAGACTCCACTCTCTATAAACAATGTGTTAGAAAACTAAAACGGTGTGTTTCAATTCTTTATCATGTTTTTTCAAAAATGCATAAAAAAAATGTTTTTGAAAAAAATGTGATATAAAAGTTTCAAAATGGTTGACGATCCTGCAAACCAAGCAAATTACTGGAAGTTATGACAGTGATTAAAGCACTATTGCCTTTAAGAAGAGTAAATAAATGGTTTAAAGAGTGACTTTTTAAAAATCAAAATCCACAATATAAGAATACGAGATAATAGGAAGCACTCTGCTTAAACAATGATGAAATAGCATGAAACTAGGGATGCACCGTTTGTGAAATTCTGGGCCGATACCGATGTTTAACATAACAACCGCCGATTGTCGATGTCGATGTTTTTTTCTTTTTGTTATTTATTCCTTTTTTTGTGCCACGGAAACATACAAGTCTTTCAGCTCTTCATCACACTATCCTTGAATGAGCACAAATCCAATCAGACCAATTTCTAACCCTAACCGTCATGGATTGCTAGTTGAAGTGTGTGTGCCATGCAGCCAAAACTAGCCAGACCACTGTCTAGCGATGCTGATACAGCGGAGTTTCTGTTGAGCAGGTAATCGTTCGTCTTTATTGTGGATGTTGTGACACAGATAATATGATCAGATAAGATAACATTTCATGCCGATGTTGGCTTATGACTGTGAAAGCTGCCATTAGTTTGTTTCTGTGTTATTAAACGGTGTCGAGACTATTTCTGTCTCTGCAGTATTGTCAACACTTGTTTACTTGTTTGACGGAGATGTTAGCCTCTGTGCTAGCATTGTAAGCTAACATTGCTATCATGTTTACACAAATCAGCGTATTTATTTGCTCGTGGCAGCTAAATGAAGCAGCAAGTAAGATGAATGAATGGATGAATAAAACCCCAACACGAAGCAGAGGGGTTTCGGATTTATTTCCGGATTTTTATTTTATTTGTCTGGATTTATTTCTCCATAACAACCTCTCGCGCGGTCACTACTCAGCTGTTTTGCTAACCCTCCTCCTAGTCTTGTCCATTTGTTTTCAACGAAGCCTTTGTTAAATCAATGTGACGGATTATCATATACGCGTTACCATGTGTGTATTTGTGTGTCTTATCTGTCCTAAACAAGAGATTACAGTTTACGGCACGTTTGTGTCGCGGTCTGGTGCTACTCGGACTAGAGTTCTCAACGGGCCTGAAAATTAGAACTCGACCCGACCCGGCCCGTTTTTTTTCTCATACACGTATTATCATGACCAGCAGACGGGAATTCAAATCAACCTTTAATGTTCGCGCCTTTTAACAATACAAACTGCCCCTGCCCCTCTCCATGATGCAGGTTGCACGCAGCAGCCAGACTTTCATTGCGGTGAACAGCAGCGATGATTAATAAATGTTTGTTTTTTGTTTTTTTTCACTGAGCGGAAAAAATTAAGCCCGAGGTCCGACCCGACCCGAGTCACTTGCTTATATTTTCGACCCGAACCCGCAGGTCCCGTCGGGTTTGTCGGGCCGACCCGACCCATTGAGAACTCTAACTCAGACAACAGCTGGGACACACAGCTGGTCCGAGACTCACACAGGTTTATTTTTCAGCCACAATGTGGAAGCGATCGTTATGATTAAAGCTGACAGCAGCATCTGTTAGTCTCTTGGCCCTCAATAGCTTTTAGAAGTGGCTAACTTAGCTGTTGATAAATAGTGACTTATTACATAGCTGTAAGGTAACGTAGCTGTAACATGCTAATGACGTTATGCTAGCTTGGCTGTGGAGCTTAGCTGTGGACATTGTAATGACTTACAAGATTTACGTGAGTTTCAATGTGCATTGTAATGACTTTACCTGTGAATCCGACAGCGTTACTCCGCAATCAAAGCTGGGCTGTATTTGGTTTCTGCCGGCCGGCTTGTTGCTCTTGTTGCTTGTCGCGGGAGGGGGGGTGTTGCGGGAGGTTCCGAGGGGAGAGCGATACGAGCTCGGAGGGGAAGGATTAAGGAGCACAGAGGGGAGGGGTGTGTGTGTGGGGGGGTTTGCTTTTTTCAAATCTTTCTCAGATTGTAGACCAGAGCTTTAAATCAAGATATAATTATCGGCCACGCCCATCGGCGAATGTCATTTTTATTTGCCGATGGCCGATGGCAGTTAACGAGGCAAACATCGGCCGATACCGATGTTCAGCTGATGCATCGGTGCATCCCTACATGAAACAGTTTATAGTATTATATACACCAGATATGGTAACAAGTATCCCTATCACACAAAGACTGTATAGGATTAACAAAAAAAATTCAACATTTTGACTAAATATACAAAATTGTCTGCAGTGCCACGCAATTAAAAGACAAATAACAGAATCTAAGATCCTATGAAAGCATTGTTATTTTTGAGAAGCAAATGCATGAATGCTAAAAAAAAATAGGCCTCAGTGCAACACAGATATGGTAACACGTTTCTTAATCACAGAATAAAACCTTCACTGGAAAATATTTTCACTTTCTTATTTCAAGACACAGGAACAATGATCCATGGTCACATTTTATCTATCTCAGGGGTTAGATAATGTCCAGCAATGGTGACACTCGGGTTCAAAACAGGGCTTGTGCCTATTCATGTTTTAGGAAAAAAACTGTGTTGATCTGAGTTGAGTCTGTCAGGCTCTTGGTTTTTGTGTCACTCTAATATTTGAGTAGACAATTTCATCTTCACCGTTGCCTGGAAAAAGTAAAACAAATACGTAATGTGTTTTTGAGTGGTAGCCTATCATGTCCTCTTCATAGGCTTTACAAAAGTATTTTCATTGTATTAAATGTAATGCAAAAGCTATTTGACAAGAAATCTTCGTCAGAAATCTATAAAACTATTGAATACTAACTTACAGTAATGTCAGTACGGTTCTTATTGAGACGGATGAAGACATAGGAAAATATTTCGGCTTACCCTCATCAACAGTCGTGGGTCTCGGTTGGTTACGATGACGTTTTATACAAAGACACAGCAGCACAAGGAGAAGGAGAGTGACAACACTAGCTGGCACAGCCACAGTCACAACAGGGAAGGAAGAAAAATCTAGAAAACAAATATCAAACCAAATTATGTATCCTTGACATGTCAATTTCGAAGCTACTAAGACGTTTCTTAAAGGTCCTATTTATAAGAAAATGTGATTTTTGAGTCTCATTCCCAAATTGTCAACTAATGACGCTCTGGGTTTGTTTTGTAGGTCCGTCAGCCACCATCCCAAAGCGTCAGTTTTTGACAAGTTGGGAGTGAGACCTTTTCCTACAAATAGGTCTTTACAGTATTTATTTCCGTCTGGTGTTTAACATGTATCAGTTGTAAAATCTCAGACTCATACTAAATGAGTGAGCAAATGTAATTGATGAATTTATTCATTCATTCATTTAACATTTGGAGAAAAAAAGTGAAATACTTTACATTGAAGAGCTGATGAAGGAAAACAAGTGTCTATATACTGTACCTTTGCAGCTTGTCAGGTGAACAATGGTTTCATCTCTGCTGACATTGTTCCGAACATGACACATCAAGTGTCCTGTCAGCTGACCGTATAAGCTGATGGTGACATTTGAATTGCTGGATTTGTCTTCATTTTGATTGTTTATTGTCCAGCTGCTCTGGGACAGGTTGCGGCCTTTGGTCTGCATCAGTAAGTGACCGTCCAAGGTCAAGATGAACTCTACCTCATCTCCCTCTGAGGAGCAGCTGACGTTCATCTGTTCTGGTGACAAACACATCTGAGAAACAGCTGGCTTTGACACTGGAGCTGGAAGACAAACACATATAGAATAGATTTTATTGTATTGCACAATTGGAATAAACATGTTTTTTGTTACAGAAAAGCATTTCTAAAGTGTGTACCTTTTTTTTTTTTACCCACCAATTATTTCCAGATGCACATTGATTTGTTTCAGTTTTTTTCCATTTGATCCAAATTCTTCCAACAGGTAATCTCCAGAGTGTCTTTTCATTGCGTTCCCCAGTTTGAATATTCCGTTGGTGAATGACTCTGGGTGATTTACATAATCCTCATGCACAAACACATTGTGATTTTTCACATTTAAAATCCTATGTTTGTTATCCTTTTTCAACGTAATATCTGGATTTACTGTATTTGACAGATGAAAAATCAGCGGCTGTCCCACTGCTCCAAAACACAATCGATCTCCAGTAGGTTCAAAGAAATTGCATTCAATAGCTCCTAGAAAAACAAAATAACAAAAACATGGAATGCTTAATGCAAAATACAACTGAGCACAAATTTGTATTTTGTGTCCTTGATTGTTTTTTATTTTGTTGCTGAATTCATACTTCAACTGTAAAACAAATGTTCAATTTATTGCCAGCATTTTTTAGTTCAGTGATTGTCTTTGTAATTTTATTTGCCTAACTTCAGGATTATGAATTATTGTCTATAAACAATACTGTTCACTGTATTAACAGACTTTTATACTCAAATGTACCTTTTGCCAGAGCTGTTGTTGCCAAAGTGAAGATCATGAAGAGGGAAGTCATTGTTTTTCTGTTGTAACACAAACGCAAATTAAAATGATACATTTTATATCTACTTTGATTCTACTTGTATACTGTAAAATGACTGAAATCTGGATTAATTCTTAGTTTGATTTTGAAAAGTCAGTTTAAATTCAAGCTAGTGTGAACAATATGAATAGCATGTATCTATTTTTATAATCAAGGCAGTTCTAAAAAAGGGGGAATAAATTTGGCCCTCTACAAACTATAAAATCGTGAACAAATACTTCAATGTGTGTGCTCACTTTAGCTAGTCTCAGCACAAGATAAAAAATGTGTCTCACCGCCTTCACAGTGGTGTGATGTCTTCTTGGTGGTTGTTTAAGGCTCACCCGTAAATTTTCCACTGACAGAAGGCTGGTTTATGGTCTTGTCTTTTTGTTGTCTTGTTATGTGACGGATCAACAAGGAAGAGGTTACTGTGTTGTCACTCACATCTTGCAAACTAAAAAAGTATTGTCAGTTATAAACATACTGAATATCAAAACACCGATACCTGACATCACACATAAAGATTGTTGACATTAATTATGCTTTCTCAAATGTATGTCCAATGTACTATAAGGCTTTGGTGCAGATTTTCTACCGTATTTCAGCTGTAACATTTCTTAATTATGGCGTGCTGTGTGAGATGCTCCAGTCATAGTATGAAAGGTTACAGTATCCTAAAACACTTCATACATAGAATACATCATATTAATTGGAAGATTATGACCAAATACCTCTGTTCATAAAATAAATGTAAATTATGGGCCATAACCTGTGATTCTGGTGTATGTCTGAGGGGTTGTATATGGACAAACCAAAAGACTTTAAAATCCTAGATACTACTACCTTCGGCTTCTAAAGCATCTATACAGAGTGCCCTAATTCGACACGGTTGTTCAATCTTTTGGCAGTAAAAAATACATTTCACTTTCACATCTTTATTTGCATGATTTCTTGGCCATGATTGTGGTGACATGCTAGATCTTAGCAGCTCTATAAAACTGTGTTATAGCGTATGTAGGTTTTAACACTGTACTATTATGTTCCCTTTTCAAAAACTACTGTATGATTAGTCAAGTACAGATAATGTAACTCTTAGTTTCTGTATGTGAACCTCTTCTATCAGTTTTAAATTCAGCAATAACCTAGTTTTACTTACATTAATTCAAATAGTGCACGGCTCATGTGAACACTGCGCTGAATTGTGTTGGTGGCATACTTGAGGTTTTATGACACATTCTTTGATCTGTACATGTCTTAAAGGGACGTGTGTACAGTAAGCAACCTTTTTCTGGAATGCCTTTCAAAAAAAATGTTGACATGTCAAATGTATAGACTCACGCAAATTGATTCAATTGTTACCTTCCTACACTGGCTTCGTTCTTGTGTTATTGAAAATAATTGTAATTTGTTCTATAATATAATAAATATATCAAAGTTAAAGCAGAGTGCCAAAACCAAAAGCTCATTTAAAAAAAACAAAACACGTAGAAATAGCCCTAGCTCACAGTGGATCTCCTTTACGGCACGTCTGCAGACCATTGAAAGCTAAATAAAAACAGTAGATGAGGCTGTAGACGGATGTCACTTGAAGTGTGAGTTTCCATTTCAGTGCAGACATGCAGTGGCTTCTGCCTAAAAAAGCCTGCAAATGATTCATCTTCAACATCTGTCAAACTAGCTAAAAAAGGG
Source organism: Pagrus pagrus (assembly GCF_965226575.1). Classification (NCBI taxonomy): domain Eukaryota; kingdom Metazoa; phylum Chordata; class Actinopteri; order Spariformes; family Sparidae; genus Pagrus; species Pagrus pagrus. Next base: position 9,358,430 of record NC_140198.1, read on the forward strand.
TTGCAGTGGTATACCGATTTCAAGCCATACTGGGTTATTAAAATTGACGGTTCTCATAAGGTAAACATTTTCTTACATTTGCTACACGCATACTTCAAGTTTATATCAAGTTGCATGTCTGTATGGGTATATATTTTAATATTATAATAGTGTTCAATTTCTTTATGGGTCATTGTAATGGCAATAATGATGATAATTGTAATACCACATACCCTGATACAGTGAAACAGATATTTTCTGAGATGGTCATCGTACCATGAAAATCTCATACCATTCCAACTGTAGTGTGTAGTGTTGCTTGGTGTGCTTTATGTGCATGGGGTCTCATTTTATTCATTTAACTGTAGAAATACATGCTGGCTGTCATTATTGACTCTAGCTTCGAAGAAAAAGGAAGGAGAATATAGAGAGAGGATGGGAGTGTACAAGTCTGTAATTTATAGTTGAGAGGACAGAATTTTAAATGAATGTGCAAGATAGATTTTACATGTCATAAGTTATCATAGACTGCAGACAAGGGAAATGTACCACCAGTTATATTTTGCTATTGGAGAAGAGATTGTAGCTTTTCTTGTCTGTGATTTACCATGCACCATGGCATTATGATCTGTGATCTGTGAACTTTGCACTTCTTAAATATGTTTCTGTGTCGCACTACAGTTCAGCAGCTCAGTGAAACAGGGTTATAGTTTATGTGAGCTCTGATATTCACCAACATCATCGCATTACAGTTTCCCCTATAAAGCCCACAGCACCTGCAGTGTGCTCACAGTTGATGATAAGTCATAGCAGGGAAGAAAAAAAAACAGAGATTGGCCTTTTGCCTCCTGAGTTGTCACTTCACGGACCTTTTATAATGAAAGAAAAGTGTGAATCACATTATGATAATCTCATTAAACATAAGTTTTGAAGGCATGCATTTCCCCTCCATTTTGTATTTAAATGTGTGTGTTTCTACCCCATGTATAGAATCACCAGTTCAATTATTCAGTTAACTTGATTGCAAGCATTAAAGCTGCGTGAGGCTGAGAGATTTTGTATTTTCACAAAGAATACCATAAAGAAATAGGCACTTCCTGCCTCTCAATGTGAAACCTCACTGTATTTATTTATAAACTATGCACTCAACATTATTCATAGTAGGCGATCAACACAGCTTGTGAGAAGAAACTCTAATGAAGTAACACCAAGGTATCTCATATTTAAGGTTGACAACATAACAAGAACAGAAAAAGTTTTTGACCACAGCTTTTTCCATTCTGCGTCTCTGCTTTAGCCACAGTAGCAGACCAATGCATATGTATGTAAATGGAAAGAGATATGGTCTCGCTGTGGTAAACTGAATGATCTGGTAGAAGAATCAACACTGCTTAACACCGCTTTTCTCAGAGTATCAGAGGATTCTAAGAGATCCATTCAAGATTAACAATAGATTGTGTGACCAGGCTCATAACTCTCACAGGAGAGACTGACTTTACCTCTGCTATACACATAAAAAGACAAACATGTTTAAAAAAGTACCTGAGTCTGAAAATGAATCATTAATGCAAATGATAGTTACTGGAGTAGAAACTAGAATAAAGTGCATCAATTGAGGCTTTGGAGCTTGACTGCTCAAAAGAACAGAGTTCACATGTGGCCCATGTGGACTGTCACAGTTGGTCTGGACTCTTAAGATAAGGTGGGTTGAGGGGAATTACATAATGTCACAGTTGGCGTGGACACATATTTTTCATGTCACATTTAAACAGCCACACTAAAATGGAGACATTTACCACAGATTTAACAAATAATGTGTTTTTTCTTCCATGATCATTGTCAAATATGGCTCCACCTTGTGGATAAAATGACCCTTACATCGCCTACAGCACATACTTCAAGCTCTCTGCTGTTATTTGAAAGAACAGTATACAGCCATGAGCTTCACTTTTTATTGTCAAATGACAATTCACAATCACATCAATTAGTAATTACAAATTGAAGTCAAAAGACTCCACTCTCTATAAACAGTGTGTAAGAAACCTAAAACAGTGTTTTTCAATTCTTTATCAAAATGTTTTTTCAAAAATGCATAAAAAAAATCTTTTTGAAAAAAAAAAGTGAGATAAAAGTTTCAAAATGGTTGACAATCCTGCAAACCAAGCAAATTACTGGAAGTTATGACACTGATTAAAGCACTATTGCCTTTAAGAAGAGTAAATAAATGGTTTAAAGAGTGACTTTATAAAAAATCCACAATTTAAAAAGATTCAAATATGAGAGAATAGGAAGCACTCTGCTTAAAAAATGATGAAATGGCATGTAACAGTTTATAGCATAATATACACCAGATATGGTAACAAGTATCCCTATCACACAAAGACTGCATAGGATTAACAAAAAAACCCCCAAAAGAATCTATTGAAATTGAAAAATCCAACATTTTGACTAAATGTACAAAATTGTCTGCAGTGCCACGCAATTAAAAGACAAATAATAAAATCTAAAATCACATGAAAGCATTCGGTTTGCAGTGAAAATAGGCCTTAGTGTAACACAGATGTGGTAACACGTTTCTTAATCACAGAATAAAACCTTCACTGGAAAATATTTTCACTTTCTTATTTCAAGACACAGGGATAATGATCCCTGATCACATTTTATCTATCTCAGGTGTTAGATAATGTCCAGCAATGGTGACACTCGGGTTCAAAACAGGGCTTGTGCCTATTCATGTTTTAGGAAAAAAACTGTGTTGTATTCTGATGTGAGTTGGGTCTGTCAGGCTCTTGGTTTTTGTATCACTGTGTAGACAACCTCTGTGAAGAAAATCCCATCTTTAAACTTGCCTGAAAAAAATAAAACAAATATAAAATGTGTTTTGGGGTGGTAACCTATCATGCCTTCTTATACACTTTACAAAAGTATTTTCATGGTAGCTGTGTGACAAGATTATATACATTTATTTTTGTGTAAATAAAACTTTGGAATATTAACTTAATGTCAGTACAGTTCTTATTGAGACAGATGGAGACGTAGGAGAACATTGTTGCTTACCCTCATCAACACTTTTTATACAAAGACACAGCAACACGAAGAGAAGGAGAGTGACAACACTAGCTGTCACAGCCACTGTCACAACCGGGAAGGAAGAAAAATCTAGGAAACACAAATATAAAACCAAATTATGTATCATTAACATGTCAATTTCAAAGCTACTAAGACGTTTCTTAAAGGTCCTATTTATAAGAAAATGTGATTTTTGAGTCTCATTCTCAACTCGTCAAAAAATTACGCTCTGGGTTTGATTGTAGGTCCGGTCAGCCACCATCCCAAAGCGTCAGTTTTTGATAAGTTGGGAGTGAGATTTTTTCTTACAAATAGGTCCTTAAAGTATTTATTTTCCATCCGGTGTTTAAGATATAAAATATGAGCCTTGTACTAAATTAGTCAATGTAAGTGAGGAATGTTTTTAAAATAAAAAAAATTGGGGGAAAAAAAGTGAAATACTTTACATTGAAGAACTGATGAAGGAAAACAAGTGTCTATATGCTGTACCTTTGCAGCTTGTCAGGTGAACAATGGTTTCATCTCTGCTGACATTGTTCCGAACATGACACATCAAGTGTCCTGTCAGCTGAGCGTATAAGCTGATGGTGACATTTGAATTGCTGGATTTGTCTTCAGTTTGACTGTTTATTGTCCAGCTGCTCTGGGACAGGTTGCGGCCTTTGGTCTGCATCAGTAAGTGACCGTCCAAGGTCACAATGAATTCTACTTCATCTCCCTCTGAGGAGCAGCTGACGTTTATCTGTTCTGGTGACAAACAAATCTGAGAAACAGCTGGCTTTGACACTGGAGCTGGAAGACAAACACAGAGTAACATTTAGTACAAGTAACATGTAGTGCAGTATCTAAAGTTCAAAATGCTAAAAGTTTAATCAACTTCAAACTGTTGACTATGGGATCATTATTCCAATTCCTAATTTGACTGTTTCAAAACCAAAAAAAAACCCCAAAACTTTTGAGCGTTCAAACTATTTAGTAAACTGTTCAATGACTATTTTAACTCTTACAACTCTTTTTTTTTTAATCAGAAACGGGGCTTTGTGTGCATAGCAATTATGACTACACTTAGAGAATAAAAGTTTGAGATTATGGATTGACACGTTACTAAAAATGGCACAAAAAGGAAATTATTATGAACGTGTTTTTCTTGTTAAGTTTGATTAATAAATAAAAGGCTTATTAATAGACATAAAATACACATCGATAAAAAGTCTAAGATGAAGCATAAAGTGCGTTGCTGTTTGTGTATGACAATACTTAGTTGAATTCCATATTCTCATGTGTCATTCTATATTCACAGGTTTCTACAAAAACGTTATTGTTATAAAAGGTAAATATTTTACATACTATATGTGCTGCATATTAGCCAAGCCTTCCCTAATTCCTGTTTCAGATATAAAATAGATTTTATTGAAATGCACAATCGTAAACATGTTTTTTGTTACAGAAAAGCGTTTCTAAAGTGTGTACTTTTTTTTTTTTTTTACCCACCAATTATTTCCAGATGCACATTGACTTTTTTCAGTAAATATCCATTAGATCCAAATTCTTCCAACAGGTAATCTCCAGAGTGTCTTTTCGTTGCGTTCCCCAGTTTGAATGTTCCGTTGGTGAATGACTCTGGGTGATTTACATAATCCTCATCCATAGTCACAGTGTGATTTCTCAAATTTAAAATCCTATGTTTGTTATCCTTTTTCAATGTAATATCTGGATTTACTGTATTTGACAGATGAAAAATCAGCGGCTGTCCCACTGCTCCAAAACACCATCGAGCTCCAGTAGGTTCAAAGAAATTGCATTCAGTAGCTCCTAGAAAAACAAAATAACAAAAACATGCAATGCTTAGTGTAAAATACAACTGAGCACAAGTATTTTGTGTCCTTGATTATTGTTTATTTTGTTGCTGATTTCATAATTCAACTGTAAAAAACAAAAAACAAAAGTGAAATTTATTGACAGCATTTCTCAATTCAGTGATTGTCTTTATAATTTTATCTGCCTAACTTCAGGATTATTATGAATTATTGTCTATAAACAATACTGTTCACTGTATTAACAGACTTTTAAACTCAAATGTACCTTTTGCCAGAGCTGTTGTTGCCAAAGTGAAGATCATGAAGAGGGAAGTCATTGTTTTTCTGTTGTAACACACAAACGCAAATTAAAATGATACATTTTATATCTACTTTGATTTTACTTGTATTCTGTAAAATGACTGAAATCCAGATTAATTCTTAGTTTGATGCTGAAGTCAGTTTAAATTCTAGCTAGTGTGAACAATATGAATAGCATGTATCTATTTTTATAATCAAGGCAGTTCTAAAAAAGGGGGAATAAATTTGACGCTCTACAAACTATAAAATCATAAACAAATACTACAATGTGTGTGCTCACTTTAGCTAATCAGACAAAATTAGCTAAAGTGAGCACAAGAAAAAATGTGTCTCACCGCCTTCACAATGGTGTGATTCTTCTTGGTGGCTTATTGACTGGACCATGAAGTTTTCACTGAGGCGGGGTTGTTTTGTTTGTCTTGCTTTTTGTAGTGTGGAGAGAATTGAGGAGGGGGCTATTTGCAGTCAGTATGACTGACTGACTATAACTGGAACACTTGGCTGCTTTTCTTTTTTCTACAGTGACAGCTTTTTCTTGCAGAGAATATTTATTTTCTTCTATGTTTAATTTCAGATTTTTGAATTATCATGCATTTTGTCAGCTTCATAAGTAGATGGCACTTACACTACTGGATTGACTTTCTGAATGCAGTTACGACCTATGATTGAGGAAATTATGGCAGAGAAAATGATCTTAATTGATCACATTGTTGGAAATGGAACATTTTTGTGTATATGAGGGTTGCAGTGGTATACCGATTTCAAAGTATACTGTGGTATTAAAAATTACGGTTCTCATAAGGTATACATTTTCTTAAGTTTGCTTAAAACACACATACTTCAAGTTTATATCAAGTTGCATGTCTGTATGGGTACATATTTTAATATTATAATAGTGTTGTTCAACCAGCCAAATTCTTTATGGGTCATTGTAATTGCAATAATGATGATAATTGTAATACCACATACCCTGATACAGTGAAACAGATATTTTCTGAGATGGTCATCGTACCATGAAAATTTCATACCATTCCAACCGTATTGTGTAGTGTTGCTTGGTGTGCTTTATGTGCATGGGGTCTCATTTTATTAATTTAACTGTAGAAATACATGATGGCTGTCATTATTGCCCCTCGCTTTGAAGAAAAAGGAAGGAGATTTTATAGTTGCGAGGACAGAATTTTAAATGAATGTGCAAGATAGATTTTACATGTCATAAGTTATCATAGACTGCAGACAAGGGAAATGTACCACCAGTTATATTTTGCTATTGGAGAAGAGATTGTAGCTTTTCTTGTCTGTGATTTACCATGCACCATGGCATTATGATCTGTGATCTGTGAACTTTGCACTTCTTAAATATGTTTCTGTGTCGCACTACAGTTTATCAGCTCAGTGAAACAGGGGTATACTGTAGTTTGCGAGAGCTCTAATATTCACCAACATCATTGCATTACAGTTTCCTCTATAAAGCCTACAGCACCTGCAGTGTGCTCACAGTTGATGATTAGTCATAGCAGGGAAGAAAAAAAACAGATTGGCCTTTTGCCTCCTGAGTTGTCACTTCACGGACCTTTATAATGAAAGAAAAGTGTGATTCACATTATGATAAACTAATTAAACATAAGTTTTGAAGGCAGGCATTCCCCTCAATTTTGTACTGTATTTAAATCTGTGTTTCTACCCCATGTGTGAAACACCAGTTTTATTATTCACTTAACTTGATTGCAAGCATTAAAGCTGTGTGAGGCTGAGAGATTTTGTATTTTCACGAATACCATTGAGAATACCATACCATAAAGAAATAGGAACTTCCTGCCTCTCAACATGAAACCTCACTGTATTTATTTATAAACTATACACTCTACATTATTTATAGTAGTTTGCATCAACACAGCTTGTGAGAAGAAACTCAAAGGAAATAACACCAAGGTATCTCATATTTAAGGTTGACAACACAACAAGAACTGACAAAGGTGTTGACCACAGCTTTTTCCATTCTGCGTCTCTGCTTCAGCCACAGTAGCAGACCAGTGCGTATGTATGTAAATGGAAAGAGAGATGGTCTCGCTGTGGTAAACTGAATGATCTGGTAGAGGAATCAACACTGCTTAACACCGCTTTTCTCAAAGTATCAAAGTATTCTAAGAGATCCATTCAAGATTAACAATAGATTGTGTGACCAGGTTCATAACTCTCACAGGAAAGACTGACTTTACCTCTGCTGTACACATAAAAAGACAAACATGTTTAAAAAGTATCTGATTCTGAAAATGAATCATTAATGCAAATGATAGTTACTAGAGTAGAAACTAGAATAAAGTGCACCAATTGAGTTCACATGTGGCCCATGTGGACTGTCACAGATGGTCTGGACTCAAAAGATAAGGTGGGTCGAGTGGAATTACATAATGTAACAGGTGGTGTGGACACATAATTTTCATATGTCCCATTTAAACAGCCACACTAAAATGGAGACAGGTACCACAGATTTAACAAATGATGTGGGTTTTTTTTTTCATGACCATTGTTTAATTTGGCTCCACCTTGTGGATAAAATGATCCTTACATTGCCTACAGCATGTCCTTCAAGCTCTCTGCCATTATTTGAAAGAACAGTATACAACCATGAGCTTCACTTTTTATTGTCAAATCACAATTCACAATCACATCATTTAGTAGTTACAAATTGAAGTCAAAAGACTCCACTCTGTATAAACAGTGTTAGAAAACTAAAACAGTGTGTTTCAATTCTTTATCATAATGTTTTTTCAAAAATGCATTAAAAAAAATCTTTTTGAAAAAAATGTGTGATGAAAGTTTCAAAATGGTTCACAGTCCTGCAAACCAAGCAAATTACTGGAAGTTATGACACTGATTAAAGCACTATTGTCTTTAAGAAGAGTAAATAAATGGTTAAAAGAGCGACTTTTTAAAAATCAAAATCCACAATTCAAAAAATTAAAATATGAGAGAATAGGAAGCACTCTGCTTAAACAATGATGAAATAGCATGAAACAGTTTATAGTATAATATACACCACATATGGTAACAAATATCCCAATCGCTGTAGAGACTGTATACGATTGCCAAAAAAAAAAAAAAAAATGAAATCGAAAAATCCAACATTTTGACTAAATGTACAAATTGTCTGCAGTGCCACGCAATTAAAAGACAAATAATAGAATCAAAATCACATGAAAGCATTGTTATTTTTGATAAGCAAATGCATGAATGCTCAAAAACATATGATAGCTCATAAATCAAGAGAAAATCATCATTCAGATTGCAGTGAAAATGGGCCTCAGTGCAACACAGATATGGTAACAAGTTTCTTAAGTTTCTTCTGGGAAATATTTTCACCTTCTTATTTCAAGACACAGGGACAATGATCCCTGATCACATTTATCTATCTCAGGGGTTAGATAATGTCCAGCAATGGTGACACTCGGGTTCAAGACAGGGCTTGCGCCTATTCATGTTTTAGGAAAAAAAATGTTTTGTATTCTGATATGAGTTGGGTCTGTCAGGCTCTTGGTTTTCGTGTCACTCTAACATCTGAGTAGACAATTTCATCTTCACCGTTGCCTGGAAAAAGTAAAACATATGTGAAATGTGTTTTGGAGTGGTAACCTATCATGTCTTCTTTATAGGCTTTACAAAAGTATTTTCATTGTATTAAATGAATGTAATGCAAAAGCTATTTGAGAAGAAATCTATATAACTATTGAATACTAACTTACAGTACTGTCAGTACGGTTCTTATTGAGACGGGTGAAGACATAAGAAAATATTTCGGCTTACCCTCATCAACAGTCGTGGGTCTCGGTTGGTTACGATGACGTTTTATACAAAGACATAGCAGCACAAGAAGAAGGAGAGTGACAACACTAGCTGTCACAGCCACAGTCACAACAGGGAAGGAAGAAAAATCTAGAAAACAAATATCAAACCAAATTATGTATCATTGACATGTCAATTTCAAAGCTACTAAGATGTTTCTTAAAGGTCCTATTTATAAGAAAATGTGATTTTTGAGTCTCATTCTCAAATTGTCAACTAATGACGCTCTGATCAGTTTTTGACAAGTTGGCAGTGAGACCTTTTCTTACAAATAGGTCCTTAAAGTATTTATTTTCATCTCGTGTTTAACATGTATCAGATGTAAAATCTGAGACTCATACTAAATGAGTGAGTAAATGTAATGGATTAATTCATTGAAAAATTTGGAGGAAAAAAAAAAACTTTACATTGAAGAGCTGATGAGGGAAAACAAGTGTCTATATACTGTACCTTTGCAGCTTGTCAGGTGAACAATGGTTTCATCTCTGCTGACATTGTTCCAAACAAGACACATCAAGTGTCCTGTCAGCTGAGCGTATAAGCTGATGGTGACATTTGAATTGCTGGATTTGTCTTCAGTTTGATTGTTTATTGTCCAGCTGCTCTGGGACAGGCTGCAGCCTTTGGTCTGCATCAGTAAGTGACCGTCCAAGGTCAAGATGAACTCTACCTCATCTCCCTCTGAGGAGCAGCTGACGTTCATCTGTTCTGGTGACAAACACATCTGAGAAACAGCTGGCTTTGACACTGGAGCTGGAAGACAAAAATACAAAATGCTAAAAGTTAAATCAACCTCAAACTGTTGACTATGGGATCATTATTCCAATTCCTAATTTAACTTTTTAAAACCCGCTCAAAACCTTTCAGTGTTCAAACTATTTAGTAAACTATTTAATAACTATCCCAACTTTTTTTTTTTTTTTTTTATCAGAAAGGGGGCTTTGTGTGCATAGCAATTATGACTACACTTAGAAAATCAAAGTTTGAGATTATGGAATGATTCATGTTATTAAAAATGGCACAAAAAGGAAATTATTATGAACATATGTGTTTTTCTTGTTAAATTTGATAATATATTAAAGGCTTATTAATAGACATAATAATACACATCCATAAAAAGTCTAAGATGAAGCGCGTTGCTGTTTTTACATGACAATATTCAGTTTAATTACATACTCTCGTGTCATTCTATATCACAGGTTTCCATAAAAATGTTATTGTTATAAAGGGTAAATATTTTACATACTATATGTGCTGCATATTAGCCAAGCCTTCCCTAATTCCTGTTTTAGATATAGAATAGATTTTATTGTAATGCACATTCGTAAGCATGTTTTTTGTTACAGAAAAGCATTTCTAAAGTGTGTACCTTTTTTTTTTTTTTTTTAACCCACCAATTATTTCCAGATGCACACTGACTTTTTTCAGTAAATTTCCATCAGGTCCAAATTCTTCCAACAGGTAATCTCCAGAGTGTCTTTTCATTGCGTTCCCCAGTTTGAATATTCCGTTGGTGAATGACTCTGGGTGATTTACATAATCCTCATCCACAGTCACATTGTGATTTCTCACTATTAAAATCCTATGTTTGTTATCCTTTTTCAGCCTAATGTCTGGATTTACTGTATTTGGTAGATGAAAAATCAACGGCTGTCCCACTGCTCCAAAACACAATCGAGCTCCAGTAGGTTCAAAGAAATTGCATTCAGTAGCTCCTAGAAAAACAAAATAACAAAAACATGGAATGTTTAATGTAAAATACAACTGAGCACAAATTTGTATTTTGTGTCCTTGATTATTGTTTTTTATTTTGTTGCTGAATTCATACTTCAACTGTAAAAAACAAAAAACAAATGTTCAATTTATTGACAGCATTTCTCAATGCAGTGATTGTCTTTGTAATTTTTTTTGCTTAACTTCAGGATTATTATGAATTACTTTCTATAAACAATACTGTTCACTGTATTAATAGACTTTTATACTCAAATGTACCTTTTGCCAGAGCCGTTGTTGCCAAAGTGAAGATCATGAAGAGGGAAGTCATTGTTTTTCTGTTGTAACATGCAAACGCAAGTTAAAATGATACATTTTATATCTACTTTGATTTTACTTGTAGACTGTAAAATGACTGAAATCCAGATTAATTCTTAGTTTGATGTTGAAAAGTCAGTTTAAATTCAAGCTAGTGTGAACAATATGAATAGCATGTATCTATTTTTTATAATCAAGGCAGTTCTAAAAAAGGGAGAATAAATTTGACCCTCTACAAACTACAAAATACTTCAATGTGTGTGCTCACTTTAGCTAATCTCAGTTAAGATGAAAAATGTGTCTCACCGCCTTCACAGTGGTGTGATGTCTTCTTGGTGGTTGTTTAAGCTCACCCGTAAATTTTCCACTGACAGAAGGCTGGTTTATGATCTTGTCTTTTTGTTGTCTTGTTATGTGTCAGATCATCAAGGAAGAGGTTACTGTGTTGTCACTCACATCTTGCCAGCTAAAAAAGTTTTGGCAGTTATAAACGTACTGCCTATAAAAACACCGATATCTGACATCACACAGAAAAAGATTGTTGACATTAATTATGCTGTCTCAAATGTATGTCCAATGTACTATAAGGCTTTGGTGCAGATTTTCTACCATATTTCAGTTGTAACATTTCTTAATTATGATGTGCTGTGTGAGATGCTCCAGTCATAGTATGAAAGGTTGCAGTATCCTAAAACACTTCATACATAAAATACATCATATCAATTGGAAGATTATGACCAAATATGTGTTCATAAAATAAATGTAAATTATGGGCCATAACCTGTGATTCTGGTGTATGTCTGGTGGGTCGTATCCAGACACACCAAAAGACTTTAAAATCCTAGATGCTACTACCTTTGGCTTCTAAAGCATCTACTGTATGCAGAGTGCCCTAATTCAGAGGACACAAAAAAGATGACAAATCACAAACATTATGGCACATTTTTTGACACGGTTGTTCAGACTTTTGGCAATAAAAAATATATTTCACTTTCACATCTTTATTTGCATGGATTCGTGGCCATGATTGTGGTGACATGCTAGCAGCTCTATGAAACTGTGTTATAGTGTATGTAGGTTTTAAGCTAACACTATACTATTATGTTCCCTTTTCGAAAACTGTGTATGATTAGTCAAGTACAGATAATGTTACTCTTAGTTTCTGTATGTGAACCTCTTCTATCAGTTTTAAATTCAGCAATAACCTAGTTTTAATTCAAACAGCGCAGGGCTCATGTAAAAACTGTGTTGAATTGTGTTGGTGGCATACTTGAGGTTTTATAACACATTCTTTGCTTTCTACATGTTTTAAAGGGATATGCATGTACAGTATAGTCAGCGACATTCTTTTTCTGGAATGCCTGTCAAAAAATAAAATGGGAGCATGTAAAATATAAAGACTCACGCAAATTGATTCAATTGTTACCTTCATACACTGGCTTTGTTCTTGTATTATTGAAAATAATTGTAATTTGTTCTTTAGTATAATAAATATATCTAAGTTAAAGCAGAGTGCCAAACCAAAGTAGAGGAAGCTGTAGACGGATGTTACTTGAGGTGTGAGTTTCTATTTCAGTGCAGACGTGCAATGACTTCTGCTTAAAAAGCCTGCAAATGTCATCTTCAACATATGTCAAACTAGCTAAAAAAGCAGTTATTTTTCCTTATTAAAGTGTGAAGTTTTTATGGTGACACACTTAATTTCGCCCTTCACATTTTAAAAAGTAAATGCTTCCAGCACCTACATGTTAGTATGGAGGCACGCTATTGTTATATTTTTAATATACCTACATTGTGAGCAATGTAGAAAGTGAGCACATTGCAAACCTGTCTGAAGATGAGAGGTGTTTAATTTGTGCAAAAGACATGCTAAGAAATGCTCTGTGCCTTTCAATGTACTGCATTGCCCAGCTTTTGACAGTGAACGCAACACCATACCATGCATAATTAACAAAGATCTCTATCACAAAACTTTCTCACGGGCAACACTTGTTGCTGTGCATGAGATTAAACCATCTGTCAAACTGACAGCTAAAAACCACAGTTTTTTTTTTTTTCTGTATCCGTCTCAGCCTCAGTGCCTGCTTTGAAACTTTCACAGCTCCATGAGTGACTCGTCTTCTCTGTGTTGTATTCACACCTCAACATAACTCTGTTCATATGAGTTTATAAAGATTATCATGTCCATAAAAGAGCTACAACTTTTGTATTTTAGGCAGCACCCACAGTGTGTTTAAGATAGCCAACATAACATTTTCAGATGATAGTTTAATTTACTGCAAGACCTGAGCCAGCAACAACACATGCATACTTTTGCATACTTTTTCCCATGATTAAAATAAGTTTAAACACATGAGTTGCAATTTTGAACTTAAGACAAATATTTGGTATGTTTAACATCAATTTTAAAGCCTTTGTTCAAGTTTCCACTGGCAAAAAAAACAAAACAATGGAGTGTATAGCGGTGAATAAAAAATTTTCAGTGCTGGCCTTCATACAGGTCTGTAAATTCATACAACGGATGACTCATCTAAGACACAAGATAGCACTTTAAGTAGGTGCTGCTCACCTGAGTGCCCCGATTGTAAATGTGTTTTTGTTTATGGAGCATCTGGCATCTGGCAAACACACTAAATATTAGTTGTTTGTTTGTTTAAGACGGCTGCTATGGTGATTTTGTCCAGTAGATAGATGGTTACCGACAAAGACATACATGTATACATGTAGATGCCATATACAAGAAAAACAAATCCGAAACAAAAACTCAGATACTGGCAGTCAGTCTGCTTTTTATATGTGACGATACAGACAAACTCAAGGACAGATAAAGACAATTATAAAATAAGATATGCCTTTATTGATCCCCAGTGGGGAAATATGGTGGAGACGTTAATGTACAATCCAGCGGCCAATGAGGCATCTACGTTTTTGTATCTGTGATTGCCAAGGTATATGAGGCTTGTCATTAGGCTATTTTAGGAGGTTGCTGGGGAGTGCTGCATGTCTACTTGGACGTATTATGTTTTTGCACTTTACATAACTTGCAAATGTGTTTACACAGCAAGAACTCATAATGCTGGATGCACTGATGTACCAGCAGCAGCAATGTTAGTGGCAGTAGAGAAAGAGACATGTGGTATGGTTTGTGCATGTTTGTTTTATGTTTTACACTGTAGGTGAACGTTTTAGCACCATAGAGTGATACAAAGAGAGACTGAGCTTGAATGCTTTGGTACTTTTAAATGGGAGACTGGTTTTGAATGCGTCAGCACCGTGGAAAGACACAGGAAGATGTTTGATATTTTGCCCTTTTTTTGGGCCAAATATATTAATGACAGTAGTGATGACAGAGGCAACAATGTATACTCTGTGTGTGTGTCTGCGTGTGTACACCTGTGTGGCAGCAGCAAGCTTATCTCCTGGACTAGCCAAGGCTGCCAGTGTAGCTGTTGTAGTGGTTCTGAGGTTGGACCCCAGGGTTAAAGGGTAGGACTTATAAAATGTCAATTGGTAACCTAGCTTTCATGGACGTTGTTACAAAGTATAGGGGGAAAAGAAAAAGACTAAAATCGTACTTGGCGCTTAGATGACGTGACCAAAAAGACCTTTCATTGTACCTTAAGGAACCAAGAGTTGTTAGAGAGCAGGAAGTGTCGGTACATACAAACATATCTGCAGAGATTCTAAAAGTAATCTCAGTCTGAGCTGTACAGTCAGCAACTGAGTCAGCTGATGGCACAGTATGAGTAGTTAAAGGATAAGTACCGTTTTTTACAACCTGGACCTTATTTCTGGCAAAAGATATGGTCATTTACTCACCCAGATAACTTTGGTGTCATTCGGCGTCGTTCGGACGAAATTAGATCCAGTGTAGCGGCGATATATCCATATAATGGGAGTAACGGGGCATCGACACACAGCCTCTATATAACGCATTATCTGCCACGAAACTAGTTCATTTCATCAATATTTTGTTATGAAATGCTAGCGCTATTAGCCTCTGAGTCCGGGCTCGTCTACTGTCAACATCCGGGGTCTGTAGGCTGATCTACTACCTCTGACCTGGAAGATGTCGTCTCTGAGCTGCGCGCGCACCCGCGACAGCGCGCCTTGTTTACCTGTAGCTGCTACTGCTAGTTTGACCCCGGATGTTGATAACGGACGAGCCCGGACTCAGAGGCTAATAGCGCTAGCATATCGTAACAAAATATTGATGAAATTAACTAGTTTCGTGGCAGATAATGCGTTATATAGAGGCTGTGTGTCGCTGCCCCGTCTCTCCCATTATATGGATATATCGCCGCTACACTGGATCTAATTTCGTCCGAACGACGCCGAATGACACCAAAGTTATCTGGGTGAGTAAATGACCATATCTTTTGCCAGAAATAAGGTCCAGGTTGTAAAAAACGGTACTTATCCTTTAAGATAAGAAGTAAAGATGTGGGAAACCTCATAAAACGACAGAAAACAGTTTCTAAATTGTAGAGATGTTTTTGGAACTGAATAATTATGCTACACATT